>NC_086284.1:37904742-38532097 GCF_963924245.1 Chroicocephalus ridibundus
AGGGTTTAGTGTATTAAAGAATGTTTGAAAGGAGATTGGATCACTTTTTGTAATGCACTTGTCTTGAGATTCAGAATTTCTGCGGCAGCCTGAATAAAAAATAAAATTATTACCTTTGGATAATTTGGGGTTTTGTCTATATAAGATTTTTTGTTTGTTTGCCTTTTAAATTTTTTTACTGAGCCCTATAGATGGTCACATCTGAGACTGGTGTCTATGATGGCAGTACTTCCACACACACACACAAGCATCCATAAAGAGTTGCCAGATGTAGTGTCAGGAGAATATTTTTACCAGATTAGACGTGCAGGGATAGCTTTCACTTCCTTCTGCCATGCATGGCATGTTTGCTTTCTAGCCTTATCTGTGAGCTTCCTTTATGAATAAATGTGTATTCATATCCTGTTATAAGATCCAAAAAATTTGGGAATGCTCTTTTTTTCTTTTTTTTCCCCTTTTTTCCCCCTTTGTATTTTCCTGACACACCTCCCCGGCCCCCCCTGCCCACCAGTACCTTTCTTTTAAAGGAAGGACTGAACTAAGTCCTTCCTTTAGCATCTCCTGCAATTTAATTTCTGTCTTCAGAAATGCCCTCTTATTATTTCCTAGTGCAAATAGCTATACTAGGACTAGTGAAAGTTGCATTGCTTTCCACATTTTGGATAAGGATATACTTAAGGTTATTTGGTTTAGATATATTTAAGTTCTTATATTTTTTACCTTTTTTATCAGATGACTTATCTTTAGACATTTGGAGTTTTTTGTTTGATTTTTTTTTGGGGGGAAGGAGGGGTGTTTGTTTGGTTTGCTTTTTGGGGTGGTTTTTGTTTATTTTTTATTTTCTTAAATCAAACAGAACTGAGCTCGATGACCCCAATAAACACTAATCATCGCTCAAGAAACCTCTATAGAAAGAAGTCAATTCTCTGATCTCAATGACGCGGAATAGTAGTGAAGTGGCTCTCTGAGCCTTGGTTCAAAGCTAACAATAATGAAGTTTGTCTGTTTTTAAGAGCACCATTTGCATGAGTATGTCTTCAGGAAATCCACTAGGATTTGGCCCTTAATAACATAGCATGATTATAGATAGGGAATGTGTTGCACTAAAAAAAAACCAAAACAAAACAATTTATTTGCAATAAGGCTACAAACATAAAATTTATAAAACATTTTGTGGCAGTTAGTTAGTATAATAATTGAATGTATTTGGGACGGGTTTTTTGTTCTCTGCTACCTTGACAAACAATCTTTTTTTAGCCTCTGCTTCACAATAATGACAGCACAGAACAAAACATCTCACATCCCATGATTAACTACAGTACATTCCTTAACATGGATCATTCCTTATTCAGTTGAACTGGTTGATTTGAACACTTTTACAGCATATCTCAAAAGTTCAAAAATTTATTTAAAATGTTGATTTGGAAAAAAAAAAGTAAATATTGCTTCTTTAGTGACGGAAAAAGAAAATTATTTTCTGAAACAAATATATTTCTACACTAAGGATAATACTTATGCTTAATCTCTAAATATGTGACATATGTATCTGGATATTTATGGAGTTGAAGAGAATTAGACTACAGTGAGTGCTTATCTGGAGGTCTGCTACAAACATTGAGGAGATCCAATTTGATCTCACAGATCACAGATACAACACAAGGTCATCAGCTTTAACCTAACGACATTTAAGGATAAATAAGTAAAAGTGCAGGAGTTGTGTGTGTGTGTCTTTAGTGAAAGTAGTGCACATTTTACATTTTGTGTACTTTTCTTCTGTGACAGAGAGTTAGAAACTTCTGGAAATGAGGGAGTAAGAGAGGGAAGGAGAGAAAAAAAAAGATTTGCCTGTAACCATATGACTTTAAGCTGTTTAATAATAGCAAAAACATCAGATTGTGATAATAATAATAAAAAAAGGGGCATGATTTTTTCAGTAGTATCCTTTATCTTGCAATAGTGTAGTATGATTACACATAGCATTGTTTGATACTTAAAAGCGATGTTTATTCAGAGAAATATTTCATCCTCAAAATCAACAGGATTTTCAAAGAAACCTCCCAGAAAAATATTAAGGTAGAAATTCAGTATTGTATATACTATTTCCAACTTAGGAAGTACAGAAACGAGATGTCCTTCAGGTATTGGACTCAAGGTAATTAAGTTTAGTCAAGGAGGAAGAAAAAGAGTCAGCAGCACAGAAAACATAAATACAAAAACTTTGTAATGCAACAAATGCTCTTGCTGATAAAAAAGCCTTCTTTTTGTTTTGCTATTATATCCATATGTTTGTTCATATGTGAATAACACAGCTATGTCGTGAGTTACAAATTTAGCCGAGTTCTCAGGGATAATCACATAAGCAGGTTGCCTCTATCAGTGGAACAGGGTATGTGAGGAAAGCAGGCTACATGGGGCTATTGCTTTCATCCCTGCACAAGGGGACATTGAAAGACCAGAAAAAGGCAAGGAGAGTGAAACAACAAAGCTCAGAGGATGTCAGCATACAGGAAGAATTACTATACACCAGAGAATACTGAGAATAGTTGGTTGAAAAGATATTTTTATCAGCAACAGGCAAAGAGAATCAATCCCTAACTCTCTTTCAAGGCTGAGATAGTACAGACAAAAAATAGCACTTCAGGACAGATAAATCAGTACATGGTGGTGATTCATTCACCAATAAAATTACACTTATTCATTCAGATGAAATAATAAAGGAAAAAATAATAATAAAGATTGTGACATCATGGAAAAGAGGGATGCCTGAAAAAGTAAAGAGAATGTGTTAATGCCATGCTCTAAAAGCATAAGGTCAAAGAACAATATTTAAGCAAAGCCAGAAAATATGCGCATTGTCTGACTGAAGCATATGAGGAAGCCTCAGGTGATTTTACGAAAGAAAAATGTCAGATGTATTTTGGAACAGAGACCTTGGTAAATCCAGGTTAAAAGTCGCTATTTGGATGTTATTCATTTCAGCGAATACACTTTAGTGGAAGTTCTACTCCCAAGATATTTCTGAGATTAATTGGGTAGATTTAAGAGAGCTAGAAAGTTTTCAGAGTTTATAATGGATGATGTTTTAATTTGGCTTAGAGACTTTAAATTATGCAATAAGAGATTTTGGCAAGGTTTTCAGAGAGTAAGAAGAAAGGAGTACACCAAAGACTTAGATTAATCTAACAAATGTTCTATGCATTAGACAGAGAGGGACTAATCCTTCACTGTTTTGTGCCCTCAGAGTAACTTTGTGTAACTGCAAGGAGAACTCTGCTTTAATAGCATCCATGGTACACAGTTTCAAATAACTATGTCAAATATGAGACAGCAGAAAACTATCTTCATCAATGATTTAGACAGTGGGCTCAAGTGCACCCTCAGCAAGTTTGCCGATGACACCAAGCTGAGTGGTGCAGTTGACATGCCAGAGGGGCGGGATGTCATCCAGAGGGACCTGGATGAGCTAGAGAGGTGGGCCTGAGCAAAACTCATGAAGTTCAACAAGGCCAAGTGCAAGGTCCTGTGCTTGGGTTGGGACAATCCTCATTATCAATACAGGCTGGGGGATGATGTGATAGAGAGCAGCCCCGCGGACAAGGACTTGGGGGTCCTGGTGCGTGAAAAGCTGGACATGAGACAACAATGTGCACTCACAGCCCAGAAGGCAAACTGCATCCCAGGCTGCATCAAAAGAACTGTGGGCAGCAGATCGAGAGAGGTGATTCTCCCCTTCTACTCTGCTCTCATGAGACTCCACCTGGAGTACTGTGTCCTGCTCTGGAACCCTCAGCACAAGAAGGACATGGACCTGCTGGAGCAGGTCCAGAGGAGGGCCACAAAGATGATCAGAGGGCTGGAGCACCTCTCCTATGAAGACAGGCTGAGAGAGCCGGGGTTGTTCAGCCTGGAGAAGAGAAGGCTCCGGGGGGACTTTATAGTGGCCTTCCAGTACTTGAAGGGGGCCTACAGGAAAGCTGGGGAGGGGCTGTTTGCAAGGGCCTGAAGCGATAGCACGAGGGGCAATGGTTTTAAACTAAAGCAGGGTAGGTTTAGATTAGACATTAGGAAGAACTTTACAATGAGGGTGGTGAGACACTGGAACAGGTTGCCCAGAGAGGTGGTGGAGGCCCCGTCCCTGGAGACATTCAAGGCCAGGCTTGATGAGGCTCTGAGCAATCTGATCTAGTTAAAGATGTCCCTGCTTACTGCAGGTTTGGGACTAGATGACCTTTAAAGGTCCCTTCCAACCCAACACATTCTATGATTCTATGACTCTATGTTGAGTGTGAATCACTACCCACAGATCCAGGTGAAACTGAACTCTCAGCTTCTCCATAGCTTCACTATAATGTCTTTGCAATGCCCTGCTAGTACAAAGGCCAGTACAGGCTTTTTAAGTATAATGAAGGTTTTAGAGTAACAAAAAGTCCTTTAAAATTCACCTTTTTTGGGAAAAATCTTTTTCTGTTTGAAATACAATCTTTTGTGTGGTAAACTGGAATGGAAAAGTCTGGAATCCATCATTAAAATCCATTTAAAACTGCATGAATTCTAGACAGCAAACTAACAAAATGGTCTTTCCACAATGGGTTACAGAGAAATTATTTAAATAACTGCATGAGATGAGACAGATCTATCTGTAAAAAAACAATTTCTTTTAAGTAAATTATCAGAACAAATCTGATATTGCCATTTCAGCACCAAACTGCCTCTCTCCAGCTATTTACAATGTAATTGCCATCCCAATTTCAGTGAAGTTCTGAAATATTTTTCTTTCATGCTATTTCAAAGAGTTTTAAGGGTTTTATAAAACTTCAAACACAGCTGCATTTGGAGGAATAGGTGGTAGGAGGAAAAGCAACCAGCACTGTTGCCCAAGGCCATAGGCTGCAGGAGGCTGTGTTGGATAGGAGTACAATCACCCCACCCTTGCATGGAAGGAGAAAGAGATCCTTCCTATTGTGTCTCCCCAGGTCTTACTGAGTCATCTCTGCCCCCAAATCTCACTTGGCTCTGGAAATCTGGGGAGAAATGTGTAATAAAGACCTTAGCATCAGAAAAGCGCTTAAATTTAAATAAGAAATAAGTTAAATAATTGGTATGTGTGGAAAACAAATAGTTATCCACAATTCCGTACCATAAATATTTCCAATTAACATTTTAGCATGAAGCATATGGTTAAGAACTTAGGTTCAATTCAAGCAGAACACCATTTGGGATTTAACTGATAGGTATTCAGTAAAACTCTACAGAGTGTTTAGCAAACAGCAGCAAAAAATGTGTGACCAATTTAATCAGTGTGTGCATTGGGAGTGGCTATAAATATGTTTCTAATGAATACCCAACTACCCTTGTGAAATCAACATTTATGTGCTGCTCTTGTCTGCCCGGGTTTTTTCTTCCCCCCTGCCACCTGCCTTCTGAACCTTGCAGTCTGTGGGTATTCACTGGCGAAAACAAACCCAAAGAAACAAAAGCAAAACCTACATGCAAGGGCAAGAGAGGAGCCCTTGCATTTGAGCAATCTGACAGAAAGGAAGGCAGGTTACCTCCTCACTCTTTGTCTGGATTAATGTACACACACACATACATGCAAACATTTACATTTGTAAATAGGTGTGTGTTGAGTAGAATCATAGAGAATCATAGAATTGTTTTGGTTGGAAGAGACCTTCAAGATCATCAAGTTCAACTTTTAACCTAGCACTGCCAAGTTATCTTTAAACCACGTCCCTCAGCACTACATCTACACATCCTTTAAATACCTCTAGGGATGGTGATTCAACAACTTCCCTGGGCAACCTGTTCCAATGCTTGATAACCCTTTCGATGAAGAAATTTTTCCTAATATCTAATCTAAACCTCCCCTGGCACAACTTCAGGCCATTTCCTCTTGTCCTATCACTTGTTACTTGGGAAAAGAGACCGACCCTCACCTCTCCACACTACACTCCTTTCAGGTAGTTGTAGACAGCAATAAGGTCTCCCCTCAGCCTCCTTTTCTCCAGGCTAAACAACCCCAGTTCCCTCAGCTGCTCCTCATAAAACTTGTGCTCTAGACCCCTCACCAGCTTTGTTGCCCTTCTCTGGGCACACTCCAGTAAGTCAATGTCTTTCTTGTAGCGAGGAACCCAAAGGTTAACACAGTATTCAAGGTGCAGCCTCACCAGTGCTGAGTACAGGAGGATGATCACTTCACTACTCCTGCTGGCCACACTATTTTTAATACAAGCGAGGATGCCATTGGCCCTCTTGGCCACCTGGACACACTGCCAGCTCATATTCAGCTGGCATTGACCAATACTCCCAGGTTCTTTTCCTCCAGGCAGCTTTCCAGCCACTCTTCCCCAAGCCTGTAGTGCTGCATGGGGTCATTGTGAGGCAAGTGCAGGACCCAGCACATGGCCTTGTTAACTTCATACAATTCACCTTGGCCCATCCATCCAGCTTGTCCAGATCCGTCTGTAGAACCTTCCCACCCTTAAGCAGACCAACATTCCCACCTAACTGGGTGCTGTCTGAAAACTTACTGAGGTTGCACTTGATTCCCTCATCCAGATCATTGATAAAGATATTAAACAGGACTGGCCCCAATACTGAGCCCTGGAGCACAGCTCTTGTGACCGCCAACTGGATTTAACTCCATTTACAACCGCTCTTTGGGCCCAGCCATCCAGACAGTTTTTCACCCAGCGAAGCACACGCCCATCTAAGCCATAGCACCTTCTCTTGACTCTGGAGTTTTGAAAACCCTTGTTCTAACCTGTGGATTAGAGTCATGATGGGACAGGCATCAGGGAAGTGGTTCACAGGGTCCATTCCTCTGTGACAAACAGGGTCAGAATATAGCTGTGATCCTACTGGGAGTGGGAAGGGTTTTATTTTACCACTCTTTGCTAGAACTTTCCAGGTGAACTTAGGTATCTGTAGACCGATTTCCTGCGCTGACTATCGTGAACGATTTGTCCTGGATCTATTGCCAGAATGCCAACAGCCTTTTCATGTACTGCGGTGTATTTCTACAGCCTTGTTAATAGAGCAGCATTTTGTTTACTTTGAATAGCAGAGTACCATTCTGAGGGTCTTCTGTCTTAGCAACGCCACAGCAAAACCTAGTGGTGCTGCTGTGGTTTCTGGTACGTGGAAAACACAGTGTAACAGTCGCTGTGTAGCTGCATGCTGGAGTGTGGAAAGAAGAGGACTAAGCAGCTGTTGAGGAATGAGACTGTGCTTTTCATATTCACTGACATTAAGGAAAATGTTCTTGCTCAGGAGAAGAACTTAATCAATCAAGAAATGATTTTAAGTACCTTTAAAATCGCTTGTTGTCTCAATTCTATATGCTAATGCAATGATTCATGTGGCTTCAGTACTGCAGGTTGCAATCAGTCTTTCCAGTAACTAAACACAATCCTTTGAACTAGCATCCTGTAAAATCCACATTAAGAGGCTGCAAGCCTACTTCATTAATCTTTTCATTAATCTACTGTTCACCCGTCAAACAAGAGGGGTAACAGGCATCTGTGGGCCATTTTTTATAGATTTTACCCCTTAAATTTCTAGAACAGATCATAGTAATAGCTTGGTGTGCATTGTTACAAACATGTCTGACAGCATTTCTAGCCTCATCTGATCAAAAATAGGATATAAACTAACAAAAAGTTCTATTCTGGGGATTGGCTCCCATCTAAAAAAAAATCTGAAGTATTTAAACCATTTTCCTCTAGGAAAAAACATGAGATATGGATTGACAGCTTGTATGACAAGTTTTAACCCAATGGGATTTTAAAAAGCTGATAAATTAATCCTGAAAATCCAGGTTTATAACAGAAAGCCTTACAGGCTCTTACCTGTATTGCTAGTGAGAGCTGTTATAATGCTAACACTTTTTTAAAAAGACTTTCAAAAGGTTTTATTTTCAAAATTAAAACTTTTAAATAGTTTAGTTTAAACCAAGTGTCAAACCTATAGCACTGGGAAGGAGAAAATTCCCTGTATTAGACTGCTTTGTAAAATTCATTTGATTAATCAGAAACATTTTCAACCCATTTTTAAAATAAAATTCTGCATTAAAAAACAATCCTTTTGCTTCTATGCAGCATTCCAACTAAAGATCTTGGAAGTCTTTGAAAGCATTCATTAACTTAGGCTCTTAACCATTAGGTGGAACAAATAATTGCTCTTATTTTACAAATGGATAAACTGAGTCACACAGTGATGCTAGCTTATGTATTACAGTTCTTCTTCCCCATTCAACTTCCACTATACATTTCAGTACTTACTTATTAATCGCTTCAGAATTCACATGAAAATTGTTTCTATTCCTATTCATCTAGGAGATTAATTTGTCTACTACGTTTATCTGGAAGATTTGGTCTCCATTCCATGTTTCAGGGGAGACGCAGGAATGTACTATCCATAATAGACACTAGGGCGCATTAAGTGTCTTAACCAAACAGAGAGTTCAACCAACAAACTTTCAAAGCCTGAGGTTCATTCCATTTCACTTGCGAGTTGTCCAAACTAGGAGCTTAACTGCCCTGCACTTCTATAAGTATCAGAGGAAGACGATGATTTAAGTCACACGTGCAGAGGGTCTTCAGACACAAAGTGAAAGTTTAAAAGAAAAACAACTTTTTTTTTTTTTTCCCCCCTGTTGGTTGGCTATGGTAGCACCTCAGTGTGCCAAAGTGCAGGGGCTTTCAGTTTATCCATTATTTTTGTCGATAGAATACTAGAATGTTTTTTCTGCCTATAAACTTATGCAAAGAAGCTCAAGCATCTCACTGAGGACTCTAGGGTCTTTCCATAAGAGTCCTTACTGAGGGCTCTAGGGTCTCTCCTGGTATTTCTCAGTGGTATGATACCTTTGCTCAGAACTTAAGCTAAAGTCATACACACAGAACTGGCAATATGAAGCATAGGATAGGATGGGATGGGATGGGATGGGATGGGATGGGAAGGATAACTCATATTATTTATTCCTAGTTTTGCCTTACTTCTAAAAGACATGAAATGGCTTTGACTGTGGTAGCTGTCATATTGAATGCCACATTTACTTCCTACTCTTACTAGTGTTATAGTGTATGAGTCTACTGTCTACTCTCCATTTCATCCCTTTCTGTCCATTACATCATCTCCAAACAGGCCCAAAGACTCTATCTTTACTTCTAAATCAGAGTGAAATGACTTACTCAAGCTTTGTTCCCTGACTCAAAAGACATGAACCTTCTTAAGTAGCTAGAGAGACTTGAACTTTATTAAGTAACCAGAATCAAGCAAAAAAAAAGAGATATCTGATCTCCCTACACACCTCTATGGGTACAAATATAGTTAGCATAAGCTTGGTGCATTTTCATTGTCCAGAAAGGCAGCACTGCTAGATTAATTCCATCTATACATTGCAGAGCTGTGCCCATGTTAAGTGGATATTTGATTGTATTCAGCAATTGCTGCCTGATCATCAACGTCTGTGAATCCATTTGTGGCACCGCATAAAATTCTCCCTCACTACCAGCATTTCCAGCTATTGTAATTTCCCCAAAGAGATAGGAGATTTATTTTACTCAGCTACAGTACTTGAGAGATTTATCAGTGCTGGACATTGTACAACTACTAAATGACCCTCCTGGAATACATGACAAACGAAATCTTTTCCCTCCCTCCCTCCCTCTCTTCTTATTTCCTTCCTTCCTTCCTTCCTTCCTTCCTTCCTTCCTTCCTTCCTTCCTTCCTTCCTTCCTTCCTTCCTTCCTTCCTTCCTTCCTTCCTTCCTTCCTTCCTTCCTTCCTTCCTTCCTTCCTTTCTCTCTTTCTCTCTTTCTCTCTTTCTCCCTTTCTCTCTTTCTTTTTCTTTCTTTCTTTCTTTCTTTCTTTCTTTCTTTCTTTCTTTTCTTTCTTTCTTTCTTTCTTTCTTTCTTTCTTTCTTTCTTTCTTTCTTTCTTTCTTTCTTTCTTTCTTTCTTTCTTTCTTTCTTTCTTTCTTTCTTTCTTTCTTTCTTTCTTTCTTTCTTTTTCTTCTCCGTCTTTTTCTTTCTCTCATTTTCTGTTTTCAGATTTTCCTTTCTTTTTGAGAATCACTTAAGAAAAATGAGAATGCATGAGAGTGTAAATAAATGTTCAAAGCATCACGCTTAGCCATTATGTTCCTTTAGTACTCCATTGTGTTGACATTCAGGTGCATATTGTCATTTACAATGCACTCAGGCATTCAGTGGATCATGTGATGATCTGAATCTCATGACTTACAGTCCATGTGTCAGTTGCTCCAGTTGACAGGCGTTTTTTTCTAAAGCGGAATGTCAGCCAGTGAGGGATGTCAAAGTGTTAGAAAGACTATGTCATTGTTCCAGCCACATTAAACAAAAATGTTTTCAGAGTTCCTGTGGCTTCTCTGCTGTCACCAGTCAGCATCTACCTGTCGAATGGCTGAGAACTTGAGGAAAGGCAAGATGAGAGCACAAAAAAAGGCTTTTCTAAGGACTGTGGGACAAATGTACTTGCTTGTGGTTGTTTAAAGGGGACAATTTTTCATTTTAAGATCATGTTTTACTATTGCATGAGTGTTTCTCCTTCCATAAAACACTAGAGAGAAACAAAAAATGTTCATAAATCTAAATATATGCATCGAGTAGTCATTTTTAAAACCACCTAGAAGAAGGGCTTATATCAGCAGTTTTCCATTAATGCACCACTAAATATTGAGAAAGTTGTATTTGTGACTTTTTCACAAAAAATATCGTTATTTTGCTCAGCATCCCTTCCACAGTTGTAAAATGCCACTCTTCCATCCCCTTTTTTCCAATGATTTTTTCACGCTGTCCAGAAAGTCTTCAAGCTGGTTTAAATAAATTGATCTAACAAATGCAACTGATTGCTCACACTAGCTCTTTATGCTATCTATATGTTAGGCTCAAACTCTTGTTTATGGACAAAGATGAAGCATACTGTATAAGTATATATATCAAGTCAATAATTTGTTGTTAGGATAGCTGATATTTTAACAGTCTAATTCAAGAATCATTGTTATTCTAGGTCTAGTTTTACAGAAAAAGAAAGAAGGAATAATAATGCACTTAGAACACTTGTATGGATAAAAAGCGTTTCAATAATATTAATAATACAATTAAAATTGTAACACACAGTTCTTAATTTCTATCCCTTTTTCTGGGGTTATGCCTACCCTTCCACTGTCTTCTGGATCTTAAAGTACTAACTACTTAAGGTAACTACTTAAAATAGCTTTGGACTGCATGAGAAGGTAACACCACAAGCAGTCAGCTTGTCCACCTCATTCTGGCAGGAATGTGTTGTTGAGGTTGGTGGCATCTTCCTCATTCTAGAATCCACCTGGGGTCATTTTTATATGTTTACTATTGTGCTTTAACACCTTTACTCTGTCATCATTGGTCAGCAGCTCCATTTTATATTGAAATTTACTGTATGATGGTTTTTCTCTATCAGATACTGGTTTTTGTTCTCTTTGTTATCCCTAAATGAATTTTTTTCCCAGATCCAGGTCTGCGTTGCTATAACTGACCATGGGTGAGTTGTTAATATCCATGAGAAGTTTATAGCTGTGGGGTCATCAGTGCCAGCCTTTGCTCTGTCCCTTATCCCTTGCCAGTGCACCTCTGCAATGATCCTCCAAGGCCCTTGCTATCATACCAGTAGTATTTCTCTACATCCTTATGTTAGAGTCAAAAATATCTCCTTCTGCATAGAGTAACTGCTCATTTACTGCTATCTATGTACACCTAAGGGTCTATCTATGTACACCTAAGGGTCTATCTATGTACACCTAAGGATGTACCACACAAAGATAGAAAAGTAAAACAGATTAGCCATAGACATCTGGCCAATTAGAGAAAATGTGGTCACAGTTAACCAAGAGAAACAAGCAGCCAAGTCAAGGAAAGCTCACAGAGCACATCTGGCAAGCCTCAGTCCTGAGGCCATGCAAACTCAGCGGCAAACATATTGTCTGTTACTAGCAGTAACAACATCATATTACAGGGCGACATGTGACACAATCACAGGACAGCAAGAGGAAGTCAGGCATTGTTTCAGGCAGATGAACTTGGGTGTGCAGCAGCATGAAATTGGGTTAATTTTCACCTGTTTCAGTCTCCCCAGTGTGAGGCTGCTGAGGAGACTGATGGGGAATTTGCAGCCAATTCCGGTTAGTGCAAGGATCAAAATTCCAAGTACAAACCTTTACAATTTTGCATGAGCATAAAATCGTCCTAATAAACTATGTAATAATTTTTTTGTTTTGTGAAACAAACTCAGAGGCATTGATGAAAATGTTCTAAAATATTTTTATTTCTGTTCTGAGTGAAAAGCACTGCTTCAAAATCTGGTACATTTTACCAGGGCTGTAATCTGACTGAAGAAGGCTCAGTTCTGGTCATTTTATATAGCATAATGATACCATTATTTCAGAGCAACAAGGGACCATCTGGTAGCATTTCAACTATAGGGGAGCTGTCTTTTCTAAAAGAAAATAATAAAGACTTCTTTTTGCATTAATTATGAGAATGATGTGGGCTCTTCCCATTTTTTTTCTTTCTGTCTCTTTCTCTCTTTCTGCCTTTCTGTCATTCTCTTTTTCTTCCCTGAGTGGAGCAACATATGTAATAAATAATAAAAATAACCTGTGGATTGGAAGATGGCCCTGTGCATCCATGGTTCCTAACAAAACATTTGTGGTATTTCTTGTTTCTGCTTAGTGTGTGAATTCATCCTGATCTCCGATGAGATTCTACATAGCATAAAAACATCCACCTTAAATAAGGCTTTTATGGAAAAGCCTTGTATCTCTTATCTAGTTGTTGTTAGGTTTTACCAGTTATGACTGAGCTCCCTAGGGATGTAAACGTATGACTAGAGTTAATTTAATGAACTAAAAATGAATATTCCTTACTTATACACCCTCTTCATCTCTGAATAAACCTGCTGTTACTGGTAGAGGTGACATGCATTAAGATTACCTCTTTTTCAACATTAAACAAAACCTGCTATATAACATTGAAATGCTTTTGTCACAGCCTCATTCTGTGTTGCTTTTTTTCTTTCTTTTTTTTTTTTTATTTTCATGCTAGTTAAAATTGCAAAATAATAGGAAACAGCAAGAAGAATATTATTCTTAAGCCTGGTAGAGGTGAATCAGCCAAATCTGAGGCTGAAATGACAAGCACATCAGTCACTGACACAAACCAGCTGCCAGGCCTCTTTATATGCAAGTCATTCAGTAAGATATCAAAATGTGGAAAATATAATACTCCTACCAACATTTCTTGTTGAATTAATGCCCAGGTGAGTTCTTCTGAAATGCTGCAGTTGTATCTTAGCAAAAACAAGAAGCAGTAAAGCATCATACTTATTAGGACCCAATTTGCCACAGCAGCAGTCAAGTGCTTCAGCCTCTCCCAGTGGCAATGGGGAGGGAGGACTGGGGATAGGGAAACTTAGATTAAATTCATAGTGCAGTGCACATTTAGAATTCAATATTGACAGCTCTAATTACACACACCTTTCCATCACAAGTTCATTAACTAAGAGGAAAACGCTAGAAACAGCACTATCAACTTCTTGTGGAAATAAATAAATAAGTGCAGAGCCAAGCACTCCAGAGTTTCTGACCTTTCCCCCTTCTTTCTGGCAAAACCCCACGTGTTATTCCCTACACTTTTGTTTATTTTTCAGATTGGAAGAAAAGAAAAAGCTGGCTGGATATTAATCCTTCGTTCAAAATATAACCTTAAAATGTTACAGTCAGAGTGTAGGTTATGATATACTCTTAGGGTATTTACCTTCCAGCAACTTTTTAAAAGCAACGAATCTCAGCTACTCTTCAGGCTTCCTCTAAAATAGACAAAGAGAAATAAGCACCCTGAGGAGGCAAAAATTTTAGAATAGGCTGAACTGTTGCATGAAAATAATTAATTATCTCCATCAGCAAAAGAGAGAGCTTAGATGACTAAATGCTGGTTGAGGTGAGTCCTGCTCCTTCAGAAGATACCACTAAGAACGCAAGACGTACATGACTTAGCACAAGATCAAAGGAAGACCTACTTGTAGAACATTTGCCATACTTACAGCCTTTGTGCAACTACATGTGTCAGCTAGTCAGACATAGTCCAAATGCAGCATTTTACAGCATTGGAACAGGATGCTACAGTCGGTTTCCACCATCATAGAAGCTGATAGAAGTAATCCATCAGCGTATCCCAAGTCAAGTAAGTGAGATACTTCACTCAGTCTAGACACAATTCACAAGTTAAAGATAATGAAGGATGGGGTTTTGTTGTATAAGGTACTGTTACATCATATTCACCATAAATTCTCAGTAAGACCAACTTATGCATTGTACCAACAAACACAGTTTTTGTAAGTGATTACATGTAGATAATTCTAGACCTCACCAGAAGCACAGTCCCCTGCTTTTCCTCTCTGAGTCTAGTTCTATATATTTAGTTTGGTAAAATTTGTTGGATTTTGAATCCTTACAAAGTATGGATATCTCTTTTCTTTGAGCATCATGTCTCCAGAGAGATTAAAGCTGTATTTTGAGTTAGGCTATGAATTAACTACTGCAAAATATGGTTTGGTTCTATCATCAGTTCAAGAGCGTGTAATTCACATAAGCTCTAAGGTTGCAGCCAGTCCTCATGTAATAAATTACCTGTGATAAGGAAGCGTGCCAGGCAGTTGGAGGAAAGGCGCGTCCTTCTCATGATCATGTGAGATCATTGGTGGGGAGCCCAAATAGGACTGTCCTAACTTAGGGCAAGCTAGGGCAAGGTCATCACAATAAGTAAAGAATTTAACGACCGTTTATTCAAAATTTCATAAAATACTGAGGTATTCTAAAACTGCCATGGGTGAACTCTCCAGTCATTCAAAATTTAAATAATTTGGCCCCATGAATAATAGTGGGACACAAGATCCTTAAGTACATTCATGGAAACCATGATTCATTTTCCTTGTTCATTTTACAATATTACTTCTTAAGTGCATGAGTCAGTTTGAAAGATTTGTTTAGTAACACTAGTAACATGAATAATATCTTAAAAGGAGAAATATGAATCAATCCTTATTGAGATGCAAATCAGTATTTTATCTACAGATCTGGCATGAAATATATACGACATTTTTCTCTTTATGCAAACAGTAGACTGGAGAACTTCTCAAGCTAGCAGAAGTTTCTACCTTCAAAAATGTCCAAGACTTTGCTATATCTTAAGAAAAAATAATCCTTTTCTAGGTATTATGAATATTTCAATATGCATATGATTCAGCTCCTCACAGCTAGTTGCAGGATTCAGCTGTTACCATGCAGACTGCTGTAAAGATTACTACAGTCTTTCCTGATTCCAAATATTATTAATTACAAAGCCCTTTTTCTCAATAGAAGCATTAGTTTTCGACATGCTGAAGGCTATTCTGTTAGCACAGCCTAATACTTGGAGAAAGGATGCTGTTTTTTTCAGAAAGATTGAGCATTACCCATCTAGCAGGGTTCCATATTTTGTTTATCTGCCAGTCTTTCTGTTATCTAACAGGCACAAAGTATTTGACAAGGAGCATTCAAACAATTTTCATCAATTACTTTTCAAGTTAGGTAGTTTGGGGTTTTGTTTTTGGTTTTGTTTTTGTTTTTTTGAATAACGGTATCCATAAATGAAAGTCTGGCAGATAAGAAGCTCTCATATGTTCTGGCCATTTACAAATGGTAGGGAAATGCTGCACTTTTTCTAGGAAGGGGTAGTTAACAGAATTATGTCCTCTGTCTTCTATGCAAGTGCATGTATGGCTAGTCTACAGTGTTGCTTGTTTCCAGAAAAAAAAAAAAAAAAAAAAAGACCTTTTTTAATTGGTAAATTTCCCATAGCACTAAAGTACCAGTTGGTATTTTTCAGATGAAAGGACTAGACATCATTTTCTTCATCGAAGTAAGTACAGCAGGTCTAAAAAGCCATCTGATTTCTTTAGCTCATATGTAATAATAAAAGTCCCTAAATGTTATACAGACAGCCTAACTATTTTCCTCATTCCATGTCCATCCGCGACTATGAGGAATATGAGTACTTGCCAGTTCTGGTTTAAGTGAACATGTTGGCTGCATGGTATGGAGATGTTCTCTGGCAGGATGTCTCTGTCTCTAAAGTAAACAATATGATCATAGTTTAGAATTTCTTTTAAGGAAGTACTGTTTGAAATGTCTGCTTTTGAGTGAATATTTAAAAAAAAATAAAATGTCTATTTACTAGAATAGAAAATACAAATCAGAACTGCAAGTATGTGCAATGCATTCAAAGAAAGCTTTTTTCTAATATTTACAGTTTTGTTTATTTGTATGTAATTTGACTTTTAAAGAAGTTAGATGAAGTGTGGGCAAGTCCCAGATTCAAAGCTGCAGCAGCTTTATATTTATCCCCAGGTTAGATTTTGTTTCAGCAAATCTTCATATGGTTTGTATGTGCTCTTATAATTACATCAGTAGTGCCTCTAAAAGCCATTTCCCCGTTTAAATATGCAAAATTTATCAGTGATTACTAAACATCTGTTACCAGGTCTGTTGCAGAATATTCTCTTCATCAAGCTAGGAGGATTGCATTTAATCTGTTCCAATAGCTTAAAAGATTAGAGGTATAAGAACTTTAAGAAAAGATTTTTAGTTTTCTTGTTTACAAGTTTTTTCATCATGTAAAATAGTTCCTCAGTAGATCAAATCTTCAAATGTTTAAATTGCCGTATTATTATGTTGACAAATGCTAGCTGGCGATTCCTCTAATCTTTCTGTAACAGTGGTGGAGTGCTGCTTTTACTCTCTGTACAAGAAATCAGTTGAGGTGAGAAAGGGAAAAAGTGCTATTGATCCTGTATTAGCAATACCCGATGGAGTGTGTTTTCCATGTCACAGGATGTCCCTACCACCATGACAGCACTACTCAGATAGCCAGCATTTTGTTAGAACTGTGTGGGTGGGATAAATGCACAGACAGGTCTAAAAAATATATTTTCAAAAGCTCTCTGTGAAGGAGTGGGAGACCTCAAGAAGAATGCAAGACCGGATAAATCAATTCATATTGGTTGCTCTAGTGATACAGCCCAGCAGTAAAACTATTCAAACAAATGACTGAAAAAAGGTTTATAGTTGTTTAACTGTGAACCCGTTCCCTACAATCACAGCATTTCAAGTTTTGAAGTGAACCATATGTTGATAAATGCTCAGATACTTAGTCTCTTTGCAGCGTAACAGACACACCAGCTGTATCTGGTTTCATTTTTGCTCCAGTGAGGAACTTACGTGTCCCAATTTAGCTAAGCATTTAAGCATGGTCTTACATCTTCTTTAACGGCTTTGTTGAATTTAAGCAATGAATTTAAAACTGAAATTCTCATCTGCCGTGTGTGCTCCCTGGAGGCCCTTGTGAATTTAGAGGATTATTGTTGGGATGCAGATTTCACAGAAGGAATGGACTGTAACACCCCCACCTCAATCTTTCTGAAGGACCTGTTGTTACAAACCCTTATAGCCATGGGATGTCCCACTGCTAGATGCCAGGCTTATCTAGCATGCCTAGCACATGTGCGATCCCCGCATGCAAGCCAATACCACTCTCTTTGGATGAAGGTGATTGCTCATGAAAATTCCTGTAAAATATGAGTGCTTTGAGTTTGATCTACTAAATGCGTGAGCTTTTTTTTTTTTTAATTATTTCAAATACTATGAGTTTACTTCCTTCAACTTCGTATGTAATTCCCTTACAGTTTCAGAGTATGTGGGCATTGGTCCACAAATATAACTCAGTTACCCATACTTTCCTTATCCTTAATTTTGAAGTCAAATTTCTTTCAGTCACTCCAATAGCACCCCACTTTTTTCTTGAGGCTAAATACATATAATTATGTGTATTTCAATGGAATATACTTACCTTCACTGATTTCTTTAATGCCATGTGAAGTAGAAATATCTTCTTTTATTCTAGGTATGGCAATGATGAACAGAGGTTAATTCACTTTGACTTCATACATAATGTCTTTCTAATTCATGCCAGACAGCTAACTTGATCTCTGTGCTGAGAGATATTGACTGAATCATGTCTTAACATTTTGCTGGCTACAGGCCTTTCGAGATCTTCCAATTTTTCTTTCCAAGGGAACTAGCTGATTCACTTGTACTTGAAAATCCAGAAAATAATGTGGAGGACAAATGGACTAGGGCTCTGGATAAAAAAAAGGGGGACTGTATACTTATTAGTGAAGTTGTACCTTTGAGCACTTCAGAAGTCCAATTCCATCATTTATGTGTTATTTGGTATCCAAGTATCTTAGGGTGTCAGCTGAGTGTGTTTAGGTTGCATGTCTCTCTGTCTACCCTCTTTGGAGTGTCAAAACACCTAGATATTGTCAGACGTTGTCCACTACAAAAGGCTTTATATTAAGGACAGCTGGAGTGTAACAAAGTACGTGTATTAATTTCCAAGCTAAGGAATGGACACAGAAATCACTTGGCATTTGAGGAAACCAAATCAAACCTCAATTACATTTGATAGGTAATTATTTGAGCAAAACAGAGTCAGTTTAGCATAAAACAGATTGAGAACCACTTATCTTAGAGTATCCAATAAATTTTAGTCTTTGATCCACATAAGGTATTTTACAGATACATCTTTTTAAGTCTTCTAGATAGAAATTTTCAGATCTTTTGTCTAGTCAGTAAAGTGGGATGTACTAGAGAAGGAAGGGGTATCAGTATTTGTCTTGTCTTTCAGGAGAAAGAAGTTTTTTGTCTTAGCTGCCTAATTAATTTAAGTGTAGGTTTTACATCTGAGAAGACTGAGGAGAGATAAGCAGTTCTCTCCAGCCTCAAGTTAAGAGACGATGTATCTTCAAAGACCAGAAATTAAGACCTGGACCCTGAACATTCTGGAGCGTACAACTTGATGCCTGCCTGTTCATCATTAAAACTTTTGCACGTTTCATATTCAGATTCCAAATTTGGTACCTGAAAGTCAGTTATTACACCACCTGTTTCTTTTGGCATTTAGCCGAGCAAGCATGTTTACAAAGACTGTTATAACAGCAATAACCAAATTCAGATCTTCCGTTTGAGAGAGCTAGCAAATGCATCTATGCTAGCTACAATTTCAAGAGTTTATTTCTGTTCTGCTATCTTTGTTGTAAGTATTCTTCAAACAAAATAATAGATTGTTAACCTTCTTATGTTTGTGCACACACAAAGCACATGAACAGTAACAAAAACTCTGTAGGTCTGTTCAGATTATAAAAGTGAAGATTATTTAACTGGTTTGTAAAAAAGCAGTTACACCTGCACATTTTTGACAGGGGTCTTATGCCTGCTAATTAAATATCTTTTAAAGAATTTTTTTTTAAACACCAACTTAAGGTAACAGTCACGGACAAGAATTACATCCTTATTCAATTTTAATTGAAGTTTAGAAATAGATTTGGCGATTTCATTCATCTTTACTAAAATTTCAACTTATACATCTATGCAGCTAAAAAAATAAAGAGCATTTCCTTCGTGTCCACGTGTAAATGTAAAAATTTATAACACATATGCGTAGGCACATACAAACACAGGTTTATCTGACTTAGTTTCAGCTTAATTTGCTTTCTCCTTCATTCTGAAAATGTCATAACCTTCTCTTATTAGCACACCACGAGCCCTTTTCCTCTGGTAATGACAGGTCATACATTGCCCTCGAAAGATATGGCTATCAAAGCCCCAGTCATCTAAGAGAGATACGTTGCAACCATGGAACAATTGAAGTGTGTCGCTGTCATAATCCATTGATGAAGGTCACCAGCACCATGATTTGCCTTGTATCAAGATCAGAGTCCCTGAGTACTCCATTAGTAGTTGCATTGTTTGGCTTTCATGGTCCCTGGCAGTGCACCTAATAGCAATAATTAACTACATCGTCAGAAAGTCCCTTTGCGTGCTTTTCTTTACATGTTCAGGTTGAGTAGTACCAATATTTTTTCTGTTGATATTTAACAATAAAGATACTTTGTCTGAAATATGCAGTATAAGATTCTTCAGCTTCTCACTAAAGGTCATTTTGACCAATCACGTTGCAAAAGAGGGGAAAAAAGAATGAAATAACACTTATCATAAATCCTAATTGTAGTTCATTATAAAGTAGGTTACATGTGTGAATGCCATTTTGCTTACTATCTTTACTTATGAGAACAGTTTTATATGTCGAATTGTGCTATTTCTCTATAATATATCCAGGTGCAAATGGAAATACAAGTAGCTAATTAGGTGTAAGTGTGTTTTTCCTTGAGGCAATTAAGTATCAGCAAGGTGATTTCTTTTTCCTTCTTTCCTTTTTTTAATAATTACAGATTTCAAGTTGCATTATTCCTGAGCTTTATCCCACTTAAAAACATTTCAGCATGAATTCTTGCAAAAACTGTAATGTCAGTAGAAAATAGACATCCAACAAGTTTTGTCTTTGTTGAAAGTAAGTTCTTTTCCACATCCATGCAATCTCTCTAGATTGGTTAGACTTTGGATGAGAAAGCTAGAAGAAAAAACAGATTGTATAATAAATTTTAGATACAATTTCTTGGGTGTTTTAGAATAGAAAAAACCCTTTTGGTAGAAGTAAATTATTCTAAATCAGATCTAAAAAATAATATCTTGTGAACTTTATCATCTAAACAGTTAATGACAATTTTCCATATAGTTTAAAAGCTATTCTTGCTACCTTTACATATTTCAATGAAAGTACATTCTACCTACTAGACCCTGTCTGCTTTACTCTTTGGAAGTTTTTTTTATTCTTTGCTTGGGAATTATATTCCTCTTCAGGAGGGGAAAGATATAACACTCTGTAAAAGGAATAGCATTCCTGTTGGTGCATTGGTGTTGAACAGCTGCCATAGTCCGTAGCAGAGGTGTTTGCATTTCAAAGCTGAGTGCATTGAACAAGATAACAGATACAGTCACTGAAATTTGTGCATTTTTACATCTGTGTGTGTTTAGTGAAAACTAGTGAGGGATTATTGCAGTTCCTAGGAAATTTTGTTTTTTAAGAGGAGAACATATTTGAAAACTGAAGAAAGTCAGCAGTGTAGAATGGTATGAAAAGTGGAGAAAGGGAAGGTGGAGATTAATTTTAGGTAGAACACTGTTGTGTAGCCCACTGCTGGTGAAGATGAAGAGTCTGACCAGCCCAGGTGCTCATCTGAAAATTAAAACTTTTTCTGATCTTTTTTGTTACAAAGAAGCTAATGTTCCTTTTAGATATGTTAATAGCACAAAAAAGGGAAAAGCGTGTATCTTCAGTATGCCTTAGGAGAACAACTTTCAGAGATAAAGTGTTCTAGGTAATAAATATGTCAGTCACTTTGAAACTGCAAATGGATCTTGCTCACATTTTGCTATTCTTCCCTTCTGCTTACTGAGCTCTGAGTTCTAAATCACTGTGAACAGTATGTTGTGTTTGAGTTGGGAATATGTCCACCTACCCCCCAGTGAACATAGCTCCTTTCTCTGGTTGCTTCTATAGTGTACAGGATCTGGGATTCAATCTGAAGTCTTTTACAGTATAATACTCTCATATAGCAGCGTGGCCAAGTTAGTGTCATTTTATTGTACTGTATTCCAACAGAACCATTTAGAAATTTTGACTTCAACCTGAGGAAATCACAACTTTTAGGAAGGCTTTTTGAATGATTGGAATTGATAATTCATGTCTTTAAGGTCTCCCTCAACTTTGAAGGCTGTGAATTTGCTTACTGACAAATTAAAATTTAGCAATTGCTATAACCACTTGATTCCAGGAGCTGAGGTTATAAGAAAAAAAAATATCAAAACATACACCCACATCCCCCCACACCATTCCCTAAAAAAACTGTGGAAAAAGGTAAAGTTGCATCACAGGACATTCTGATTGCTGTGAATGCCAGTCACGGAGTTTCAGGTTTTTTCTGTTTTTCTCTGTAGCGCTCCTCAAAACATTACAGTATAAAACCATCCTCAGAGCCATAAGGGAACTTGAGGATTGTCTGTTTCTTATATTATGCCTAAAATGAAGAATGAGAAAGAAAACCTCTTTCGGACAAAAGTAGGCTTGATGCCTTGTATCATTTTTAGGTCTTTCCATATATTAATATTAATGCAGTACTGAAACATTAAACACTAGAATAATAGAATCATAGAATACCAGGTTGGAAGGGACCTCAAGGATCATCTGGTCCAACCTTTCTTGGCAAAAGCACGCTCTAGACAAGATGGCCCAGTACACTGTCCAGCCAAATTTTAAAAGTGTCCAATGTTGGCAACTCCACCACTTCCCTGAGGAGATTATTCCAAAGGCTGATTGTTCTCATTGTGGAAAATGTTCTTCTTGTGTCCAATTAGCATCTCACCAGGAGTAACTTTTACCCATTACCCCTCATCTTTTCCAAGTAAAAAGGGGGTCTCCGTCTTCTTTGTAGCCACCCTTTAAATACTGGAACATGGTGATACGGTCTTCCTGTCCCAAGGCTGAACAACCTAATTCTCTCAGCCTTTCCTCATGTGGCAGGCTTCCCAGTCCATTGATCATGTTTGGGGCCCTTCTCTGGACCCTCTCCTGCCTGTCCACATCTATTTTGTAAAATGGGGACCAAAGCTGAAGACAGTATTCCAGGTGTGGCCTGACAAGCACTGAATAGAGTGGGATAATGACTTCTTTACCTCTGCTGGTGATGCCCTTGTTGATGCAACCCAGCATCCCGTTGGCTTTCTGTGCTGCAGCAGCACACTGTTCACTCATACTGAGCGTATTGTCCACCAGCCTGTGCTGCACTCCTGGATTATGTTTTTGCAGGTGCAAGATGTTACACTTGCCCTTGTTGAACTTCATAAGGTTCTTGTTAGCCCACCCTTCCAGCCTATCCAGGTCCTCCTGCAGGGTAGCTCTCTCTTCCAAAGTGTCCACTTCCCCACTCAGTTTGGTATCATTGGAAAAATTCATCATGGTGCACTTGATCCCATAATCCATATCACTTATGAAGATATTAAACATAATAACAAACATAAAATAAATCATTTTCCCATACAGGATGAGAAGAACTGAATATCAATTGGAATGAAAACAGAGAACAAGATAATTATGCATCTTTTTCTTTCATCAGGAAACACTAGATTGGCCTCATTTTAAAGTAAAGATTCATGAAAATCACCCTAATTTTCAGGATGGTTAGATTAAGAAGCATTGTTTCTCTTTTTTATGCTGGACAAATAAATCAATACTCACTTTTCATTTTAAAAGAATTTACTTCAGTAAAGTGATGTTCATGCAGCAGAACCTAAGAGCACATCACTAACAAAAAGGGCACAACTATCAAAAGCGGGTAGGTTTAAATAGCGTGGATACCAAACAATCCTCGGCCACATGGTGTGGTTTCTAATCCTCTTTTAATCAGTGATATCGACATAGCCACTGTACCTTACAGTCCTGAGAGGCGGTGGAGTCTTTGTCTCTGGAGACATTCAAAACCCGCCTGGACGTGTTCCTGTGCAACCTGCTCTAGGTGACCCTGCTCTGGCAGGGGGGTTGGACTAGATGATCCCCAAAAGTCACTTCCAACCCCTACCATTCTGTGATTCTGTGATCCCAGTTCCCAGGACTCTGTGCCTGTTCTGGGCATTTCCTGAATCCACACTAGGCTGGTGCATCCCTATGAATCACTCCTCTGTGCCATGGTTTCAACATAAAGAAAAAGTATGCACAGGGATTAGGCTGGCACTGTAATGTACAGTGACCGTGTCGATATTACTGAATAAAAGAGGATTAGAAACCGCACCATGTGGCTGAGGATTGTTTGGTATCCACGCTACTTAAAGGTACCCCCTTTTGTTAGCAGAAATGTCTTGGAGAGACATTCAAACAACGAGGAATCCAACTATTCAGCGGTGTGGATGAGTAAGGCTCTGTGGCTCAGGTTCACCCCTTGGATTGTTTTTATTTAACAATGCAAATGTACCCGTCTGCCTGTTCTGGATGCTCAGTGAACCCAAGATGGGTCACAGCAGGCAACAGCAAACCTAGCCAAAGCTGGAGATGTGGACGTACAGAAAAAGGAACAGCTGTCTGTTTCAAAACTGCGAGTGTAAACAACAGAAATATAATTGGTTTGGACTTCAGCATGTGCAGAGAGAACACACAGTTTCTATATTTTGTATTGCATCCACATCTGAAAGTCCTGGCTTAGAGTTAGCCTGAATGAGGAGCCACTGGCCTGCACCTTTGAACGCTGTGGACAGGGGCAGCGTGATGGGCACGTGGGGAGAAAAGAAGATGAGATCTTGGGCTCTTAAAGTATTCTTATTCTCACTTATCTTTAGGTACGCCTGGGACCTGAGCTGTCAAGCAACTGAAATCATGGTCTCTGAAGAAATCAGGCTGAAGTCAAAACCCCTCTGCATCTGCTTAAAATATACTTAAGTTTCAATAGCTCCACAAAATTCAACTGAAAACGTTCTCCTCCTGCGGGTAGGTACATGGCTTGTTGAATTCATTTTTTGAATAGTTTCAATGAGCCTGAATATAAGGTTTACAAGCCTGATCTATGAAATCTTTCTGTCTGACCTGGTTCTATGTACTCAGGGGTGTGATAGGTGGATGTTTTGGGAATATGCAGCTTTGCTGAGCTTGCAGGCAGATCCTGTCGGAATTTTTCCAACGTTCCTCAGAGTTTTGCCTAGCTCTTGTCCCATTTGCCTCTGTGCTTGTTACACTGCTTAGAAAATAAAAATGGAAAGGCAAGCTCTCTGGAAAAGGGAGCCAAAGCATTCGTTCCTGGGCAAGTAATGATGTATGATGTAAAGATGGCACCAGTGTACACCCTGCCATTGCTCCTTTGCCCTGAGCAAAATGAGAGCATCTTGTGAATGTAGGGAAAAGCTGCTTCAAATTATGTGTTAAATTATGCTCTAAATTACACACATTTATTAGATGTTGCTGGAGGCCTGTTCTCCCTCTTCTTCCGAGATACGATCTGAGCACAGGTCAGTCAGACCTAAAATCTGTTCCTGTAAACTGAGCTCATCTCAGTATAATTCCCTGAGTATTGAGTCAGCTAAAGAGTTTGTTGTTTTTTTTTTTTTTTAATAATGTCAGTGTTTTTATGGGGTTTTTGTTTTGTTTTAGTTTGAGGTTTTGTGGGTTTTTTTTTGGTTTTGCGGGTTTTTTTTTGGTTTTGCCTTTTGTTGTTGTTGTTGTTGATGTGTTTGGGTTTTTTTCTGTGGTTTTTTTTTTTTTTTTGTTTGTTTGTTTGTTTAGTAAAGAGAGCTAGTAGCAGTTAATTCTTTTGTGGTTGGAGATCATGGGAATTTTCCTTAGCAACAGAGCAGCACTATGAAATCTGAACTCAGTATCAATCAACATAGTTAATTTTATGAGACACTTAAAGGAAGTAGTTACGTTGCGTGTAATCTCTATGCATATGTGTCAGCTGTGATTTTCAGTGCTTCTGTGTATAAAACATTTCTTGGCTTAAATTTAGTCATTGCTTCATGTATTAAAGTATTTTGAATTTATAGATGAGGTACAGCCTGAATTTTTAGAACATAGGTTTTACAATGGTAGTAACTTAAGAGTCTCTCCCTTAGCAATCATTGGGATTTCTCCAGGCTAGGATGCCTGTTATCAACTTGAATCATCACAGCAGTGGGTTGTTGCAGCTGCTCAGCGAGTAGCTTTAGACTCTCTAATGAAGCTGATGTTATCTTTGTGCTTGATACCTGCAAAACAAGGATTATTTGTTTGTAAGCAGTTAGAACATTAAAAGGCACAGAAACATCTTACATGTCAGTATCATAACGAAGAAGAGTTTTTTTCTTACACTACGATTCTGAAAGCCAACAAACTATCCTTAGCTATCTACAAAAATCACTATACATGATTTGAACAAATTTTTTTTTTTTTTTTGCTGAGCTTTCAAATTAAAATGTTTTCTCTGAAAGATAAATATAATCTCCTTCATAATTTAAAGTCCTGGATGATATCATTAGGCCCAATAACAGCTGTGATTTCTTCAGGGAGAGTTTAATCAGTTTGTTGTGACATGGTACCAAGAACTCAATTGTGATTGATCACTACTGCTCAGGAACTGGCCAGAAGGGAGTCTGAGCAAATCATTTCAACAGTGCCTCAGAGCTGCAAAACCTCAGACAATGAGAGGCCTCTTGAAGCTGGCAGAAATATTAGCAGGCTGCAGTAATGGAAGGGTTTCCAGCGACTTTGTAAATACTGCCTTTGGAATGGCCAGGGGAACTTCTGTTATCCCATTACTCAGTGCATTGGTTCTCAAGATTGGATGAAGGCTAAAATAGATCACTCTCTGAGGCCACCTTACTACTAGTAGTAAAGTGTTAGCAAATTATCAGGAAATTTTAAAAACTTTCTTTCTATGAAAAATAAATTTTCTGTGGTTCTGCTGATCTGTATCAGGTTTTCCTTTTTGTTTTCATAGACGCAGATAACCAAAGAGGTACTTATGCTTATCTATGTGTAACTAACATATATCCTGGTCATAAAATTTCATTTATAATGTTTATATTAAAACAATATGTCATGGCTGATCTAGAGAACATGCTTTAAAACAACATTAAATCCAAGGCATGAAGTCATCGAACAAATCAATAGTCCACCAAATCCCAATGTAAATTATTTTAGTGGCTATTTGGTTTTTATTTGTTACATAGTGGCTTCCGCTTTCAGTTACTAGATCTTAATACACTTGCCTTCTACATAATGCCTATACTATAAGAAATCTTTGATGTAACTACTCATAACAACCAAGATCCTTGAAATGTTTTCCCCCTGCTTGCTAGCACATACTAATATCTGTGCCGTGATACATTAACCAGTATTGTTACCAGTGCTGTAAAATGATTTGCTGCAGGTTACTTCGAGATGACCCAAAATCATTATACTGTAAAACATCCTAATATGGAGAGAATCATAACATCAGCCTCTGTGCCATGCCCCTCAGAACCTCTTTGTGACCCAGCAGGTTGTCCACACATATTACAGTCAAGTCACCATTTTGCTGGCAGTGATCAAGTCTACCTTTTTCAAATAATTTAACTGAATTGAAGTCCTTTAATAACAGATTGAAAAGATCTCTTCCTGATCTGAAATATTTATTTCTAAGCCCTAATTTTCACTTTCTACTTTTTTTTTTCTTAGTATGGACACTAGAAGCACAGATAATACTCTGTTAATAGCTTTTCTAGGGCTATAGAACACTTTTCTACTTCTATTCAGTATTCCTTTGCTTATGCATCCAAAGATCACAGCTGCTTATCCAGATGTCATATTAAAGTAAGAGCTCATCACAATGAGCTATTTAGTTTTCCCAATCAGCCATTTCCCAAGTCATTTGTTTCCAAAATATTGTCCTTTATGCTGTATATTCTTTGTCTTGAAATGGTAAAATGGAAAGGCAGGAACAGATAAAGGGTGAGAAAAAATCTCTGAAAAAAAAATAAATATTGAAAAATTTTGCAGGCTAGTTTAAAAAAAAGAAAGAGTGGAGGGAAAAAAATGTGCTCTCATATGTAAGAGATAAAATTACTTAGGTGGTTACCTTTCAAAAGACAGAGGCAAGAAGCTGTATGCTTGCACTTCTTCCCAAAAGGATTTAGTATAAGCGTTTGGAAAGCTAAAAAACTTTAGGAGTAGGATGCCTACAATCTTCTATTCCATTTTCTGTGGAACAAATATTTAGCTCCCTCTACCAATTTCATCTTCTCCTAGGTTGTTAATTTTATATAATACAATTTGGGGTTTATATATTTAAAATAGATAATTTTGTATGTATTACAAAAACTTTTACGTCTTGGCAAACATCATGACTGGTCTGAAATAAAATGCTCTCAATATATTCCATCCATGTCTAGCTGGAAAAGAGCAGCTTTCTAGCTCCCCACTGGAAGCACTTATACCAGTAGATAACAGAGGACAAGAGGAAGCTGTAAGTTAGGAGAACTGCTGGCAGTAGATGTAGAACTGAAAACAGGATCAGGATGAAAGATGATTCTGGTAACTCATCAGCACTTTTGTTGATGTACATTTAGCTTTGAGATGACTGTTCATAATCATATAAAGAAAAACAATAGGCATCAATGAGAGCATGCCAGGGACATGCTCAAAAAGGCATTACTAGAGTAAGAATATGGCACGCTGAATTGTGAATCTGTGGTAATAAATGCTTCAGAAAACCCCACAGAAATACAGAGAAAAAGAGGGAGAAATACGGAAGAGAAGATATTAGACAAAAATTTCAGAATAGTTAAATTGAGGTGATGGAAAAAAATACAGAAAAAATGGATTGGGCTAGAAGAAAGACTGAAAAATATCAATATCACAGACATCTATTTTTCATTAGATGAATACAATTCTTTTATTTCTCCTGTTAAAATTGGACACTACTCTACTCACAGATTACTTTTTGGTAGCTTTCTGCCCATTTGTTTCCATGATATTCAAAATTACATTTCTTGGAAGCTATTGATTAGATGACTCTTTGTTTCCTGACTGAATGAAGTCATACTTTTGGTGTGGGTTTGCTTAATGAAGAAATGTAGAATTTTCTCTTTTATAGTTTGACAGGAGTATCTCTCTTTTGAGAATGCTTGTTTTTAAGTACCCTGCTGCTCCTAAAAAGTGAGCTCAACATTTGGTATAACCTTTTCCAGGTTGTGAAGTGGTGACTGTGAAGACAAAGAACAGAGATGGGCCTGTAGGTGAGTTTATGAGACAATGCACATGTCTCATAACAAAAATACTGGCAGCTAACAAAAATACTGGCAACAGGAGTCTGTGTCACAGTCTATGTCAGAACTGAAATGAGTACCTAGGAAAGTTTTCCATTATGGGCAAGATCCGAAGCCCACTGAAGCTGAGTTAATGGTTTTCTTGTGACTTCACAGAGCTAAGAAAGACCCTTATATGCTCAGTTTATTAAAAAATAAAGATAATCAATTTCCTCTGCAACTAGATGTGATATGGCACACATGGTTTCAACACACTTTGGATCTCCTTCAAATGAAAGGATATGATTAAACTATCTTCATTGCTGTCATCACTCAAGTTTCTTGAACTGAGTCTGGCAGCTTTTCAATACTTTGATTCTTAAAATATGCATTTCCTATAGGAAACACAATAGATGAGCAAGTGGCTGGCATGGAAGAGACATATGATAGAATGTGTCATAAATAAAGTCTTAAAAGGAACCAGAGAAAATGGATTAGAAAAAAGAAGTAATTTTCTTTACTCCTACTGGAAGTGATTTGAACCATGGGGACCAAAAGGCCAAAAGGTCCTGAGGAACAGATTAAAAAAAAATGCTATTGCTAATAGAATGGGCAGATTAGAAAGTGATGACCTTCAGATAGACAGAGAGAAAAAGAGAGAGAGTGAAGGGAAAAGTTACACATTTCTGAGGGTATTCATATGTGTTTGGCAACTAACAAAAATATTGTCAGTACTAAGTAGAACTCCGAAGCTGAGGCTGGCAAAGAGGAAACAAAAAAAGATTAGCTCTTGGCAGAGAAGCGAAAAGGAAGCTGAGCCTGTCAACTGAGAATGGACTGGCAGAGAAAGACAAATGCCTTATGTCAATAAGCAACGCTTGATGCCTGAAGGAGCAGGTATGGGTTTGAAAAGATGAAAGACATGGATAGACGTACCTGATCGGAAGGGTGTGAGGCCTACAGTAAGGTAAGGACATTACAGCAAATTAAGGAAGTTTATCGTTTTAAAGTAGCTAGCTAGGAAGTTGTTTGAGGTGGATCAGAAAGAAACTATAACTCTTTAGAAAGGAAAAAGTTAACTGAACAGGGAGAAGGGCACACATCTGGTGAGAAGGAACCAGTAAAACCATGAGAGAAGACTAAAGACTGGAAAACAGGAGAGACCCGAAAACCAGAAACTGGAAAAAGAAATATAAGCTAGGGGAAAGCCTGAAAAGCTGAAAAACCTTCAAATTTTGTTACCAGTGCTAGGTCATAAAATAGTTGGAATGCTCAAAAACAGAAAGAAACCCAAGGTAAAGAAGCTGTAAGATACAGGCTCTTAAACAGTTTGGTTAAAAGAGGCATGCCAGCCTACGGAGGGAGAGAATCCTCAGGATACGCTCATGCTGAAAAAGGAGAAAAACGGGAAACATCACAGTGAAACACTCAATATATCTTCACCAATCTGTTTTATAATCTACTATAGAAATTGCAAAATGCCAGTCATGTGGTTTCAAGAAGAAACCATTTCTCATATACTTTTCAGCTCATCCAACTCTATTACGCAATATCTCATTTCTGTAAGAAAATAACCCTTTACTACCCAAAGTTTAATTTGCTGAAGTCATCTATGTGTTATTATTATTTTAATGTATGAGCCAGAGACCGTTATTTATATTTCCTATGAGCACTGGAAAAAAATGGTCTTATGTATGCATATTGTGACTTGGAATATGTCCAAAATTAGCTGGACTGAGGGCATGAAAGTACCAACATGATTTATCATTCTCATAGTGAAACTGAGTTTTTGTGTGTGTTATTCTTGCACCAAGCATTACGGCATTTTCCCACTGCATAATGCAATGTACCTTTGCAGTCACGATGAAGTGATTTCTAAGGAGCTTACCTCTTAAGTGCTGCCTTTTCAGACTTGAGAAGACACTTGGAATTTTGAAGTGACTTAAACAAACATTTCTTAAGGAAATCAGTTTCATGACAATTTCTGTCTCTCTTGTGTGGTGTAATCTTTCAGACACTTTCATCCATGTCAGGAGGGATGCAGTATAAGTAACATACACACCTAACCAACTATCAGGATCCACTGGAAACCCATGTTCTCCTAGAGCAGATGTTCAAGGCTGCACATTCAAAATAGTAACAGAGACCTTTATCTGGACAAACGAAGTGAGGTTCCTTTCGGTAGCCAGTGCTGCCTGGAGAGCTGAAGATGCGACCAAATCTAAGTGACTATGTTGGGGTGGACTGAGTAACTCAGCAGTCTTTATTAACAGTAATCACTAGATCTCCACTGTCTGTAGTAGAAGTTTAAGTGCTATAACTGACAAGCAGACATCCATATGGAGACAAAACTAAAGTGTCTAAAATCTGCAGATGAATCTGGAGAGTGCCCGACCACAGCATCTTAGAATGCCCTTTGAGATATCCCCCATCTAATGACCTTTGAGGTATCCCAGCATAGCACAGCTGTGCTTCAGCTGCTGTTTCAGAAAGTGGCCTACAGGCATCTCTCATAGGCCCTATTTTCCCTTTCTCTTCATTTTAGGGTGAACCTACATTAAAGCCTTAGCTTGGATCAGTACTGCACCTTTGGAATGTGTCTCCTGGTTGTGTCCACCCACTGTGTTTGGGTTTGTGTTACAAAGCTGTCCTAGAATACATGAACCTGTTTCCTTTTGGATTAAATTTAACCAGACTATGTCTTCAGTAAGTGTACTTAATGCTTTCTAGCTATGAATGTGAATTTTGTCACCGTACCAGATTATAAAACTCTGAAATGTGTGCTCACCACCCACTGTTTCACTCTACAGACCCACCCCTATAAGTTGGGACTGTATCCTTAGTTGCATCAAAAGAAGCATGATCAGCAAGCCGAGGGAGGTGATTCTGTCCCTCTACTCCACTCTTGTGATACCCCACCTGGAGTACTGCAGCCAGCTTTGAGTTCCCAGCACAAGAAGGACCTGTCCATGGAGGAGGAGGAACCTATCCATGGAGGAGGCCCACAAAACTGTCTAAAACACTGGCACAGGGATGGCAGACATGACAGACGAACATCAAGGGTATCTGCTGCTTTCTGGAGGAGCAACTGGAGGCTGTAAGAGTTACTCTAGGAAATCTCAAGTGGCACTAGATGCCTCTTTTTAGGTGAGAGAGTTTAGGCGGCCCCTGACATATTCATTGCTTACTATATATGTTACTCAGACAACTATGAGCATGGTAATACCTCTGTGAAGTTCGCTTTGTGGAAAATTCCACTGAATGTAACTAATATCTGGATAATGGTTAACGAACAGGAACTGTTCAGGTATCTGTTTTTATTTTCCCTCCTTTGTTTCCTCTGGAGTGATTTGCAATGACTTAATTATCCATTTCTTCTCCTTAGATCATCTCACTGTGTTGATGGAGACATCCAAGCAATAATGCATATTTCTACATATTTGCTTCTACTGCTTCTTGTTATTTCCCCAGCCATCTCTCACCCATGCATCTCTACTGCAGCAACAAAGATTACAAAATAAATATATAATTTTCAGTGTAAGGAGACTTTCGTCAAAGAACCATGCTTATAATTTCCTTAACAAAAATTGTTTGTGTTACTATAAAACTTAAAATGCAATTTTCCCTCACTTATCAAGCACACCTCTTTGCTGGAGGTAATTTCTGTTGCCTGCTACTTCCTATCAGTAACTTGATTTACTGAGCAGTGTGAACCCGCTACTAGAGAAAAAAAAAGTTTTCATATTGTAACTTTTTTTTCCTCTACGTTTCCTACTTATGAAGAAATAGTGTGCTGGTATCCTTGCTGAGAAGTATATTAGCAATTAAAAGGCACACATATGTTAGTGCTCATATAATGCCCATAGTTTACACTACCTGAGGGTTTTTACACCTCGTAGACTCACTGTGTCTTCAGGTACTTAGTTCCTGATTCAGCAAAATAATTATTGAAACTTAGAGTATAGAATATAATTAAGTGTATTGACTTTACCAAAACTAATGCATAGTAAGGGAAATGTGTAGTGATCAGGACTCTTGATTCAACAGGCTAGTCATACATGTTGCCATACACTTGTATGACCTTAAATAAACCACATAAACTAAAAGTGCTTGTAAAGCAAATGTGAAGATTTTAATGAATTAACAGCACTTTTTCTGTTTAAGAAAGAGAGATTAGATCACTACTGCTGAAAACAACATGGTAGTGTTCTCATCTTTTCTTTACTCACATTAATCTTTTGTACAAAAATACAGTGGTGGCAGGTGGGCGCCTAACTTGCAGGCTCTCTTTGGCTTGATTTTTTTCTACTTTACATCTCCCAAGATAGCACTTTCGTTAAAAGTTTATGGAAAGGACTGGGATTCTTTCTCAAACCTGCCAGGAAAAAGGCAGATTCATAGTGCCAATGCCTAGTTCTCACTCAGAAATGCAGTTGAGTTGAGGCTAGGCATTCACCAGGAATGATGAATTTAGAAATGCAGCCAAGTCTCATATCACAGACTTTGTGGGTCCACCCAAAAAGTGTGAGTGATAATTGTTTCCAACCCTAAAGGAGCATTGTGAGGACAGCTATGTTAAAATGATTGTTCATAGATGCTAGCATAGTTGAAGGCGTATAAATGTCTAAGAAAGATAAGTATTTGAGAGGTAATATAAGTGTAAACTTAAATGCTAATGTAAACTGACTGTGAATGTATCAAATCAGAAGATAGTGTCTTACCTCCAGTTTATGTTTAGACTGTTTAAAACTGCAGAAGATATAAAACAAACGAGGTGTAAGGTCCACAGGGCCATGATGTTACAGCACTTTTATGCCACCGATTTACACAGGCCGAATAGCAGATGAAATGAAAATGTCGTTCAGTATCTGGAGGAAAAAAATGTTGTGTTGTTTGTTTTGGATTTTTAATACCACTATTTCTCATTGAATATTTACTTTGGAACCTAAAAGGATGATTCACCACAGAATACCTTTGCTTTTCTGCTAGTATCCCTTGTTGATATCTCTAGGCAAAGGTAAAAACTTTGATCTCGACCTTTGAAAATCTTGCCTATATACTTAATGTTAGCGTGAAGCTAAGCATTTAATTGGTTAAAGTGCTTTAGTTTTCCTTTTTGTATCTCTAAGGTAGGAGAAAAGCTACTCAAAGAAGACATTGTAATAACTAGGTTTGCAAACTGTACTGATGTACAATCAGTGGAGAAGTATGCTGGTCACCCTGGGCCTTGGTTCTGTCCTCAGATAGGGCTGTTGGCTACCTTTGAGCAGTTTTTCTCTCCTACATTGGTGTGCAAATAACTTTTCAGTGATGCAAAAAAACCCAAACCAAAACAAAAAATCTGTAAAAAATAGGCGTTATCAAGTACATACATTTTGGGGGGTTTCTAGTATACCCATTTTCCATTACCCTTATCCATATGATAGTCATGGATTTAGAAAACTTTTCAATGAGCAGCTATGTAGTCAGAATTGTACTTTACTTATTAACATGCATGCCTCTGTCAAACTTCTCTCATTTGCATTATATAAACTGTTTCTCACAGTTTATTTCCCCTTATTCAAACAAACAATGACCTTTGTAGCAATGAAATATATTAACAGGAGGAAAGTTATTTTAGGGCACAAAGGACCAATTTTTTAACAAGTGTATGACAAATGTTTTTTCTCCTCTAATACCTCACAAATAAGTTATGCTTTTTTTGTTGTTGTTCACTCAGCATATTTTCTGCTCATTCAAGAGATGACAAAATTACGTCTTTGCCAATGTATTTCAGACTTTTCAGGATGTATAGTAATGTACAAAACACTGGATTTTATATAGACGGGTTTATCAATCTTTCCATATGGATTTGGACTTTGAGAAAAAAGTGCATTTGTTTGTGCTTGTCTCAAACCATTTGTTTTGGGAATAACAGTTCATGATTAATTTACAGGAGGAGTATTGCTCCTTTGGTTTGCAGATAAACAAGTGTACAGTGAGTGTAAAGAAATCCTTTCTCATTTGTTTTCATAGACACGATAAGGAATCAGAAATTCTGTCCCAAGACTGTTAAAAATATTTTAATCTGTGATTTTTATCTTTGCTGTTTTGTATTTTTTTGTAGAGATGATCTCATCTGATGTTTAGATGATGAAATTGGTGGATTCCCCTCATTTCCATTCCAGTAGAGCTTTGCCCAATGGCTACAAGAAATGAACTCAAGTTCACTATTAAAAGAAATAAACAAACATTTTCCCAGTAGAGAAGTACCTGAACACTCATCCATTGATAAAATATGCTATTATTGGTATATTCTGTAAGTATAGCTCCTGCTTTCAAGGTTCTTTCATGAGGAGAAAACCTATCTCTCAGGAAAAAAAAAAAAAAAAACACACAAAAAAACAACAACAAAAACAAAACCCAAAAAAACCCCAATCAAACAAACTCAATTTAGGTATGGCATTGTAGTGTGAAGACCTGAAAAGCTTGCAGCTTTCCAGGAAGCTCAGGCCTAAATTATCCCCTTTGAGGTTAATATTTTGATTATAGCAACTGCATTTAAATATACACATTAACTAAATTATATGACTGTTTTTATGGACTCTTAGAGTGTGTGACTGACATTATCGGTTGATGTTTATCATAATACTGTTGTGCATCATGTAGATCCACACTCACAAATCACCTGTCATTGATGACCTGAATTCTTTCTAAAGGATGATGTGAGTAAGGTGAAACCTATTTGTCATAAGCTGTGAATTTTGCTCTAGCTAAGCTTTCCTGAGAGTGAATGCAGAAGTGAGCCATTTGGAATATGCCCGTGGATAATTTGTTAGGCAGCAATTTTAAAGCATTCATAGCTTTAATATGAATTTAAAATGAATTTTGGTAAACATACTGAGGTTATGTGAAAATTAATGCATTTTTAGCAGATAATTCTGCCTTCCTGAACAGAGCATCACTTTTTGGAGAGTGAAGGAGAAATTGGTTTTGCGGTTTTCTCCTTGTTTTTTCTTGAGTACAGTATATTGTAAAAAAATAAATATAATAATGTAGTCTGAAAGAAAATGACAGGGGATGTTGTGAGTAGGCTGGATTATACTTGTTCACTCATATGAAGGAAAACAAAAAAGAAAACTGGAGAAAATACTTCCAAGCTTCTCAGTAGTTCTTCTCTTGAAAATTTGTTATTTGTAAATTTATAATTTTCCCAGAGTAAGCACCAGTGACAATCAGCATAAATTCATGCTCATTAAATGATCAAATTAAGTTAGGCAGCTCAAAATCATTAAGTAGTGTAAAAATGTATTACCTTCTAAATCTAAATTGGATCTAAATTGGAGATTATCTCTGTTTTGAGCTGGGATTTGGACCATTTTTTCTTCTAACCTATATTATTCTACTGAAAAAACCCAACCCTAAAGTGCAGCACTTTGAAAAGATGATTTTTTATTTTTTTTTTTTAATGTGCCACTAATAGTTATTTAGCTACGGTACCTAAATGAGGCTTGGAAAGAGGTAAGACAATTGTTCTTTTAGTAGAATCAGGAGGCACAATAGATTTCTTCAATGCTATATCCATTAAAGAAAATAGGTCTCCTTTAAACTGGGTTCTCTTTTCACTAGTGAGAGGTGTGTTTTTTACACAAGAGTAGTTACCACTGTGTGATACCCTGTGGGAAAAAAGGCAATATATTTTGTAAGTTAGATGCAGCTATTGTTCTAGCTGTTACTCAATATCTAGGGTTATTCTACTGAGGTAAGTCATATGTGTTCCAGCCTGGTATTTGCAGGCAGATCTCTTGCAAACTGGAAGATTAGCATATTTTCTAATTGGAGAGAATGAACGGATGGGTCTGACATAAAAGTGCCCTAAAAGGGGTTACATCTATTTAGCTGAATCTGTTTCTTAAACCACTTCAAGCTGTGCGATTTAACTGGCATGAATTTTTAAAATTAAACTAGGGTATCTCCCATTATAGACATTCTCACAGACATTTTTGAGAATATATTAAACTGATATGTAGTCAGGTTAGGCTACACTGAAATCTGATTTCAGTGAAAAATGTTCATTTTCCTATTATTCATAAAATTAAAAAAAAAGTGGGAAAAACATCATGGTGTACTTTATAGATCATAAAGGAGTAGAAAGGGAATGAAAAATTTCCTGGTGATTACCTCTAATAGGGAAGGTCTATGCAAAGCCCATGCTAGAAATGCAATGTAACAAAGGCAACTATACTATTTTTTTTCCCAGTCTTCTGAAGCTATAATAATATTAAAATAATCCTAGGACACCAAATTCAACTGAGAAAATGTGAATGCTATACACACGTGGGCTTCTGTACTTAACTTTAGAAATGAATTATTAGATTCAGAGCACTCAGATTCATGGCATGGCTTCAAAAAGAGAAGTAATGACTACAGATACCTAGGAGAACGGATGCCCCATCCTTTTCCTCATTCGCTTAATCAATCAAATATTTCTCTGAAGAATGGAAGATGCTGTGACAGCCAGTGGGTTGAGGAACATCAATCCAAGACCAAACATCTACCCTATGCAAGAGCTGCAGTCACGAAGCTATCGTAGCAGGTGGCTGTCTTCTCCTTTGTTCTTCTGAATGAAAGCTGACTGAAGCTTCCAGGTGTAGCACAGACCCAAATACAGGCTCCTTGAATGTTTTAAACACAAGGGTCTCATTATTTTAGTCCTTAATGAAGTTAGGACAAACTTGTCAGTCAAGTGGCACCTTGGGACAAGCGTAATAGCAGAACTTCACTGGAAAGAAGTTTGTTTCAGTAACAATCTTCAGCACCAAGCCATTTAATAAGGCTTGTAGCAAACCAAAACCTATGTGACAAAAGAGTAATCAGTTGAAACAGTGTCCCAGAAAGACACTGACTTTCCAGACTTAAAGTCTTGTATGATAGGTACAGCCTCAAGATCAGTTTCCTCAAAATATTACTCTCCCCCTTACCTTGCCCCTACTACTCAGCATCTTTGAGGATGACAGAATTACTTATCTCCTTCCTGACATGATCCACAGCTGAATCAAAGGCACAATTTGCAAATGAAAGGTTCCAGTACTCTGTGTTAACTCCAAATTCACAGCAAAGAGGGGGGTTGGGGTTTTTTGTTTGTTTGGTTGGTTTTTTTTTTTGATTACCAGTTTCCTGTTTATCAGTCTCCTCAGGACCATTTACTGGGCTAGCTTTGTTCCTTCAATCTCTGTGAAGTTTCAAACACCTTACAAGTGCATGTGATTATTAAATCATGGGAAGGAGGTAGGGGTTTTTTTGGTGTTTTTTTTGACAAAGTTGATGAAAGCAGTGAAATGTTCCAGTGATTCCACTTGATTTTCATTAATATTTCTGCCACGTTTTAGTATAAAGCAATCATCCCGTTTCATATGGACAATCCGCATTTTGAATGAGCCTAAATATTTGATACTTTTGATCAGAGTTTAACATACATCCTTCTTATCTGAAAATACTGTTAAAAACATTATTTGGATTATAGGAAAAGCTTTCATTTGTATAGCCCATGGCTGTCTGTGTCATAAATATGCACATATCTTTCCCTCAGCAAGACTTTTCTAAGCACATTTCATGGTACTTTTCATATGCATTGGATTTGATTTGTTTTAGCGTATAATATAAATCCTTGCTGTGATACAGGATAAAAAAAAAAAAAAAAATCCTTTAAAAAAACCTGGCTTAGTAACAAGGCTGGGCTCCTCCTACAGAACCCTAAGTTTTATTAACTGTCCAAATAACCTGTTATCGTTGTTTATGCGTAGAACCCTCGTTTTGTTCTGAGTATTGTATCTACCTTTTCTTGAAATATCTTCGAGCCTATGCATTTGCCCTGTTACTACTGTGAATTCCTTCAGCACATAATGATAGCGTTTCACATTCTGAGCCATGAGCCCACGCTACATGCCACAGAATACAAATGTGCGCAAGGTGGTGGTTTCATTATCTTAGGGTCAGTAGAATTTCAAGAGCTCTGAAATTACCTCTATCAGTGATGCAAGTGTCAACTTAGTTTTAATAAATCTTTGGAAACAGCCATGAGTTACTTCTAGGACATCTTCCCACTTCCGGAAATACATCATTCAGCTGCCAAACCCGCTATCAGTTTGTAGCAAATAGAATTTAATCCATTAAATGCAAAGTCTCACTTCAGCTTCTGCATGCCATCATTCTATGATAGCTAAAAGTGTGATTAACCTGGAGTTTAGCTGATATCAGGCCAAATGTATTCTATTCCACTTAAACTGGAACAAGGTATTGAAAAATTGTATGTTCTGCAGCATATGCATAGGGAAAGTTATATTTACCATACTTCTGACTATTCCACAGTATCAGCTCTGGTTGCCATTAACACTGTGTAAAGAGATTTTGACAGTTTCTCTGTTTTCATTTATTCTTTTTTTTATGGCTTTTAAAAAGCCATACAAAAGCATCAAATCAAACCAAAAAGAAGATCCTGCCTCCCATTAATAGGAGAATCAAAATATAGCAGAACATCTTGTTTGATGATAATAAACTAATATTGAATTATGTATTCAGGCAAAAATCCAACCGAAGTTAATGGGACAGCTACGGTATTTTACTCAATGCTGTCTTAAAATAACAAAGTCTTTTTGGACCTGGTAGCTACACTAATAAATCCTGACAACAGCTTGAGTGAAAAAAATATTACTGTACTTCTTTTGTGAATGTGAAAACTGATATGTATGGTTATTAAGTGGTTTCCCTAAAATGGTAGAGACAATCTAAAAAACAAAAATTCAGGATGGAGAATAACAAAATGGAAAGAGATTCTAACTCTGAGTGTGACGTGCCAACCACCATAGTATTTTACAAGCCTGATGTATCAAGTTGATGTAAATCAGGAGACATTTCTATTAACTTTAATGAATACTTTTTTATGTGAATTTTCTTTATTCTGTTTATACGTTCCTGAAAAGGGGGGGCTAGACTTAAGTAGTACTGTTTTCTAACCATAACAGGTCTAAAATCTAATTATAAATTAAATGCTTCTAAAGTTCCTTATGATAAATTAAGTACTGTTCAGTTTGGTTTTCTATTTTGCAAGGATTTCAGTGACTACTGTCTTATTATTATAGAATTGTAGAATCATAGAATATGTTGAGTTGGAAAGGACCTTTAAAGGTCATCTAGTCCAACCCCCCTGCAGTATGTTTGTTATATGTTGCAATTATTTACCAAATATTTTTCTTAATTCTGTTGAGTAATTAATTACAATGAATACGGTGAATCTCTTGAAGTCATGCAGTCCCACCTCTCTTTAAGCAGGAATATTGCTGGCAATAGATCACTTCAGCTGTGGCTTTGTTCATCCAAATCTTGAAACCCTCTTAGGATGGAAATTCCACAGTGTCCTCAGGTAATAACTCACAAAAAGTCATGTTAAACTGAGACAATATATTTCTTTATTGAAAAACAAATATGCTTCACAAAATACCCTATTTTCAATGATCTGTTGGAAAGTGTTTTGTAATTAGAGAGAGAGAGAAAAGAAAAATCAGCATTTGTTAACTTTGTTAGTTTTTTTCGGTGGAACATTGTATGAACTCAGTGGACATATTTTAACCTTGATTCATGATATTAAATAGTGTTACAACTATCAAGGATATAAATAACCATTAATATTTAAATTAGTTTGTTTTCTTACAGTATTTATTCTGTACTTACTATTTTTAAGTTTTAGTGATATATGCTAGCACTACATTTACCTTACCATAAATACTATACATGAGGATATTTTTCAGGGAAAAATGGAATGGACAGAAAGGCAAATATTCAGGTTTTTAAACAGGTATTCCATGTTACCTTGTAAAGATCTGCATATCTCTGTCTTATGTTTTTCACACTTATCTTGCCTTGCTATTCATGACCTAGGTTGTCACTATTCCAGATTGTATTCCAGGGGTGTGTGTCAGGTTTTATTTTCTTTCCCACTTTCTCTACAAAGTTTGTAATGTATTAAACACCTCTAAACAATTATTACCATCCTGGTTCAAAACAGTGCTCAAGAAAATATTCAGCTTCAAGAATTAGGCTAAGTTGTCTCCAGTATTTCAGTGGTTTCTTATATAAAAGTCCCCTTTGCTTCATAACAAACAGCCTTAATAAACTTTTTACTGTATTTCTCTAGCATAATTTAATTACTTAGCAATAGTACCACTATTTTTATTGCTACTAGACAGTCTAATGTCACAAAGGGCAGACTGCAGACTGCATGTGGTCTATGAAAAATTTTAAGTAGCTTAAAAACGGACTTCTCAACTGTGGTCCCTCCTGGCCAGAACTAGTTGATTGTTAATGTTGGGATAATTAGAGGACCCTTTTCAGCGCAGCTGCAATGGGCAGCTGTTCAGGTCCAAAAGCTGCAGGAGCTGCCAATCATGCTGAGCCTGGGACTATCTCTTGTCAGGGGATTTGTCAGCTGGTGAAAGACCCCACTTTGCACTCCACAACATGCTCTACTGCCCTTCCAGTTCAACCTACACAGTGGACAAAAGTTCCTGAAATTTCTGTTCCAGCAGTGCCAAATTGCTGGAATCATAGACGAATATCTTTTGGACTCTAGGTACACCAAAGAAAATGTGCTCACAGTATTAAGGATATGGAGAATTACAATTCTGAGGTATTCAAAGTATAAACATATATCTTGTGAACAAGAAAAATATAAAAAAATATGGATTACTGAGACTGAAGTAAACAAGCTACTCAGATATTCTGAAGTCAGTTGTATACATATATTTTTGGGGACATTTGATATTAGTTTATATCAATGAATTATAAAAAGAAAGAGAAAAAAAGAAGTTCAGTATGTTTGAAGCAGTTGATTTGGGGTTATACCTTAGTGGTTTTTTAAAATTATTTTTAAGGCAACTTACCAGTTGTCTCAAGACATAATAAAATAATTTAAAATATCACCTAGTGAAAGGTAAACATATTGCCAAATTCTGTTGAATCCTTCTTCCCTATTTGCTTTAGCTGAGAATTATACACAGTCTAATAAATTAGCTGTGTTTTTAATTAGAGCTTGAATGTGCACGAGTCCCTGACATGAACTACTATAACATATACAGTTTTATATTTTTGACCTTTACATTAAATAACTGACTATCAAGAACCGCAATAACAATACAGTAGTATCTTTCTGTTTCATTAACTGGAAAAATATAGGAGACCTATGCCGAGAATAAAATAAGGTACCCACAAATTCTAAAAAGTGGCACGCAAACACTAGGAGGACTTAGGTATGAATGTCAATATCATAGTTGAAAGACAGCAGATCTTTCAAATCCTGTTAAGGTTGTAGTTATTAAAATTTGGGGGTTTCTATCAAGGCAATTACAGATTAATCCTTTCTAATTCTGTAGAAAAAAAGAAATATCAGATTAGAACATTTCATATGGAAAGAAGCTAAGCAAGAATATGATCTCTGAGAGCATTTAAATAGGTTATAACTAGACAAACTATTATGTTCAAAAGAATGGATTGACTGTTTAATTAATATAGCGTGCCTGAAATTTTAGGTCAATATCCTTTATGAACTCCCCAAGAAGGTGAAGAAAATTATTCCTCCCGAATCTGTATGGAACTGGAGACAGCATTGCCCTGTTAAATGATCCACACTGAGTTCACAGCCATGTGGCAGATTATGCATCCCCATGTATGAAGCTAATTTTAAGTTATACCATAAAGTATGAGACAATTCCGGCAGACTGCAAAGCACCTCTACCTTTACCTTTGTGACGGGTTGACCTTGGCTGGCTGCCAGGTTCCCACCAAGCTGCTCTACCATTCCTCCTCTGGAAGACACTGAACAGGGGAGTGAAAATATGATGAGAGGCTGGTGGGTCAAGATAAGAACAGGGAGATCACTCAGCAGTTATTGTCACAGGCAAAACAGACTTGACTTGGGGAAATTAATTTAATTTATTACCAATCAATTCAGAGTAGGGTAATACGAAACAAACCCAAACCTTAAAACACTTTCCCCCCCAACCATCCCTTCTTCCCAGGCTTAACTTTACTCCTGATTTCTCGGCTTCCTCCCCCTCAGCAGCGCAGGGGGATGGAGAATGGGGGTTATGGTCAGTTCATCACATCTCCTTCGTCTTCGCTCTCTTCCACTGCTCCAGCGTGGCATCCCACCCACAGGAGAAAGTCCTTCATGAACTTCTCCAAGGTCATTCCTTCACAAGGGCTACAGTCCTTCCCAAGTGGTGCACTCCTTCAGGAACAGACTGCTCCAGCATGGGTTCCCCATGGGGCCACAGGTCCTGTCAGAAAATCTGCTTCAGCTTGGGCTCCTCTCCATGAGGCCACAGGTCTTGCCAGGAGCCTACAGCAGTTCAGGGTCTCCATGGGGTCACAGCCTCCTTCAGGCATCCACCTGCTCCAGTGTGGGGTCCTCCACAGGCTGCAGGTGGATATCTGTTCCACTGTGGACCTCCATGGGCTGCAGGAGAACAGCCTGCCTCACCACGGTCTCCACCATAGGCTGCAGGGGAATCTCTGCTCCAGCACCTGGAGCACATCCTCCCCCTCCTTCTTCACTTTGCACATAAACCTAATACAACCCTGAAGAGTGACTAATGCTGTTGATAGCTGCAGATGAGATAGGACACTCTTCTATATGATCCAATATAAGACACTATGGTCATTAACACCCCGGAAGGAAGAGAGACCCAGGAAAGCTGGTTAATATTCAAGGATCACCTCCAAACTGTCCAACCCAAAGAGCAGGAAGTCAGGCAAAAATGCCAGGAGGCCTAGGTGGATGAACAAGGAACTCCTTATGACACACAAACACAAAAATGATGTAAAAATAAGGTAGAAGCAGGGACAGGTAACCTTGGAGGAACAGAGAGATACCATCTGCCCATGCAGAAATGCGGTTAGGAAAGCCAAAGCCCAACTGGAATTCAATCTGCTAGAGCTATCAAAGATAACAATGAAAGGGTTTTATAAGTACATAGAAGACAAAAAGAAGATTAGGCAAAATGTGGGCCCATTGATCAAGGAGACGTGGGACCTGGTTGCATAGGACAAGGAAAAGTTGAAGTACTGAATGCCTTCAGGAATCCCAGGCCCCAGAGATGAGGGGGTAAAACTGGAACAAGGAAGACTTATCCTTGGTGGAAGAGGATCGTGTTAGAGAATACCTAAGTAAACTGGACATACATAATTCCAGAAGCCCTGATGGGATGCACCCATTCTCGACAATCTTTGATCATGTCAACTTGGAGAAGTGCCTGAAGACTGGAGGAGATCAACTGTCACTTCTATCTTCAAAAAGAACAAGAAGGAGGACCCAGGGAACTACAGGTGAGTCAACCTCACTTTGATCCCTGGGAAGGTGATAGAGCAGCTAACCTTGGAAACCACTTCCAGGCACATTAAGGACAAGAAAACAATCAGTTGTATACAGGATTGGCTTTGCCAAGGGGAAGTCATGCTTGATCAACTTGACAGCCTCCTGTGAGGAAATGACAGGCTTGATAGCTGAAGGGGGAGCAGTAGCTACTGACTACTTAGGCTTCAGTAAGGCTTTCAACTCTTGTCTTCTGTAAGATCCTCATATGGAAGCCAAGAAAGTATGGCCTGCATGAGCAAACAGAGAGGTGGATTGAAAACTGGCTGAATGGCTGGGCCCAGAGGTGGTGATCAGAGCAACAAAGTCTAGTTGGAGGCAAACTACTAGTGGGGTACCCCAGGGGTCAATACTGGCTCCAGTCCTGTTTAACACCTGCTTTAATGAGCTGGATGACAGGGCAGAGTGTACATTCAGTACTTTATTCATGATTTCCCTAGCTCTGCTGTGCCACACAAAACTGGGAGAACTGGATGATACACCAGAGGTTTGTGCTGCCATTCAGAGGGACCTGCACAGGTTGGAGAAATTGGCTGACAGGAACCTTGTGAAATGCAACAAGAGGAAGTGCAAAGTCCTGCATCTGGGGAGGAACAACCCAAATGAACGACTATAAGTTGGGGGCTACCCAGGTGGAAAACAGTCCTGCAAAAAAGGCCCCGGCGGTCCTGGTAGACAAAAAATTGAACATGAGCCAGCAATGTGCCCTCAACACAAAGAAGGCCAATGGTATCCTGGGTTGCATTAGGAGGAGTACTGCCAGCAGGTTGAGGGAGGTGCTCCTTCGCCTCTACTCAGCACTGGTGAGGCCACATCTGGAGTGCTGTGTTCAGTTCTGGGCTTCCTTTTACAATAGAGGCATGGACACACTGGAGAGAGTCCAGTGAAGGGCTATGAGAATAATGAAGGGATTAGAGTATCTCTCCTATACAGAAAGGCTGAAAGACTGTTCAGCCTAGAGCAGAGAAGGCTCTGGGGGATTTTGTCAGAGTATATAAATGCCTGAAGAGAGAGTTGAAAGAATATGGAGCCAGGCTCTTTTCAGAGATGGCTAGCGACGGGACCAGAGACAATGGGTACAGACTGAAACACAAGAGGTTTTCCGTGAACATCAGAAAACATTCCTCTAGAGGTCCCTTCCAATCTCAACCACTCTTTGATTCTGTGATTTATTCTTTGTGCCTAAATAAACAAGCTGAAGTATCACGAATACATTAGGGGGCTGTGTGATCAGGATATACAGTCTGCTTCATCTAATATACCTCGCTTTCTAATTAGTGAATTTTGTAATCTTTATGGTCAAATGAAATGAAACTCAGTTATGATTGCCTAATATGAATAGTGTTGAGATAATTAGCTCAGATTCTCTGTCCTTCTTTTTTTTAATTTATTTTAATTAAGAGTACTTGCACAGTTTACATGCTTTCTATGTGAGAGAAAGAGATACGATAACATAACTGAATTTATTATCTGTTATTAATTTGTTGTCTACCCAATAGTTCAGGTTTTCTTTATACCAGAATAAATTAACTATGATATTCTTATACTTCCATTGCAATTGGAGGAGAAATTTCGGACTCTGTAGGGGATAATGGAGTTATCTTTGCCTTTAGGTCAGGTAGCACACAGCCATTGCAGCATAGACTTCAATGCACAGCGTATTTTGAAGCTGGGTTTAAGCCACTGGCAAGACAGTTTCATCACTGAGGGTCTCTGAACTAGTTAAAGGAAGGGTAACTGTGGCATGTTTGACCCTGTTTCATATTCATGTCTCTGACTGCTATGTAGATGTGTCTATAGAGAGTTACGACGTAGTCTGTATCATACTTACCATCTCCATTCATGTCCTAGTAGAGCTAAGTAAATGACTTTCTGTATTTACAAACATTTATTATTTTCTGCTCGTTGTCTCTGTATCTCTATCCCTTGATGTGCAGGAAATTTCTCTTAGAATTTGACAATTCTGTTCCATGGAAAGTAAATGAAAAAAACCTGTCTATTGTGCTGTCCAGTAAAAAGAAAAAGTTGAAAGTTTAAAAATTGCCATAGCATAGTCATCTGCTTATTTTATATGTGTTTATTATTGTAATGAAATTACTTTTATTCTAATGAAGGATTTTATTTTTTTTTCTGTCATTTATTAGACAAATGAGCAAATTAACAAAGAAGCTAAGGGACAACGCCTATTGCAGATAGTCAAATAGTTCTTAAACATGAAGAATTTGATCCTGATAGAAGTTAGTGCATATGAATAGATGATCTGCTTCAGGTTTGTTTAAATCCTATACAGTGTGTTTGGCAAATAGATCTCAAATGAAGTACAAACAGAGCTACTGTAGTAGCAGAACAGCATTCTTTGGAGTTTGTAATGTCTGCAAGTTCTAACAGATCCTATCTGCCAGACAAATGCAACAAACACATTTGTTATATCTGACAAGCATAAATCTTCAAGTAAAAGCACACCTTTAATTTGCTCCTGAGCAGCAACAGAACATTGAGGCAGGAAATTTCATGATAGCTTGAATTTCAAATTGATATTAAGGTTGGAAATATTTTAGGGTCTCAAAGATATTACTTTAGGGGTGAATTTATGGTCTGGAATGCATATACTTTACTGTATGAATTAACATTGATTGTCTAACCTTGTGATGTGACTGGCAGAGCGGGGCAGGAGTGCTGTAATTCTCATGCACTACAGAAGGCATGGTGTTATCCAAATCCCAGTGGTACTCCACTGAATTGATGAAATGACCGGGAAGGCCTAATTAAAGCTGTTCAGCTCAAATGTATTGATGTATTACATCTATTATGGTTTGGTTCAATAGGTCTACCCTATGAATGCTGCCATGCCTGTAAAGCAAACTAACAGACTGCATAAATAATGCTGGAAGGAAAAGAGACGCCCATAGAATCAAAGCTCAGTCATGCAAAATGCAACAGGCTGTCCTGTGTGCTTATTTTCACATAATTTTATATAAACTAGAATATTGCTTATATTTATCAGGTGAGAAAAGAGACAAGTACTGAGACTGAAAACTAGTATGTATTTGGCAAGCATGAACTTTTTGACTGTTATTCAAAATATGATCCTTAAAATTAGAAGGTTCTTCAGAATAACTTTTGTTTCTATGATTAAAATATCTCCGAATAGTAAATCCATTATAATGCACAAGAATTCTAGTTATATTGTGTTTCATTTATGTCTGATTTCTTTAGGTAATAAGTAGTCAAAATTGTATATTGTGTTAACCATTTCCACAGGAATATGCAACTTCAAAACTGATGAGGGTCTGAGCAACCTGATCTAGTTGAAGATGTCCCTGCTTACTGCAGGGGTGTTGGACTAGATGACCTTTAAACGTCTCTTCCAACCCAACACATTCTACGATTCTATGATAAGTAAAAGAATCAAATGAGAGGATGCTAAGAAAGAATAAATTAATTATGATCTGGACTAAAACAAAACACACACAAAAAAACCCAAAAACAAAAACCACACACATAGAGCAAGAAACATCAGTTTATTTAAAAAATTCTGAACATTCCAGATAAACTTGATTGGTTCATATGAGGAATATGAGATTATTATTTTATTATTATGTGAATGAATACAATTCAGTACATCTAACACGTATGTCTCTTCTGAATCAGTTTCATAGTCTTCTCTGAAATTATACTTGCTTTGGATAGGTGTACTTGTTGAGTACAGGAAACTCATAACAACACAGCCATGACAAACCTCAGTGGTATAATATATAGTGCTGTAAGGTTTATCTTTTGTTTTCTTCACCAAATTTATTCATTGTCTAGAAGAAGCAGCAAATTGGAGGTTTATGAGATGATGAAACACAGAAATGATACTAAAATGGGTAAGAAAGATAAACGTCATGGAGATTAGATAGGAAAGAGACAAAGTTTTATTGTTGGACAAAAAACAGCCAAACAGGCTAAAGTGAAACCAATCCAAAACATGTCTGTAGAATACATAGGAAAGGAAAATTCTTAATGACTATACTGAAAGAAACCTTGGAAAGACAGTGAATAGACATGCCCATTCACAGATATTGCAGTGCACACTCAATACGTGTTTGAGCTGGATATATCACTAAGATAGGACTCCGTTTAAGTGTGTCTTCAGTTTTATGCAGAAGAGCTGATCTGAGCCTAAATGTAGAAAGATCCTGTCACTTAATTGAGAGGTAATTCTTTCAGATCCACCTCTTTAAAAAGCAGTGGGAGTCTTTGACTTTCTCCCTCCCCCCCCCCCCCCCCACCTCATGATTGGCTCGAGATTACATTTGTCGTACATAAAATGTCAGTTTGAATTTTAGTGGGCTGTGGGCTCTGGTAATTGATAAGGCTTTCAGTACTGAAGTATGTCTTTATAGTCATGACAAAGGCTTTTAAAAGGTGATACCAATTTTGAGTGTTTCAACATTTGAGTACCTAAGCTAACATATTTAAAGGCAGTGATTTTCATATCTCTCTGGATAAAAGGCTCCTTAAAACCACTTCAAACTCAGACCAAACTCATACACAGTACCTGCCTTCTAAAGAGCTTACATTTTCAGTTGGTTCCCTCCCTCCTCCCCTCTTTCCTCACCTCCTTCCTCTTCTCCCTTTGCCATGGCAGTGGTGGTGGCAAATGCTATTGCACTATTCCAGTACTGAAGTGGGTGTTTCCATCTTGGAATCCTGTCTGTGTTATGAATGGAAATAATACCTTACTTTATTTCAACATTCTTCTAAAAAAAACATCCACTCTTTGACACAACTTGATGGATCCATTCTTCATTCAGCAGTTCATGTGGAAATATGCTTATAACACATTTTGTTTTGAAAAGTTTCCTAAATGGCTCAGTAGGGGTCAGGACTCTTAGAATTACACACATAATTATTAATAAAACTGATTGCTGATTTTTCAGTTCTGTTAGCTGGATGTTATAATTTTATTTGTATCAATATTCAAGCTGTGCCGGTTCTGAACAATCCTACCTCCAGCTGAGATCACAGAAAATGATGCACAACCTCAAGCTAACATATTCTTCATCTCCATATCAAGTATAATGACACTACAGTACATGCTAATGTAAAATTACTCAATAACATTTTGAAAGGTACCATCTGCCTTTTCTTTAAACCTTTCAAGATGCTGGTACAGAAGGGTGGCAGGGAAGGAAAAGGAGAGGCAGAACTAGAATTTTATTTTATTCAAAGGTGTTGTTTTTTTTTAAAAATTTCAGTCAGAGGGTTTGCATGGTTCTAGCCTTGTCTAAAAAGCCACTCACCACATGACCCAAATTTAATTCAAGCTATTCATTTAAGCTCTAATCAATATGTCACTTGGAAGTGTTATGCTGTGATGTTGTTAATATATTCAGCTTGAACTGTTTTTCACTTCTATGTAATAATGCTTGGAAAATAGGGCTGTTTATGAACATCATAGCTGTCACCTGTCATGGACAAATAGCTTCCAAAGTGTGGCCAATTAAATTAATATTTATGTTTATTCACACTTATTAGGATCTCATAAAACTAACCAGAAAGTTGTTTCCTTGCATGTTTCTCCTTCACAAAACATGAGTCAGGAAGTCACTCTCATTGCCCAGCTGCTCAGCTCATTCCCTAAGGATCCTCTTCAAAAAGGGGAAATAAAAGACCACTCTATCATGCGGAATAAACCACCAAAGCACCATGCGAAAGTCTGATAAGAATGTCTTTCAAATAACCACAGCTCCACGTTTTATATTGACAGTGATTTGGTAATGATCACAGAACAAGAATTAACCTTGTTTTGACAATAGATTTTTCGTATTTGCATTACAGGTCAGCAACTGAATGATAACTGTCAAACTATATAAAATCACATCTGAGTAAATAATGATTTCTGCATGTCAGGCTTTGCTTAAAAGTATTTTTGACTGAGAAATGCCAGCAGCAAAATGCCCATTAACTACTTCCACCCACTGTTCTTAGATAATTATCTGTGTCTTTGCTTTCTGGGGTGATGGGGAGCAGCAGGGAAACAAGCCATTTGTTCTGTTTTTGTTATAGGCTTCAAATTGCTGTGGGTTAGAGTCTGCTTGGTCACATCACATGGCACAATGCTACCTAAGACATTAGAACATGCCATGGATTCATCTTGCTTAAGAAATATAAGGTGACTTCATGGCAATTTTTTATTTATTGAAATAGGCAGCCACTTCTGCACGAAGCAAAACTGAACTGCAAAAGTAAATTAGAAAACAAAATCTACACCTCTGAGTTTCCAGCAGCTGTGCTATGGATTTTTCTAATATTATAAAGATGCTTAGTGCTAGAATAATGATGAGAAATTACCGGCTGCCTAGTCATGGATGCTTCTATAAGTCTCACTTTCATTAACACGCAGTGTGTGCCTCTGGCTTACAGTAAATCCATGTGGGGAACAATTACATCCCTCTCACATTGGTACCCAAAAGAACTTAGAGAATACATGTGAATTGCCAACAACCTCTCAAGAGATTCAGATAACTTACTGAAATACTTAACACTAGCTCTTACGATGCATATTTATTTCTTCCTTTAGAATCTCATTCCCCACAGTAAATACATTTAGGCATATTAGTAAGTGGCCAAAACCAGAACTGTTTGTTCTACCAACTAATCCTATGGATTTCACTGCAGTGGGATTCAGCCATGTACCATCCATGATTAACACTTGGCTCTGCAAAATAAAATCCCCAGTTGCCAAAGCTAATCAAAGTATAATCTATTACAGTTTTTTCTCCAGTCCCAAGTCATCAAAAGTAAATATTAAAACAGATAAAATGATTACAACTATCTTAGAACAGGGTAGGTGGACCTGTGTTGCATGTAATTTTATATAAAAAAAGTCATGGTCCATTTAATCTATCTTCACAAAACTTCTCACTACATTGAACAATGCTTGAATCCAAAGTTAATACCACTGAAACTAATGGCATAGATTGTTGTTTGGACTTTGATCTTTTCCAGATACAGACTCATTTGATACTTACTTATAAATCTTTTTGTGCAAACCTGGACTTTGTGATCAGATGCTTTCTACTCACTGAAGTGCATGAGTGAGAATGGCATAATAGACTCCAGAGATTTATTTGGTTGTTTAAATACAAAGATAGCTACTGCCCTTTGAAAGACCCTTAGCTGTCCCTCCTGGCTTCCAGCTCCTACTCCAGGAATTCACAAATCTTCATGCCAGTCTCGTATGGGTGTCGTATACCTATATACAGGTATTCTTCATAACTGTGTCATAATCACTAGTTCTGTGCATCTCCTGAATATGTTAGGACATCTCAGATAGCCCAAGATATCTGTGTTTTAGCAGATGACTCAAGACAGAACTCCATTGCTTATGTTGGGAATTTACATACACGGCCCACATGCTTATACCTAAAATGTGCAATGATGTCTGAATTTGGCACTAAACCCCCATATTCCTCTCTACAGGAAAGAGTATACTTGTAAAAAGGTGTAAGGCTGACTGAGGAATGAATTACTTCCTTAACTCCACAGCAGGAACTGTGGTATTGAGGTAGTGTAAGGTAGTCTTACTACAAACAAGAACAACCATTTGAGAATACTGGTAACTTTTCAGTCTCGCTTCGTAATGAATAATCTAGATGTAATTCTGGCAAATGTTTGCAAGGATCAAAGCATGAAAGAAAAAGATAATACATATGGGAGCCTTCTGCTCTTTCAGAAACACACACGAAAAAAACAAACCCAAAAACCAATTTGCAAATTCAGCCAACAGCTCAATCAAACTTATGTAGTTTGATTTGGACATGTTACACAGCACTAATTCTTACTTCCTTCCAAATTTATTTGGGCCTCGATTTAGCAGAATACATAATCTCTTGCTTGATATTTTACATATGATGCAGTTCATTGCCTAATTTAGGACTTTTACAACAGATGAATCTCAGTTAGCTGGCTACATATTCAGACATCTAAAGGTACATATTCATGGTGTACAGGGCTATATAATACACATAGTTTGGTATCTAAACCCCCTTTATAGTCAAGGAGGGTCTGAAACTTTATTTAATTACCTAAACATTGGCACCTAAAGCTATTTGAGTTTTCCTAAGTACTTGAGTTTGCTGGGCCATCGACTGCTTCTTGAGAAGGTCAGGAGTCTTCTGTGTATTCTGTGTCTCATCAGCAGGTAATTTATGGATATCTCAGCTATGCTTGGGTATTTCAAAGGGCACTGGCTACTTATGGGTGGGCAACAAAATAAGCAATCTGTTGAAAGAAGAAGAAATCTGCAGAGGGTAACTAAGACCTCCCATTTTACAATGGGATTAATCATCCTTTGGAAACATCTGTCTCTTGCTCTGGATGTACGAGGAACATGGACAGCTAACTTCTCTTAGATGGGAAAGCGTAGGTGACCCGAATCCCTCTCTTAGTAAAACATAACAAATCAGTTGTCTTTGTGCCAGCACTACTTTTTTTTTTTTTTCTCCTCAGTGGAAAAGACTTTTGTTTTAAGGGACCAAATTGCTATAGCAATTCATGAATAAGCATTAGTGCCATCTGGCAAGTTTTCAAAATGACTTGTTTTACTACACAATGCTTGCACTGGTTTTGATACAGTGACCTGCGTAGTGTTATTTTTGACCCAGCTTAAGTGAGCAGAAACAGTCCCAAAAATTACATTACTCTTTTACCAGAGAAAGCATTTTTATAAGGTGAGACAAGATAATAACATTATATCATGATCTGACGTTTGGTGCATTAGAAATAATAATGAAAAAATGTACTCTGACTCTAATTTAAACTCTTACATGGTATGAATTCCTTCATTTAACTGCAAAGGTGACTTATAGCATAAAATTTCAAAACTGTACTTGGATAGATATGGGATTTTCTGTAAATATCATTGCACTAAATTTCAAACTGGCAATTTTTTCTATGACAAATCATATTGTAGAAGGGAGGAACTGGACCCTGATACAATGAATTTAGGTAAAAATTATCTTTTTTTCTAACAGAAGGAATGACGTTATTTTGGCAATACAGTATGAGCATGTGATCCATCAAGTGTTAAACTCACAGGTACGTGTCGTGGTTGCACACGATCCAGGACTTTAAGACAGAAATCATATTTTATCACTGCCTTAAAGAAGGTCTCACGCATGGCTGCTTTGGTTCCACTGAACAGAAGAAAAATCTCTGGAGTCTTTAGATCCATCCTCTAGACTCTTACGGGATGACTGACTTGTGGTTCATCTTATTTACTATAGTGTTAATGTGCCTGTTCCACTTCAGGGATGAGATACTACAGAAAGTTCCACTGTGTTCAGCAGGAGGTTTTGGTACAGCTACATGCAAATACTGCATGAGAGTAAACCTTAATGTATACCCTTTGCAACTGTTACAACAAATCAAAGTTAATTGTCCTCATTTATTTTTAAATAAAAATCATGGAGCATAAGTACTTCAGTCAGTGTTGTAGAAAGCCCCTATAGTAAGGATGTAGAGACTTTCTGTAGAGTGCATTAGTAATAAAATGACCAGTCTGGATCAAATAAAGCCCTCAGCTACGCTTCATGCTTAATTACGCTCAAAGTGATTCAAAGCTATTTGCTAGCTGTGTCTACTCTAATTTCTAAAGTGATGTTCACAGGGCTGATGGAATGTTAAAAAACAGCTCAAGCTGCTGAGCGGGATGACCAGCAGCAGCACCAGAAACTAGAGGAGTCTGATTTTTTTGTATTTCACTTTCACCGATGGCAGTTAGCTGGTGTATGGCTTAGCTGTCAAAGAGCATAAGTCCTTTTGGCACACTTGGAGCAGAAGGGGCGCAATGTGACTTGGAAGAAATCAGCTGACATAAGGTGGAATCGGCTGTGAAAGGGAAGAGGTCGTTATTGGCTAGTTTTGTTAGATGTCGCGGGAAGAGAAAGAAAAGCGTCAGTCTCTGCATGGATCTTTGCAGCTCTCCAGGATGGCAAGCCATTGACAATGACAAGGTGCCATCTGTTAAGCAGCTATTCTGGAAGAAAACTGGAGCTGCTGGAGGATTTCGCTGCACTGCAGTCAGCAAGTGGCATGTTTGTCATATCAGGGGCCCGTGGATATCTGCAGGCAAGCGTGCCCTTACGCACACCGGCTTTCTGATTCAACCAGATAACAAGAGTGGTGAATCTATTATAATTATTTCAGGAATTCTGGCAGTTATTCTAAATATAAATAGCTGTGTTAAATGAGTGATCTCCACTTCTAATATCTTCCAGGAACAACACATTATTTCAGCTGGGAGTATTATAGAAATTGCAGGCCTCTCTGTTGTGGGTGGTTGGTTTAGTACTTATTGCATGTGAAAAAAAACCAAACAAACAACAAAAAAGTCACTCTATCCAGCCAATCAATATCTTATGCATTCCTTTTGGATGCATTTCTGTCAAATATTCTTATAAACATGGCAAACTTTCTATATTAAATCCTAAGCAAATCTATTTTATGTATGTGAAACTTGAAAAATGCCAGATAAATGAAATATGCTTGCCTAAACAAGTTGACGGTTTGCAGATATATCTGCATATTGCTTATTTTATCTTACAAAACAACCAGTTATGCTTTGTGTCTTTGATTATTTAAGAAAAATAAAATTCAATAAAATTTCAATTCTGCCACTCCTTGTATTATAAGAATTAATTAAAGAAACCTGCATTTCCTACAGGAAAAAAAAAAAAAAAAAAAAATCATATACTGAGTATGCTTTTTATTAGGGCAGGTTTTGCATTTAAAATACTCTGTAGACAGCGAGAATAATGATACTACTGTAATGTAGACCATGATGCAATGAATATGACTGTGATCAGATGCTCTCTGCAAGTGATGTTTTAAAGTCTTATCAAGTCTGGATTGCACAGTACTAATACATAATAATATCACTAATAATTTAAAATTATGTGTTACTCCAGACAGACTGGAATCATTCTGAAGTGGAATAATCTTTGTATTTTAACAAGTCTTTATAAACTTTTCCCTGCTTCCTTTGAGGATACCCTTTGCATGTCTGAGCTTGCTAGTTTGTTTAGAGATCCCAGATTCAAGAAATACAAGAAAGATCACAGATTCAAGAAATTACATTACAAAATCTCAGACCTGCCAGCATCAGCCAAGGCTATTAGTAGTGATTTTAGCAGACTGCAGGAAGTCATGACCTACACTGTATTTTTCTCCCTATTAGGTTAAGATCCTCAGTTAAGGCTCAAACCTGCTCTGTATTGAACTCAAATGAAATATTGTCCATAGACACAGTGGGAGCAGGCCTGGACCCCCAAGCAATGGTTGGATGGGAGCTCCCCATTAACAGAATGATAGGAATTCTCTAGATGGACCATGTGCAAATTATTCATTGTATATGGAGATAATTAGACCATCTTCTCAAATGGATTCAATCAGTACAGCTCCAGTCTCCCATGGAGGAGCTATACTGATCTTCCAAAACTGAGGCTATGGCCACAGCCATCTGTTCACTAAAGGCTTATTATGGAACTTTTCAATTTTGCTGTAGGCCAACATAACTCAACGTTGTCTTTCATTTTATTTCTTTCATAAAGCTGGAAGACTCATTCCACTGGCGAATGGTCTCCTGCTTTCATATTGACTCTGTTGAATGGCCTGGGCACACTTTACTGACATCCTATCCCAGGGTCTGATGGGCTTTACCTTTAAGTGCAGTTTTCACCTAGCTAAGAAATATAGCTGATAATATGCCATTTTGTTCACTGGCTGTCAAGACTACTTAGTTTGTGTCAGGAAAAAATAATCTTGTCAGTATTTTGCATGCTTCTATTTTGTGAAGAGCTTGGTAAGATATGTGTATATATATATGTGGAAATACTTTATATACCTGCTTTCTAAATGTAACTATTTTAATGTTGGATTTATCCTCAACTGAAGTTCCAGAGGACTATCTCTCTCTGCTTTTTTTCCTAAATCTGGAGGAAGATTACTTAGATACTTATTATTTATTTATTTATTTATTTTTAAAAATACTACTGCTACTACTAAACATCATTGTCAAAAAATAAACAGACAAAAAAACCTCACTTACTACTAACCCCTGAGGGGTATAACGGTCTATATAATTTTCTTTTTGAAACAACCAGATGGAGATGACAGAGAAGGGAACAGAAAGGGAAGGAGAAAGGAAAGGAGGATATGAGGAAGGAATGTAGAGATGGAGGGAGGGAGGGAGAGTGGAAGAGAAGATAATAGGGTCAAAGTCCACACACAGAGATGAAATCAATAAAGCTATCCCATTTTATATGACAACTGGGATAGGATCTGCTGTGCACGAACTGTGGACTTTCAGAATGAAACAGAAATGTCAAAAAAGCCTGACAAAGAGATCTGTGGGTTGCTACTTAGCACACATTTGAAAGCATTTGCCCAATGTACTCCATGGGTTAAAAATCAGTCTTCACTGGGCAAGTGAGTAGAGATTTAGATCCTCCCTGACTAAAATGTGGTTTAAGGAATCCATCCGTCATGTAGACAGGTACAATGCAATAGCATACATTAAGTAAGGAGAATCCGTAACACTCAGAAAGATGCTTCAGTTCCATCATGTTTACTCTAAATAAAAGGTATGAGAAAACTGGGGGTAAAGAAGAGGAAAACCTGACAAATAGCATTTAAGAAGCATAGACTGAAAAGAAACACAATAGAAGACACTATAAAAGAAAAAAATAAGATTTTTACCTTACATATTTTTAATTTAAAAGGCCCAACATTCAGTGCTAGAAGTAGGCAAGTTAAGCTGTGATTCAATAAAGTATATAAAGGTATGCTTCAGTTTCATTGAGACTTTTGCTGAACCTTACACAATGACACCTTGTCCACTTTGGCTAATGAGGTTCATGTGCTGTTGACTAACTGATAGTCTTAAACTCTGTGTCGTGGCACAATAACTGGAATAAAGCTGTAACTCTTACGGTAAAGCTGCAAATAAGGATTCTGCTTAGCAACGTATGAAAGGTCTTCGCAATTCTTTAGCACAGCAGTTTTCAAGGAGCTCTGAAAAACCATTTTAATCCCAAAGGTTACTTCATATGAATATCGTACCTCAGGCATTGTGTTTTTCACAACCATTTTAGGTGCAACACTAAGTCCAACAATACTTAAATCAGTAAGTGCTGAGCTGTAGAACATGTTAGACTGTACCGGTGATCTGTCGAGCATGGGAATTGCCCTACCAAGCTGCTACTTAATTACTTTTACCTTATTATTCATATTTTCATTAAACTAGTAGACTGTCTTTCCTGTAATGTGTTCCATATCTTTTCTCTCTGGAACTGGAATTGTATTAAATTACTGTACTTTACCTCCTCCAGAATGTTTTACAGTTGCACTCTAATCACTTTAAGACATTGCGTTTTTGCATAACCTTTTAATGGTACTGACATATTTTGTATTGTATTGCATACATATATTAAACACATACTTTTGGGATAAGCTGTTTGGGACCTGGTTCTGCCACACACGCTCAATCAGTGGGACTAATCTTATAACAGAATACTCTTCAGGGGAATAACATCAGGTTTTTAAGTTGACACCCTGCATTTCATAGAATGGATAAGTAGTTGATCAGGTTTTGCTGTTTATGGAACAAACTGATGAATCCCAATATAACAGGATTTAAAAAAAAAAAAGTGTTTCACAATATATGGATAGGTAAATTTAATTACACATGTATGTTTCTGATGATTTCAGTGCTTGTAAGTTTCCCAAAGTGTAGTTAGGTTGACCCCACCTTAGTATTTCCAAATTATTTGCAGGAAAATTCCTAATTCCACTACACTTATTGAGCAATGAAATACCCTTCCTTGTAGTCCCTACTCTACAGGGGTCCAATTTAGGACCAAAACTGTTGTTACTGGAGATATTATTTAGCTGAATTATGGACTGAGGGCAGGGCATTTATGCCAGACAGAAAAAGTTTTAAGGTTTCAGGTAGTTCTTTTCAACAAGAAACACTGTTGAGGTGAGTATTATAAGCAGAACAAGGAATATACGGACTCTTACCTTTGTCACTTGTTCTAGCTGCCCAATGAATGTTCACTGAGCATTCACAGAATCACAGAGTAGTTGAGGTTGGAAGGAACATCTGGAGGTCATCTGGTACAAACCCCCTGCTTAAGTATAGCCACCTAGAGCCACTTGTCCAGGGCTGTGTCCAGACAGCTTTTGAATATCTCTAAGGATGGAGACTCCATAACCTCCTTGGGAAACTTGTACCAGTGCTTGGTCACCCTCACAGTAAAAAAAGTGTTTTACGATGTTCGGAAAGAACCTCTTCTGTTTCAGTTTGTGCCCATTGCTTCTCATCCTGTCAGTTTCCATTTGTCCTGTTATTGGACACCACTGAGAAGAGACTGGCTGTCTTCTTTCAACCCTCCCTTCAGGTATTTATATAAACTGATAAAATCCCCCTCAGCCTTCTCTTCTCTAGGCTAAACTGCTCCAGCTTTCTCAGCCTTTCCTCATAGGAGAGATGTTCCAATCCCTTCATCATCTTTGTGGCCCTTTTTGGACTGTTTCCAGTATGTCCATTCTCTCTCTACTGAGAAGACCAGGACTGGACATGGTATTCCAGGTGTCGCCTCACCAGTAATGAGTAGAGGGGAAGGATCATTTCCCTCAACCTGCTGGCAACTCTCCTCCCAATGCAGCCCATGATACCACCAGCCTCTTTGTGTCAAGGGTACATTGCTGGCTCATGTTCGATTTGTTGTGTACCAGGACTGCCAGAGCCTTTTCTGCCAAGCTGCTTTTCAGCTGGGCAGCACAACTATGTGCTGGTGCATAAGGTTATTCTTCCCCAGGTGCAGGAATTTGCACTTCTCCTTGTTGAACTCCATGAGGCTCCTGTCAGCAAATTTCATGCTGACCAACATGACCTTCTGGCATATTATGGTACTCCTCCCAGTTTTGTGTCACTGGCAAACTTGCTGAGGATACACTCTGTCCCATCATCTAGATCATTAACAGAGATGTTGAACAGAACTGGATCCAGTAATGACCCCTGGGCTATAGCACTAGTTGCTGGCCTCCAACTAGACTTCTTGCCACTAATCACCACCCTCTGGGCCCAATTCCTTCCAAGAGACATTCCTTTTTTTGTGCACTTGTCTATAGAGACATGCTGTGTATTTGACTTATCTTTGTAAATATCGTGACAACTGGAGTACATTCTCCTACTGTCCTTTAAGTTTTTGTTGTAAACTGAAATAATGTCAATAAACATAACTGTGCTCATAGGTACTCAACATTATTTTAGGACATGATCTGAAGAAGTTTGTCTATAGATACAGACTTAGACATAGATATAATTAGCAATACAGAAGAAGATATACAATACTTTTTCCAGTAGATAGATGCTTAATTTCTATTAAAGATGAATAGAAACATGGCATTTATACCACCAGTAAAGCACTTTGTATTAGATCCATGCAGTGAATACATCCAGTACGGCAAATATGGCACCAAATCTAGTTAATGTGAAGACAAACAAATAAAGAAAACTGTGGGGGATTTTTTTCGGATTAAGAGTATAGAAGATCTTCTCATATAGTCTGTACTGGAACACACCGTATATATTGTTAAAAAGTTTGAAATAAAAACAAACGAAAATTTAAGTCTTTTCTTCACAAGTTTGCATCAACAAATTAGTATTATAGTGTCTCTCCTATATACCATAAATTCATACAGAGGTTCTAGGAATTATTTTTAGGGAGGACTTGAATAGACTTTTCTGTTCCTCTATGTCTGAAAAGGCCTCAGACTTGTAAAATATCTCTTGAAGAACAGGATCCAGGTCTCTGTGACCCTTGTCACAGAGAGGTATGTAGGTACATAGTGAATTCTCACACTTTACAAACACTGGCCTAGAAATTTTGTTTGTACAGTCGTGGAGAGTAGAAATAGGTTCGCAAGTATACATTAGCTATTGCCTCAATTGCCTTCTGTTACGGCATACATTTAATTGAGAAGTCCCCAGTTTTAGTTTCTAAATACATTACTCTTCTCCTTGCACCTGTACTTTGTGCTAATATTCCATCCCATTTCTTTGGTTCTGGTTTACAAGATCATCTTCCTCCACGTTTTTCCCCTCAGCACTCACAACTCTGTGAAATTTACAAACACTGGAAGCCTACATTGAAGTCTTTCCCCAAAGCTATGAATAAATCCATTACACTGGACAAACAGAGTTTCCTATTTATCCTTCTTCCCGACCAGCTTGCAGTTCTTGTGTTAATGCTTATCAAATTTCACCTTAATAATAGTTTCTTTTGGGGAACCTTTCCCAATCTATTTTTAAATCCAGATAAATTTACTCCATTTAAAAAAATATTACGCCTTGGAGTGTGATTTCTTCTTTACGGTATTTGGAAGCAGAACCTTATTTTAGGTAAGATTAATATTAGCTGCCAAATACCCATGGGTTAGAGAGCCTAGACTAACTAATATAGTCATGGGGAAAAAAGCAAACAAGCTGCGAGACACTGAATTTTTTTCTTATGGTGTGAAGTAGCAGTAGTTTTCAATACCACATGGGAGCACTTGCTCTGATTTTAGCTTGCGTCAATCATTTTAATCTTGCAAGAATGAAAGATATTGCTAACTGGGGTGCAGAAGGTGGTGTTAATGAAGGAGAGATGATGAAGTAATTAATACCATTGTATAAAAAATGGACAGGTAATTGTCACACATGGAGCACAGGGAAAGGGTGCAGAAAATTATGGGGTTGCACAATATCAAACTCAAAAGAACTATTTCTAGTTTTCTGTAGTCATATGACTTGTCTCTTGAAAGTGTTCTTTTTTCTTTGAAAATCAGAGCTGAGAAGTGAAAGTTCAGAAGATGTTTTTTGAAAAAATATTCTTCCCTTAGTTTTGCGGGTACAATTCCACCCATTTAAAATGCCTACAGTGTAAATGTCTATATTTGAATCGATTGGTTAAAAAAAATATTAGAGTCACTGGAGAATGGTAGGCACTACAAACTGTTTCACCTGACCTATTTCCTATGACCACTTTAGAATGAAATGAAATATCTGAATGTATTCCGAAGAAACCTATTTCTGCATATTAGTGGTAAGGTTACTCTGGGCAACTGGCTGGGCTATAATGTACGCAGACAACATTGATACATGAATTGAGACAAACACATTTCAGATATATGTATTCTCTTTTATTTGTCCATGAAAATTCATTCTGGTTTCTAGGGGTGCGTGTTTGCCCCTATGTTCTTCTCCAGGAGACAGACTGTATTCTAGAGTGTGGATGCATAAAACTAACATGGATTTTGATTATTATGTCTGAGAGGGAAAATCCCCTGTTGAAGTTTCGAAAATATGTTTTGAAAATATACATTTGTTGCCGGGACATAGTTGATTTCCATTCAGTAAGAAGAGCTGCCCAGGATTTTCTGGTTTTTCAACTACATCAATTATTTTGACAACAGGTACAACCGACCTGCCTTCTCCATGTATCTAGACCTATATGATCACAGCAGCAGCCCTACTGCTACAAGGCTGAAGGAATATTTGTTCAGCTATTGCTGGTAGGGGTACGCGGAAGCAGAAAACATTAGCTCCTTTAAGGGTGTCTGGTCAAGGACATTTTCAATGCAAAAGGGGATAACAAGAAAAGGAGGAAGCCATAAACAGGAACATAGAGAGACACAAACCTGACTGACAATTGATAAGGGAGGGAGTCAGACCTGGTCTGTCACACTAATTGATGAGGAGTTGTGGGATTGTGGGAATGATTCTTCCAGCAAGGGTATCTGACTGGAGACCTTGTCAAATGCGAAACTAAGTAAAAGGGGGAAACCAGAAACAAAATACACAGAGACACAGACCTGACAGGTGAACGTAACTGAGACAAAGGCAAGAAACCAACTTGGTTAGTCATGGTAAGAGATGTGCTTTCGAGAGCTGCATGAAAACTGGGACTTTGCAACTGACAATGATGCAAACCAGAGGGTCCCAGCTGTTGGAGGTGGTTAGTGGGACTATGCCAGTTGATGAGGGAACATGCGGGCGAAGTGGATCAGGGACAAGCAAAGAAAGGATAGGTAGACAGGGATATAAAAGGGGACAGTCACATGTAAAACAGACCCTGTCTTGTCTGTCTGAGCCCGGTGCCTGGTCACACTAGTTTGATGAGCCGGCGAGCAGGATGCCCCGGGTCCAGGCAGGGGTACCAGGTGGGAGGAGCATCTCCGTGCTGGTATTCAAGGGGGACCTGTGAGTGTGGGGTGCCAGTGGGATGAGTGTGTGAGTGCTGCGTGTGTGCAGTGAGCACCCAGCAGGACCAGCCGGCAAGTCAGGGACCTACAGGGCGGGTAAGGGGGGCCAGGATCCAGGCAGGGGTGCTGGGTAGTCAGAGGGGCCGTGACGGTGCTCAGGGAATCTGCAAATGTGCATGTGCTTGTGAACCTGGGGAGTGCGGTGTGTGCGCTGCACCAGTGACCTTCTGCCTCTGCCAACACAAGGGGAGGAGAGGACGTGGCCGTCTGTGCCCATGTCTGGTGTGAGACCTGAATGCGGGTGCTGCTGGAGGCAGCACATTGTCTGTGGCCATCTGTGTGACTAGCCATGTCAGTGTCCTCGTGCATCTGCGTATATATGTGTCCGGGTCCTCTGTGCATCTGTGCGTATGTGTCCGTGTTTGTGTCTCTGGGACATGTGCTCATCTTCGCTGCTGGTTGAACTCACAAATGGCAAATTGGCAGTCACATACTTCAGCCAGGGCAAAGACCCCAGGTCCCTGGGGCTGGAGGAGACGGCTGCTCCTAACATCAGTTAACATTGTCACTCTTAAGCATATATAATTCACTTCTTTTAACGATGACCTAATTTCCAAAAAAAAGCTAAGTAAAGATAGAAGATGGGGAGATGGATTGTGAGAGCTTTTTTTTCTCTTATTGACTAAATAGACTTATAGAATTACGTTGAGAATGACAAACCTATAGAAAACCAATCTATAGAATTACTATGAAGGACTACAGTTCCCCATTATATTGTATGGATTAAAAGACGAAAGTATTTGTACGTTCGGTCAGTTGATAAGCTTGAGCAATTCCTGTATAAATATCCTGTCTCCTTCTATTTTATCTTAGTAATTATTACAGACCACTCTTGTTAAGGGAACTTTTCTGAACTCACTCACTTCACCCTTACTGTAAAACAGTTGTGGAAAAGTAGAGGGACAAAGGAATTGTGGATGAACATATGAACAGAAAAAACTGAAGTTTTCAATTTGGCAGAAACAAATTGACAAAAATAATCTCATCCCTGCTGCAAGTTTTCATGCATCAGCAATGAAGAAAGGTCTCCCTTTTATTCAAATTTTAAGGGTAAAAATAATTTGTAGTAACTCAGATGAAAACAAACAGACATCCAGCAACTGGGTGCCTTTTAGCTTAGGCTTTATAGCTAGTTAGCTGAGCACTCAGTTAGCTATTGATAAATCCAGTTATACTTGTCCTATGATTAATTAGTGCTTTAGTCCTCCAGCACACTGTGGATAAGTGCGTTCCTTCTAGTTGTGTCTGATCAAATGCAAACACTGGTGAAAAGTAACATCTGACAGAAAATCAAAGGCTGCTTCCATTCAGTAGCGGGCTGGAAAGGGAGGAAGAAAAGAATAATGTTGCACATAAAGAACACAATAGGGTGGCATAAACATTGAGAAACACTGTCAGAGCAGAACTCACCACTGCAGTGACCAGCAACAACTTCCCATCCAAATCTAACACAGCATTCTGAGTGCAAACGAGCATATGGATATTTTGTCAGCAGTGCAGAGTTAGTCAGTGTGAGCCAGGCAAACCCCTGCTGCGTACTAGCAGGAACAAGTTTCTAGGGTCTGAAGGTACTTTAGTATGTTGGTATGAGGAAAAAACAGATATGGTATGTTTTAAAAAATGCTCTTGCTTTTGGCTTTCCTTTCTCAGAAGCCATCCCCTGTGGTGTGTTCTGACATCGTGTTTTACACCATTTATTAAGAGCAAGACTTTAAGTTTAACTGTCTGCTAAAGGGTGTTCACAGTACCTGCCCCTATTGTGGCCTTGAGAGGCTTATGTGTGTTGTTTTTAATGGCAGTATTGTGCATTCTGTCTTCTACCCAAAATATACTCAAGTCAATAGATTCCTTTGAATGCAGTGGTTTCTAGACCAAGATTTTTTTCCCTTGATGGTTAAAGTCTATTTGCCTTACATATGTGCATGTAGGTCTCCTCCCTTCCATTTGCTGCTTTTATCACCATTAAGGTTTCTAGTGATGCTCTCTCCACTTACATTTTCTGGTTCCTTGCACATAGTAAATACAGCTCGTTACTGTACTCTAGTACAAAGAGCTGGTGAAGGAATGGGAGAATAATTGAAGTTTCCATATCCTCACCTGTTAGTTTGTAAGTGTGCCCTTCAGTTGCTTCCAGAAAGAGTGGAATCCTAATTCTGCCTGCTAGTAATGTAAAATTTAAAATTTGTTTAATTGTTTCAGGTTATTCCTAACAGCAAAAAAAAAAAAAATCCTTTAGAAAGGTGCAAGTCTGATGGGGGGCGGGGGGGGAGAAAGAGGTTTTCTTAATCCAGTAAGCGTTACTTCCACAGTGGGCAACTTAAGGAAAAGCCCTGGCTGGATTTCATCTTACCCAACTTTAATGTTAACATCTACATCATTTAGTCATAATAGCTCTTTCATAATGAATAAATATAAATAAGCAGCTCTGAGATGTATTTTGAAGTAGTATATGAAATAGGCAGAAATCAAATCTATTTTAAAAATCTAGTTTAGGTAGGGTGCGATGAATCACTCCCCAGTAGTGTTCTCCTCACTGTCTATAAAGGGGGCAGGGAGCACAAAGTGATTAGCTCAGATACAGATGCTCTAATTTGTAGGCACCTAACAGTAAGTGTCCAAAGCAACGTAGGTGAATGGTGTCTCATTAAATTTAATGGCAATGTAGTCAATAATATAATAGAGTTCAAGGACAGGTTGGTCCAGAAGACCAAGTTTTGGAGGTTGTCTAATCCAAGCCCCTCCTCAAAGCAAAGTTAACATTAAAGTTAGGTCAGGCTGCTCAGGTAGGTTTGGGAGATTCCATAATATCTACTTTCCACTGCCAAAGAATCCACTGCCAAAGAAAACCAAACTAAAACATCTCATGCATCTGTGCTTCCTCGCACAAAATCTTACATACCTTTCTTTGCTTGACCACTAATATTTTTAATTTTTTTGCTAATATATATTCAGAATTTCTCTTACTGAAACTTATAATCTTTTTATTGTGCATTGCCAAGAATCTGAAGACTGAAACTAATCTCCCTCTGTTTTTTTCTTCTTGAGGTTAATTAAACCCAATTCACTCAGCCTCTTCTAATATGTTATGTGCTTTAGACCCTGACTTCCTGAGGTCTTGTAAGAAGGGTCCAGAACATGGTGCAGTATGCCAGATACTGTCTCACAAGTCCTGAATGGAGGCGAATAGTCACTTGCCTTGGACTACTGGCTATGGCTGTACTAAGCAGAGGGACTGAGAACTGAAGGGACTGAGAACTTTAATGCACCTTCTCAATAAGGAAAGAATGGACTTGCTTAAGAGCTTCCCTACACCTAGAAAACAATGTCCAGTGAATCATTTAAAACCTAGGAGGAAGGGGTTCTGGCATTGAAGATACTAGGAACAAGATAGCTCTAAATATGACTCTGATCAGCATCCAGGAATAATGATGAAAGACTTCTTATGATACTAAGCAGTGCCAGAGTCACTTAGCAGTATGTTAAATACAAAATGGCTTAAAGCCTAGAAGAAAACATGACTGAAATTAAACATAAACAATTGAACTTTTATTTTGAAAAATATTTCTTTGCTGGAACAGAGTGACAAATTCTAATGAATGTCCTTAATGATTTTACAGTGGGGCAAATCATCTGTGAAAGTAAGGTGGTTATAAAAGACACTTACTGTGCAGTATGAATGCCAAATGAAATCAGACATCCCTATAATCAACATCAATAAAAGTACCATAACTAATTTTACTGCTTCAAAGAGCAGCATAATAAAATGTACCAGAAGAAAGAGTCTATGGCTTATTGCTCACACATATACACAAAAGCATGCATGTACATATACATATAGACATTTTCAATGTTGAGTAAAATGCTTACAAGGGTAAAATGAAGCTATTTACCAAAATAGTCTTATCCTATCCGTGGTTATTTCCTTTGACCTTGTAGGGAAAAAAAAAGCACCCTTAAATAAACGTGGTATAACTTTCAGTGGATTTGGGATGATAATCAGAAGTTAAGTAAATCTTACCTTCATCCAAAAATAATCTCTTCAGATTGCATAGTCCAAGATCCCACCAAAGGTTTTACAGGTTTATTGGAGATCCACAGTATAGAGGAACTATAATTAATAATGGCATAAAAAGGAAATGATGAAGAATAGATCCATTGGAGCAAGAAGTAACATTTTTGTCCTGAGTATGACCAAAGGGATTTTAGCAAGTGGTACAGTGGGATTTCTAGGAGTTACTATGATACAAATCAAGAAAACAGCATATGTGGGAAAAGGATAAGGGGGTGGCTAAGTAGTACCTTAGATAAATTCAGTATTCAAATTTCTGATTTCAAATCATGTCTCAACATTTAAGTATTGTTTCGGGTAAAACCCAATACATTGGAGGGCATTGTGGTTTGCTTTTATCCAATAGACAAAGAAGATATTCTAGCTTCTGTTAGGATGCAAAAAACTTACTTCTGATTTTTCAAAACTACTGCTTTTTCTCATATGCTATCTCAAGTCTGTGTAAAAAGGACTCTCTTTCCCATCAAAACACTGAAAAGCATTTTTCACATTTTCTTCTGACAGTTATAAATGTATTCTCCTTTTAAATTAATTATCATGCCAAATTTAAAATTTTGGAAGTTGTTCTTTGGATTCAGAAAGCATAGATATTCTCTAATTTAATAAGGTACCATTTTATCAAGTCATAAAGTAGTTAAATGCACATTTCCTTGGGAACTTCCAGAATTACTTCACATCATGGGAGTGACAAGACTTGAGAGTCACAACACTGCAGCCATTGCTTGCCTTGGTAAGAACGTGTACATAACCCATGTGGGATACTTCTGCAGGGCCATGAGAGCTGATCAGAATCGTCACTGCAAACTTTTTTCTGTGAAGAGAGTAAAAGAAGAGTGATCTTAGGGAGGGAGACAAGGATGGATAAAGTCTTGGCTTTACTCCTGATGGAGTGGTGGAATGGTGAGAAAAATTGCTATAATTTGCTACAGACACGTGTTTGCACAAGTTCAGTTCTTTGCATCACCTGGGAAAAAGGCAGGGTAAGTAGTTCTATCTTAAGCCACAGTGGCTATTAGACACTTCCCTGCAGAGATGTGCAATAGGCACATCCTTTAATCAAAACTGTATCTAGGCCACAATATAGCTGTAGCATTATAATGGTATCTTTAACATTAAAATCAAACGTCTGTTGAGAAAGAGGTGAATGTTTTTCTCCATGTTTCCTCAATTAGAGTTTTTTCTATCCATAATCCCTTAACACCATTTGTTGCTAGTTGAACAAATATAGGAAGTATAAATACAAATACAAACAGTTAATCCTTCATATTTCCATATTTTTTGCTTTAAGAAACTTGTAACTTCTGAACCATTTGAGCATCCATCAGATTCACTGAATAGTGCAGCACAGGCTTTCTGAGGGAGGTATCCTGCCATTGGCATATCTCCAGGCCTCTTCAACGAAATACTACTTTCAAATAAATTTAATTACCCCCTTTAGAGTTTTGGCTTTTGCTTAATTTGTATAAATAATTTGAGCATCTAATTAGCTCCCACTTTGTATCACATAAAATAATTGGGACTGCTTTGTCAGGCTAAATCTTCCTTTCAAAATGGATTACTCAAATGCAAGTCCTTGTTCTTAGTTGAGGAATTACATCATTTCTAGCTTCATCATCTCTTTTTCTAAAGCCGTCTGATGCTGATCAGTGTGGACACCTACTCCTCTGCTGCTGGATACAGACACCGTTGACTTACTAATATCTCAACAGTATCGTAGTCCAGCTTTAGCTTTACTGTGTTTTCCCCTCACCACTGCAGCAGTACCTCTCAGTCTAGAATGCTGTTTTTCTGGAAGCTGTATGTTCTGCAAAGGAGAAGAGGGAAAAGTAAAAGGGAACATGCTTTATGTGTTCATTTTAAACCTGAATAATATGTTAATTGAAGAAGAATGAGTCAGGTGAAACCACTGGAGGGTTGTTCCTTCCCATGTAACTCAGCTTCTTCAGTCAAAGAAGCTTGCAGAGCTCAGACAGTGAGGGTAAAGAACATTTGGACCCATTCTAGGAAGATCAAGGAATTCAGAGCTCATGCAGAAGACAGAGAAACTTCTGAGAGAAGCAAAAGCCTTCAACGGCCTTAGCAGAAGTCTAGCAGCTAGGCCTTAAGCTGGTGCAGATAGCTTTCCTGGGGACCAGACAGGGCACTGCAGAGTTTATTGTTCTAGGAAAGTCACTGAGATGGCTGACACCTGTACTGGAGCAAAGACTTGTTTGTAAAGAATGTGGCTGGCACAAGAATTTTCTTTATAAACCCTTCATTTGTATTGTGCCTGTGTTGTGTTTTGGGCTGGGCTGGCCACCAAACGAACAACAGATACTCTCTTTAACCTCTCTCCCTTCAGATAAGGGAGAGAGGAATGACAGAGACAGAGACACTTATGAATTGAAAAAGAAACTAAGCTACTTTAATGAAATATTAATAATAAATTAATAACAAGATAATAATATTAATAAGCAAATAATGAAATATATACAATATATACAAAAACAGTATGTACAAAACCAGGATGACAATTACGTCACTGACAGGGACTGGGAAAGTCCCAGATTAGTCTCAGCGATGGACAGGAACCCGATTCCAGATCTGGATTCAGGAACGCAGAAGTCAGGATCGAAGGCAGATGAACAGACAGAGTCTTCCTCAGATACTGGCCATTGAAGAAAGAGGCTGACCCCTTTGATCCCTCAGCTTTTATACAAAGCATGATGCAGATGGGATGGAATACCCTGTTGGTTAGTTCAGGGTCACCTGTCCTGTCCGCTCCTCCCAACGTGTGCGACCGCTCTATGCTCTTCTGCTTCCAACACTCCAACTTTGTGCATAACAAAGTTATCTGACTTTGGTTGTTACAGCAATAAGTATAAACATGAACCTCTCTGCATACCATTCCTTGGTTTAACTATAAACAATCAGGCCTTATCACTCCAGAAGCAGACGCTGTCTGAAGAATATGCCATTAATTTCAGAGTGCAGTTTTTTAGAAGAAACTTAACTGAAAAGTAAAATTGCTGAAAAGAAAATTGGTTCTGTTTTACCTCAAACCAGGACACCCTGATATAGTCAGTTCAGATTTAATTCGGTTGGCATCAGTATTTAGTTCCATTTGACGTGTCATATTTGAGATGTCACAAGACCTGCAGGATACTCATAGCCTTCTAGAGCAACAGGTGAAACTAGGTAGAATACCCTAGCAAGTCTGAAGTTAGACAAGATACCTTAGGTATGCTCAGTTGCTTATCTGCCTTTGCAGCTTAGGCAACTAGAACGAGATACGAAGATTTCTCTATTTAAAAAAAGTTAATTATCTTAGTTTGTGGGTTAGTAAAACTTCACTTTCTGAAGCTTAAAAGCATTTTTTTAAAAATTTTTCTTCTTTTTTGTTTTCTTTTATTTTTTTCTTTCCTCTTGTAATCTCATTATAAGGAGAAAGTCTAGGCAGATCTGTCTTCAGGCTCTGACCAACCCTGAGTACTTTTATGGTGAAAGCCAGAATTTTAGGCATCTATTTAGGCATCTAACACGATGATTAAAGCCTAGAGGTATTCTTATAATCATAATAGATACAAAAAGGTTTAAGCATTTATAGTGGTCTCAGAAGAACTTCAGGGGTTTGATTAATTTTGTCCCACATAGACAACTACTGCCATTTGAAATGCTCTATGTTTTATCTATCATGGCTTCTAGTTTTTTTTTCACAAGAGCGCTTTTGGGAAAATATGTGTTGTGTCATATCTACATGATCTCTTCATCCCAAATGGCAATAGATATATATTTCTATCAAGAGAAGCCAAAACAGTGGGATTCTTGGAAATAAATGGAAGGGACCCAGACCCTGTAGCTTGCTGTTGCCTAAACTTCTGAGAGGTCTGCACTTCAGTTCATATTCCTTAGGACTGTTCAGGTACTTTATATTTTGCAGTCACTAGATTAAAACACAGAAATAAACAAACTAGCATCCCAAAAGCAGAATTACCAGGAGAAAATCTTTGCTATTACCACCTCCTTATTGGACATATCTTATATCTCTGTAACACCTGGTGCATTGCTGGTTATTTCAAAAAAGCTAAAAATAATTGTGACTCAGTACTTCACATCCAATACCTGCTTCTCTGCCAAACTGCCTACATTTTGAAGGCACTGCCTTCATGAAATGAGTATTTTATTAAAGTAAACTAATGACAAAGCTTGCATGGTAGCACTGAAAACTATTAACATACTGGAAGCAGGTACATATATCCTAATGAACTATCTTTCTTATACAGCCATGAAGGAGTCATCGTTGTTCTAGAAAGAGGAAGGTGATGGCTACCATTGCCAGACCTGTGGGTAACATTTGCTGGCAGAAGACAGGCATAAAAAGCAAGAAAAATTTAGTAGGGCTAGCATGCGACTGTGCTGTAACTTATCACCTGGTACCACCCTGTGGAAAAATAAATCTAAATAAGAATGTAGGAAAACGGGGAATGCACCAGATTTAAACAGGTATTTCTGACAGCGGTTAGAGCCAGATACTGCACTGTGGGTTAGGAAATGCCTATTGCTGGCAATTAAGAAATAAAATACCCATGGTAAAATTCTTGCTAAGTCTAGACCATTAACAGCTGTCTTATGTCCCAGAGCCAAAGTAAAAGTTTATATCCTCTAGACGTTTTTATCCTAGGCAGTGTAAGAATAGATATTCTCAGAGTAAGAGAATTTAGATAAATGTCAGCATTCATTCAGTTCCTACAGTCGTTTAAAAAGATGAGAGTTTTGCAGTGTGATGTACTGAAATGTAAACTGTCACATATTATATTCTATACATCCTCACCCAGTCTCACCCTAATGAATACTGTCCTTCTTATTCCAATTCCCACATCTTCTCAATATTGACAGACTAATAGCTCATCACAGAGCTTTTTACAGGTCAGTTTCCACTGTATATTTTCCAGAGACTGTTCTCTCAAAATGAATAATCTTTCTGATCCCTTTACTGTGTAATATATTAAAGGTGGTTTTGGGCTTACTACAGATCTCCTGGTCCTGTGATACTTAACGCTCTCAAGTTTGCAGTCATTCCTAGAAATCATTATTTAGTATACACTGTATGTCACAAAGGAACCACCTCTCCATGTGCAAAGTCGTGCATCTTACTGTCTCCTGAAATACCTACTCTTCTTAACCAACTTTGTTCTGGCAGGTTTTCCTTCTCTTTCCGTCTCTATTTTTCCTTCACAGATTTAACAAAGTGGTCTTGGAGAATTCCTGCTATGATATTTATAAGAAGACTAACTCTACAAGTGAGGAGTTGTTGAAGAATTTTTTTTTTTTTACTTGAACAATATTTTGTGCATGTACAACAATAAATATCCTGTAATTTTAACTTCATGTGGAGTTAAAAGTGTTACAGTAAGACTTTCTAGGTTCTCAATGGGCAAAATTTCAGGCAAAAAAAAAAAGGCTGTGCTTAATACAGAATTAAATAGATCTATGGAAGACTTTGTGTGCCGTGCTGGCTTTGAGAACACTAAACTGATTTTTTTTCCACTCAGTAGGTCTCTATTGGTTATATAACTTTATGGTTTTGATGGAATTTTTCTTAACTAGATAAGCCTAGAAAAATTTTTAGTAATTTAAAAATACTAAGATTATGTTTAAATTTTCACCTTTCCAGGTCTTGATCTGAAAAAAAGAAATACATTATGAAATTAAGACTATGGACTCTCTAAGTGTGTATAATATAAAGCTCCTGTTATTTTTTTGACAATCTTCAAAAAAAATTATGTGTAGGGGCAAATGTGGAAAGTATAGATGACATACAAAATGCTCTAAAGAAGATGCATCTCTGTAGTAAATGAAAGATTTCCTCTGCATTTAACGTTCACATATTAAATGCACAATGCAAAATCCCCAGCATCAGTTCTCCCAAACTACTTAAGTTTCAGAATTCTCAGGTGTCTCAGAAAAAAAATCATCCTCAGAATTACCTCTCCCTTACAAAATAACATTGATGCCTTCAGGATGGTCTTTTGTTTGCATCTGGGAGAAGATGAGTTGATTATGTTAGAAGATATATGCCACAGAAATAAAATGTATTATTCTCACTAAAAATCCAACACTTTCCTTTTAAGAATGCTATAAAGGCAACATGACTTATAGGGCATAATCAAGGCATTGCAAAGTGTCACGGATATTTTGGGAAACATTGTCTGCTTTACAAGGTATTATATACTTCATACTTTCAAGATTTCTGCTTTAATTGTATTGTAAACTCCTCAGTATTTCACTGTTAAGAGCTGGTCCAGTATAAGTAAAGTATCTTTATAAAACCGAATGCTTTGTTAAGAATTTAAGGCTACAGCATCCGTTCCTGTTTGGTTTGATTATGACTAGATAATTAAACTGAGATATTAAACACAGGAAACATTATTTATTTCTTATATAAAAATTTAATTTCATGCATGAGAAGTTGCTTCTTTTCCTTTTTGTCCACTTCTCCATGTCTCAATAAAGCAGTAATTTTGTGTGGAGAGACTTTTAGATGACAGCAATTATTAAGGGCCCATACAGGTTGTTGTTGTTATTTTTATTTTTATACATAATATATTCCTTGCAAACTATCTGTTGGCTGGCTTTAACCTGCTTGGCTTCCAACTTAAGCCAAAAGACTCTGTTTATTGAGGAAACAAAACAATGGAACAAACAAAAGTCTCCAATGGATGGAAAGCTGTTCAGAGGAGAATGTCTCAGATTTGTGTCCATTTAGGCTAGAACAGCTTAAATTTTTCATTTCAGTCCAGGGTCTCATACCAAAGTGATTACTCTACAGTGTACTGTACAGAAAAAAAATAACACACAAGAAACTGGACCTACTGCCCAAGGGAGACAGTCAGTAGCACCTGGAAAGGAGGGGAGGCCCTTCACCACCTTATTGCAGTACCTGAGCTGCTTGGAACTAACAGCAGTTTAAAGTCTGCAAGGAGTGTAGTATTAGGACTGTAATGAGAACCTCATTACAGTTTTTATTTTTTTTTAAATTTAAATATGTATAAAATTCTGCTCTCCAGAGGACCGATAGAATCAAATAGGTAGATTTAATAATGATTCTCTTGTGCTTTTACACATATATATGTATATAAAATATTTTTTCCCTATTTTTTCTCTCAATGGATAGTACACACTGGAATTTGCTATAGAGTGACCTGGAGTCACAGCATACAACACATCAAACAATGAACAGTAATGTTGTGTCTGGAGATAATAAATATAAAATTTATCTCATCTAGCTTTAGTCATGTAATAATTTAGCATCAAACAAGCCCAGGCAGTAAACTAAGATTAGGGACACTGCTACAGGGATTATCACCTCATCTAAATTGTCCTCAGGAAGTGTCAATCTCTCTTCATCCACTGGAGAGGGGTCCAGGATAACTAGCTTAGATTCAGTGCACAGCTTTTGGGAACCAAAGTTAAATGAAATGAATCCTTTGAGACAACCAATTAATATTTTTGTGTGAGGGATAAACCATTGTTGTGGGAATAAGTACAGAAAAGCTGTAATTTTCTTTGTTATTTCTGCATGTGGATCTGCCCTTATGCACAGACAACAGTTCAACGGTTTAATTTAAGTTCAAAGACTTATTTGTAACAGCTGAATTTTATCCCACACAATCTGAATTTCTTTTACAATCAGGAAAGACGGAAAGGGCTGAAGGGGAATAGGGTTGGTAGAGGAAAGGTCATTGTGGAACAGGAAGCAAAGGGAGAAAGTCTCTCTAAGGTGAAAAAACATGCCTGAAGTTATTGGTGCATATCTGAAACAAAAAAAAAGTTATTGTTCCCCTTCCTTCTCTTCCCCCTGTAACCAAAAAAAAAAAAAAATACACAATTTTTTTTCTGGAATAAGACCTAGGAGAGAAGAAGATTTAGGAACTTTGTTAAGGAGCAGAGCTCAACTGCGTTACTTCTACTACAACACTTCTGAAGCATTATGCAGAGTTTCTGCATAGTTCCCCTGGGGGAGCTGCAGAGTTCAAACCCTCTGCACTGTATATTAAATAGAAGGGTTAGTCTGAAACATTTGATGTATCTGTAAGAAATAGATTTCCTTGCTGTGCTTTTATATTTGATGTACAATGAAAGTGGTGAGAGGAGAATACAATAAATTGAAGAACTGTGATATGGGGAAGGAAATTTTACATTAATTTTACATTCAAATATGCACAAAGCAGAAAAAAAGTTAGGAGAAAAGATCAAGGCAATGCAATAATAGACTATGAATGGATTAAATAGGAAAAGCTTGGTTTGCAGGAGCTAAATTTTAAGGTATATCAGACAGCAGTGGCAGAGGAAAGACAGCAAGAGACATCATTCTGACATGTACAAATCCACACAGCTTAGGAAATATTGTGAAGCACATCCTTTTTGTAAAATGCTTTCAAAATGCCTATCATGACAATGACAACTGAAAGACAGAGAGCTGTTCAACAGACAAAGAGGGAGAGTGATAAAGTACAATGAGGAGTGAGAAGGAAGAATAGGAATGAGGAGCAAAGAGGATGCAGAGAAACGAGAAAATTTGGGGAGGGGTAGGGAAGTAAATGGACAAATATGTATTACAGCTGTAAGAGAAAAGGAAGGTAAAAATTACAAGAAAAATACAATCCTTCCACAGAGTTCCTTTCACAGAGTTATGTTTTATTTTACTTAAAAGTTTTAGTGATTATAAATTGACGTTATGTATGATTCAAAGGGAAGTAGTATAACCCAAGAACTTTAACCAGCATAAGCCACCTTTAGTGTCTTTGAGTTGGATAACTCTTTAATTTACAAGCTACGGATTAGGATATACTGAACAATGAATTAGGGAAAGGTAATTAAACACTGGGACAGGTTGCCCAGACATGTGGTTGAAGTCTCCATCCTTGGAGATGTTGAAAACCTGACTGGACACTGTCCTGAGCAACCTGCTCAAGTCAACTCTGCTTGAGCAGGGAAGTTGAACTAGACAATCTCCAGAGGTCCCTGCCAACCTCAACCATTCTGTGATTCTCTGAACACCCCACCACATCACGGCGTGAAAGAAGCAGGGACTGCTAAAATCTGCCTGAGAGTATTTATTCTTGTTCCCGGCAAATTGTTATGGAGCTTGGTATTGTAATTAAGAATAGGCAGGCAGCAAATCATAGCTCTGCTTTGTTCTGTAGACTATTTTTTTGTTCATGAAATAAAAAATGTAGTCCGTATTGAAGCTGTCACAAATTATATCACTTTTCTGCAAAATGACTGTTGCCTATTGAAAGCCTGGTAAGACACTATTTTCAATCATATTTCTCAGTTCATATTCTTATCACATGAATATATAGTTATTGTTTCTTTTTGAGATGATGTGTCAGATCAGAGTTTTTATTGTTTGCAAGGTATTCAGTTTTCTTCTCTATTTTAGTGGGTTTTGATTTGAGTATTAATTTTGAAAGGAAACCCACTGAGATATATCAATATATGAAGCAAATATTTCTAATTTATCATTTTTAGGCTAGTATTAAGTTTCATATTGATTTTATTCATCTGATGCTTAGCTTTATTCTGTTCTCCTTTGTTTTCTTTAAAAGAAAAATGTACATAAAGGGTATAGCTCGTTTATTTTCCTAAACATGTCCTGTATTTCTAGACTCACCCTCTCTTTCTTAAGCTGCAGTCAACTACTGTTCATATGAGGATGCTCTCATCAACAGAGATTGCTTTATCTCAGATAAACTGTTTGTTTAAGCAGCAGGTGGTGGCACATTTGTTAAAGTAGACCATTTGATGTATTAATAAAACAAATCATAGAATCATTTAGGTTGGAAAAGACCCTTGGGATCATCGAGTCCAACCATCATCTCCACTCTACAAGGTTCTCCCTTACACCATATCCCCTAACATCACATCTAAACAACTCTTAAACACATTCAGGGATGGTGACTCCACCACCTCCCTGGGCAGCCTATTCCAGTGTCTGACCACTCTTTCTGCAAAAAACTTTTTCCTAATGTCCAGCCTAAACCTACCCTATTGCAGCTTAACGCCATTCCCTCTTGTTCTACCGCTAATTACCTGTGAGAAGAGACCAGCACCAACCTCTCTACAATGTCCTTTCAAGTAGTCGTAGAGAGCGATGAGGTCTCCCCTCAGCCTCCTCTTCCTCAAACTAAACAGTCCCAGCTCCTCCAATCGCTCCTCATAAGATTTATTCTCCAGGCCCTTCACCAGCTTCATTGCCCTCCTCTGCACTCGCTCCAGCACCTCGATATCTCTCTCATATTGAGGTGCCCAGAACTGGACACAATACTCAAGGTGTGGCCTCACCAGTGCTGAGTACAGGGGGACAATCACTTCCCTCCTTCTGCTGGTCACAGTATTTCTGATACAAGCCAGGATGCCATTGGCCCTCTTGGCCACCTGGGCACACTGCTGGCTCATGTTCAGCCGCTTGTCGGTTAGAACCCCCAGCTCCTTTTCTGCCAGGCAGCTCTCCAGCCACACTTACCTGAGCCTGTAGCGATGCATGGGGTTGTTGTGGCCCAAGTGCAGGACCCGGCACTTGGTCTTGTTGAAGCACATTCCATTAGCGTTGGCCCATCGATCCAATCTATCCAAGTCTCTCTGTAGAGCCTCCCTATCCTCATGTAGATCAACACTCCCGCTTAACTTGGTGTCATCTGCAAACTTACTGATGATACACTCTATGTCCTTATCAAGATCATCAATAAAGACATTAAACAGAAATGGTCCCAACACTGAGCCCTGAGGAACACCACTTGTGACCGGCCGCCAGCTAGATTTAACTCCATTGACCACCACTCTTTGGGACTGCCCATCCAGCCAGTGCTTGATCCAGCAGATTATATGCTCATCCAGGCCATGAGCTGCCAGTTTTTCCATGAGAATTCTATGGGGAACACTGTCAAATGCTTTTCAAAAGTCTAGGTAGACAATGTCCATAGCCTTTCCCTCTTCCAATAATCGGGTCACCTTGTCATAGAAGGAGATCAGGTTCATCAGGCAGGACCTGCCTTTCATAAACCCATGCTGACTAGGCCTGATCCCCTGCTTGTCCATTATACGACTTGTAATGGCACTCAAGATGATCTGCTCCATGACCTTCCCTGCTACCGAGGTCAGACTGACAGGCCTATAGTTTCCCGGATCCTCCTTTCTGCCTTTCTTGTAGATGGGCACTAGCTTTGCTACCCTCCAGTCCATTGAGACCTCCCTAGCTAGCCATGACTTCACATAGATAATGGAAAGTGGCTTGGCGAGCACGTCTGCCAACTCTTTCAGCACTCTTGGATGTAACCCATCCGGTCCCATAGACTTGTGCGCATCCAAGCGGTGTAGCAGGTCACTGATCAGTTCCTCTTTAATTGTGATGACCTCGTTCATCTTCCCCTCCCTGTCTCCTAGCTCATGAGGCTGGGTGCCCAGGGAACAGCTAGTTCCACTGTTATAGACTGAGGCAAAGTAGGCATTGAGCACCTCAGCCTTTTCCTCATCCTTTGTGACTATGTTTCCCTCTGCATCCAATAAGGGAGGGAGATTTTCCCTAATTCTCCTTTTGTTGTTAATGAATTTATAGAAACATTTTTTGTTATCCTTAACAGCTGTAGCTAGGTTGAGCTCTGGCTGCGCTTTGGCTCTCCTAATTTTCTCCCTGCATAGCCTCACTACATCTTTATAGTCTTCATGAGAGACCTGTCCCCTCTTCCAAAGGTCATAGACTCTCCTTTTGTTCTTGAGGTACAGTCAAAGGTCCCTATTTAGCCAGGCCGGTCTCCTTCCCCGCCTACTTGTTTTTCGGCACACAGGGACAGCCTCCTCCTGTGCCTTTAAGACTTCTCTCTTGAAGTATTTCCAGCCTTCCTGGGCTCCTATATCCTTCAGGGCAGCCTCCCAAGGGATTTTGTCCAGCAGTCTTCTGAACAGGTCAAAGTTTGCCCTGCAGAAGTCTAAGGTGGCAGTTTTACTAACCCCTCTCCTTGTTTCTCCAAGAATCAAAAACTCAGTCATCTCATGATCACTGTGCCCTAGACGGCCACCAACCTTTACTTCCCCCACAAGTTCTTCCCTGTTCACAAGAAGCAGGTCCAGGAGGGCACCTTCCCTGGTCAGCTCACTTACCAGCTGCGTGAGGAAGTTATCCTCCACACATTCCAGGAATTTCCTGGATTGTTCCCTCTCTGCTGTGCTGTATTCCCAGCAGATCTCCGGGAGGTTAAAGCCCCCGACAAGAACAATGGCAAGTGACTGCAAGATTTCCCCTAGCTGCTTATAGAAAGCTTTATCCACCTCACTGCTTTGGTTGGGAGGTCTATAGCAGACTCCCACAGCGCTATCAGCTTTATTGGCCCTTAACTTGATCCACACACTCTCAACCCCATCATCAGTATACTTGATTTCCAAGCTCTCCTAGCATTCTCTAACATACAGGGCCACTCCACCACCTCCCCTTTCCTGTCTATCCCTCCTGAAGAGCTTGTAGCCATCGATTGTGGCACTCCAGTCATGTGAGGCATCCCACCACGTTTCTGTGATAGCCACTATGTCATAGTTTCCTTGGTGCATCATGGCTTCAAGCTCCCCCTGTTTGTTGTGCATACTGCGGTATAGATGCACGTCAGATGTGCTAACGATTCCAACACCTTTTTGTGAGTATGGGCCCCACTTCCTACCAGACCCTTCTCAGGTGCTTCCACGATTTCTAAATGTCTCTCCCTTCTCTCAAATCAAATGGCAGAGCGAGAGTCCTCACTAGTCCACCATCCTTCAAGCCCTGTCATGCCTCCCTTGGGTTTACTCCTGACAGGCCCAGTTATCTCCCCTTCCCCCCTCATATCTAGTTTAAAGCTCTGTCAAAGAGCCCTGCTAACTCCTGCTCCAAAATTCTTTTCCCCTTCTGTGACAGGTGCATCCCACCTGCCACCAGCAGGTCAGGTGTCTCACATAGCAGCCTGTGATCCAAAAACCCAAAGCCCTGCTGATAACACCAGTCCTGGAGCCACGAGTTGACCTTTTGCCTCTTCCTGTTAATTTCCTCATTCATGATTGCCATTGAAGGGATAGAGGAGAACACAACTTGCGTTCCTGATTCCTTAAGCAGCCGTCCCAAGCCTCTAAAATCTCTTTTAATTCATTTTGGGCTCCTTCTACCCACTTCATCACTACCCACCCGAAATACTAAAAGGGGGTAATAGTCAGAGGAGTTTACTAGGGCAGAAAGTTTGTCCAACACATCCCTGACCCGTGCCCCAGGGAGGCAGCAGACTTCCCTGTGAAGTGGGTCAGGGCGGCATATTGGCTCCTCCGCCCCCCTCAGTAGAGAGTCACCCATAACAATGACCCGTCTGCTTTTGCTTTTGAAGCCAGTTGTGATGTTGGGTCCATGGCGACTTGGTCTTTCTAACATTCCTGGCCTGGGTGTATCGTCCTCCTCTCCAACAGCCAGTTCCTCCTGCAGGACTCCATACCTGTTCTGCAAGGGCAACCGGGAAGGTGGGAGGGCCCGGGAGGGGACTCGCCTGCTTCCCCCAGCAGGGACCTGTTTCCATTCCCCCTCTTCTCTGCGATCCCCTCCTGTTGCCCGGTGACGAGAGGGGAGGGGGGGTCCTCTGATTTGTGTGGGGCCTCACCCTGTTCCCTTTCTCTCAGGGAGCGGGTCCACCAGTCAATCTCCCTCTCACATTCCCTGATGCTCCTCAGCCTCTCCACTTCATCCTTCAGCTCAGCCACCTGGCTGAGCAGGCCATTTACCCATTCACATCTGACACAGGCATTGTCTCCGCTGCCCTCCATCGCAAGTGCCAGGCTCCGGCACTCTCTGCAGCCAGAGGCCTGGACGCCCACAGGTTTGCGTGGGGCCTCTGTCTGGGTGCCCACAGCTTTTCTAACAACAGCCTTTGACCAGGTAGCAACCATGGCTGGATCTCTATAAGCAAGCGACACCTTGCGACCCGAGGCTCAGTAGGGGTGAGCACCCTAGTCCTCTGACCACGTAGAGGGATTGAACTTACCTCGTGCACTGGCAGAGGCTGGGCGCCCTGCTGTACAAGCTGCAGACAGCTGAAGCACCCGCCGGGGCACACACACGAGCACTGGTTGCTCGCTCTGTGGGCAGAGTCCCTGCCCTCCCTGAGGCTTCTTATAACCTGGTGGCTTGATCAATCGGGGGTGGTGCTGTCTCTGCCCAGGCTCACTCAGCAGCCCGCCCACCAACTGACTGCCCCCAGCACAAGCCAAGGGCTTTCCCCAGCTTCGAAAAGCCCCAAAAAGAGCTTTTCGTCAGCCCTTTTTGCTGCAGATCCCTTCCCCAGTGCAGTTTTACCTGCATCTATTTGTTATGTGCAAGGTAATTCCAGTTCACAGCTACCGTTCAAATCCTGTCAGCTTTTGGGTTTGGAATCAAACCTGTAGCATATGCAATATTACTTGAAAAGTAAAGAGAGAAAAATGATGGAAGATAGACCATTTTGGTGTCATTAAACAAACATAATCCACTGGAAGAATAGTGTTCATACTTCGCCTTTTCCCATAATTACTCTATTTATCTTTGATGTGGTTTCTGCATAGTCACGAAAGGAAAAAAAAACCAACCAAAATTCACCTCCTCTAAAGGACTGGAAAATGCAGTAAAATAGCTGGGTGGATTAGGTCAGTCCAATATGAAAGAACTGGGATGGAGCTGTGCTGAATGTAACAGGCCCTACTAAGATGCAGAGTGTTACCTTGAGTACATTGGTAAATTAGAGAAACCGTTTCCTGGATGAGGGCTGGCATGGTTCTAGTTAGCTTAAAGAAGTCATAAGGCTTTTAGTCTTTCTTCATGCACATGGCACACATGTTCATAAAAGTGCATTTTTAATCAGGGTATCCAGACAGAGATGTAGCATAGCTACACAATCATTATTCAGATTCCAGTACCCTGATATACTGAAAGATGTTAGTAGCCAAACAAGACATCCTGCACAACGGAGTTAGGAAACTGCAGTTCTGTCTTTGTAACCGTGTGGGGTCCCAAAAATTTTGTCCTCTTTGCTATTTTGATCCATTCTTATATAAAATATATGCACATGATATCATAAGTCTGGAGAAGTTGTTACTTAAAAAGTCATAGGAAATATTAATCCTCATAAATGCCCATTTTACCACCAGACTCAACCACAATTTTAATTTTTAAATTATCTTATTTCTGATGGCTCAGATTAGTTTCACTTGGCAAAAGATTGCTGGTAAAATGGGAATTTCAATCTCCCTCTTACATACTAAGTATTTGTTTGTAGACATTGACAAAAATGCTCTGGTCCAGGAAAAAAAAGTGTTAGTTTTCACTAAAGTAATTTAGTTCTCATCAGATCTTGGCAATTCGTCCTTAGAAGAACTGTGGGCTGGTCACAACAGGGCGCAGACATGCACAAACAATAGCTGGCATGATTTATGATGTACTTACCTCTAAATCTGCTCAAATGCACATTTCTTTAGTTGCTTGTAGAAGAGCATTGGTATAAAGAATCATATCAAGAGATGCAATTTTATTTGGTGATCAGTATAGACAGGAATTCTGTGTACTTTCTAGCCTATGATTCCACTGCGTTTGTTAGCACACCTTCTCAGAGTCATAGAATCTTCATGGTTGGAAAGGACCTTTGAGATCATCGAGTCCAACCAAACAACCTACAGTCTCTACCACTAGAGCATGCCTTGAAGTGCCACATCTAGACGTTTCTTAAACACCTCTAGGGATGGTGACTCAGCCACCTCCCTGGGCAGGCTGTTCCAGTGCCTGACCACTCTTTCAGTAAAGTAATTCTTCCTAATAGCTAACCTAAACCTCCCCTGCCGCAACTTCAGACCATTTCCTCTGGTCCTGTCATTATTCACTTGGGAGAAGAGGCCAACACCCACCTCTCTCCAACCTCCTTTCAGGTAGCTGTAGAGGGCAATGAGGTCTCCCCTCAGCCTCCTCTTCTCCAAACTAAACATGCCCAGCTCCCTCAGCCTCTCCTCATATGACCTGGTCTCCAGACCCCTCACCAGCCTGGTAGCTCTCCTCTGGACACGCTCCAGCACTTCAATGTCCCTCTTGTACAGAGGGGCCCAGAACTGAACACAGTACTCGAGGTGAGGCCTCACCAGTGCCGAGTACAGAGGCACCATCACTTCCCTGCTCCTGCTGGCCACGCTATTCCTGATACAAGCCAGAATGCTGTTGGCCTTCTTGGCCACCTGGGCACACTGCTGGCTCATGTTAAGCTGGCCGTCCACCAGCACCCCCAGGTCCTTTTAACATAATTTATTTTTTTCTAGCCTTGTCAAATTGCTTTCTAATCTATATACTTTAGTATTTGTTTTGTATTGTAGGGAACAGGGAACAGAAGGGAAGGAAAGAGAAGTCTGGAACTACGAAGGAGTTGAAGATCATTATTTTTGTGAATTGTTTAATTTTGTCACATGGTACTAACCCAGGGGAACAAAAACCCCACATCCCACTAACCACTCTGGAAATGTTTGAGCCTAGGCAACATAGATAGGTTATGTATTTTGTTAAATTAATACAAGCTTTTAAAAAAGTTGGTTTTACACTTGTGTGCTGGATTATTACTTGCTCTTCAAGTAATGAGTTATAGGGAAAAAAAATCACCAAGAAACAAAGCAAGGGATAATATGTCTGTGTGTAATCAGCAAACAAAAATTCACAATCATATCAAATGATTCATTCAGCTGATGAAGTTTCCAGAAGAAACGTTTATTCTCCTTCCTTCCCTTATACTGTGAATAGTTTTTTTCCACTTTTAAAGAGAATTCAAATTAAAATTAAAACCATCTACTCAAGATGATATTTTCTCAGTGAAGTTTTATTTATGGAACCTTTTAAAATTGATGAAATCCAATCCCATCAGAATTATGACCTTCACTCAAACTTATTTATTCAGCTTCTGCTTATTATCTGCAAAAATCCAATGTCAGTTCTGGCACAGAAGCAGCAGATTATTTTCAAATACTTACTAGCATAGGTAAAGTCTTAACATTCTGGTAGTTATGAGAGCAACATATATTAAAGATATTTTTGTAAAACCTATAACTAAATTTCTCTGCTCCTCTCCTCACTTCTCTAGTTCTCCTCCCCTGTGTTTGCAGTGAAGGGTGGAAGACTAGCCAGAGTGGAATTAATGATGTGGAAAAACACGCAAAGTGATAGCAGAAGGAGTGAAAACCATACGGTTCTAATCGTGGGGTTTCTCTTATTCCATAGCAGGTGAAGGATAGGTCATATTGAACCAAAAGAAACAGAAGAGCAGAGAAACCAACAGAAAACCAGGTTCCTTTTCCTCCAGCCCAAAGCAGAGCTCCAGCAGCAGCAGATCAATCCACCCTGTGTGAGCAAGCAAAATCTGTTAGAGCGAGTGACTCTGGGCTGATGGATTTCCGAGGGAAAAATGACATTTTCCACTGTCTTTATGACTGTCTGGATATGTGAAGTTATACTCAAACTCTTTCTTTATACATATATAAAATATAAATAGTCTGAGTGATTAGTTTCTTCAGGTAACTTGTTTTTCCATGTATTTTGTGGAAATAACCATTTCTAAGAAGCCAAAATTAATCATTATACAGAAGATAAACAATGTATTTTAGGGCCTTATAAATGTCAGCGCATGTCTAGGCTGCTGAAAAAAAGAAAGCCAGGGAGTAACTGTAAGCACTTGATCCCCAGTCATCTACCACAATTAACTGTCATCTCATTCCCTCAGACTGCTCCAATGAACTCTCTCAAAGCCAAACCCTAAGCATGCTCCCAGACATTGTTCACTTCAGGGACCGCTCCTGATAGCAGTATGAATGACCCTGCACTGGATTTGGTTCACTTTTCCCAATACAGTTCTCCAATGCTACCCCAGTAGTCTTTGCACAACCTCATATCCCAGGATACTTAACACATAACTTCAGCTTCATGCAATAAAACCACCAGTTCTGTATGACGCAACACAGCCCTCTCATTATTTTTGACAATCTAAACTGGAAAAAATACAAAAAATCATACTTTAGTTCTTCAGGAGTGTGGCTTGGGTCAGAAGAGAGAGACAATTACTGGCTAGTGTGGAGGCTGCCAGTTTTCTCTATAGGGAAGAGACATGAGAAGAGTGTGAACATGAGACAGTCTGGGTCACCTGGCCTCAGGAGCAGCGAACAGACTGTTCCTCTTCTATTTAGCAGAATAAGACAGTGCTGGGTGATGATTTTTTCTCTCCCCACTGATGAACACTAGATAGCATGACAAGAGGCATCATTGAATTCGTCAAACTACAGTACCATACTATTTTGCTATGTTAAATTTGATAGGCTGCTGTACCATCTAAGTTATTCTGTTACAAGGTGAGTGGAAGGCAATGCTGCTTGAATTTTACAGATATTTTCTCAATAAAAATGCAATGCTCTGGGAAGTAATCATTCTCTATTTTTTCTGCTTGCATATTTACTCCATTGTTTTTCATTTCTGTTTTTTCTGTTTTCTTCCTCCAATGGATTGTTTACCTCCTTAGATTCTCCCCTCCTGTACAGTGAAGAAAAACTTCCAACATGCTCACTTATGTCTCCATGCTCCCGTCCTCTGTGGGCCTCTGGGAGCTGATATTACATTATTTTTAAATATACCAGCAATCAGTTATTTCTCACTTCTTTGAAACCACATCTGGGCTCACCTTTGAAGTTTGGCCAAGTAGTATGATCTTTGAAAAGCTGTGCCCTTTAGTTTACACTGTCTAGCCAGAGAAGCTGCACAACACAACATATATAATTGTGGTTTTGATGGCTAATCTTATGTGGTTCAGAGAAAGTCCTTTGGTTAGCATATTCTGTACTTCCCTTTACACCATAGAGCCAACCCAAATAAACAATCTCCACCCTGTTCATCCTTTGAAGATATTAAGCAGATCTCCCCTCTCTACAGGACTTCTCCCTTGGTGACCCCTGCCACTCCATCTGCAAATTTTTGGAGAGCAAAATCAATCACACGAAACACATTACTTGGCTACATAATGACATTTTATGTAGATTGAGTTTTTACATTATTTTTACATTTTCAATAATTTTTAAAAACTATCAGCATGATTCAGTCACAGATTTTTCTGAGAGCAGAATTCAGTAAAAGTGCTGTTCTCTTCTCCCAGCTGTACAGAGCAGAGCAAGTCACCAAACGTGGTGTCATTGATGTACACAAATCTCACTACAGAGAATAATTCCTTCCTGAAGGAAGGATCTCAAGGCACATGAGTGTTTGGCTGAGATTGCTTCTATTCTGCAACCATAATTTAGCCATGCAGTCATTCCAGATTTGACATGGAAATCTCTGAGTCCCACCCTGTTATTTTTGTAGTCAGTTTTAAAACTTTATTTTGTAGATTTGGTGGTGTTGGGATTTTTTGGGGTTTTTTGGGGTTTTTTTTTGTGGGTTTTTTTTTTAATTGTAGGTTTTTTCAAAGACAACTGTCATTTTTTAACAAGTCATTTCAGACTTTCACCAATGACTTGTGTATTTCAAACATGTTTTTGATTTAGGGATTGATAATTCCAATGTTGTCAGAGAAATGGTTATTTCAACTAAGCAAGATTTTTTTCCTTAGTTTCCAGTTACCTTTTCTTTTGTACTGTTAGAGACTGTTAAATAGTGCTTATTAACATGTCAATTACAAGTCCATGCTAAGAGCTCATTTGAGCAACGAAGGTCACAACGCTTAGTTTAAAAATCAGTAGTGAATATGAAATAATAATAAATAATAGTTAAATATGAATGTTGAAAGGAATTAGATTAGATGAGTACATCTTTTTTAACACCTAGAACATCCTCAACCTCAATCCTTTGTGATTTTTACTTTTTGGAATGGTTGCAGGTTCTCTTACTAATTTCTGCATTAGCCACTTTGCAAAACTTTCCAATTGTCTTGACATAAAGTAATACTGCAAAGTCCAAAATTTCTGTTGTATCAAGAATGGAAAGGAGTGCAAATCGATTGGTTTAGTTGTAATTCATGGAAGTTGGAATCCATCTGAATAGTTGTATGCCACAATTATTTATTTGCAAGCATAGAGCAAGTTCAGACTAGGTAGCCTAGTACTAATTATGGTTTTGTTCTGAGATGAGTCTGTGATTTTGAAATCAATGTGGTAGTCAGTGGAGCTCAACAGAAAGAAATTTCTTTTTCTTTTCATTAATTTACAGCACCTGAAAAGAATAAACCCATGGATATTACTTTTGAAGTTATTTATGCCATCAAAAGAAGATTTTTGCATGTGAAAAGAAGTTGATGGTATCCTATTTTTCATGAAAGCATTTCTATTGGTCAACTTTAATCTTCATCAGCAAAGTGAATTACACCTGGATAGAATTGGTGTAAAATATTATTCTTACAGCATTCTTCTTTTTTTGCCCATTTTAAAACTATGAAAAGGAGGCCCCTGGGAATGGAGAATCAGGCCCTGTGACTCCTGTTCCTAGAAGAGAAACTCTTGCATGAAAAAAGAAAACACACCACTGGAGAACATTTTAAGGGTGTTTTGTGAATTTATTTTCTGCTGGAAAGAAATAAAAGAGAAATAAGAAAAGCATAGTATACAGAGATATAATAGCAAGATTAGAATTTGGCTTTTACGGTTTATACTTGTGCGTGCTATGAGCTTTTCAGAGGAGAGAGTGTTGCTGCTTACTAAAGTAAGATAAAATAGATAAGATAAGGAGACCAGAGATTTTTTTTAGCCAGGATTGCTTGTCTAGTTAAGGCTGTGATTAACCCAGATAGGAGAATGTCTTGGGATGAAACCAAGAATGTGCTTTTACTCATATGCCAATAGATATCAATGATTTAGCAGTTAGAAATTCTTGGAGTTAAACAACTTTGAGTCTGGAGCCCAAATAATGAAACCTTTAGAGCTGTAAGATTGAATTCATGACTAGTTTAGTATTTACTTGTAAAATTTCAGAACAACAAGCACTAGGAGCCTGATGATGCTGTAGGTTAATATACTACCCTTTAATTCCTCAATTCAGATCATGATTGGATCACAAGTGAAAATGAGACTCATAATTTTAGGCTAGTCAAGCCTAAAATTTTTCTGTTTTTTCATACCAGCCAATGTGAAAGGTTTAACAACCTGCTGTCGTGGTTTAGCCTCAGACGGCAACAAAGAACCACGTGCCGCTCGCTTGGGCCGTCCTGATACAGGAAGAATCGGAAGAAAAAAAGGCAAGACTCTTGGGTTGAGACAAAGGCAGTTTAACAGAACAGCAAAGGGAACAGGCAAACAACAACAATAACACGGATAGAGGAATATACGAACACGATTACGGAACCGCCGCTCCCCGCCGCTCACCGACCGGACCCGGGACGCCCCAGCCGGGTCCAAACGGTGACTACCTGCCACCTCCCCCGGCAGCTCAGGGTGGGCATGGCTCACATGGCATGGAATACCAGGAAAAATTAACCCTATCCCCGCCGGAACCAGGACACCTGTCTTCAGAAGAAGTCCAGGACTAGAGACACACATGCCAAGCCAGGTATGAAGTGAATTGCCAGCAGTTCTCTGGAGATATGTGCACACCTGCTCTTGTTACCTCAGGTTGAAGGCAGGATTATTAGCACCTCAATTTCCTGAGGCTATATTCACTCATACATTATTGAGAAAAGAATAAAAGATGCACATATGTAGAAGGGTTTGAATCTCTTCCACGCTTCTTAGCAATATTGAAGAGCTGCCTGGAACAATAGAGAGCAGATTAGGATAATAAAATAAGGAGACACATAAAGTTTCAAAAAGCTGTCAGGATGAAGAAGAGAAAATACACTTATAAGACACAGGAGTAAAGAAACAGAGCATATACCAAGCTTGGAGCTGTGACAAGTTACATCAGCTGCAAGATGGGTCCATTTGGCCAAGTCTAAGGTTTGTTGAAATACTTTTAAGTAATACAATTGGGGATAAGAATTTGCTGCCTATTTATGATGTTCTTTACTTCTATTCCTTTTTTCCCCTCTTTTTATTCTTTCCTTCCAATGCTGAACTTAGTTGTGGAAATATCTGGAATTTAATGAAAGGGAAGTTTAACAATGAGCCTGCTTGAAATACATGTCTTGAAAAAAAAACAAAGTATTTTATCTCAAACGCTGTAATCTAAAAGTTTAAACATATCAGGGACAGTATGCCGTTCACTTTATCTAGTAAAACGCATAAGATATACTAATGATTCTACATAAACTGGATGATGCCACTTTTCACTGATAGTGCTCCGTATAATGTAAAAGAGAATGTATTTCTTTCTTAAAAAAAAAAAAAAAAAAAAAAAAGATGAAAAGAGATTTGAGATTTCACCATGATAATCCTCAAATTTTTTTCTCTTCAGGCTGAACAAATAATGCTACTTGTAAAGGCCATCTTCTTTATTATTCATTTATTCGTATGGCCATGTTTTACAGGAGCATTTAATAATCTGGGATCTGATTAAGTGCTAAGCAAACACAAAATTGAAATATAGCCCAAGCACCATCAAGATCAATAGACTGATGCCAAGAGAGAAGGACAAGGAAAGAAAGTCGCAGTGCACAGTCAAGCAGGAACCAAGGTGTTTAAAGTTTTCTGAAGAAGGTTGGTATGTTAAAATCTATAGCTTTTCTTTCATGTAACTTCTCAGCTATCAAAATGGAACAGGTCAGAGATGACATAGACCACATACACTCTACAAGCTGCAATTACTTGTTCTTTCCTGTTGAGGTAGATTTTTTTGCCTGTGTTTTCTCAGGAAACCTTCACAGTCATGTTCTACTATTGGGATTGTTCATCTCAAAATTGTGAGATTATTCCATAGTAAAATTTTAGGATAACTCTCTCTTAATAATCCTGAACTGTAGAGGACAGAATGAGGTTTGATTTTTCATATTTGTGATCATAATCTGAACAGAACAATAGAATGAAAGAACCCATAGATCACTGGAGGATACAGTTCTAGGTACCTGGTTAAAGGAAGAACAGAGATTTTGGAAATATGGCTTAGCTGTAATTTAACGGAATTTTTTTCTTCTTGTTAATAGCACTCAGTCATTAATAGATACAGAGGAAACATTTCTTTTAAACTAGAACTCAAATTGGAATTCCTACCTTGATTTTTTTGTTTGCTACTAGTGAAAGGAAGCTTTTATTTTCATAATATATATTTGTGGATCTTGTGGCCAAGACTTGCAAAGAACTTTGCAAACAGAAGCAAGCAAGTACCAGAAAAAAAACAACTGGAAAAAACTATAGAGTAATATTTGTATGTGTTAATATGAAAGTCTAGCTGATTTTTCACTTCTCCTTACTTTATTTTTAAATACATTTTGAAACCTTGATAAATGACCAGAAAAAAATAAACCCACAAAAAAACGTTGGACAAAGCTCTTTTCCCAGAAACACTGGAATCTGAACACCTCACTTGTTCTTCTTTCTAGTGGTATCAAAGGCAGATTTAAAAAAAAAAAAAAAAGAAAAAAGAAAATAAGAAGACATTAATAAAATAAAAATATTTGTATTCAGAACAGTGCCTTAAAATATTAAATATTTTCAGTAATATAAAGTCTTTCTTATTCTCAAATGGCCTGTGAAATATTTCACATTTACTTACTCATTATGCCAAAACCTTAAGCATTGTTTTTCTCAGATAAATCAACTTTAATCATTCAGAAAAGACATATTTTTTTTTATTCTGCATTTTTGGGGGTTTTGGTTTTTTTTCTTCTCCTGGGAGAGTTCTTTGAACAGAGCTTTCTGAGACACAAAATTTTGAATCCATAATGAAGTGCCATTTCTGTAAACTTGTATTTGAGAGTTGAGGACACTCAAGATATTGTTTAATCCTGTTTCAGGAAAGGTTCATGGATGGAGCTTTCAGTATTTATGTAAACCCTTGATGGTTACATGTTCGACTATTCAAAACAGGTATATGTTTGTTCAGTGAACTCACAGTAAAATGTAAAATGGGGTAATTTAGCTGGAGTATTTGCATAACATATTTTATGCCAGAGATTTTAATTTTTTGATGTCCCAAAGACGTAACTTCAGTCCAGAAAAAGCTGCCCTATGCAAAACTACATGGGAAGTGAGGACTGAGAAAAGAATCATAGAATCGTAGAATAATTTGGGTTGGAAGGTACCTTAAAGATCATGTAGTTCCAAACTCCTGCCATGTGAAGGCACACCTTCCACTAGACTAGGTTAGTACATTTGGCACTGTTTCCCACAGCATTCTCCTGGAGAAACTGGCTGCTCGTGGCTTGGATAGACATACTCTTCACTGGGTAAAAAACTGTCTGAATGGCCAGGCCCAAAGAGTGGTTGTAAATGGAGTTAAATCCATTTGGTGGCCGGTCACAAGTGATATTCCCCAGGGCTCAGTATCGAGGCCGGTTTTCTTTATCAATGACCTGAATGAGTGCACCCTCAGTATGTTTGCAAATCACACCATGTTGGGCAGGAGTGTTGATCTGCGTGAGGGTAGGAAGGCTCTACAGAGGGATCAGGATAGGCTTCATCAGTGGCCCAAGACCAATGGTATGAGATTCAACAAGGCTAAGTGCTAGGTCCCGCACTTGGGTCACAATAACCCCATGCAAAGCGACAGGCTTGGGGAAGAGTGGCTGGAAAGCTGCCTGGCAGAAAAGAACCTGGGTGTATTGGTAGACAGCCATCTGAATATGAGCGCAGTGTGGCCAGGTGGCCGAGAAGGCATTGTGGCTGGTATTAGAAACAATGTGGCCAGCAGGACAAGTGATTGTACCTCCGTACTCGGCACTTGTGAGGCCGCACCTCCAATACTGTGTTCAGTTTTGGGTCCCTCACTACCAGAAAGACGCTGAGGAACCAGAACATGCTCAGAGAAGAGCAACAGAGCTGGTGAGGGGTCTAGAACACAAGTCTTATGAGGACTAACTGAGGGAACTGGAGTTGTTTAGCCTGGAGAAAAGGAGGCTGAGGGGAGACCTTATTGCTCTCTACAAGTACCTGAAAGGAGGTTGTAGTAAGGTGGGGGTCAGTCTCTTCTCCAAAGTGACAGGTGATAGGACAAGAGGAAATGGCCTCAAGTAGCAGCAGGGGAGGTTTAGATTGGATACTAGGAAAAATTTCTTCATTGAAAGGGTTATCAAGAATTGGAACAGGCTGCCCAGGGTTGAGTCACCATCCCTGGAAGTACTAAAAAGTACTTAAAGACATGTAGATGTAGTGCTGATGGACACGGTTTAGTGGTAACTTGGCAGTGCTAGGTTAAGGGTTGGACTTGATGATCTTAAATATTATATAACTGCACTGAAGTTTTCTTATAAGAGGAGTTATTAAGGGACTGATAAGCAACGAATGTAGGGTAGAGTCAGAATAAGAATTCAAGGCTCTTGGGACTTGGACTAGATGATCTCTAGAGGTCCCTTCCAACTCTGAAATATTCCTTGATTCTGTGATTCCGTGAAGACATAAACTTGGTAGACCTTGTTGGTGATTGAGATAAAGAGAAAATTGCTAGTGTTTCAGGAGGTGGGAGGACTTTTCCTAGGGAAAAAAAAAAGATAGTAATGATTACTTTGGGTAAAGTTTTAGGTCCTGAGCTATTAACTTTCTTTCCCTTTCTTTCTTTTTTTTTTTTTTTTTTCTTTAGGAACATTAATGGGATTCTGCCAATATCCTGAGAGAGTTACTCCTACTTTATGTTAATGCATGTGGAGAAGCAGACTTCCTACCAGATCCTGCTACTACTATTTTAGCAGTGTCTCTGTAGTCTCAATCCTAGTGATTCCAAACATATAGGATGAGAAGATATTAATGAGAAACTGCAGAAATTAATTTAAAAACCCATGAAGTTCTATTTATGCACATAAGAATATGGATTTTTTAATGAAGTACTCAGGAAGTGACAGAACTAGTGATAAGTTTTACGTTCTACCATAAAAATAGAAATCTCAGCCTTTCATTAAAATAGAATTTCCATTTCTTTTTCTGATGGATCATGTGATTTTATCGCACTGAACTTATTGATAGTAAGGGGATTCCTGCTACATTGTGCAACAGGGTAATTTTAAGTTTCCACATTTGAATAAAGAGGATAAGACAAATTAAGTATTTTTAATGAGGGATATACTTAATACTACCCTAAGAGTTTAATGTCAATATTAGTTTTGCGGTTTATAGGTTGAATATGGGTCAGAAGAATAAAAGAAATAAAATGTATGATACTAATATCACCTGTACGTCTGAGATATGGGCATGCTTATACAAATATGTTTAAAATCTTTAAAGTTATCATAATGAGTGAATCAGTATCTCATATCCACTTCTTTGAAATACTTGCCTCATCACTCAAAACTGTTTTGATTGCCTAAGCCATACCTGTGCCATATGAACAAACCTGTGCCAAGCAAATACTAACGAACCGGTTCCCAACAGTCTCTGAATTTGGTATAAGACTATGAATTGCTATTGCCATAGCTGAACAAAGCATATTTCTCCAAAGTTTCCTTTCATGTGTTGTCCTTGTTATGGCTCTCAGAAACTCCTGATGAGCTTCTCTTTCCAAAAGATGTGAAGTTTGTAGGAATGGGTAACAGAAAAAACAGGCAGTCTTTCAGACACAAAAGCTGTCTGAAACAAAGGCGGCAGAAAACAGAAGGAGAACACTTCAAGCTAAATCCAGGTTGGGAACAAATATTCTGAGTCTAACTTCATTATGTTAATTAGGAAGAGTGTAGAGAGAAACGAGCAGTTAGCACTGTGGCGCACGGGGGGAAGTTAACAAGGGGGGGCAGTGATAAGGTCATTAGCTCTTGTGCAATAGGGAGAAGAGAGAAGCACTTACTGCCTGTGAAACAGTAATGCATTAACAGAAGCTGAGATGTGGGGCAAATTTCAGGGGGCCATAAAACTAATGTTCTGAGAGTCCAATTTTTGTGTAGAGAAGTGTATAACACAAGACTGTAAGTATTTCCTTCATTGTTTGGTTACATGTATGCATGAGGAAATACCTTTACATTTACCGTGGAATAGAAACAAGATTTTTAAACACGGTTTTTATACAGTGAGTGTATCACTGCATTACCACATAATGAGATTCCATACAACAGATGGTTCTATATTTCACAGGGAATATATTGTCTCCACCAAATTACTACAAGTTACTTTCAAAACAAGTTTAATTCCCATTAATGAAACTGATTTAGTATATTTTGTATTTATGCTCTTTTTGGAAGACTCAACAGATTTAAATGTCTGAGTCATATATAAGTCTAAGTATTAAAACATTATGATCTGCCCTGGGTGATAAAGTGAAGCAGTTTACAAAGTAAATGACATCTACAGCCTCTCTAGCAGTCAGCTAATACTACGAATATATTTGGGGGCACGGCATCATTTCCCAGAATGTGACACATGAGCACAAAGTTCTCTTGGAGACCACAATCAGCTGTTTACTTGTGTCAGAACGGTGTGACTTTGTTTATTCCAGAAGTGCCTTTGTACTCTACAAGTATTGCACTGCGTTATTTGACAATGAAGAAGCTAATATTTTGCCTGAGTACAGCTACAGAAGTTTCAAATCAAAGTACTTTGCTCTTGAAAAATAAAAGAAAAGCAATGTGAATGATGCTGTTCTAATGAAGTGCAGACCTTCTCTTGGGAATAAAAATATGATAATTCATATAACTGAAGCATTCCATGTAAATTGTCAGCTATTCAAATTAAAGAAGTAACTAATGAATAACTGCATGCAAGATTGCATGGTGATTAGCAGTACAATATTTAATATCAACTGATGTTATCAATCATTTCCCACTGTAATTACCCAAGGTGTTGAATAGAAAATTGCTTTTAAAGTACATTTTAATAAATTAAGTATTAATTATTACAGGTAACTTGTAAAACAGACTGATGCCACATAGTCAGAAGTGGGCAAAAAAGTTTTCCAACCTTATGAATATTTTTAAGACTTTATTTTTCTATAGTAAAATTAAACAAATGTTTTCTGAAAAATTCATGTACAAAGTGAGTGAGAAATACAAAGAAAAACATCCCTTAAGCACACCAGGCACCCAATAGTTAGTGAACTTGTCAACAATGTACAAAAACGATGTCCATGGTCAGGCCATGGCCACGGGAACATGGCCTAAGCAGAATAATATTCACTATCAGAGACAGAAATGCAAACACCAGTTGAGAGATTACAAGTACTTTGGCCCTTATTTTTGACAATCCAATGTTTAAACATGTTTAAAAAAAGTGTTGTGTTCTCACCTAAAATAATGTATGCATTTATTTATTTATTTATACATTCTGTGGTAATGTTGTTATGCTATGCAGGTAGTTATTGTATGATCACACCCTTCTTAAGAAGATGAAAGATAATATCCATAGTAAGGAGAGCGGGGCTACTTTTCATCATGCATTAGTAAAATAAGGAAGCACTTTTCTTGGAGTTTAAGAAATTATACTGATGCAAGACTATGTGTATGATGTCTCTTAATTTTGTCTTTTGCAGGTGTTTCGTTTGATTGAATTAACCATTAATTAGAGCTGGGACTTGAATCTAAGTTTCTTTTATCTCAGGTGTATGTAAGTGACCACTAGATTAATAGATATTCTGAACTGGCAAAGTGGTGAGGGATATGTTTCTCTCTGGTTTTGAATAGAAATTTCATCCTGTAGCTAAGAGATTTTTCACAACATAAATTCAAATGAAACAGATAGTTTTGCTTTAAGTTCCAGATTTGATACCATCTCTACATAAATCTTTTTCTATAGATTTCATATTAACAGTAGGTAGGGGTGAGGTGGGGAGGAGACCTCTAAGTCAGTAGAAAGCCACTCTGCTGATTAATTTGCATTTCAGGACATTTTTACAAAGTATGAAAGTTAATTTGACTCCATGTCCTTGGAATGTGCAATTTGTCTCTCAAACCAATTTATTTTTTAATTGCTGTTATAGAATGGTTGGTGTGGAAGGGACCTCTGGAGACCATCTTGTCCAACACCCCTGCTCAAGCAGGGCCACTTAGAGCCAGTTGCCCAGAACTGCGCAGATGGTTGTACATTTTTTCTCATATTTCTTCATATATTTTTAATTTTCTATTTCTTTGAAATAGATCCAGGGGGGTTTAAGTGTTTGTTTTTATTTAGTTTGGGTGTTTTGGTTTTTTTTTCCTATTCATTAATTCCAAGGCCACACAAACTATTATGAAGTAAAGGTATTAAAGTAGCAGAAAATTCATGCTTTACTGTGTCTTGATGCGTTTTTTTGAAGGTCTGGAACTGTAGTCATTGGAATAGGAGGGACACTAATTCTGACTGTCTTCAAATATCTCCCTCAAATCATGCCTAAGAAGTAAGTGCCCTTATATTTCATACATGATTCCTGGAGAGAACGGCTAGGATGACTTTCATTAAGGAAGCCTAACTCACAAATTGTTATTGGAGAAGGTTTTTTCCTTGTCTGTGGACTACAGAGAGACCTTAACAAAGCTACCATTCTAATAAGTAGATTTTAATTTGATTCTTAGATTAGGTGACATTAATATCTTTTGTTGTGTTTGAGAAACAAGTTTTTGGTTAGGACAGTGTGACAGTTATGCTTGTCTCATTAATTGCAATGACTGAAATTTTTGTAAAAAAAACCAAAAACAAAACAAAAAAACCCAACTACACACAAAACCAGAAATGAGAAAATGTTAAGGATCCCTGGAAGTCTGATGTCATGCAAAGGAGATTTCTAGTTCTGGAGTCTGCAGGAGAGAAGTTACAGCTTACTCAGATTTGTAGTAAGGGAATTTTTGGCTTTTTTCGGCTTAGTGTTTGGCTACACTCTCCCTAAGCAGTCTGTTTCCAGACAATCTTCTGTTCCAATTTAAGCACATAGGCTTTTCATGAAGTGCTCAGAAATATATTTTCAGAAGATTGTCAGCTGAGCAGGAAGCCAGTTAAGCTAGCCAGGACCAGAGCAGGTGTTCCTGCTAGTGTTCCTTATTCAGACCCAAGACTATACAACTTTCTTTCTTACAAGTCTCAGCTGGGAATCCTTTTCTGCAGCTAGGCATATAAACTAAATTGTTCACTACAGAAAGTCATGGTCTAGTAGCTGAACAGCAGTCTATCCTGATGCAAGGACTGGTAAAAAACATAAGTCTGACAGGCTCTATGTATGCTGATACATTTCATAGAACGGTTAGAGTTGGAAGGTCATCTAGTTCCAACCCCTCTGCCACAGGCAGGGATTCCTCCCACAGGACCAGGTTGCTCAAAGCCCCTTCCAACCTGACCTTGAACACTTCCAGGGATGGGGAATCCACAAGTTCTCTGGGCAACCTGTTCCAGCGTCTCACCACCCTCACAGTAAAGAATTCCTTCCTAATATCTAAACTAAGTCTCCTCTCTTTCAGTTTAAAACCATTCTACAATATTTGATAAAAAGTCCCTCCCCATCTTTCCTGTGGTCCCCCTTTAGGTACTGGAAGGCTGCAATAAAGTCTCCTCAGAGCCTTATCTTCTCCAGGCTGAACAACCCCAGCTGTCTCAGCCTGTCTTCATAGGAGTGATGCTCCAACCCTCTTACCATCTTTGTGGCCCTCCTCTGGACCTGCTCCAACAGGTCCGTGTCTTTCTTACGTTGAGGGCCCCAGAGCTAGACACAGTACTCCAGGTGGGGTCTCACCAGAGCAGAGGGGAAGAATCACCTCCTTCGACCTGCTAGCCACGCTTCTTTTGATGCAGGTCAGGATATGGATGGCTTTCTGGGCTGCACACATTCTAAGATTATATGATTCTATGCTTTTCAAGTCATATTGAGCTTTTTTTTAAAAAAAAAAAAAAAACAAAAACACAAAACCAACCAAACCAAATGAAAAAAAACAAACTGAAAACAACAAAAAATGAGCAGCATAGCTTGGCTCATGTTTATACTACTTTGTTCTTGTCCCTTCTACAGTATATTTGTCTTTGAGAGGGCTAAATGGAGTAATCCAAAAAAACTAAGTGAGCAAACATTAGAACAGCATGGACGATCAGAAATCCAGTGCTCCAGCTCCAGCTTAACTCATGGTCTTCTTTTAGAGAAACAATCAAAATGAACACAGCTGCAAGGACGTAGTCATGATGACAATGAAGGCCACCCATCATCTCATTTGAAAATCTGTCATACAACATGATTCAGAGTAGGATCTTGAGATGCCTGTGGTCTGTGTAATAGCTGTAGTAGATAAAAGCTATTCAATTGATCCATTGCAAAGAAAGCTGAATAACTCCAGTGCTGGGATGCACTGATCAGTTTTGAAAAATGTCAGCTATGAATTAAGATGCCTACAAGATGTAGGGAGATGCTGGAGTACTTTTAAGGTTCCAGACCTCGTGTTTCCTGTGGGTTGACCACAGAGGGACGAATAGCACCCTACTGATAAGTGATTCCTGTTCTTGACTATGCTGTTGACCTCCTTGAAAGCTAATGGAAAAACTAAAAGAACTTTTCTTGATCAAAATTTACTCTTCATCAAATTAGAATGAAACCGCAGACTAATTCTGAAACAGATAAATGATCTTTCTATGAATGTGGTGCGGCTCTCTTGGCAAGTCTTGTGCTACTGTTTTTTTGAGTCGTGTTTCTAAGCATAACAAATGGAAATTACATTATCCATTTCACTAAAAATACGTATGACAAGGGATGATATTTTTCAATGCCTGCCAAGCTGTCCTACAGCCTTCCTCCTCCCTCGCCACAAGCAGATACTTGGTTGTTTCTTAGTTGAAAAACGTTTAACAGGTTTTTTCCTACCCTTCCATTTCCAAGCCTTCTTCCCTTCTCCCCAAAGCAGCTCAGTGCCCTTTGTTATGCTGAAATTCTTAGTAGACTTTTGCTATGAAATCCCCAGATGATCAGAGTTTTAAAATAGAATCTTTCTGAGGTTTCTTTTTTTTTTTTGTTACGTTTTAACCCAAATAATTTCAGTGAGCTTATTTACGGCATGACTTTGCTAACAGTCCTGTCAACACAACTAAGGCATCAGAAAACTGCCATATTCGAGTGTAAGTGACCAGCCAGGAGGAGACAAAACTGGGACTCTGAGATAGTACTTCTGCTAGAGGAAATATATTACTGAAATTCGCCCTTACTGCATTAAAGCCCTAGGATGAGATAACACAGTGGTGCTGAATGAATGGCTCTGAGAGAACATATGGAAAAACTCTGGTCTGGTACGTGGGGGATCTCTTTATGTTTCGAAGTATAATGTATGGAAATTCAGATCTAGTCAGTTTACTGTTTGTTCACCGGAAAACAAAGCACAAACCGCAACCCATAAGCTCTAGTAGCAATTCCTGAAAAGAAAGAAAAAAAATAAATCCTCAGGGTAAACTGTCAGTTTACATTGCAATCTTAATAAAAAAGAACAGTTGAAAGGAATCAGGCCTCAAAGTAATAACCACGTCAGACACCACATTGTAAACCCATATCACAAAATTATTTTGATTTATGTTTGTAGTATAGATAGAAATACCAAAGAGAGTATACAATGAAATTTTAACAGAATGAAAGCTCGAAATCTGGTCTCTGTACAGTTTGCTACTGAGAAGTCTTGCTCAAGAGGCCCATAAACCTACTTTAACGGAAGTTAGTAATTTGCCTACTGTGTGTTGAGTCACCTAATTGTTGTTTATGTTGATGTAATTGCTATGATAAAAGTAGTAAAATGGACTAAACTAGATTTTCAGAGCTGTAGAATGACATACTCCTTAAATTAAGAGCTGATCGCTGAATTCAATCTGATTGGCTATTAAGACATTTCCCAATGTTAATTCTGCATAATAAAACATGTTTTACATGATGTAAGAGACAACACAGATAGAATGATGCCAAAAATGAATAGAGATGGTTGAAGTCTGATTACCCCGATGCCTCCCTTCTTTACCATTTTCCGATTTCTCTGTTCATATTTTTGGCTCTTTATAGGCCATTTCAGAATTGAACAGCTTGTAAGGAAAAGTCTGATGCTTACAGCAAAGCAGTGGGGAGAAGGAATACACAAATTCTATTAAGCATTTGAATAACTCACAGTGTGAGTCACTAAACAGGCCTCTGTGCCATGGTTTCCATATTTGTAAAATGATAATACGTCTGCTTGCAGGGTGTGTTCCTAGTTTAGAACATCACATTTCTTTAGTGACTGTCATGTGAGGATCCTAAAATGCTATTCAAATATTGAAGAAAAGGTTTAGATGCTAAATAAAAGAGCCTTGTCCCCCTAAGGAGAGAGAACTGATAAAGCCTTTGTGGACATTCATGGTGGTTCCTTTATAGCAAACGCTGAATCAAATGTTGCAAAAAGAGAGTGATGAGAAGTAGAACAAACTCTTAAGAAAAAGTGTAGAAAAGGCCAGAATGCTACAAAAAAAATACTAGACCTTATAAGGGGAAGACCTCCTGGTTCAAAACAAACCAACCAACCAACCAACCAACCGGTCTGGAAGATTGGACAGAGTACAAAATGGAAGAGTATATCAAGAAAATTCTTTTATTAGGTATGGGCAGAAAATGGTTAAAAAACCAAGATGTTCAGATTCTGCTGAATGAATGTTGAGGGGGATCTTCCAGTTTTGTGTAGAAGATTAAAGAGCTAGAATAAAAATACCATCAGACAAAATTGTCTAAAAAATAAATTACTTTAAAACCAAATTTGGGCATCAGCATTCTATCAAGTTCCAAAATGGCATACAAAAGAGCAAATTAAAGTAGAGATGTTAACATCTGTGTACTTTACTCCAGGTACAGGACTGTGGTAATCCACCCTGATGTCTCAGTCTCTTTTATATCTTTCATTGTCTATTATCATTACTAATGATTGTTTTATATTCTCTTTTGAGTAAAGGAAAGAGCTTCCTGAGTTTTGCTTATAAAATAGGAACTAGGATTGAATTTTCTTCATTTCTGTTGCTGTGTAGAACAGAATGCTCAAATTAGTGTGTGTGTTTACAGGAACTGGTGAATTTATATATAAAGAATTCAGGGCATTCCTTGTTGCCTCTGCACTTTGCTTCCAATACTACAGGGTCCTATGAGACAAAAGTACTACAAAAAGAATGCTACATGGATTCCTCTTTTAATTACTAGGAAAAGTGAAACTTGTTCATTTGGGATTCAGCAGGGGATTGCAGGAGGGCCTACTGAATCAACCCTGTATTTATACTGTTCTCTTTTCCTCTGAGATTTGTTCTCTTAACCCATCTCACTGAAGTGTTCATTCAACACTACTTGCAATCATATGTAAGTTCTGTGTATAATTACAGTTACTGTTTTCTGCATCAGTTATCACATTCTTCCTCTTATAACACCTGTGCTGTTACTTTAAATGCAATGGAATGCCTCAAATGGCTCAGACGTCATTACAGCAGTCATTGACCCCATATATCAATTTTGGCTTGAATGACTCTGTGATCTTAACATTTTGTGAGTGAAATGCATTTCTTCCTGACAGTTTAGACTGAAATCAGATTTAGTCATTTGTAATAATAGCTTTCTTTTACTGGAAAATAACAAGTTGGGTTTGCATACTAAATAATACACAATTTCTTGCTTATGTTCATGGATATTTTTTCAAACACTAATTAGGCACTCAACACCTAGGTGTCTAGGTTATTGCATGTGATTTTGGGGGGAAAAGTATTTTACGCAAGTTTTATTAAAACCACGTTAACTACATTTCATTCAGTGTTCTCTTACACTACTGAGATTTTCCGTATTGACAGACAGGGAAAGGAGAAGGAAGATGGACAGACAGACGGTAAAAGGCAATCGTCCTTTCAGCACCAATCCAAGGAACATCTCAGGCTGTAAATTATAAAGATGCCTGCCACTTGACCATTGTAAAGATAACCAGAAACCAAATACAACCAACCAAATAAGATAAAAAGAAAACAAAACAAAAGCAGCAAAAGGAAAACTAAATTTAGCTATAAAGTCTGTAGGTGCAAAACCTCCTCTGTATGATTACTGCATGTCCATCTACTACAGCAGAAAAAAGTCTGTCCATATCAATTAGGTGCTTACTGTGCACTTCTGCAGCAAAAAAGGCTTAATATAGATAAATTATAAAGTGAATGCATGTTTGACATCTTTTGGTCCATTTCCTTTGAAATATGCACTTAAATGAAAATATTAGATTCCATAAACAAGTATAACAAAAAGGGCACCCACAAGAAAGATGAAAGAACATAAAAGTCCTGAAGTTGACAGTATAAGTACCAAATCTGATCGAGCACAGCAGTTATAAAGACATAAAACATGTTGAAAACATCATAATTATAGCTGGTTAGAGATCAAAGAGATACGTGCAATAAAGGCAAACATAAGCAATCAGATAAGACACATTAAAAAAAGAATTCTGCTGTAAACATGAATGATAGCTATGGGATAATATTTAGCTGACATTATTCAATTAAAAACAAAATGGTTTTATGACATTGATTTTTTTTAATTTATTTGCTCACTTCAGTTGCTTAAAATTAAGATATTATGCTTTGAGTATGAATTTACGTATTTTAGATGTATATAGGTTTTATGCTTTGAGTACGTATGTGCATACACATACATGCACACACATATACATATATAGCCACATACATGAACACAGACATATATATACATATTTTTATGTGTGCATGTGCATAATTCTTAAGATTGTTTCAGGGGAGAATTTATATGACATGCTATGAAATACCTGATAATACCTGAGGGAAAATATTTCATAATCTGTGGATGATCAGTCTTTACTATTCTAAGATTGTCCTTAAAGTCATTATATGGAAGCATGATACAAAAAAGCAGGGCACATACAAGGTGAGATATTCCTATTACAGAGCAAGTTTCACCAATTTCATGTTTTTTTTTCTTGAGGAGATATCTTGCATGACAGAATTTGCCAGGTAGTCCACAATAATAGATATCTCCACCAACACAGAGTCTACCTCAGAAGGTATTGAACATCAAATGTCTGTCTTCTAACTTTAGAAATCATTCCAGTGACAAAATGAGCCACACCAAAGAAATCTCTGTTTACATTCACTAACTAGGAAAGGTTCTACAGTGATCATCTTACATTATAAAAGTCTAGATCCATGTCTTTGCATGCCAGCTGCACATAAAATAAGCTGATGTATTAAGAATAATGACATCCCATTGCTTCTCTCTCACAGAACCACTAACATAAACATGACATAGATTTGATCCTGGAGATCCAGTGCCCTGTGCTTGCACATGGAGTGTGAATGGATCTTTGTCTTTTTTGGAAGCAGAAAGAAAATGTAGGGCCGTATATCCTCAGCAGAAAGGCTTTCTGTGAAAGTTGTCATTAGAAAATCCAGATGTTGCTGAGAGAAATGGATGTTTCCTGGAAGCTCGGGCGAGGATATAAATTACAAGATTAGGATTTTGAGTTACAGAAAATTTAAGTAGCATTTGAAAATGTTCTAATGAGGACCTGGGATTAATATTAAAGTGAAAAGGTAATATGGACATACCTTGAGATAACTTTGAGTTTCTGACCAAGAAAATATTTTCTTGCTCAGTTTTCCAAACTTAGGGATATGGAGAAGCTTAAAAAGCAGAATCATCTGTAACTTATCTTACATACTTAAAACTTAAGTTTCATAATATTTTGTTTGTCCAGTTCTTTGTATGGTTGCTTTCAATTTCAGTTGTTCTGATTGTTTTAATGCAACAAAATAAAAGAAAAAGAAATATCTCCAGCGAATTTCAGTAATCATTGACAACAAAAGAATTTTAGGATTATGTATTTCTTCAGAAAGCCTGTATAGAAAGTACTTATTTTCCTATTAACTCCAGTTTACATAGTTTATTCTGCTTACCTGCAATTGAAGTCCCTTTATTTTTCTCTGATCCCCAAGCTTTAAATTGTGTTTATAGCCAGCTGACACAGTGGATGTTACAGCTGCCAGTGACTCCAGGTCAGCTGGATGTTTTGTCCATGCTAGCCCAAGTTAATAGGAGATAGAAACCAAGTTTAAAGATTGTCCTTTGGCAGGAAGTCTGCAGAACATATCAACGGTAAGAAAGAACTGTAGAGGACTGAACAGGTACAAAGTTTCCCAACCATTACTAACCTGAAATGTTTTAGGATTTCCCAATGTCAGATTATTTTCTTTTTCTGTTGATTATTTCAGAGTGCTACGCTGCGGCATGTAAACAAGTTCACATCAATAGCAAAGCATGATAACTTAGAATGCACTCTTTTTTTTTTTCTCTCACTTCTGCTACATTGGCAGCTACTTCTTGTATTTACAATGGATAATTCTGCTTGATCTGAAAATATGACTCTAAACACATGAATACTTTGAAGTACTATTACTGTAATTACAAGATTATTTTTTTCCTTATCACACTCACTAATTTTTATATCTTCTTTTTTTTCCTGTGAAGCCCAAAGTTAGTGAAAAAGAGGAGATTGCTTCTGTCTTCCACCCAGTTGGAAAGCAGCTTGGCAGAAAAGGCCTTGGGCGTCCTGGTGGAAACCAAGTTGAACATAAGCCAGCAATGTGCCCTTGATGCAAAGAAGGCTAATGGTATCCTGGGCTGCATTAGGAGGACAGTTGCCAGCAGGTGAGAGGAGGGGATTTTTCACCTCTACTCAGCACTGGTGAGGTCACACTTGGAGTACTGTGTCCAGTTCTAGGCCCACCAGCACAGGAGAGACATGGACGTAATGGAAGCAGTCCAAAAAAAGGGCCTTAGAGAGGATGAAGGGTCTGGAGCACCTCTTTAATGGGGAAAGGTCGAAAGAGCTGGGACCATTTGACCTAGAGTAGAAAAGGATCAGGGGGATTTTATCAGCATAGATAAATACCCGAAGGGAGAGCCTAAAGAAGATAGAGCCAGGGTCTTCTCAGTGGTGCCCAGTGACAGGACAAGAAACAAAGTGCACAAACTGAAACACTGGAGGTTCTTCCTGAATATCATGAAACATTTTTCTCCACTGTGAGGGTGACTGAGCACTGGCACAGGTTTCCCAGGGAGGTTGTGGATTCTCCATCCTTGGAGATATTCAAAAGCCATCTGGACAAGATCCTGGGCAACTGGGTCTAGGCAGCCCTATTTGAGCAGAGGGCTGGACCAGATGACCTCCAGAGGTCTATTCCAACCTCAACGGTTCTGTGATTCTGTCATCTATTCATTAGGCTTCCTGTGATGTTTTTATTTAGGGTTCAACTTCTATATTAATAAGATAGTGTTTAATAAAAGTGTTGCTGAGTGACAGGAGGAAGTTTTATGAGGAATTGTTTAAATTTTGGAGGATATCGTATGTGCTCTAAGAAGGATACGAAGTACAGCATTACTGCTTTGGGATTCCATGTCCGAACAGTGATACTCCATAGTGTATGGTGTGTCAGTGGTGGGGATAACACAGGTTATACTTCTGCAAAATGCTTTCCGTGGTGGGAAGAAGAAAGTCAGTGGCAGATTAATAAATAAAATTAAAGCAAGAAGACAGCAATTCTTTTGACTAGCAGTCCTTAGCAGCACTTAACGAGACTCAGAGTTGAGCAAGTGAAAATTATTCCTGCATTTGGCCATGTATTTTTGAAAACTCTGCTAATGAGATCTGCTAGTACCAAGAAGATTAAAAGGATTTAAAAAACAGATAGCATTATTGGGAATTATGTATTTCTGTGAAGCATCTTGTTGCCTAATTTGAAAGTGCTAAGAAGGTAAATTGTTAGCAAAAAAAAAATAATATAGAAAGCCCTTGAATTAGTATCTACCTGGTCTTTGAGATAAATGTGTTAGAAACTAGATGATATGGAAAATAGATTTATGGATTTTAAATCAAGAAGGGACCACTATAATCACAGTTTCACCTAGCTGTTAGTGCAATCACTAAAAATATTTTGCTATCATTAGCATATCTTCTTCTATAACACGTAAAGAAAAAAAAATCAGAGCAAAAACTTGATATTTTTAGAATATGAGGTTTTGATATAAAGTCTCCTTCTCAAGTACGATTACTCTTACATGTACTTTTGACTAGTAAACTGCACCCATAAGCTTGAGGAACAATTTGTAATCGGAAACCAAAGAAATCCACTTTATAGTCACCGCCCTAACCGACTGCACTGATTTTATCTTTTGGCTGTTAAGTGCTCACAACAGCTTTGAAATTCTGATGATTTTTTTCCATTGGAAACATATAGAAAGTCAAAATTCAAAATAAAGAAAGGTAAGAATTATAATCTAATGAACATAATTTAGAATAAAGGTTTACATATAGTAATGTATAGTGTATTCTAAACAAAAATATTTGGTAATTGTAGTTAAGAAGAGGAAACAAATCACTATACTAATTATTTAATAATAGTGCCTAAAACAATAATAAAGGATTTGTTTTTCCATCATTATAAGTACGTCTACCAAATTCTATCACAAGTTGTGAAAGAATAAGGAGCTACAGAAGTCCTCAAAATCAGAAAATGAGAAATAGAAATCTGAAACATGTTTCAGAGTAATTACCAAAAACTGATTTCATTATCCTTCCTCATGAAATGTATTCAAGTTTATGAAGGTTATAACTGTATGCTCCTTAAAGATCTGCCCTTCAATGGTGTAAATGACAAGGAAAGAGACAAAAAAGTTTATAATTATCTCGGAATTATGAGTCTTTGATGAATTAATCATCCAGTGATTGACTAATTAGGCTAAAAATGGGTAGCCTGAATTGGATGTACTTTTGAGTAGGAATTACAAATTTTGTTCCCACTAGCACGCATGGAAAATATACTGAAATTTAAAATCGGTCATATTGGCCCACAATACCTGTTTCCACCACATTTCTTTCCAACTTCTGTTTAGGCAGTAGCCCAAACTTGTCATAAAGTTTAGAATACGCTGCAAATGACAACCATGAAGTTCTGAAACAGGTGTCACGCTTGCCTGTTATGTGTTATTTTTTTTCTGATGATAGAAGAGGAGTTGATGCGATATCATGTATTTCTCAGTTGTTGGATGGCATTAATTTATACTGTTGTTTGTGGTTTTTTTTCCCTAGTGAGTCTGTTTATAGTGGTTCAATAGACAGACAAAGAATTATTTATAGACTATAAAATGTGAAACTGGTACAGAAGTCAAATTGTTCTTTTAAGCTTCTGCTTTTGAAGACCTAGTTCCTCATACATTCAGTAAAGGGGAAGAACAACTATTTCACTAAAAAAATGGATCCAAATCAGATTGACTTTAATTATTTTTTTTTTATTTTTTTATTTCAGTTTTGTAGGAATAAGCCATGTGTGTGTCTCAAAGAGCGAGTTGGGAAAGTTTTTGTCCGAAAAATGTTGATTTTCCCAAAGTAAGTTTTTCTTCCACAGGAACATACTACTTTTATTGAAAAATGTGTTAGGAACCCCGTTTTACAAGCAGAACAAAAACTTCTCCTCAAAATAGAGAAAATATTGATCAGTCTTAGAAAAGCAAACTGTGAACAGGGCAATGAACACATAGTAAGGGAAACATGACATTTTAATTCAAATTTCTGCTCTATCTACTGCAGATCTGGGACTTCAGTCTTTGCCTTCTACATTGTGTGTGAATGCCATAACTACAATTTAAAAAAAAAAAACAAAAACATTCTGGAGTTTCATTTCTATTTCTTATTGGAAAATAAAAAAAAAAAAAAAAAGAGAGAAAAAAACCACTGCAAATCGCCCATAATTCTCTAGTGAGGTCCAACAGTCGAGGCGCAGAATGCTCTTTGGATATGTATTACTGTGAAATAACATCATTCTCCGACTCATACATAGGCCCTATCCTCTGAGTACCCACACAACACATCTTGCATCCTTTTTGGGATCTCCTTTAGAGAAAACTTAGTTATGTCTCCCAAGTAAATCAAGGTGCAGCACTGAGAATCTGTTCTCTACAGGCAGTATGGTTGGGGGTAAACCAACTCTTTGAATTCCTCTTGGCAAATATATCATAAGCTCCTCCTATTCCAGCAGCTTGTTGCAAACACATGCAACATGCTTCTGGAAGCATGATGTAAAATGCCATTCTGTTAAAAAATACAGCATCAAAGGGTTGAGTCAAAGTAAGTCCTCACTGTAGAAGTTCCTTTACAGAACTTCCCTTTCACCCCTAGCTGTTAGTGGTCAGCCCTCAAAAGCCAATGTATTTAAATCCGCTTCTTGCTAACACCGTTTCATTTTTGCCATCATAGGTGGGCAGAGACGACATCCTGAAACATAACTCCCAGCTGATGCTACAAGTTTTTTTTTTTCAGCCACATTAATCACTCTGCTGAAGTTTGGCTTGTGATACCTTGCATGCAGCAAAATAAATAAACTCCCACATCAATAACTCATTCAACCACATGGAATTCTACTTACCACATGACTGAACATACTATTGATTTTAAACTAACAGCTATCCAGTGTTTTCATCAATCCAACAGTACCAGTTGCTTCTACTCTTTTCTATCTTCTTCTGGTCCTATTTCTTTTTTCCCCAGCTCCTAAACTCTTCCTTGATCCTTTCTGTCCAGCTTTCATTGGTAAAGTCAGAAGTTAGTACTTTCCCGCGACGTCATTTTAGCCAGTGTATGATTTACAAGACAGAAACCCCACATGAGACAATAGGGCTTTCTTATGGCATTCATGGTCACTTAGCTGCAATACAACATAAAACACTTGCTCCAATTCAAATTAATCTCGCCAATAATATTTTCTTGGAAACAAAGAATCCTTGGAAGATATAATCCAAAGTAATGTTTCTTAACTGCAAAATTTTGCTTTTTAAGGAACTGAGTCCAGAAAAGCACAGGAGTTTCCACTATTTAGGTCACTTAAACTAGACCGACCAGCACACTGTGGAGTATATGGTAAGGAATACCCTTGTGGTGGTGGAGAAATGGGACGGCTAACTGGAAGACTTTCCTATTTCCACCTTTTTTTTTTTTTTTTTTTTTTTTTTTGTATATTTGCAGTTGATGTGGAATTCATAGAAAGCCAAATGACTGAGTGGCCAGCTGTGTTAGAAAAAGGACAAAGAGAGAAATTTGATGTTTCAAGAGGCCTTGTAGAAAAAGAGAGATTAGGAAATAAATGCAGACCTTGAGGCTAAAGTCTTATTTTGCAAAGAAAAGCCCTGTAAGTATTTCTTTTTCAACTTGTTATCAAAGAAGCTTTATATAGTAAATATCATTGTATTTGGAGAGCTCAGCATCTGTTATTCTTTCATACTGATTAAAATACTTTAAATATCAGGACTCATGTGACCAAGACAGTATTAGCTTGAAATAAACTGTTGCTCTCTTGCTATTAGCTGAAAGCTTTGCAGTATTTAAAAAATAAGAAAGACACAGGTATTATTCCTGGAGGGTGAACAAATGGCAAATAGAAATATGCAAATGCATTTTGTCAGGAGCATAAAAGTTATTTTTAAGTTATTTTTAATATAATCTGCAAAGATTTAATGTTAAAATCACGACATATTTAAGATGCAGGAGGCATTTTTACAATCTTTTAGTTGTCGTTTTTAATGTTACAACAAGTGCACTTCCTTTTAGTTACTTCCATGTTTAACTTTTCCTCATCTAAGAGTTTAAAACAGAAATCTGGTTTGTACAGTAAATCTATGCCAATCCTATGATATTTTTGGACTTTATGCTTTTTTCAGTAGGGGATACTTTTACCCTTACTGAGTAGATTTAGGAAAACAGTAAAGGATCTGAGATTAAACTAAAGCAGACAAGTTGATCTGCCACAGAGGTTAACTAGAGTGAAGCCTGTAAATCCTGGGATGGACAGCTCATATTCTAATAGCTGTACTTCCACAATGAAGTATTATCCCTTAGTGTTTTTTAAGCAGCATCTGTGTGAATGTATTTCACTGTGAAATCCCTTGGACTACTTCAACTCTAGAACATACTGGCAAGCAGGTGGCCAGCTGCACCTGCTATTTGCAGGGCTGCGGAAGACAAGGTGTTTTACTCCTCCTGTGCCTCGGGGCCAGAGCTGAACTCAGACCTCAGAAAAAGAAAGCAGCCACAGGCTGGGGTTGCTAAGGCAGTGCTCTGAATAGACACATCGCTTCGGCAGTCTTCTCCATCGCCTTCCTAGCGACTGGTACCCACCGCTGGATGGCTTTTGCCTGTTGGGTGAAAAGGGGTTGTGGCTGTCCTGGAACACAGCAGGTGTTTCTGGCAGGTGTCCATTGCAAAAGGCCTGTTCTCATGGTCTTAATCATTCTTTTAGAATACTTAAGGATTGCTCAGTAGAGGAACACAGGACATGATTTAAAATTTGGAAAAGAAAAGAAGAGAGTTAGCAGACTGCTAGAAGTTGATTTAAGGCTGTATTTCTACAGCCTTTCCTCTACCATGCAGGGCAGATAAGCCTATGACATTGGGTATGAAAAAGAGAGCAAGGGAGACTGACATATTAATCCCTCTTACAAGCAAAAGGGTAGAAAAGTGTCTAGAGAAGTGCAGGGAATGATCGATTCTTTGACCAGGAACAAAAGGGAATAAACTGTTCTGTGAAAGGAAATAAAACAGATCAAAAAGGGGAGTGAGTGGTCATGGCTGAGTCATTGTCTATTTACTCGTTTACTCCTGAGTTTTTACAGCTGTGAGTCAGAAACCCTAGAGAAATGTAAAAAAAATAAGGTTTTACACAACTTGTCCATCCTCTGTTGATATACTTCTATGAACTACTGAATGTAGTAATGACAACCAAATCCTGAAAATTTTGACTTTGCCAAAAGATAAACACACAACTGAAAGAAATCATTGAGCCAAATTTCTTTTCTCTCTAAACAGAAATCAAAGAAGATGGTTCAGGTTTACATATAAACTCTAAAAACATAATTTGAGGTTGTTATATTTTAAAAGTTGCTGTGTAGCACTTGGTATTAGGCACAGTTAAGCTACATCTGATTCAGTGAGCTGATGACTGGGAACAGGACAGCTTACCAGTATAACAAATGTCCATTTAGGTTTTAGAAATCGATGATCAAAGTGCCCAGTTTAATTATATATGTCATTATTTCTCTTTTTTGACTGTTGTATCTTTAAGCATGTTTTAAATAAAAGTATTGAAATAAACTCTTTCACCAAAGGATGATTTGAGTGCCCAAATACAGCACCAGATGCCCTAGGATATATGAGACATGCCTGATCTTGGCAGATGCAACACAGGAACTGCAGGAAATCCATGCCCTTCTGGAGATTCAGCTGGAAGCCTGGAAGGATGACTGAAGGTGCCTAGCCTATCTGTAGCCACTCACTTTTAGGCAACTGATCCCTAAGTCACCTCTGGCTTACTGTCATTACAAAAATTTGCGGGTTAGAATTTTTTCTAGGGCCTGAAGTTTATCTGCAGTGATGCCTGTGAAATGGTAAAGCCTGTGTTTGTGAAGATTTAGGTCATAAGGGGCCTTAACTTCAACAGGTTTATATGGTTTAACTAAGCCAGAATTCAGGAGTAGCATTTTCAACCCATCATTTCTCTCTTTCAACTACCTTCAACGAATCCTAAGTTGTTTGTTGAAGTGCTTTTGTGAATAGAGAAGACCAGGCAAAACTGTAGCAAAAAAAAAAAAAGCAGGTAAGCAAGCTTCTTACATTGTGTCTTACTTCTCATTGTTGATTGTTTCCTGTTACCATCCAACACCTTCATCGCTGTCATGCTTAACACCAGTAGGCAGCTAAGCACCTTATAACTACTAGTTCACACTATCCTCCCTCTGTCCCCCCGCTAGCTCTGCCCCCCCCAAAAAAAAAAGAAACACACACAAAGAAAAACAAAGCCAAGAAAACCAAGTCAAAAAAACCCAACAATTGTTTACCACCAGGCAACTGATACCCAGCCAGTCCCCATGCAATGGCAGCCCCTCTAAGTGTGCCCCCACATCCCAATTTTTGTTGCTGAGCATGACACCATATGGTGTGGGATATCCCTTTGGTCAGTTGGGGTCAGCTGGACCACATGTCCCCTCCCAGATTTTTGCACGCCCCCAACCTATTCGCTGGTGGGGCGGCATGAGAAGTAGAAAAGGCCTGTTGTTGTACTACACACTGCTCAGCAATAACTAAAACATGGTGTCTTAGGAACACTGTTTTCATCACAGATCCAAAACACAGCCCTGTGCAAGCTACTCTGAAGAAAAATAACTCTATCCCAGTAAAAACCAATACAAGTACTTACAGCACATGCACTGCAAACCTGCATTTATTTATGTCATGGTTTGGGCCAGGTTGGCCAATGACCAGATGACAGATGTTCTCCCCCACCTCTCACTCCAAGCAGAGGAGAAAAAAAGATAGAGATATTTATGCATTTAGAAAAAAAAAACAAACTAAACTACTTTAATGAAACATTAATAATAAAGTAAAAAAGGAAATAATGAAATAGAAACAAAATATATAAATATATACAAAACCAAGCTCCCTAGGAGATGTCACTGGCAGGCACTGGGGAAGTTCCAGACTAGACTCAGCGACAGACAGAAACGGGATTCTGGAGCACACTGATCAGGATCAAAGGCAGACAAGGTCTTCCTCAGACATCAATCACTGAAGAAAAAAACATCAGAGAAGAGACCACATGATGCCCTTGATCCCTCAGCTTTTACATCGAGCATGGCAGATGGGATGGAATGACCACCTGACCTGTCCACCCCTCCCCACAGGTGCAACCCCTCCAGGGGATAAACACCCAAGGCAGCTGACACTGGCTGCTACTGCAATAACTGCGAGCAAGAGCCTCTCTCACTGAAGAGGAGGCTGGCCCTGCTCCACCCCAAACCAGGAAAATTTGCTATTGCTAATATTATTTATGTTGCCTCTGAATTTGAGAAGTGAAGTGGTTTCCATGCAAAAATAAGAGTTATCCTCTGTGTTCTCCTTATGTTCATTACTCTGGTTTTTTTCCCATTTTCTCTCTGTCCTTTCTAGAATTTTTAAATTTCTTTTTCTTTTCCTTTCTCTTACACATATCAAGATTATTTGTATTTCTTGTTAGCTTACTTTGGTCTCTGTTTCTCTGGCTGGATTATGCCAGAGTGAATTTTAATTGCCATTTTCTTTCATTATTTCAGTTTCAATAGTACATTTCCAAAGGGTTATAATCTATCAGTCAAAATTCCACCGAGCATTTCATATTCCCTCAAAGATGCACTTTCTGACATCAAACCTAGTGTGTTTCTCTCTCTCTGCTAAGAAGCTTCAAAAGTACAGCAAATTAAAGTATGCCAAGATTTTTTATTTGCTAGGTACCGCATGTTCTCAATATCAATCCTATTTATACCTGTCTCAAGTCACTGCATTATACACAGAACTACCTTTAACCATTTAGGCTATTTAGCAAATAAAAAAAACCAAAAAAAGCAAAAGAACCAAAACAAAAAAGCTCACCTGTCTTTCCCCACCACATCCTTCCCAATAGTTCATAGTTCCTTGGAAAAAAAATTCCTCCTAGGTTTTTGCTTACTTTCTATCAAAATCAGTATCAAGGTAATTACTTTTCCCTTGATAAAGATTAAAGCCAAGCTCTAACGCGCCATGCTGAGTGTACTGCCATATCTGCTCTAACTGCCCAAGAGGTCTGTAGCTACATCAGTGAATTACCTGACTGCCTTTATTATCCAAATTTCTATCAAAACTTTCTCTGCTGTCATTCCAAGTGTTTATGCCATTTTTCTCAGCAGATTCTATTTCATTTCTCAGTAATGTTGCTATTCTTGCCTCCTGTTTTTTTCCTTATCTGTGCCTTATATCCTGACACTTTAAATCATCATGTTCTGTATTGATTCACTAAAGTACACTGTTCCACTCATTTCATATTGTACGTATAAGTGAAAATCAACAAAAATGTTTGTGGGAAGTGAAGAGGACTGACAAATATGTCATTCTCGATTCACAAGTTTTACACTGATTAATTGGTGAGTACTCAACAATATGAGTAACAATTACTGGTTTCACAACTGTCCGTAGGTGTCTGACTGAATAGGATTTTGGTGCCTCAGTCCCTGGTGAAATCAATGGAAATTAGAACTGTGGTCCCTAAATAGCTTTGTATTCCTGTCACCTGTAATAACTACCAATAGGACAGATATAGCTTGCTCAGTGATGTTTAAATATGTGTGAAGAAAACATAGCAGTTTATAAATTTACAGTGAGTTATGAAATGAGAAAGATTGTGAAGAGTCTGATCCTTCAAATTATTACGTTGTCCCAATATCTACTTACCTTATTATAGGTAAGTAGACAATTTAATTGATTTTTATCACATTCTGATTCTTTCTTACTGTGTTTGGACTCTTCATGTAGAGGACGTCTTTCCAGGAAGATCTTTGCCAATGGCTGCGCCATACTGATGAACCAGAAGTCCCATAGAGTTCCTATGAGGAATTTCAGAGCTTCAGTGAGTGCAAGGATTAACATGATGCTGACCTGAAAGAAAATGTTCTGTGTACATTCCCTATAGAAAAAAAGACAAAAATAAAAGGGTGGCAATCTGACATTTACCCATGAAAAATGTCAATATAAAGGAAAACACACATTCCACATCAGCAGATTTTAATGGTAATTTATCAACAAGCTCTATTCAAAATCACAATGTAATGTCCTTTATGTCCATTTAAGGACACAATATAATGTCCTTAAAAGGAAAGAGTAAAAATTCCAAATGGATGGTTCTTTCAAAAGAAAATAAAACCAGTAAATATATATGAGCCAGAGCAATGTTTTATTATGTCAAGTGATAAAATGGGTTGTTACACAAATAGTTTGGGCTTTCCTGTCCAACTTTAAATTCATGTGTATTTTGAATCTGTCAAATTAATGTGTAAGAATTTCCCCCCTCCCGCCTTTTTTTTTTTTTCACTAAGTATTGATGACATGCTACGAGTTTGTTTGGTTTCTTTCCTCAGGAAAAGAAGTGATTGTAGTTTGTAGTTTGGGTTGTGTTGGGGTTTTTTTAATTATTATTTTTAAGTGTCTATTATAGTTGCATTTGGTTTTGTTTAATATAGTACTGTGTATCATTTTGTGTCTTGAACATCTGCAGCATATTTGACCTGGGGGAATAAAACAGCAACCATAAGATGTATACTCCTGATGCAGCATCATAGATATATTACTGACTATTAAATGTAAACATTTATCCCCATAGTTATTGCTGCATGGCATCTTACTTTCCACAGCTATTTATAATTCTATGTAAAAGGTCTCTAGAAAACAAAACAATAAAAAAGGTACCTGTTGATAACTACTGACTTTTTAAGTGGACATCACTATACTACTGTATTCTCAAGTATGACAGATACTTTCCTAGCAGAAAATATTTTCTTATCCTGTCTTATCCAGCCTCATCAACAAAAAAAAAGATATTTTAGGTTGGGTATTCCATTTGTTTGTGTTATGCACAGTCATTAATATCTGTGAAAAGTGAGTTTAAAAAGACGTAAAAGGGTTATAGTTTTCCCAGAGAGGTGGTAGATGATCCATCCCTGGAGACATTCAAGGCCAGATTGGATGGGGCTCTGAGCAACCTCGTCTAGTTGAAGATGTGCCTGGTCCTTATAGAGGGGTTAGACTAGATGACCTTTAAAGGTCCCTTCCAATCCAGACCATTCTATGATTCTGTGAATATTCTACACCTAGACAGAGAAAATGTTAGCAGCTACACCAACTGCAAGGCAATAGGAGGCCCAAAGGATTACTTCTATATTGTGCTCTGTTTCAACAAAACTTACATGATTATATAGTAAGACAGTTCCAACTCCTGTAAATGATCCAAGTGGTTGGTTAGTTAGTAGGGCAACATCAGGAAAGTAAATCATCTTACCGAAGCAGCTTCATGCCTGTGCTAGGGCTAAAGCGTGGACTGAGCTTGTGTTTTCTCCCTCACAATCTACTGGCAGCTGTTTCAACCTTTGCAAATGTTAAAATAATAAGTACAACATCAGCTCCATTATGCCGCACTGCTTCAAGAAGTTTGTAGCAATGGAGCATTTTTGTGCGCTAGCTTCCTGCCTCCAAAAAGCGTGGCCCACTTTTTAAGTGGACCTCAGTCTAATACTCTCTTCTGATGTATGATAAATATTTACTTAGCAGAAAATATTTCATGTTGGTCTAACAATTCTGCAGTAGTCCCTAAAAGCTTCATTTTGGTTAATTTAGTTAATTTTTGTTTGAGACTTGTGGCTTGAAATACATAGGCACTACCTATGTATTAATGCCTACGTATAAAATGTTAATGTAAAGCCTATGTATTAATAGGTTACATTCACTGGCTGATCCTCAATTAATGTATGTGCACTCTCAACCTAGCCCACTGTGAGACAACACAGGTTCTTGTAAACTTCAAAGGAAAAAGTTGCAGGTAATCTGCATTACTCGGCAACTTCAGGCCCGGAACAAGTGGTTAGGCTGCACCTTAGCCTGTTATACTGTCTTTACTCAATTGCGTGTGTCTGAGCCTTCTTCAAGTCAAATGCCAAACACTCATCTAAAGTTCATGATTGTGATCCAGAAAGATGTATTAAATACACATCAACTTCTCTAAGAAAATGGTGCCTGTAAAATATACAGTTAAGTCTTCTGTATTTCTTTCTCTGTCCTATTAATTCCGCATTTCTCCACTTATTTCCTAGAACAATGCTGTTTTCTTCATTGACCTGAGAGTTGTAAAAGATTCAGAACATGAACAGTTAACTCATTTCCTTAATATATTCCCTTCTCTTTTTTATCACCTCTCCTTACGGTCACTGGTCTTTATGTCATCTCGTTTCTCTTATGCTATGCCTTTAATACACTTACCCTGCCACTTACATGACTGCTCATCTTCCTCTGTCACTTCTTCTAAGTCTAAAAACAGTCATGTGTGCCATCAGTGAAGCTCACATATTCATTTATCATTCGGAGGCAGGCTGTTATTTTTTTCTAAAATCTGATCCCCTAGCACTACAGCCAACCGGCGCTTGCAGTAATCATTTCCCACATTCTCCCCCTTAAAGAGGATTAATCCTATCTTTAATACTTCTTTTCCCTTCCTCTGATAAAATGTGGGGGAAAAGACTGTTTGTGGTCAGCATTCCTCAGGCTGGCAACTCTGCAATCTGGTTCAGTTCCTTTTTTCCTTCTTCTAAATGCAGAGGTGCTGCATTGTGGTTAGGCTCTGAAAATAATCAATCCCTTTTCAGCCAAATTGGTGGGGGAGGATATTTTTTTTGGGACATTTAACTGGTACTGAAGAAGCAGGGGGTAACTTGATTGGTTTTTTGCAGATTTTTCAGCCTGACTGTGGGCAGCTCACCATTTCTCTGTATCTCAGTTCCAAGTCAGTAACATGGAAGAGAAATATTTTCTGCTTTTTATCTTTTGTCAGGATGTTCAGAGAGAGAAACACTTTCTTTCTAACACTTTTAATAAAATTAGACCTTACTATCAGTTAGGACTAGAACACAAATATTAAATATTAATTACAATCGTCTACTTGTTTCTCAGGGAGAATTGCAGCTGTGGTCTTTTCTGCAGTGTTTTGTGGGGTTTTTTTTCTGCATCTTTAAAATAACGAGTGGTATTCTCCCCTGTTTTTTGATACAGAAGAGTTATATGAAGATACTTCTTTCGCACAACAATCCTTACCCTTTTCCGAAAAAAAAAAAGGAAAGAAAAAAGTTTAAATAACCTTTTAAATGAAATATTGCAATAGTCCAGCATTTTAAGGATGAAAGTGCAGTTCTTCTAAAAGGTCAGTTCGGTCCCTGAAAGTGTTTTCAGTTTAGACAATACATTATGAACTCCGTGGACTCTAGTAGCAATTTTCAGCACCACTAACAATAGGAAGTAAATTCCAGTCATTCACAGTAAGATGGCAATGTGGTGACATTTGATGCTTGACTATCTGTTTTGAGTCACTGCAAGAAACTGCCTGCTGAGGGGAGAGAACCCTTCCCGAGTTAGCTGGATGAATTTTAGATATAGGTGAAAATTAAAAACAGAACAGTTTATAAAGTGATTGCAAGCCATCCGTTGTGTGGCAGTTTCCCACACCCTCATTTAGCAGTTAAAAATTGAAATATATCAAATTAATAAAACCCAATGAAACCAATAATCCCACATTTTCTGTACAATTGTATTTGACAGATGTTTTTATCTTTTACTTCCAGTGAGCCACGACCATTATGTTTTATTTTCCAGATGTATGTCCTTGCTTTCTTAAAATTACAGCAGTTCCACTACACAGTAAAGCAATAAATTCATAGAACATTCTTCTGAAGTGCCTGCTTGTTTCATAATTCCACTTCCATATCTTTAGTTGTTCTAAAATATATTGAACTGTCAATGTGGGGGTCAGGAGATTAGAACACTTTGTAGTTTCTCTGCCAGCGTCTTTGTTTAACTCAGAAAATAAGCTACTCTACCAAGGGAGTGATGAAATCAAGGATACATAGAGTCACAAAGGCATAAAAATGTTAAACACTGTATACTGCAGACATTTCTTAAAAGGGAAAGTGGTATCTCCACGTTTTACTTTGGGTACCCACCAGCAAACTGTCTTTATTAAAACTTGTAAAGAACACAAAATGGCACATGAGGGTTTTGCAATAAAAAAAAAAAAAAAAAAAAGAAAGAAAAAGTTGCTCTCTGCTCTCAGAGCTACTGTCTCGCAGCATCATCTGCCTTGTGACCTTGAAATGTTACACATTTTGTCTGACCCTGATTTACTGTCAGTTAATTTAAACTTCATTTCATCATTTGCTTTTACGTGGAAATCAGCAAACCTTATGGGGTTTTCTTGGAATTTTGTGAACGCTTTCTGGTTTTTCATAATATTGAAGGCAAACATTGCATGTTCTCTTATAATTTCCTAGGAAACAGACAGCATGAAAACAAAATGTCTTTCAGAACTCCTAAAAGGACAAAAGATCATAGGATAATATTTATTAATATTGAACTTTGGTTTATGTTTAAATAGATGCTCATATTGGCAGATAAAACACTGACCCATTCGAAGTAGAACAATTTTATGAACAGGGATAATGAATTAGGAAACCACAATAGAGTTTGAAGATGAATGCTTTTGTGCTTGTGGGAAAGCCAATATTAACATATGTCAGAGAGAGAGAGAGAGAGCATGCATGATGGGACTTTGTCAGGCCCAAGAGATGAAAGTGTTACAAGAGTCAAAGAAGAAGGTAAAATTATGAACATCTTAGCTTATGCTCAGGTGTATACAACTGTGCGATAACAAGGCAAGGCTTGTTATCTATGAAACTCCACAAAACCTCCAAAGCCACTGCCTTAAGGTCCTGCAACTCCTTCTGGTTCACAGTTTGTCTAAAAAATGTGGAGCTCTCAGTCCAAGTACATTGGCAGAGTTTAGGGGCAACAAGCAATATTGAAAATCAAAACTTAATCACGGGTTTACTCATCAGACATCTGCTTCCACTACACCATACAAGGCACAGGTCACAGCCCATCTCAAACCATATCAGAATCTTCCCAAAATAATACTCCTCCCTGAAGAAAATATCCAAGTGAGGACATAGAGAATGGATCGTTAATGCCTTCCTCCATTTTTATCTAGGCTTGTGGACAGCCTCTTTCTGCGTGCTTATTCTACAACAGACTTAGGATATTTTCCACTTTTTCTTAATTTAAATGTTACCTCCTCTTGTTGAAACATTTATAAAAGTAAAGCAATGAAAAATAAGGCTGAGAATTAGGAATCACACACAGAACAAAGGCCAGTGTGATTTCCCAGTCAGCTTAGCGGTTAGAAGCAATGTTCTCTAAGGGAGGGAGGGAGAAACCAAGTCCTGACCTAGACTTATCTCCCATTAATATGTCTAAAAATCTTCAGAATTTCAGACCATGCTTAAATATATCATATCTTTTTTTTTTTTTTTGCATACTCCTCCAAGATACAACTTGCTTTTTTGTTTTTGTTTTGTTTTACATATTCCGCGGATGATGATCACCTTGTGTATTATGGCATCATCCTTTTTGCTGTACTTGACAACTCAGTATTGCCCTGAACACATCCATTATGAACCATTCTGCAAAAGTACTATTTTTCTAATCGATTGCTTTAATGAAGTCACCTTTCTCGGAACTGTATTCTCAGCTCCTACCTCAGATCTGTCCATTGAACAGTTTGTTCTACTTCAGACAATCACTTCTGGGCTTATTCCTGGCCTGTGCCTTGTATCTAGCAGGAGGTCCTTGTAAAAATCCCTGTGGTTGATCTTTCCGCTTTATTCAGTATAGATTCTCAAATTCTTCTTGTCTGTAGTATCTGAACACAGGTGAATCGCGAATCAAGAAACAGTGGTAAAATTTGTCACTTAAACTTTAGCTTTGTATATTTTCCCATTGACAAATATGTATGTGCTGAGGATAGCTGTATATAATTTGAGATCCAGGTGTTGAGGAAATTGAAAGTAAAGAGAGAGAGACTTTGAACTTGTCTGGTTAGTCCATGGGCAGACAGCATAGAGAGAGGAGTCAGGTTTGTGCTGCAGTAATTTAATACCGTGCTTTACTCAGAAAGTTATACGATTTACACAGAAGCTGCTGCAGGCACGAGTGTGCCTTGCAAAAACAATCATTGTTCTCTAGGGTAGGTGATTCTGTATATTTGAAGAAGAGAAAGCTGTTCTTATTCACATTTGGATCCTAACATGGCTTTGTAAATTGTCAGTTTTCATATGATTGGGAAATAATTGGGTCCTTCCATTCTCTTTCACCAGACTGAACATCACAAAACAAACAAACAAACAAACCAAACCACAAATAAAAAAAGACTTAGAAAAATGTCTGGGATATTATTGTCCCTTAATATCCCCAACAGGAAATAATAACTTCAACACAGTGTAAGGCAGATAGTTCTTAACAAATAAGTGCACATAAAAAGGTTTTGAGTATCCCAGTAGACACCTATCTAATACAATACCAGAGAATACTTCTCTTCTGAGTCCATTTAAATATCGACACAAACAAGTTATGCCAAATAAAATCCTCAGTTTAAACCTCAGGATTAGATTCAGGCAGACAGGACAGTGAATAAGACTTATGAAAGCCTAGAAAGTAACACAGCTAATAGTGCCCCAAAGGAAGGAAAATTCTCACGAGGAGTTCATGTAGACAGAAAAAAAGAGAGTACTTAAAAGAGACTTCTGATGCCTTCAACAGAAGAAAGCATCTAAAGGTATTGCTCTTAACTTTTGACCTGGCACTACAGTCCTTTGAGACCTCTTCCTTCTGGATGAAAGGGAAAGAGAAAGAAAAGATGGGTCTTAGTTTCACCTGGACAAATAAGAATACTATATTCTTCAACTGTGTGACCTTGGCTATGTGATTTACCCTATTTGGGAGAATAGGCAGCAACAACCTGTGCATTTAAAGAAGGTGTCAAAGTTTAGGCAATAGTGAAATACTTTGGGATTTTTACATATTTAGACTTATAAATATTCAGGTATCTAGCTACCAAGAATTTTTTTAAGCAACATGATTCCCAGATCCCACTCCCAAAAAGGCAAAAGTCTTCAAACCTCCTCTGAAGCACTGCCTTTTGGACCTATAAATAGTTTTATAAATCTGTTTTGCTGAACATTATATCAGAGACTGCAGTTCAGCTCTCAACTGGGTATTTGTTTATATGTAATCTGGATATTTGTTTATAAGTAATTGTGCAAGACAAGGACAACATACTATTTATCTACATATCTAATCTTGCTTACATAATGCAATGCCATCCATTAATGTGAGCTTATTTTTTTTTCTACCTCAATTGAAGTGATGTTAAAGAGGGAAAGATATCTGGTCTGCTTTTAATTCTGTTGTAGTTGCTTTATTTCAGTGGAATGCAATCAGTTTCCATGTGCTTATACAAAACTTTGAAAATGATTAAAACTTGTGACCTATATTTCTTTAATGTCCTTAAAGAAACATTATTTCTTTATCTGGAATTCAAAGTTTTCCTTTCTTAATAAAAAAGGAAAGCAATATTATTTTTTTCCATGTATGAAGTTTACCTTTAATTCACTAGTCTATTACGTCAAGTCGTAACATATATTGGTCTTTTAGATACCAATAAGGGGCTTTCTATATCTCTACACGTAAGAAATTAAAGGGGGAAGAAGACAGAGTCCTGTAGTGACCAGTTGTCTGATAAATATCTCATCGTACAACAAAGTTCAATATGCGAATTATGCTTGAGAACTTCTAGTTATGCTGCTGATTCAAAGATCTGCAAAATGTGTGGCTCGGACTGGAATTATGATGTAAAAAAAGGTGGGAGATTTTTGTTGTCCCATCTCTGCAAATAACTCTCTTCAAAGGTGCGAGTTGGTGATATGCATTGATTCTGTCTGAGATGAAGTTTCTCTTTGTTCATGGGGTTCACTGAACCCAGAAGAGATTTTTTTTTGTAATATTGCAAGCTTAGATACCTTAGCATAATTATCTGGCGCTGAAGCATTTTGAAACCATGTCTTTGATACAGCGTATGAGTATAAATGAAATACTTTCCAATTTTAATCTTCATTTTGGAATTGTTGGCAAAGGTCACATGGTGTATGAAATAAGTGAAATTCTAGTCTGACAATAAGACTACATCTATACTAATAAACAGGCCAGAAACCTTTTTTAAGTCAGAATGGCATAGATCATAGTTAATGGCTAAGATGTGCTAACACTTAAATAATTTAATTGTAAACAAACTGATTGCTGGGAACGGTCTCTGACCTGAGTTAGCTCCCAGAATGTACCCGGGCATCATCTGGGATGGTCTGAGCTCGCGGAGGACAGAGGTGTACCAATGACTAACAGGAAGGCCAACTGCATTGCTAGTTCGTGGGCCCATGCTCTGGCCCTGTCGATTTTACTGTAAACCAGCATAGCGTAAATCCCACAAGAGTATTCAACAAGAGTGTTCAACAAGAGAAAATAAAAATATCCGAGTTTTTTGAAAGTCCAGCTAAACAACTTTGTGCTTAGCAATGCCTACTCTAAACTGAACCTCTTCAGCTGACCTTTATTTATATCTTGGAGATTTTTCGCCTGTGTTTTAAACAAAAAAATAATTTATCCAGGAGGCAAGATGACATTTCAGTTTCTTTAGAAAATAATAGATAACTAGAAAAAGAGAGAAAACATCATCTGTTTTTGTTGTGTTGTGTTTTTTTTTTTAAGCAGAATGTTTTAGAAACCTTATCTTAGCAAAACAAATAACCTTCTCCTTCAGCTGTGAACAATAGCAACAAAAAACTCCTACCACAGTCTTAAAATCCACAGAACAGAAAACTCCTTTATAGTCATAGAAAAATATTGTAGAGCTTCAGAAGATGCAACAACTGAAGCCCCAGCTCTTAGTGAATTATGACAAAAAAAGAGAAAGTCCCAGTGGCCAGCTTTAATTGTTCTTCATGCACTTGAAAATGCCACGTAAATGTGAAAGATCCAGTTACTGGATTTTCTATGTGTTTGATAAAAGACACATCAATCATTACTTTTTATGACAGGTTTCCATAAGAGGGCTTAAAAGGGAAATGCAGCTTGGTTTTCATGCTGCAGACAGCACCCAACGACGACCCTGCTGTTGTTGAGCTGGTTGCAGAGCTGCCTTTTGCGCTACCTTTCTGAAAGGCTGTTTGTTTCCTTTGTGACAGATAAGGATGGGGGTCATTAGAGTTAACAGGCAGGAAGGAAGAATGGGGTACAGATTTTGCTTATGATGTTCATTTTCTCTTCCATCTCTCTCCCTTTGTTTTTAAATTCAATTCTCCTCAGGCGTCCTTACCAGTTTCACACCCTTACTCTCCTCCAGTCTTGTTTCCCTGTGCAAAATGGATAACAAGTTATACTGTAAGAAATGTAAGCATTTCCCTTGAAGGTCAAAAAGGTAGAGGCAATGTTGTCACTGAGCTCTAATACTGAAGGGCTGTATCTTAACAATCAACTTAGAGGATGTTCAGAGGCAGCCATCCCTTCATTTGTCACATTCCATGGAGTACAAGGAGTGAGTGAAAATTAAAACTAAATTAATTGCTAAAAAACTAGTTATTCGTTTTGATTCCAAGCCCAAGTGCCCAGAATTTCCCATTAAACCTCCAATGAATGTTTATGTGTTTTCTCTAAAGACAAGAAGTACTGAAAATGTCCCATGCCAGCTTATGTCATAAAAGTATTCAGGAAGGACTATTCATGAAGTCCTTCTCTTGAGTGATGTAGACTCAAAACACCTCAGAGGGAGAGCAGATTTAACTTGGGTCTATGATATCCTAGGTAAGTTCCTGAGCTGCTAGATAAAATCTCTTTCAATGATTTTAGAAATCTTTCTACACTTTTTTGGGGTTTTTTGTTTTTGTTTTGTTGGGTTTTTTTTGTTTGTTTGTTTGTTGTTTTTTGTTGTTGTTTTTTTGTTTGTTTTAAATTTGATGCACCCCTTGAGAGAATAATCAAATTTCCCCTGTTCTTCCCAGAAAATGTTTGGTTAATTCAACCTGAAACATTTAATAGATACCTACTATATTTTACATTTATCTATATTTTACATTTAATTCTACTTTTTTGGCAGAAGAAACATGCCTGGGTCGACTTACAACATTTATGCCTCAATGACCTTCATGTACAGAGAGATGTTCACATATGTAGCAGCATTATAATTGCTGTATCTTTCATTGGAACTCCATCAATCACTGACAGTTCTGCTTTTAAAGGTACATGCTCTGGATGAACATAACAGGGTTTTTTCATCCATTTTGACAGGCTCTGTAACAGATAGCAAGATGTTATCTTTCAAAACCTGATTCTCCTTTTATTTATACCAGCATGACTCTGATTAACTCTGCTTGCTTTTATGGAATTAAAGAAATATTAATTTATACCATTATGAGAGACTGAAGTTAAGATCACAGTGCATTTGACAACCTTTCCTATGCAGTTGAAGAAAAGGAATAAGTATATGCTAGAACTAGTTTTTATTTCACTTTTTTCAAATCACAAATTTCTGTTAGACTTAAGTTCAGTTCCACAACATGTGTGCATATGTGATATATGTGTACGTAAGTATGAACACACAATCCCCAGACCATTTTCGTGCAATATTAATAGCAACCTCTAGGGAGGTACATTCTCCAGAATTTTTTTAAGACAGTAATAAGAGGTTTATCGTCTGATTCTTCAGTTACATGTAAACCCACAAATATAACTTTGGAAAACCTCACATCCATAAACATTTTCAGTTCCAGGCATCCCTTTCCCCTGTGTGCACATTTGCATGCTACTGGCTCCTTTGCCCTAGGTGCACGTGAAATGGTTCTCCAGTCTTATCTTTGCCACAGCATAAAAACAATTCCAAGGCTGTCCTGAAGTTCGTTTGCTGAGGTTATCAGAGGTACCCTGGTATCAACATGCTGAATATTAGGTGCTGCAGGAACTGTATGTTTAAGGTTTAAAGTTTTCTCATTAAATTCTATCCATTACCATTCCTTCCATTTGTGCAAAACTTTTTTTAGGGCTTTTTATTTCTGAAATAGGTTATTGATTCATTTGCAGAAATCTTTTACCATTGTTCTGATTATAAGGTTTACCGTAGCTTTGTAGTCTTGCAAATTTCCCAGTGTCTGATTTCACACCATTGGGTGTCAGTGTGACTCCCAAATACAATTCTTTTCACTTTGAAATAAACATGGCTATATCTTTCACAGTGAGACCCGCTGCCCAAACCGTTTCTATGACTTTCCTTAGTCTGTGAGTACACTGACTTCACCAAGAACTGATAGTACTCAGGCCCTCTGAAAATTTAACTATTTCTATTTGAGGCCTAAATATGAAGGTAAGTGTCTGAGGGTAACCCCTTAAACTAAAAGGCTGCTGCTCTGAAATCAGGCTGCCTCTACCTGTATATTTTACTACTAACCTTGACGCCATGTCACTATGCTAAGGTATACAGAAAGGACTTTCCAGGTAAGGGATTTTGTGTCCATATGCAGGTGCATTGCTGGGGACTAGGAAAAAGATGTAGTTTCTGAAATCAAAGAGGCTTGAAGTCAACGTGAGATTATCCTGTGGTCCTCTAGCACTTTAGGAGGAGGCTGCAGATCAGGACAGTCTGAGGAGCCTGGAGGCGCAATTCAGCTCACTCTTAGGTAGACTTTTAAAGGCTTGTCCTTTGATTTGCTCTCCAGGCTTCATTGGCTTTATTGATTAAATCTCTGTTAAGTACATAGGAAATGTATATATCTATCTTTTCTTTAGACATCTACATTCAGGGAAATTAAATGTGGATCTAAATCCCATTGCACCAGGCTATTCTTACTAAGCTTATATCAATATAAGTATTGAATATTATGATAAGGAAATCTGCTGCCAAATCACTGCTATAATTAGGGCTGACTTGTCTTTTGTAATGTAAAGACACAAATAACTTCTATTACTGTGTGAGCCTTAAAAGACACAGATAATCCCCTAGCTTTCTAGCAAAAAGATGCTAACTTTTCCTTAGCTGTCTTTTTGTTTAGTTTTTCAGAAGGCACTCAAATCAGATGCGAGGGGATGAACTTTAAGAAGTTGGTTTCTTTTGAATTAAACTCCAAACTTCAGACACAAAGTACCTCCAGATGTTGGATTCCCATACATGCTGATTGGCAGAGCAAAGGCAAAAGCATGTTTTAAAGGAGTTTTTTATTTTGTTGTTTTTTTTTTTTTAATACAAATGGACACCTGAGCCTTCCTATCTCCTCAAAATATCCATCTTTTAACTCCCTTTCTGCTCGTCTTCACTGCCAGATTCATACGCGCCGTTGTCCTGTTACTCCATGTGTTTATTCTGCCCATGATACATCACTGCATTAGAGCAAAGAACAGCAGCTCAGAAATCTCTGGAGCAGTAACGCTGCCAGAGGAGCTAAGAGCAGATTTTGGAGAATGGTTTACCCAGAGAGTCTCTATGTCACATAAGACTTCCAGTAGGTCTGCTGAAATGCACCTTTGTGGGAGGAAAAGAGCTGCTTTGGGAGCAATCGGGATCCCAGGTGAAAGCTCTTTCTGTTCAGACCAGCTGCTTGGTTAGTCCTCAGAAAACACTGATGGGATTGTTTCAAGTTTTATGCACATTTACCTAAGGCATTGGATGGGCACTTCTTTAAATGGAAAAATGAATAACCAAATCACAAATGATTAAGAGAAATATACAATGGTGATTTTTTTTTTGTGGGACCTCATTCCACCTGCATATCAATGTGCAGATGTATTTTTAGTTCACAAGCAGCTGTCCTGTCAAGGGAAGTCATCAAAAACCTGTAAAGGCAGATGATAGAATTGGGACACACAAAGCCTGCCTTCCATTGTGGGGTGGAAATGCCAAAAGCTCCCACACAAAATGTTTTTACAATTCAGGCCTGAGACTGACATTTTGATTAACTAGTCTGTGCTTCTACTAAAAACTTCCAGTATAAGCCCATATATTCTTTCTAGATCTTGGTTTTCTGGTACAGGAAGGTGTGAAAAAACCTCCTTCCTTTCTCCTTTTTCTGTTATTCTTTTTTTTAAGTCTTCAAGGCCATCTTCAAGGCCAGGAGTTGTACATTCATAGTGGGCAGGCGTCTAGCCATCTCTGCATCGCCCCTGCATGGCGATGTAAAAAGAATAGTGCACTGAGACTGTTTACACCACAGAAAATGAATAACAAGTTTTCTATGCAACACTGAACTGAAAAATAAAGACCACATCCCATGCAATACACTCATTTGAATTCTGTACTTGAATCTATGCAAGAATTATATATGCAGCTAAATTTTATAGTCTTTTTCAAAGGCAAAATCATGATACCCCTTTGGTATTCCTCCCTTTAGCTTTTTAGGAAGTTTAGTAAACTTTGTTTGGCAGATTCTGCCAAGTACAGTCAAAGAGCTAATATTCTTTGTTGGGGAAAGGGAGAGGACAATTGTTCATAAAAGAATATATGTTAAACTTATTTTCAAAGACTGGCATTTCAGAAATCTAACAGGGTTTCCTCTGTGTTTATCTCAGATGACAAATCATTTAAATGAAAACAACTGTATTTTATTTTTAGTTTCAGTTATTCAACTTCTGTATCAGACACAGGCTGACATTTGGAGGAATCTGTATCTTTACTCCAATAGCAGTCTAGTTGAAGCATATCACTGAAGGGGTTCTTTATTTAAAAAAATAAAAAAAATCCAAAAGAACGCCCCCAAAAAAACTGAACCCACAAAAAACAACCTTGCAAAAAACCCAGCAAACCAGCATGCAGCTAAATCAAAGAGGATATTTTTCCCTGTGTTTTTGGCAGCACTTGTCATAAGAAGGTCTATGGGATCGCAGTCTCTGCATTCACTAGATGCATCTATGTTTCTCCTTTGAAATGGGGTGCTGGGATTGGAAATACTCTGTAGCTAGTCGGTCACTGTGATAAAACGGGTCATTGGTGGCATCTTTGCTAAAAGCTTGTTGCTGTTTTTAGGGCTGCATGTCTTTCTCCACAGAAAGAAGCAGCTGTGAGTTCCACCACCACACACCTGCTATGTGGCTGCAGCTACTGTGATAGTGTTTGCTTTCGTACAACTTCAACTTTTCAAGGAGTTTGCCTGTTTAATGTAATTTTACAAAAGGCACTATTGAGGAACTGTGGAATAGCATAAACATTCTCTGGGATCCTTCAAGGAATTTTTTTTTTGCTTTCTATCTTTATTGTTCTCTGCCCTCTTTCTTGTTCTCTGCCCCGTAATATGGAAGAGAATTCATTCTTCCTTTGGTATCACGTGCATACAGCATGTTCACAAAGAAGAGAGGAAAACCAAAAGGAAGACAGAATCCCCTTCCAGCCGTTACTACTATATACCATTCCTGGGACTCACATCAATTATAGGTCAGTATATCAAACCTGCTTAAGTGATTTTGTGGTAATTTGTATTTGCAGAGCAGCTCCAGTCCTCCCAGTAAATCTGGACCTTCCTCCTATTCTGCTGAGTTTACTTTTGGCTCAGCAACTTAGCTGTAGATTTGTTTTGCAACAAAGCATAGCTTCTGGCTGTAACAAAGACAATTCAAACATTTTCTGTTCTGCTGGACATGTTTTGGTGCTTTTTGTTTTGAAGAGATCAAGAACTTAAGTACAGGAAGGTGTTGTTGCTAGAGGATGTTGTCTGCTGCATTTCTCTCTCTTTCCTGCTCATGCCAAATGAACCCCTTGTGGAAATAATCAAGGGAAGCTAGAAAAAAGAGAAAAAGAAAGAGAAAATGAAGGGCATCATAGAACTAGACCATTCTAAATGCATGACTCACAGCTCAAATCATTAACACAAAGACGAAAAGAAGGGGAAAAAGTTGTTCATTTGTTTTAAATTGGAACGGGAAAAAGTGATCTATTAATCTCATAGTAGATACATATTTCCTCTGACTTCAATGAAAAAATGCTGCTATGCTGAATTGATAGAACCAGAAAAAGAGGTGAAGATAAAATACAGATAAAATTATCTCAAACTATATCAGGGATTTATAGCTGGAGTAAGCACGAGTTGCTGTTAACTGAGGAAACCCATGCTTCTGTTAGGCATTCAGGTGGTGATAGACGGTCTGTGGAAGCAATTTGGCCTGTAGGAAAGAGATCACCTTAGGCTGCAATGTAAGTGGAGACTTGGCCATTGATGGAAGGAAGAGGTGCTAATAAGGAAAGATAGTGAGTCAGGTCAGTTAGTCTTTGGTGGTTAACTGTGTATTCATTTTGACAATTTTCTGTCATGAACAACAGCAAATCACACAGTCAGAGCTTGAGATGCCAGCAATACCACAGGAAGGTGAAACAGGGAGTCATGGATTTACTAGGATGGCTAATGCATCCGAGATTTGATGCCCTGTGGTCTTTTAGCTCTGAATCATGGCATATGTGTGATACAGACTACATGAAATGGTGACAACCTTATGCCTGTGCAGCCGATCCTGTCCAGACTGTGGAGGTATTTGACTGAGACAGTAATGTGAAAGACAAAAAGCAGTGTGGTCAATCTATTTAAAAGAAATGTTGGCCTAAATATTCTTGTACTATAGGAGCACAGTACAGGGGAGCTGCAAGGATTTTTGGAGGATGTGTAACACAAGATATCCAGGGTCAGTTAGAGAAAAAAGTAATCCTACAGAGAAGATGCTAAGCAACCTGAATGATAGTTCACCTAACTTATAGTGAAATGCATACAAGAGAACAGAAAACTCATCTTATTTAGTGAAGACATTGAAATAACAACATTTGAATGGTTACCATATCTACCATATCTCTATTTTATCTACCATATCTCTATTATACTACATATCTTCCATGTCTATATTGTATCTACTATATAATATTCAGTTCAGCCACAGCCACGGAGTCCAATATACATCGGTGTCCGATTCCCAGCATACCTAACTGCTTTGGAAAACATCCTGTGTCAATTTATTCATTGCACAGAATTAACACTTGGACCATTTTTGGAATGACAGCAGCTGAAGTCATAAACATAGTTAACTTTTGCTCACCACTATCTTCTGAGTGCTTGCAAACACTGTATAAAAGTGCAGTTGCTCAGGTTTACGCACCACTCCATGGAGCCAGTGCAATTCAGAGAGACTGCAACATGTCCTAACTATTTCTTCATTTTGCACAGGTGAGACAAAACATGCTGTGGAGGTTGAAAAGGCACAACCTTCTTATTGCATTTATTCATCTGAAAACTGAACTGAACTAAATAACTAGGATGCAACCACATAGGGCTTTAACATTTAACACTGAACACATTGAACCGAGTCCACACCAGCTGGCAACCAGCAAAGAGAGCAAAACAGCAGTTAAACAGAAATCAAAATTATTCCCATACAATTATGAACAGACAGGAATTCTGTATTTTTTATACTGGACTGATACATTTTCATGGGTTCATTCTGTATGTTAATTCTATACGTTGTTTTACCTACCATTCTGCTGATGAGTTGGGTAGTTTAGATTACACACCTGAAGTGCATACTAAAAGGAATTGCATTAAAATAAATGAGCCTATTCATTTTCAGAGAGCTGTGAGAGAGAAACGTTTAAATATTCACAGCAGGTGGCACTACCTATTTCATTTCAAAATATTGCCAGGGAAAAGAAGAATCTAATAGCTATCTGATGTCAGGAAGGGGTTATAAAGAATATTACATCCGGTGTTGGCTTCGGACTTTCAAAGAAACCAGAAAGACCCTAGTGTCTATATTTCATTTACATTCAGAGCCGACTGGTAACCTATTCCCTTTTGTGCCCCATGTCATCCTTCCATACCCCCGGCCCCTGATGTCAAATATACTTTCCAGGGTAAATGTCAGAGGAAAAAGGGAGCTTTTTCTTACGTCGAGAGTTCATTGCCTACTCCTTCCTAATGCTGAAATGTCAGCCATTGTTCTTTTGGGTTAAAATAGGAAGAAACACTATTTTGTGTGCGCCAATTAAAAACATATTTCAAAGAATCACTGGGGTGAAATTATACCATAGAGGGTTGGGATCTGTGTTTATGGGAACATTCATAGATGTATTTTGTCCTTACAGGGGAAGCCCACTAGCCTCTGAGAAATGTTTTCACTTTTAAAAGCCTCTGTGCATGGATTATAGACAGGATGTGCTGTTCCCCTGTAACCCCGTAATAGAGCACTACCATTGTAAGTAACAGGCCATAAGCTTTGTACTGAGATTGCAAAAAACCTCAGGACTGAGGCTCGTCAGGCCTGCTTTGCCTGAACTTGTCTTGACCCGCCTGCAGCCTTTTTTGACTCAGTTTCAGAAGTAACAGGCTTTAAGCAATTCTTCAGTGTTGAGAAATGCAGGCCTGGTATGACAGTGGAGTCTTTGAGAGGTGAGGATGCAGGATGCAGTGTGGAGGAGCACAGGACGATAAGGGATGGGATGCAGGCTGGCACTGGAGACCCCACAGCAATAAACAATTCACCTATGGTCAGTCACAGAAATGGAGACCTAGAGCCAAGCAAAACTGTGTTTAGGGGTGGCAAAGATGCTAAATCCAGCTGTAGAACGATGGAGAAAGAGCAAAGGTGTAAAAGCATGTTAGCAAACAGAAAAATGACTGCAAGTGGATCCTACAGTGAGGAGAAAGACACCATCAGCATGAGCACCACATTCCTCCCAGAGAAGGTCTGCGGGTACTGGTGACTGACTGTTATAACCCCCCACACACCAGAATGAAACCACCAACTTTGGGACCTCAAGGAGCACGAGCAGGGCAAGCATATCACCAGGAAAAGGGGTAGAAATTAGGGAGTGCACGTATAGCAACTCCAAATGTGTTAGTATTCTTTCTTTTTCTTTAAAAATTAGATTTGGACTAATAATGATTAGGTTGTTAAGATTTCAGTTATGCTAACGAGAAATTGTTGTCTTTATATGTGTGCTTCCTCTTTGCTCAAAACAAGATTCTGAGCATTACAATGTATATGCATTGCACGGGTTTTACATTTTCACTAAGAGCGCACACAAGTGGCCCTATGTGAATTTAGTACTTACAAAGAACGCCTGCCAGCCCTGCCAGTGAGAGTCCTCTCTTTTAACCATGGAGAGAAAAAACAACCATCTTCCAAAAAGCTAGTACAGCTAAAGCGTCAATAGTGCAACCTTATCTATACTCTCTACCCAGTGTGCCTCAGTTCTGATTGACAAGGACCATCTCAAAAGTAAGAGGTTATTTCAGTTTCCATGACCCATTCAGCACTTGACCTGTCAGCATGACAGCCAACAAGTGTGACAATTAGTGTGATATATTTCTGTTACTTTCAGCATTAACTGCAAAAATAACTAGTCTGGACATTCTGGAAGTACTATGACTTGGGCATATAATAAAACTGAGCATTGGGTTAATCTAAATGGATCTTAATGATGCATGTGAAAAAGTGCATAACTTTGGATATAAACATCTGGCTGATGACCAGTGAGGGACTGGCTAGTGTTCATTTGTACCACTGCCCACTAGTACACGGGGTCCAAACAGCCCATTTCATCAAGAACCTATGCCACTGACAGACACTCTTCCACAGCTCTGTTCAGAGCAGTTTGTCCTTCTGGATGGAATTTGATCTCCGCAACTAATGTCACTGTGGTACTTCTGACCACGATGGGTAACGTAGCGTTATCCACAAACTGTTATGCAGGCAAAGATTTGCATGTCATTTCCCCATTACTTCTCTGAGGGAACCTTAAATAATCTTTGTGTCTCATGCAATTTTCCTCATTTCGTTTTGAATAATAAAAAAAGGTTTAGTGTTGGGAGGAGATAATTTCCATAATTTTAGCCAGAAGTGAAAATATGCATGGAACAAGGACAGAAATTAATCCTGCAAAATACCTATTGAGCCTTATGTGATATTTTTAAATCACAGTTGCTCATATTTGTTGGTTGGGGTTTTTTTTTATTCTTATTTTTCCTTTTTTCCTTTTTTTTTTTTTAATTTGGTCTCATCTCATTAGATCAGTTTGATGTTACACCTAGTCCTCCTAACACCGTTATTTACCACGTGCAAAAGCTTGTTACCACTGAAGACATTTGCAGTCCCACAGTTTTAATGTAAGCAGGTTTTGACCCATTGAATATACAAGGCTTTAAACTGTCCATTTTGTAAGACATTTTTTCTTAGGCTGTGAACCCCTGAGGTACTATGCCGAGGTTAGGAAGCTGTGCATAGTTATTTTTGTGCTTTATAAAATGTTTAACATTTTTGGTGCATAAATCATTTTTAGCTTTACCTAATTTCAGAGCATAAAGGGCATGTCAAACTTTACTAAACCAAAGCCCCAGGAAACAGTCTATAACAATGATGGATTTTTATAATGATATAACCCTTAATGAATTATTGTAGTTCCTTAACAAGGTTTTAATAAGAAATTTCTTTTGCCAGCATGGTTATTAGTTCTCTCATCTGAATAGCCCTGGGCCTGTCTGCCATAGAATTGTACAACATAATATTTCTTTCTGTGTCAATCATACAATACTGCAAAACTCCAAGCCATGAATAAAACAAACTTACTTTCCTTTCTTTGCTTTTTTATTTTTTATTATATTTTTTTTTACTTTAAAGGTCAGGGGTTTTAAATATGTAACTTGAAATGAAGATGTGCTGACTACAAGACAACTGTTACTCATATATAATGTAAGAATGCCCACTGCCATTCAGACACTTTCCTGTATGCTAAGGTGTCTTGGAGGAATCGACTGCAGTACACAAACTCTTGACACTGAGTGGGTGCTTGTCTGTGTCCTAATATACATTTTTATGGATAAGTTACACTCTCTTCTTTTTCTTTAAGGCATTTCTATATGTTTGAATAGTGTTTTGGATACTCCAGTAGCCATTAGTCTTTTTTATTTTAGTGAACATATGTACATTTGTGACTGTGTGTGCATGTGTGTACGCATAATTACTTACTGATGTCCACTTGAGACAATATAGCTACATTTTTAAACCATAGCTTTAGAATACTGATATAACATTAAACTTGCAAAGTCGAGCAGTGAAATGTTAAGAAATGCCTGTCCTATCTTTGTTCATCCCTCTCGTGTATATGTTATGCTACAGTTATTAATTACTTGTTTAATTATTCAGGAGACACTAAACTAAAGCTGACTGCAAAGAGCTGCAGAAAAAACTTATGAGACTCACTGACTGCATGATATAATGTCGTATGGAATTTCATGTCAACAAGTAGAAAGCAATCAGCATGGTTAAAATAGCAGTAAATGCTCATACGCTGTGATGGACTCTAAATTCATGACTCCAATCCAAGAAAAGGATTTTGGAGTCATTGGATATTTCTCAGAAAACATCAGATCGATACTCTGCAGTGGTCACAAAGGCAAGCAGAATGTTAGCAATTATTAAGGAAGGATTTGAGAAGAAAATATGAAATACTATATAACCATAGAAATCCATAGAAATTCACTTTATGACGGTGCTTACACCTTGAATACAATACACAGTTCTAATCCCTCATTTCAAAAGGATATATGAGAACTAAGAAAGGTACAGAGGATAGTGACAAGAATGATCAGAGGCAGAGAATACCTTATGTCCAAGGACAAGTTAAATGCACTAGAAGTTTTAGGGGGGAGAAAAAGAGGAAAAAAAAGGAAAAAAAAAAGGCAGCAAAATAAAACAAAAGCATGACTGAGGAAGGCTGTAAAAAACTTATAAAGTCAAGAGCATCTTGGAAAGGGGGAATATTTCTCATGCCAATAATCAGAATTAGATGCTGCCGGTTAAATTATTAGGTAGCAAGTCTATAAGTGACAGAAAGAAGTGTTTTTTCACAGGTCACATAATTTCATTGTGGAAATGATTGTCACAGAATATTGTGGAGGCCACATGCATAAATGGGTTTAAAAAAAGTGATTATACAAATTAATGAACGAAAAGTCTGTCAAGAGCTATTAAACATGATGAAGCGATTCCCCAGCTCAGGAAATCGTTAAAGGATATATTGCTTCAAGCTGGAAGGACATAACAAAGAAAGGGTTTATTCTAATTTAACACTGTGGGTTTTTCACTTTGTTTTGCTTTGTTTTAGTTGCTGATGTTTAAATTCTTTTCTTCGGTATCCCTTACTGGCCACTTCAGAGACAGGATGCTGGGTTAGATAGACTTTGGTTTTAAACATTAAAGATATTTTTATCTTTATGTATTCTTTTTACAGACTAAAATCTTCAGAGAATGTGTTATAATTGCCTCTGTGCCTTGAAACTGTAATCATAAAGTAGTGCTAGGCAGTGTTGACACAAGGAACAAAAATATGCTTGTACAACGTATCTTACAGTGTATCCGCTTAAAGTCTGAAAAAATGTCTTCTGATCATATGGGTGGGTTGTTGAAGTTTTTTCAAAATATGTCACCTAGCCAAATTTGAGAGGATTTTAATTTAATGGCAAATGAAAAATCAACAGTAATTTCTACCATATATTATAAACATTGGCCAGAACCTTCAGTTGAGTCTAAACTTGCCTTTTGTCCACATTTTCTGGATTCCAGCCTGGATTCAAGACTGGGCTTATGGTTGTCTTTGGGAAATGTCAAAAAAAAACCCTCAGACTTAGATGTTCCTCCGTATTCCCAGCTTTTGCAGAAAGACAGTGTGTCTTCAGGTTTTCCTGTAGGAGCTACTTAGAAACATGGCTGAGTAGGACCAAGTCTGGATGCAGGCTGCTGCCATTAGTCAGCTAAAGTATTTTTCCCTGTAATTTTCCTCAGAAATGGCATAACTGTTTTAACTACATCATTTCAAACTCTACTTGAGCCAAATATCAAAAAACTGGAGATCTTTAAACAAATAGGACAGAGGGCCGTAGAGAAGTAGAAGGAGATGTGATGAATAAAGGTTCTGTATTACCATCTCTCCATGTAATTTACTCAGGAAATTGATGAGAATTTCCAAAGGTTTGATTGGACAGGACAGCAATATGAGGTGAACGTTGTTGCATAAATTGTCAAATGGGTAAATGAGCACTGAGAGCCCTAACAATACTACTAGTAATGACTGCATTAACAGTCTGAAACAAAGTCTGAACTTCTGTTGCAATATTTTAACCAATGACAATTCATGGGCAGATCTTTGTAGGCTGCAGGAGTCTCCAGGTTTCTGCACTGAGTGTAGCGCAACCTATTTGTAAACCAGGGGTCCAGGTTGAGAAAAAGGAATAGCCCCCAAGACAGGATTTTAGACATTTTTTTATAAAGGCATGTTCAGCTTCTACATGAAGTGTAATCTTGAACATGAAAATAGCATTTTTTAGGTTAATTTCCAAATATTAAACTTTACTGGGTTGAGCATCCCTTGTGATTCAGATTTTTCTTTAGTATTAATTTGGCCAGAAAGAAGCTTGTTTAAAAGCTTACAAAGTTGTTTTTTTTTTTCCTATGTACTGTTGTGTTGAGATGCATGGCTGCTGCTGATGCAGCCGTATGGTATCATCGCAGGCTCTTCTTTCATTGGGCAAAAAGCACCTCAGATTTAATACACGCTTTTCATTGGGTGTGTTACACAGATAAACTAGCCTGAGATGTAAGGCACTCTGGTCCTGACTCATTCTGAACATTTCAAATAGGAAAGAGGCTCACCTCTAACACAAGGGCCTTCCTGTGGGGTATGAATTAAAGTTTGAATACAGAGAATGGACTTGAAAGTTTGACTCACAGTGCTCAGGTAAGTACCCTGTTAACTTCATCATTTTTCTGCTAAGGTAGGCTACACTATCTTGGACATCCTTAAGCACATTTGATCTAAAGAGTTTCACTATGAAAATGACAGTTCAAAATGGGAAAAATCTGTGTGAGAATCAGACTTCAGTAAGGGTTTACCCCAGTTACAAGCAAATTGTTAGCTGTAGACCTATAATCATATTTGCACATTGACCACAGTACCAGTATTGTGGTTAGTTAGGTGAGCACATTGCTCAAATTAGCCCTTGGCTATTGTGATTTATCTGTCACCCTGAAGCCACATTGAGCTGGGTGCAGTACAGGCACCCATTATGACCGCCACAGTTGGTTATCACTTGGGCAGGGTTACAGGAGATAAAGGTCAGGTTGGCGCCCAGAGGGGAGCACATCATCACACCAGATGTCCGCCCAGCAACTCTCTCACTATCCCTCCCCTACAGGACGGGGGGAGAAAATAAGATTAAAAATCTCATGGGTTGGGATAAGGACAGGGATATCATTCACTAATTATGATCACAGGCAAAGCAGACTCAACCTGGGGAAAATGAATTAATTGCATTGACAGTTGAAATAGATTTGGATGGTAAGAAACAAAGCCAAAAACTAGAACACCCCCACCTCCCCCTTTTCCCAGGCTCAACTTCACTCTTTCACTCCTGACTCCTCTCCCACCCCCCTGCTCCCCAGGCAGTGCAGAGGGATGGGGAAAGAGAGGTCGGGGTCCACCCATAATAGCTCCTTGCTGCTGCTCCTTCCTTCTCACACTTTTCCCCTGTTCCAGTGTTGTCTTCTGCATGGGCTTTGGCTTCCTTCAGACCATATCCACCTGCTCCAGTGTAGGGCTCTCCATGGACTACATGGAAATACCAGATTCACTTTGGTCCTCTCCACAGGCTGCAGGGGAATCTCTGCTCTGGCTGATAGAGCACTTCCTCACCGCCCTTCTTCTTCTCTCACCTTGGTGTCCACAGGGCTCTTTCTCACACTTTGGTCCTCAGTCTTCACTGCCATGCAGTGTTTTACCCTTTCTTAAACCTGTTTTCCCAGAGAGGCCACCATCTTCACTGAGGGGCTCAGCTGTGTCCTGTAGTGGGTCCATTAAAGATGACTGAAACCAGCTGGGTGCAGTGCTGGCCCCTTGTTACAGAGACCACACCTGCTAGTACCTACCTGCTAATGACTGGGCACCTTCACCTGACACAGTTTTATGGTGTTACAGATACTCCTGGCAAATAAAACATGCCAATTTTAGCAGCTTCAGTACTGCTTCAGGTGAAATTCAGTAACAGTCTGGTTTTGCTCTTTGATACAGACATGATCCATGAAACCTAGGGTTAAATGGCAATTGAGGAACCTCTTTATGAATCTCTTTTTTGTACTGAGTCTAGCTAGGATGGAGTTCATTTTCTTCGTAGTAGATTGTTTGGTGCTGTGTTTTGGATTTGTGACCAAGACCATTGTTGAAACACACCAATGTTTCAGCTATTGCTGAACAATGCTTAAACAGCATCGAAGCCTTCTCAGTTTCTCACTTGGCTGCTCCGGAGAGTAGGCTAGGGATGGGCAAGGGAGTGGGAGGAGACACAGCCAGGACAGCCAGTCCCAACTGAACCAGGGGATTTTCCATACTATACAACATTGTGCTCAGCAATAGAATTGAAGGAGAGTTTTTCCAAGGTAATTGTTGCTCATCGGTCTGCTAGTATAAGGCAGTGAGTGACTGCCTTCGTATCAGCTGTTTCTTTCCTTTTTTTTCTTTACTTATAAAACTGTCTTTGTCCCAACGAACAAGGAGGTGTTTTTCTCACATCTTCTCTTCCAATTCTCTCCCCCATCCTACTGGGACGAGTGGGTGAATGACTGGGTGGGAGCTTAGCTGCCAGAACACTTCTGCTGAAGTTGAGTACCAGAGTTCAAGCACCTCTGAAAATGCGGGCAGAAAACTGGTCAGATTTTTGTGGAAGCAAAAAGCTGATGACATCTGAGATGGTTGTCTCTGTGCTAGGTGCTTTGTGCTTTTTTTTATAGTGAATGGAAAGAAGCGGAGACTGATAGGGCATGAGTCATGTGATTCACAAGATCAATGCGGGTAAGACTGATCCAGCAGGTATCTTATTTATAGATTTCTTTTAGTTCCAGGTTCTGACTTGTGTGAAAATAAAAGACCAGCCACAGTTTTCTGCTTGGGTAACTGTACATGCAAGAAGAAGTATGTTAAAAATATTTTCAGCTCTGAAAAAAAATGTCAGTTCCTGCTCTAGGCAGGCCTCCATGTTGGCTCTTCTGTGGTTCAGCAATCCTAGTAGGATTTGCGTTCGTATAATCTATTATATATAACAACCAGGACTGAGGAAATAGACAATTTTTTTTACTTCAACAAGCCATTCTTGTAAGGCATTCTATCAGAAAAGTGATTCCAATCTTTCACTACTAATATCTATTCAACTATAATAGTTTTCAGAGGGAAAACTTTAAGGGGTAAATGCGAATTGTTAACACAGAGTACTATAAGGAATTACTAATACATACAGGCAAAGATCAAGTATGTGTCACCAACGTGAGACTTTGCTTTATATTTTAGTCCTTTTTGGTGCCTTATTTGGATCAAATTTATGTGAGAAATTTGCATAAGTCAGGAGAGATCTTTATTATATGATTCACCGTAACTCATTAGGGCTTTTGTTTCCATATACATAAATTAACTCTGCTGATATAAAACATGAATGATTGCACTTGATTGACCCTGAAGTTATACATTCTTGACAAAAAAAGGATGGAGCATCTTGAAAGCCATATGCCAACAGATGTAAAGGAGATGAATTCCAATATAAATATGGTGATTATTACTGGTCAGCACTGTGAGGAGCAAATTTTAAAAACATGTAAGCAGAGAAGGTGAGGAGACAAGATTAAAAGACAGAAATATTGATCTCATCCTGCAGCTTTGTGTTTCAGCATATGATTCACTTTCAGCTCTCTGTCTCAGTGGCAACCAGCTTTTAACAGCTCGAACTTTTTTCTCTGTGTTATGGCTACTTCCCTGTATACAGACTTTTTTTCAAAGAATGATGGGAAAGAGACCTAACATCGTCTAATGCAGAACAGAACCATGTCATTGTGTTAAAATACATCCTTGTAGCATCTTGATTAAATAAGTTGAGTTTGGGTATACACAGATCTATTTTAATACTCATGGTTAGAGTAATTTCATATACTGATGTTTTTTCTGGACTTTTTTCAGCAATATTTATATAAATGTATATTTTTATATAACTATGTAAGATATAAAATATATATTCATACATAAGTATATAAATATAATGAATAATAAGGATTATAAACAATAAAAGCTGAGCCAGAGAGAAAGCCGGAGAGAAAGATTAATCACTTAGGATCCTTACCAATACATTATTAAGCATATTAAGCAAGCTGTGATACTCTAATTTGGATTAACTACTTGGAGGAAAACCAGACTATGTGACTTTATTTTTCGAGTACAATGTACTGACAAAGTATTTGAGATCTGACCTGGACCTCTTGTATTTTGTTGGTACCATCTATCCCAGTTCAGTTAAAGGGATGTTTCCCACTGGCCAGGTCAGTCGGAGCTGTCATAAGCATTTCTCAGTCAGCAGGAGTCATTCTTGAGCCAGTGGGAGCTGTCACAAACCATTCTGACATAACACGTATCATGCTGGAAGTGAGATTGACCTCTCCAACCTCTCTTGCTATTATATGCAGGTAACCAGGTCACTCCACCCATCTGGTAGCTCAGACTGACTGCAGCTCAGCCGTTCAACCCCTGATGCTACTGGCCTGACCGTCTTTTCAGCTGCAACTGCCAAGTACCTGTGGAACTTCATCCAAATCAATGGGATTATAGTAGTGTGAAATTATGGTGGACTGCAGAATACAGTCCTTTATCTCACACCATTTTATGTTGCAAGCCATGAAGGGAGGGTTTGGGTAGCATTTGAAAAGACTGCAGGATAACAGCAGATGCTCTGTTATGTGCAAAGCATCTGACACACTAAGTGTCTAGTCCTGACAGCGCACTGAGTTTGGTCTTTCAGCAGAATTTTCTGTGCAAAAATCCTTTACGCTGTGGGATGGTCAAGTGTTGCAGAACAGACCACTCAGTGGATGTTTTATTCTCTGCAGTAGGTGATGGGTAGTACTTGAGAAATGAATATATTTTACCTCTGCCTAAGTTTGAAACCATGAACTCTTTTGTGAAAGAAGTGACTAAGCTTTCTCTTTCAAAAACAGAATAGTGGTCACTACTTTTAAAGTAACTATTCATGTTACCTTGCTTTATCCTGTAGTTCCTGGCTGTACTATAGCTGAATGATGAACATTCACATAGAATGTGAGACACTGTTGCCCTAAATTTCCTTTTCGATTCAGGGGAATCAAACCCTACAAAGCCTGTCTTGCAAAAATGCTTCTACCTTAAGGTACTACCTGGGAACAACATGAGTATGAGTGAGGGGAAGCTCCTCAATGCTTCTCTAAAAGCTGCTTCCCTGTGTCATACATGTTTAAAGATTAATTAGATTACAGTACAGTCTGCACTACTTGGAGGACCTGAATGGGGTTCACAACTTTGAACCCTGTTTTAGACTGTGATACTTATATATGCCTCATCTCACAATAGACAGGCTGTGGAAGAGAGAGTTCTGTACCTTTTATCTAGTAGTAGGTGGCTAGAACATCTCCATGTGTAACATCTGTATCTCTGAGCAGAGCAGAGCTATGAAGATCAATCTGTGTGACATCTGCAGTAGGTCAGTCTCAACTTCAGTTGTTGAAGTAGTTCCACTTCATGTGTACTGATTACAGAGTAAATGATCCCTGAGATAGCATAAGAGTGTGTGCCACTCTGTGACCTAATGACAAGCCACACTGTATATGTTGAAGAAAGAATAGGCTCCTTTCATATACCTTTATCAATATATATATGTATATCTAGCATAAGCTTTCTCTGGATCATGAATGAGGACTTAGTCACATGGAAATTTCAGATCTGGAAAGGCAAAAGGGATAAATGATCTCTGGTTTTCCTCTTCCAACATCACTGTTTGGCATGTTATTGTTAACAGCTAAAAAGAAAGAGAGTAGGAACATTTAGGAACTCTCCTTTGTATGGTCCTTTTTAACACCCGATATGTATATGACTGAAGACTGTGACACATCCTCAGGAAAATACTTTTTGGCAAGTAAGGAAATGGGAAAAAGTAGCACAAAGTGTTTTTTTTAAGGCAAGAAACTGGGCTTGATGACATAGAGCTACTCTTAGTTCCGCAGAGAGTGCAACCAGTGCTACTTCTAATTGGTAAGGGATCCTGCTACTGTTGCTGGAGGCATAGGCAGAACAATGAGATCAGGACATAGTGGTGAGATAGAATCATGAACCGAATTACTGTAGAGATTCTGTGCATAACTTTCCTTCTTCTAGCATTTGGTCACACACACAATGGTTTGTATTTTCTTGTTTTACTTGGTTGTAACCAGTAGCATATTCCAACAAGTTCCACCAGTGGCTTCTGTACCAGTCTCTTTGCTCTAAAATGAATAGTTTGTCTCATAATCCCATTTGATGTCCAGGTTTCCCTCATATTGCCTTTTCTCTATGCCACATGTTTCTATTTGATCTCATTCCTCCCCATATTAAGTTCCTCTCTGGACTGCAGGTTTCATGTGGTTTCCTACTGTCCTACACTCTCTCTTCTCTTCCTCCTCCCCTTACAAGAATATTCCATGAATTCATAATTCTCTCACAATCCCACGGTTGTGATTTCAAAGAAAAATTAGCCAAATTATCAGATTTTAATGGAAAGCAAACTCTGCCTTCTTATTGATACAAATATCTAAAGGACTGGTAAGTAACTGCTGCTTTTTGGAACAGATCTGAGGCATTCTTCATGTTGCTGAATGACAGAATGAAACAGAACTCCAACATAGCCGATCACAGCTCTTTCCATTTGCACAGCCCACAATGAAGCAGCATGTGCTCACTAATCCCTAAAAATCAATCAGTCAAGCAAGCAAGCAAACAAAAACAAACCCCAAAACCCTAGAACAAAGCTAGAGGAGGAAAAATCATATAAGCATAAATATAAACTAAACAAAATCTTGTCATCCTGTTCCTTGTCCCCCCATAACTTTCAAGCATATATACTTTATCCAGACTAGGCTACTTCTATTTTTTTATATTAATTACTCAACATACACCATATAGACGGGAAATGTGTATTCAAGGACCACTGAACACTGAATTTTCTGAGTGCATCACAATTACAGAAACATCTGTGCTAAATGACTTTGCCTTGAATCACTGTGAAAATCTGCTCTGTTCAGCAGCTTTGTACAAATCTTGATTCTTGCACGTGCTGAAAGGGTAATGAATGTTGTTTTTCTGGTTCAGTCATTGTGACTGCATGCAACCTACATGAACCTTGTGTCTCATCACCATATGAAAATGCATTTTCCTTATTCTATTTAACAGTCAAAAACTGTCACCATTATAGATTTACTATGGTGACATACAGTAGCAGCAAATTCATGTTTGAAAACCACAGAAGGGTGTATACTTTACACAGTAGGTGATGGGCCACAGAGAGGCAGAATGCAAATACAAGGAATGCTTTGTTTACTTTCTTTATCTTACTTTTTATTACCTTCTTTTTCTTCCTTTTCTTAAACTCCAGTTACATCTTCAGTGTATTTAACAGATCACATGGTTTATTCAGCATTGTAGACCATTAATTCCATCACAATTAGCATTAGGCTTCTTAGAATTAATGAGGCTATGAGGGACCTCTGAAGTTTAGTTAGTCCAACTTTCTGTTCGAGGGTCAGCTTTGAAATGAGATCAGGTTCCTTCAGCCTTTGCCCAGCCTTTGCCCAAACAACTTTTTCCAGAATTAACATTCCTTATGACAAAGATAGCGCCTGTATCTAGCTGCCATTTCCTCTGCTGTGGCTGGTGATTTTTGGCTCCTGTTCCTTCTCTGTGACCATCTGAGAAGAACCTGGCTCCGACTTCTTTTAAACCCCCAGTAGGTAGGGGAGGAAGACTGCAATCACATCCTTCTGTAACCTTTATTTTTCAGCCTAGACAAACCCAATTCCCTCAGCTTTGCCACGTACATCCTATGCTTTAGCCACCTATTTCACCCCATTTATATGTTGGTAACTTGTTGAACTGGAGGATTCAAAACTAGATACATTATTCTATGTGCAACATCTCAAAAGCCAAGGGAATTATAGTTTCTACTGACCAGCAGACTGTACTCTTGTTCTTTTTATCAGTGTTTTGACTGAATTCGATCTCAGTGTCACTTTACACTGTGTTACACAAATAAACATAAGAATAACCATCCTTAATAAAAAATCCTTATGAAAGAAAACAGCTAAAAAATAATGAGTAAATTCTGCCATTGCACCAATGAATAGAACAGAGGATGATCTGGGGGGTACTCAAGAAAAGGACTGCTTTGTCAAACAGTAACTTTACAGCTTTGAAGAAAGTATGTGTTTACAAAGACTAAATTTTGTAGAAATTTTGCAAGTTGAGATACCTGGAAGAAGGATACTGTAAGGAGGGACATGAGAAAAAATATGGAGATAATAGATGTTTTAAATTTCAGCCATGTCTCTGGCCAGTTACTGTGTAACTGGAAGAGCAGTATCATCTTGCTCTTCCTGGTATGGTCAAGCTGTAATAACCAGTTCCTTTAGGATTAGTGGTCCTCTGTTAAAGTCTCAGTGTATGGTTAGCATAGTAGGTGTCTCAGGGTAAAAAATATTCTTTCTATATAGGATAAATATCTGGAAAATGTAGCTGTTCATGTGTTTCATGTATGTATATATGAATCCAGTGTGGGAGCATGAATATTTATGTATGTGTATATTCCTAGCCACCTCCCCTGAAAAAGCTATTTTAGCCAAGTATCTTCTTCTTCAAAAAAAAAAAAAGATTAGAAGTCCTGATAGTTGATGATGACTGCTTGGGAAATTTAGGTAAAATAATGATTAGCACTAGATTTAAAGTCAGAAACTTGGCCTATTACAGCATGCATCCTGGGGCATATTTTAACTACCAAAAAGGTTTTACAAGAATGTGTTCCTGGTAATTATGCAGCTTACATTTAGCAGTACTAATGTCTAGTCACCGAAGACTTGACAAAGGGAGTTGTTCAAATGCCATCTGATAGATATCCTGCCACCAAATGAAGAGAGAAGATGACATGTAGACACTTTTGCTGAGGTGACTGATGTGATGCTTAGACATGTTTACAGACATTTGCCCAGTCATGAAGACTACAAGAAGCCTATAGCCAAGGAGTATCATATGGGACTCAGGCCTCTTCCTTTCTCTGTTTGACAAAACCCTTTTACTACTAGGTACGAAAGGATCTCATCTCTTGCCTATTCAATACATTTTTGTTACTGGATAAGAAATTTTCTTTTCAACTATCTACTATAGTTCTTAATATCTCTTAAAATTAGAATCCTACCCGAACAGAACTGAAATTTTCTGAGCTGCTGTGCACCTTGAAGTTACTCAGATCAGAATGTCTCTAAATCATGAAATCTTGATAATCCAGATTAATGTCTCAATTTTGTAACTCAGATCCATCCTCTAATCATTTTCTGAGTGGCTGAATTCCTACATGGGTAAATGAATCATCTCAGAAGAGCAAGATACTTCAGGAAAAAAGGTGTTTGTTTTACCTGTTGCATATTTTCAAAATTTCTGAATAATCTATTGCTGTTTAGTTGTTTTCTAACACTATCCATTATGATACCCATTATATGTGATTAGATGAACATGCTTTGTTGTCCAGTATCTCAATGTTCTAAAACATCTTATTACTTACAGAAATATGAGAATTAAACAAAAATAGTCATAGCATTGCACATTGGTCTAAAAAGGAAATAAATGGATAAAAATTAATCATATGATATACAGAGGTCTTGAAGAGAAGCTCACAGGAAGAGGTAAATGGAACAAAGGTTTTCCTAGCGTATGGAAGAATACAGGTTTTTCAAACAATTTAAAATAATCAATTTTAGAGTTATTAGCTGAGTGTTTTACAGCTTTATGCTTTCTTTCGCTTACAGAGATTTAACAATAATTCCTTTTCATCCTTTCAGGATGCTCTGAATTATATACAAAAAAGTCTTTCTAAGCATAATCACATATGCAGAGTATAATGGCCTTAAGTTGATCATCACAAACCATACCAGAAAAAATTCCCAGTGATTGGCATGTAAAAGTTTAATACAATGTGTCCTGAATTCTGTCACTGTTGATGTAGGCAATAAGCACTTGTGTTGTAAATTGTGTTTCAGGACACTTCATTTTGAATGCACCAGAGTTCCTCAGCACTTTCTTCAGCTGGCACATTCGTGTCAATCATCCACCTTTTGGTACATCAGGGTTTTCATTAGTTCTATAACTGCCTGACCTTGTGCCAGACTTGAGCAGACAGGTAGTTCATAACCCTTTACTGTCAGAATTAGCATTCATGATACTACTTAAACTGCAGAGCAAATTTAGAGTTCATTATTAAATGAGGCATATGTTACTACACTTATAACTGATTCAGTCTAGTTATTTTTAGTTTGACCTTTTCTGTATTCATCAAATCAGCTTTGAAATAGACATTGAGGTACCCTTTACTGTTAGTTATAAAAATTCTGAGAGATTATTTTTTTTATGGAGTTTTCTGGCAAATTCTCATATATCAGTAGTTTAGTGATATACTAAGCGCCTTGCTGTTAGCTTAAGTAAAACCAAGATAAGATAGAATCATGTGGATGTTAATGATCATATTCTTCAGCTATATCATCCCTCTGCCTTTGCTGTTATGCTGAGAACTGAAAGGCTAGAGTTGTCAGCTCAGAATAGGATGGAAACTTCCACTAAGGATGGCAAAAAATTTGTGAAGGTAAGAGTAAAGTCATTATTAAACTGCATTTAGTCCTAGTGTAGCTCCACAGATAAAATTTCCCAATTTGTATTCTGATTTTCTGGCTATCCCATCTCCTCCTCCTGAGGTAAGGCACTGAGAACAGAGACACTAAAAATTCAAACCCACTGGAACATGACCGGCTTAAGAACTATTTCTTGTCATTTCCATTTCACTGTCTTACATTTCTAAATTCTAACATGGAAAACACACCCAACTGAAAATATTTGTAAATTGTATAAACTTATTAGGGCACCACAAAGCCTTCATCCTTAAAAATCTCTTTTTGATCTAAAAAAATCTCACATTTCCCAGTGAAGCCCTCACTGTCTGGTTTTCAGTAATACAAAAGGATGAATGTTCTGATAATATATTAGAATATATACTTGTGAAAATGTTGCTATATTGATAAAACATAGCACTAGCAAATATATTCAGAACTGATCTATTTTCTGTTTGCATATGTAGGAGTAGAAAAGAAATTCTCATATAGCAAGGTTTTAAATTTATATGTTCCTTTATGCTTCACCCAGAATCCTAACAACAGTATGTGACTGTTTACATGTTTAAAGACATGCAAATACTTAGGAATTTACTGAAGTAGGGTTGAAACTTTCATTCCTCTTGTTCTTACATTTTTTCTTTTTTTTTTTTTTTTTTTTTTTTAATAACAGGTTATGCAACCAATCTTGTAATTTCTAAATGTGCAAGTATATTGGACAAAAGTTTTAGAGGTATTTAAATATGTAACTCCCACTGAAATCAATGGGAGCTGATTAGTAGCTTTTAAAAGTCTAGCCTGTGCTGTCATTACCCTTATGGGCCACTAAAAGGTGGAAACTACTGGATTTTGTGTTGAATAGAGAGTTCAAAAATTGCATCCTCCCTTATTTCTTTTTTATCTGGGCTCACTTATTGACACATAATAATTTTTTACCCTATGAGCATGGTTAGGTTATACAACTGCATACAAAACCACTTTGTTGAATTAACCCTTTGGTGTTTATGGAAAAAGAAAAAATTACAAAAACTGTAAGAATAGTAACACTGAAGTGTCCTATTTGAACTTCAGCTTACTGTATAACAGTAGTTAATTCTCTTAAGAAAAAAGCTGTCTGATATTGCTGTATGTCATATTCTGTTTTCTGCATGATACAGGTGAAGACTTCAGTTCATATCCAGCATGATGAATTTAGGAACCTAATTAAGATAGACTGACTCACCCTCTGGGAATGTTCAGAGGCACCAGTCTTAAGACAGTTGAGGAGGAAGAATGTAGGAGAATTAGATGAGTAAGCAGGACTTACTTAAGGATAGCTAATTTGCCCCCCAGCACTATACACTTGAACTGTAGATGCATCCTCAGCTAAATCAGGTGCCTAGTACAGTCACACTGAACCTGGCAAAAAGCCTTTGTAAAGGTACGCTGAGGTATGAGCAGGAAGGTGGCACACTGAGGCAGGACTTACTGCACAAGTTTCTTATCTGGGGAACCAGACTTACCTATTCTTTCATATGAATAAATTTGCAGAAAAAAAACCTAGAAACATGATGAAAGATTACTCCTATTTCATTTACCTAAATGCAGATTTTGGTTGCCTTCTGCCCTCTGCCACTTTTTTTTGTGGCTATTCAAGTACCCAATAAAGATACTTCTGCCGTGCTGACTCAAGGGAAGCAGTTTGATTTCTGCACAACACATTTATTTTTTTTATGATTTCTTTAGCTCTGGGTAGTTATTATGTTCTAGATGCTGAAGACTGTTTTTCACCTTTTTATGTATGTAGGAAGCCCCTACAATACTTTAAGTGCTGTAGTAAAAAACTAAGTAGTACACAACATTCAGCATAAAACACATCACAGAGTTTTGTTTATATTTTGACAAGATTTGTACATGTTTTGCTAACGGTGTTACTTTTGAGTCTTCTAGAATGTTTAAACTTCATAACATATACTAAGCTCCATTTTTATTTCCTTTAATTTCTACAGAAATTAATTTTTTAAATTAATTTAATTAATTTTTTAATTAATTAATTTCCTTTTATTTCCTTTTATTTCCTTATAGCATTTTTATTTCCTTTAATTTCTACAGAAAGATTCAGATATATGCAGAAATAAAACTTCTGAAAATCAAAGATGGAAGTGTGTGCTTGTAACTTAGGTAACCAGTGTACTTTACCTAAATTCCAGAAACCATGTCTACCACCAACACAGCCCAGAAGGGCACTCCAGAGTGCTTAGTTTAAGCTTCTTATTATGTATTCCAGAGGGAACCAAGGGAAATCTTGGAATATACACTCCAGGCTCAGCCCCCCAAGCTTCATCAGATGATAGATGCTCAGGTTTTCTATTTGGTTCAGCTTGTTCCTTGGTTGCTCCTTTACGTAGCATCTACACAGAGTTTTGACAAGCAGGTTCTCAGATCTAGCCTGAGTCTGGCTTTAGGAGGGTGTTAAGTGCAGAACGGGCACTCTGAACATACATTTAGGCATGCTGGGAAATCTGAGACCAAACTAAGGGAAACTTAAAATTAGGGGCTGTTTGAAAGCAGGTGAATTCAATTTCTGCTTGGGTATTAGAGAGTCTTGAAAAGGTCTCAACCATAAAACTTATGGGCAAACCCCAGAAATATTTTTGATTTTTATGTGACACTTAAAATGTCCAGCCAAGAAAAAACAGAAAGATTTAAAGAAAATACCTTTTTTTTTTATTTGTAGAAAGTATTAACAAATTATATAAGTTCTTCCATACCTTAATTTTGGAGGAAAATATATTTTCCCTGCATTTTAAATTAAAGTAAGAATGCAGATTTCTAAAAAATGTAAACACAGATATGAATCCTGTAGTAGAGAGAGTAAAAGCAATACCTATGCATGTTGCAACAATCAAAGGAAGATCTTTAATAGAAATGAGAAATACTGTGACTAATACTAAACTTTTAAATAAGATGCCCCATCTGGTGTTTCAGCACAGAATTAAAGTGCTTGCTGGTCCAAACTGATTTCCATACTATCCTCATAATACTAAAAAAGTCCCAAACAATAAGGAGTATTCATTGATCCTTTTAGGAACCAGGAGAAATCTATGACTATTTGAACTAATGATTCCTGACTACTGTTTATCTCTTTCTAAATTACCTGTATCGTAAGTAATATTTCAGAGCATCTGAATATGCAGCTAAAGAACCGTAACAAATAATCTGCTAAAAAATATTAAATGATCATAGAATCATAGAATCATAGAATTGCTGAGGTTGGAAGGGACCATGATAACTGCTTTTAAATTTCTTGGGGCTCTGAAAATTGCAAGAAGCTTCAGACAGCTTTTTTGCCACCGGCCTATAAATTTTATTTGATTAGTGATTACTTTCCCTAAATCTAGTCTTGACTTGCAAACGTCAAAAAATTAAAATCCATTACCTCCACAGCAAAGAGCATTTGCACCATGTTCTGCTTGAACTTCACTCTAAACTGCTATCCATTGTTTCAGTAAAACTTCGTAGCCCAAACAAGGTCTAATATTTGGTAAGTCAGCTCTCTGTCATGAAGACAGGGCAGAAAATATAGCTGTTTAATTATTTTTTTTTTACTGTAAGATATTATATACAGTCCTTGAATAAATGTTATTTTAACATTATCAAATAAATCTGTAAATTCCTACACCTTAATTCTGCTGTTGCTTCTTTTATTTATTTATTTTTTTAAATTGGTGGAAAATGCAGTTTTTTGAAAAAAAAAGCGTTGTCTTAGAAACTTCCTGAAATTATTTTCTTTTTCTTCAGAAAATGAGAAGGAGGGGGGGAGGGGGAGGGGAAGGGTGTCATCTTTGCTTTCACCCACAGCAAAGAATTTTGATTTACCACACTAAAGAGAAAGAATTTTTCCCTATTCAGTTCAATGTTGACATATCAACAAGCTTGATATGTCTTCCTGAGCTGCTCTGGTACCCTAGAAGAGTCCTGCCCCTTCATGCCTCCATTCTCCTCTGGGGCTGGTTGCATTGCATCCTTCTTCACAGGTTGCAGCCTTTCTTCTCCTTGAACCAACATCATGCCACAGGTAAAACCTGAAGAAAGCCTGGTTTATGAAAGAGAATTAAAACATAAGGCAACTGATCTTCAACTCATAAGAGTAATAATAGCTATGCAGAGTGTGGAAACTGGACCAATGTAAAATAAAACATTCTTCTATTTCTTAAAGCTTGTGCTTAAAGCTTACTGTGTTAACAACAACAAAAAAAACATTTAGTTTTACTTTCATTCTGTTACCAAAAATATCTGAAATATTTACGGTACAAGCATCCTGTACCATAGCTTTTTTTTTTTTTGTAGGTGCAGTAGTAAGAGCCTTACAATTTCACATCACAGGCTTTAGCTGTAGCTCTTTCAGTAAATTTCCTCGTGCCCTCAGACTAGAGCTCCAGGAGCCGGGAATCACTCAGCAGTGGGAGGTAATGCGGCGAGCAAGGAGTTATCACAAAGTGCTTGTTACAAAGCTATCTTGAAGATGAGCCCCCTGTTCAGGTTTCAAAGATCTCTCCTTTTTTTTTTTTTTTTTTTAACCCCTCTCTTTTAACATGGATGAAGGAGAGTGAAGTGAGAGTAGGCCGAAAGAATGCCAAAAGTCTCTACTGCAAAATCGTCAAGTTTAGGTCTATTCTTTCCTTTTTCTCTCCATCCTATGCAGTGGATTCTCTGAGTTTTCTCCTGAGGAGGAAGAATAGTGGTGGTCACATCTTTTTGGGGGCTGCATCCAAGTAAATCCCTATGGGTTGAGCTGAGGACAGAATAGCCTGCAGAAATGAAGCCTCCAGCTCAAACCTTGCTGACTTTGCTGACAGATTCTTTAAAATTGAATTGAAGCCAGACTTCAAAGAGGAAGCTGAGTTCAAAAATAAAGTCTTTTCTTTTTTTTCATTCAGAATGGAGTTTAAAAGTTTACCTGATCTGAAGCAGTGAGGTTTTTTATGACACTGATTTCGCTTTGAAGTCCAGAATCTAGACAAGGCGCATCAATTTCAAAGTGTCTATAGGCATAGGCAGAACCGACTGGGCTACAAATACCAGGATGTAGGTAGAGTAAATGCTACACACACCTACATGGGTTTTGTTTTGAGTTTTTTTTTTTTATTAGCACTGGAGAGAAACTTCTGATTTTGAAGGCAAGGAAGTATCAGCATCAGAAAATTTAGAATAATCAGATAACTTTAAGGACAGAAGATAAGACCAAAATTATGTTTGTCATCCTAAATGTGATAGTCACTCTTCATGTGTGAATATATTTATTTCTGGAAAATATTAAATGAGACATTGATTCAGAAGACCTAGAAATGTATTTACATTTACTTGTGTAAGATTCGTGCCTTAACTGACTGAATAGATTCATAAAATATTTTCCTTTCTAATAGCAAATCTTTCAGGTCTGGAAGAGGGAAACTAAGTAAGTATCTGGGTTCTCACAAGGAGGTGAAATCATGGCTCAGTGATATCAGTGGCAAAACTATCACCCTCTCAATTGCATGCTTTCTAATGTGATTGATTGTATCACTATATGAAAAAAATTGTAATAGAAAATGTCTAACTTTTATTTTACATATCAATATATGAAGGTCCCAGGTGGGAGAGGGGAACAGAATATTTATTTTCTCCCTATGCATATATTTATATATGCATACCTACCTGTGTGTGTATATATATGTATATACTACCTAATTTCTATCTAAATACTGTCTATTTCAGCACATCCCCATGTGCTGAAAGATGTGCTGATGAATAAAAAGACCAGCCTGGCTGAACAGAGAGCTTTGGCTGGAACTTAGGAAAAAAAAAAAAAAAGAATTTGTGATCTTTGAAAGAAGGGGCAGGCCACTCAAAAGGACAAGGATGTCATGTTATATAAGGTTATGCAGGGACAAAATTAGAAGGACTAAAGTGCAGCTGTAAAGAACACAAAAAAATAATTCTATAAATACATTATCAACAAAAGGAGGGCTAATGAGAATCTCCATCCTTTATTGAGTGCGGGGGAAAACATAGTGACAAAGAATGAGGAAAAGGCTGAGGTACTTAAAGTCTTCTTTGCCTCAGTCTTTAATAGTAAGACCAATTGTTTTCAGGGCACCCAGCCCCTTGTGGTGGAAGACAGGGACAGGGAGCAGAATGAAGTCCTCATAATCCAAGAGGAAATGTTTAGTGACCTGCTACAACACTTAGGCATACAGAAGTCTATGGGGCCAGATGGGATCCACCCAAGGGTACTGAAGGAGCTGGCAGAGGTGGCATAGAATCTTTTTTTTTTATTTCCATAAACAAGAAAATAAAAAGAATGAGACAAAAATGGAAGTCAAAGATGAAGAGAGTTAAATATAGTTTCAGCTATTTTAAGAACAGAAATGATGGAGTAGTGGGGATAACTAATACCTTTATTTTATGGTGGAGGTCTACAACAGAATCAAGACTGTTTATCTGTCCTGCCTGAACGGAAGATCATAGAGTCAGAATATTTTAGATTGCTAGAGACCACTACAGGTCTTCTGGTCTGACCATCTGTCAAAGCAAATCAAAGCTCAAAATTAGATCAAGTTTTTGGGGATCCTTTTCAAACAAATTTTTAATATCTCCAGAGGTATACATTCCTCAAATATTCTCTCTAGGCAATCTGTGCCAATGTTCGACCACAGTTATGGTGAACACATTTTTCTTTATACCTGATTGGAATATCCCTTATTGCAACATGTGCCTGTTACTTCTTGTCCTTCCACCCTGCACCTCTGAGAAGAGTCTGGCTCCATCATATTTATACTCACCCACTAGGTAGTTACAGATAGCTCTAAGATCTTCCCTCATCTCACTCTTCTTAGGCAGGAGCAAGCTCCCTCAGACTCTTCTAATTCCTGACCATCCTGCTTGCCCTCCACCAGACTTGCAAATACCTTTTTTGCTCTACAGAGCCCCGAACTGGACACATTTCTCCAGATGCGGTCTCGCAAGTGATGAACGGAGGGAAACAATTACTTCCCTTGACCTGCTGGCTATCCTCTTTCTCTTAAGTCCTTTCACAAGTCTTTGTAATACCTACATACAGTGCAGAATATTACTGTGCAATGACCATAACAATAATTTTTCATACTAATATAAGATGTTATCCGTGTCTCAATCTTATTAAAGCCATAAAGTTCAAAGAGGCAGGAAGGATTACTGGTTTTATTATGTCCTATCTCTGGTCACAGCACATTCAGAACAGAACTAGTTCTCTGATCTTAGAGCCTAATTCTCTGCTGTCTTGTGCCTAAACTGAATGCACTGGCAATACTTTAGATTTACTACAGTATAGAGGATACCAGAGTGGCTGCTCTATCCAGATCAATTTGAACTGACTTTTCAGGGAACATTTTGATAGATGATGTAAAATATTTTCATAAACTAAAGCTTTATTACATCTGGTGCATTCACTCTATTTCCAGTCACTGGAATGGTCAAGCTTATCTGGCATGATTTGTTGTTTTTAAGATTAGACATATTATTGTTCATGATTTCATTGTCTCAATTCCATTGGCAAAGATTCTTCCATTCCTTTTTCTCTGTCATATTTACACTGTGAAAAAGAAAAGATCTTTTTTTTTTTCTTTATGGCCATTTTTCCCAAGTCAGGACAGCCTTATGGTAAGTCTACGAGACTTGGTTTACATAAAATTAAGTTCACAGGGAACAAGGTACTTGTCATGACACAATCAGCATCCAGGCTAGCTAGTGTTTCATTATAAGCTTCTGTCTTACAGAGAGTGAGAATCAGTCTAAAACAGAGATGTGCTTGAGCCACAAATTTCAGCTCAAGATTCAAGTGCAGTTCTTGAGCACACTCGCAGGAAAAACTCAAGATTTTTCAGGTACAGGCTCTTCATTTTAGTATGCAAGAGAGAAGTATTTGGTTTCAGTTTTTCTTAATGATTCAATGTTTTTTTCGCAATATTTTAACCTCAATTTCAAATATGACCATTATAGAAAAAAAGAAAACTAAAACTAAACCAAAAAAGAAAAAAAATACTGTTTTTCATCTGTATTATTTCTATGCACCAACAAAGTAGCAAAAAAAGGAAAGTTGTGTGATGCATTTAAATTGTGCTTTTGATAAGACTTTGGACAAAGTCTCGAAATAATCTGTTAAAAAAGCTCATTAGATGAGGTAAAGAAGATCTGGTTGCCTGAGCACAGCGATTTAGAATAATTTCAGGCTCTGTGGGGCATCGCACCTAATTTCACGTGCGACTCTCTGGGATGTAAATCACATCATCTGGCCCCCTGGAGGCATCCTGGATACCACAAGGTGTCACAACAGGAACTAGACATCAATGTTTAGGGGTATGAGTGCCCTTGCTAAATCTTTTGCTGTCTGGCATATTTAACCTGTTTTTATCTTGATTTTGACATGTAGGAAATAGGGGAAATAAAGCTTAACTTTCCAAAGCTCGGTAGAGACCCGTTCTGTTTATAAGGTGAGTTCTGTTTATAAGGTAGAAGTCTTAACTATTTTCTACCCCTCTTAAGAGCAGTTATAAAGGTAATTTTTCTTTTTCCGTCCACGACTGTCATATCGGAAACTTGTACCTGTTCACTTAACTCACTCTGTTGAAGGTGAACCTGTTTATCACACTTGTATATTTAGTAGTTCTGGAATTTCCCCTCAGAGTTCTCTATAATATTTTGAAAAGACAAGGAAGAAATTCCCACATATTCCCACAAAACTGAATTGATTTCCAATAAAGTCTCTGGGCAATTGGTCCAGAATTTGAATTTTATGAAGTTGAGACAGTTACAAAGAAAGACTGAAAAAAAAGATAAATCTTAAGGATACCTAAATAATTAACTTATCAAATCGTAAAAACAGAGTTTGAAGTTAGTAGGTTCAGATCAGTCCAACTTCCTTGGCAACTACCTCCACTTTTCTTCCCAGCAATGAAAAGCTATAGATAAATTTGAACTTTTAATGGAGCTTAGATATTTGTAAATCAAACTGCATGTGAGATTCTCTAGTATTTTGTAATTTGGATTTTTCTAAGGAATCAGAATAATTATTTACTGTGTTTTTTCACCATTTCCACTTCTGAATGATACTAGGAAAAGTAGAGTGAGCACACATGAGAAAAACTGAAATTCCTACAGGAGAAATGAATTCCTCACTATGAAAATTGCATGATCATAATCAGTTCTGCAAAAATGATCACAGGTTTCAGGCCTCTAAGTTTTACTGAAAGATTAATTTTGTGAGTTAAGAAAAATTTTACATATGTTCTTATTTAAAACAATTCCACTCACCTTACATTTGAAATGTTCACTTCTATATTTTATTAGTATAATAAAAGATGTACACTCATATAGAAAACTGCTGGGCCTATTACATTGTTTGAGATAGATCCATTACTCAGGCCCTGAATGCTTATGCATAATTTATACATGTGTAATATGTAGCCACACATCAGTCATACAAGCAGAAACGCTTTCTGATGAACCAACATTTCTGAGTTAAAATAAAGGAAATCATATGATTCTGAATAAAGTGTGGGGTTTGGGTTAAAGGGCCGCGTTCCTTGGGATAAAATGCACAGAAACAGCAGAATGTGCCAGCACACTTCTTTCTACTTGAAAATACAACAAAGTCCAGTTTCTGTCTATGAATGCTCACCACTATGCTGTTGACTCTCTTACTGGCCAGATAAACTGTTTAGGAGGAAAACTTCTTCCTCTTTCTCGCATTGCCCACTGCGCACTGGTTCAGTCACCTCATTCCTTCTCTACTTGCAGTCTCTACCCCATTCTCCTCCTCATCCTTTATTTTTCGAACTTTTTACATTCTAAACTTTTTACTTTTTGAACATTTCCTCTCTCCCTTTTATTGTCAGCTTTACAGTATTTATTCTCCAAATTATCTTTTATTTCAGTATTTTCCCACCCACTCTTCCTCCCCTGACTAACAGTACCTTAATAGGACTGCTTCCAGAAGTAAGTCTGAACCTCACTCTTCAGGGGTGAAAACTCTTGTCATTCCTCTTTCTGTGTGCATATCTCTACACCTCATTCCCCTGAAACTTTCTTCAGTCATCCTTCTCCCCCTCCTCTTTTCTCTGCTCAAACCTTTCTTATATTAAGTATTCACTGCAGTCCCTGTCTTGACAGTTACCCTTACCCTAAACATAAAATCAGCCCATGCCTTCTTTGGGGTGTTTATTTGGAGGTCTGCATTTTTGTAGGTATTGCACATCATGTAATTTTATTAAATAGCATGAGACTGTGCCATTATCATAGATAAACCTCTGCCTGCAAGCACAAAATGTAGTCCTAATTTAAAATGTTTAATTGTTAAGTGTACTTGTGAATAGTAATTCGACCGATTTCTCTGTAAGAAGAGCATAAGTATGACAGGCTCAAGCCATAAGTAAGGTAGGGAAATGTTCTTTTTTAATTACTTATCAGCCACAAGTTGGACTTTATTAGAAGAGATTTCTGCCCTTTCTAGAAAATTACAATTTTTGTCCAGAATAAAAAAATGTTATCTGCAGTTATAATTTAAATCTTTCAGATGAACGTCGGTATCATAAGGATAACCTGTTGCCTTTTGCTGTTTGATTGAAATACTTATGTTTCCATGTCCATTCTATCTAATGGATAACTGACAAGATTCCCAGTGTTATGGTTTCCTGTACCCAAAGAGTATCATTTAAAAAAAAAAAAAAAGTGCCCATAACTTATCATAGGCAACAGCTGACACCTATAACACTACCTGGAAGCAAAAGAATCATGAAGCAACAGTACTGTGATCCTATAAAATATATGACAACACAGAGGTATTTGTGGTAACACCACCCAAAACATTTTTGGTGACAATTTTTTCAAAAAGAAGTCCAAAGTTTGTAAAGGATGAAAAGGAAAAATGTTCTGGCTGAGAATTCCTATGATACTTAATTTGTCAAGTTAAAAAAAAAACACTTTATTTTGTCTGTTTGTGTTCGATCTGTACGGAACAATTGCCTGTGAAAAAAATAAGTAACAACAAATAAAACAAAGCATGAACATTTATTTCAGGAATGTCACTACAAACAAAGGTGAAAAATGATGAGGTAGCTTTTTTATTTCATAGAATCATAGAATAGCCCAGGTTGGAAGGTACCTCAAAATGTCATCTGGTCCAATATTTAGTGGGAAAGTGAGCCCAGATGAGATTATCCAGTGCCTTGTCCAGTTGCATCTTGAAAACTTCCCATGATGAGAACCCTACCACATCCCTAGGGAGGTTGTTCCAGTGAATGATCATACTCACTGTAAAAAATGTCTTTCTTATGTCGAGATTAAACCTCTCCCAGTGCAACTTGCACTCTTTATCCCTCGTCTTCTCCATGTGCTCCTTGTGAAGAGCCTCTGTCCTCTTTGTAGCCACCCTTTAAGTGCTAGAATGCCATGATAAGTTTTCCCCTGAGCCTTCTCTTCTCCAGGGAGCAAAGACCTGATTCCTTTAGTCTTTCCCCAAAGGTCAGGTTCTCCAGCCCTCTGATCATCATTGTGGCCCTTCTTTGGATCCTCTCCAGTCTGTCCGCATCCTTCTTGAGTTGTAGGGACCAGAACTGGACACAGTACTGCAGGTGTAGCCTGACAAGCGCTGAGTAGAGTTGTTCTAAGGTAGTACAAATAGTTGCTGTAAATGGTATGTCAGCGTTTATCAGGGAACAGTAGGGTGGCATTGTAGCTGGAAAAGAAACCAGTATAAAAGAATCTGAAAGACCTAGAATAAACAGAATAAAACTTCCATATTTTAACTTGCATTTTCTTACATCCTCCTGGTCATTGCTTTTTCCTTGATGCATATCTATCATTATATCCTCAGATATATTATGATTTTTCTGTGTGGCTATTTTATAACTTTATATGAATCTTCATGTTTCATTCTTTTCATCCAAATGCATTGTGTGATTGTTGCTTCATAAATAAATATAATAATAAAGGTAACAGTGGGTATCTATAAAGGACAGATCTACTTTGTCCTTACAAAGATATACAAATGTAAGTGTTGAGATGGATATGCATCAGGCAAATTAAGAAAGGATTTGGGTATTGCTAGTGGTTTATAACTACCCAAACCCAATAATAAATTTAAAAAAAAATACAGAAAAATAGCAGGTGCATAATGGTATCCTTGAGAAGATATATTAGGAAAGCTAGAACAGCAGGGGCATTAAAGCACAGTAGTTTAGATAATGAAGTCAAATGGATTGTCTTCATTGCTGTGTGTTCATTGTCACTAAAGTACACTGTGATAAATGAAACAGACTTGTCTGATGGAAATCATAAACATTCATATTTATTAAACAGTTATTAACACTTTCATAACGTTGCTGTTTTATGTTCATTACATGCTCATTGCATTACAGCATGTTTATTTCCTGTTTCATTTCTCCGCTGTCATTGTGTATTGCAAGCTTGTGCAAGACAGGTCCATTTTTTACGTTCTACTGTACAGTATGTGAGTAACATTCAGATCTTAATGGAAGTGTCACATCATTTCCAGATCAAATTATCTAGTTTTAACAACTAAAGGGAATCAAAGTAATCAGAAAAAGCAGAATACAAAGCAATACAAATGTTGCGGTTCCCAAAGTGTTGACTGAAATACACAGAGGTCATGTTTGCCAGTTAGCACATTAAATGGAAATCATGGGCTTACTGGGGTGCTCGATTAGTTATCATTAGTAGTCCTATATTAGGAACATACATAAAGGTTTAAACTGCCAGGAAAGTGCATGACTCAAGTTAATTTAATTGCACAAATAGCAACGAGGATTTTGTTTCTGGTTTTGTTTTCTCATTATGTTTTTAAATACCGAGGCACAGGAACACGTGGAAGCCCAGAATATTTACTCTGATTTATCTTTGCCTTTGAAACAAGTAAAATCTTCATTTCAGAGAATTAAGGCTGGAACCTCCTACAAAACAACATCACAACATTTTGGAAGAATCTGGACAATCAGGAGGCTGTTTGGCCCTATTTCTTTATATATCTCTTTTCGAATTTTCCCTCTGTGCAACTAAGCTACAGCAATGTATCTTACTTTTCTAGCACACTTCATAAGCATGAGCTGCCTGAAATAGGACATTGAGTCCAATTGTATGAGACTCCTAGAATACCTGTTAATCTTTAGCCGCTTCTTTCTGCACTCCAAATACCAGTCAAAAGCTGCTCATTAGCTCAAAAACATCCGTTTCTGATCTGCTGTGGGGTTTACAATTACTGATTCAGGAAAACAGCAAAAAGATATGCAGACTTGGTAAAGTTTCTTAAAGACCATGAGACTTCAAGGGGCTAGCCACAAATACCATAAGCACATAGTATAAGCATAATAATGACTTAATGCTGTCAACTATAATTGTGACATCAATGGCATATTATACATATATATACACACACACATATATACACACACATTTCTTATTTGTATTTATATGAATATTGGAATTTATATTCATATTTATAAACATATATATTTTTAGAGTTGAGTTTTAAATGCTGTACCTCTTTCTATTCAGGCTTCCATGAGGAATCCTATTATTGGAAACTTAACAGATTCAAAGTCACACCAGGATGCCTCTCTGACGTTATCTTTGAAGCTTTTTGTTCTACAAGAAAAAATTTACAGAGTTTAAACTGTGGCATGGCCCATTTGCATCATTTATTGATCCTGGAGCACAGTTAGACATCTATTTATTTGTCCTTGCTTTATTACTGGCCATGCACTTTTATAAATACATGCAGGTGAAGAAGATTTTGTGTCATTTTCATGGAACAAGGTGGATTCTTAAGTAAGCTTTGACAATAATTACTTTGATGTGCATAGAAATGGGATATACTAAGACTAAAGATATTTTTTTCTCAGTGGAAACAGAAAAAAAGAAATATTTGCAGTAATTTTACAAATAGTGAAAAAGCATAATGCCTTTTCTCATGCTAGCATAAAATTGGGGGAAAACCAATTTCCAAACAGATCAAAATAGCCATCCATATTAAATAAGAATGGAAACACAACATTTCTTCAATTTTTGCAAATAAGAAAACCCAGTGTGAACTGTTTGGAATATTAACAATCAAATTTCTGCTACATCAGAATGCTCACTAACCAATTTCAGATTAATTCTCTTAATTGAAACTAATTCCAGTGGTACTTTAGTGTTGAACATCACATGCTCAGGACATAATTTCTTATGCAGGATTTCCCCATGAATACAAACCACCTTTATTTTAAAGTAGCTAAGAGATTAATACTCATTAAGGATTAGTGGATTTTCAAGCTTCACCTTTTATAATAATTTTTTTTAGTTAGTTGAGTGTCAAGACCCCTGAATATTAAGCTGTCTTTCAAAAAATGATACTGTTCTTCAGAAAAGATTATTTTTGACTCTTCCAACCTCCCCTGGAGGAGCAAACAAGAACACAGTCATACTAATTCATTTATTTTCAGTAGATAATGTGACAAGTATTTGAAAATCCATATAACAGTGGCTTTTTTATTATTATTGTTACTGTAACAGATGTAAAGTTTATTGTCTGAGAAAGACAATTTCAATCTAGTATTGCCATGCAAGTGGTGATCTGTGATAACCACTTCATATGCAAAATGAACTTATCTTGATCCACTGCCTTTACTTCTTTTCCCTACTTTGCCACCTGTTGCATCTTGTTATAAATCTCAACTGAAAATTCTATTAGATTTTCAAATTACTGTTTTGTGCAGGAACTAAAAAAAAAAAGTCTTGTTCTTCAGCTCTTCAGGGAGCTCCAGATCAAGAAGCATTGTTTGCCATCCAGTATAGTTTGCCATATGTGACATTGATGATTGCATTCTACTTAGATACAAATATTTGTAACCCATACTTTGGTGCATCAAAGTATAATTCTTACTTCACAAAGTTTCCGGTCTCTATTTGAAGTCTTCAAGGCTCAGAGGATCATCACTTCCATTTCTGATTTCCTCTCACTGTTAATTGCATAAAAAATTTCTTTTGTCCCCTGTGAAGTTCCCTGTCTTTATCTTCCAGTCACTAGCCTCTGCCATGTCTTGTTTTCCTCAACTAAAAGTGCTTTCTATCCAGAATTGTCTAACCATGGAGGAAATAAAACATTTTTAAAAGTCATCCTTTCTGCCAAAGCATATACAGTGTGGGCAGGAAGTCCTTAGCCCTGACGCTTTCAGTATACAAATGCACTCACATTGCACTGCATTGCTCATTGACGTAGAAGTAGATTGTATCTTCCAGGTCCCTGTAGCTGAAGGAGAGAGGAAGGAACCACTAAACCCCAGAACTTTGTTTGGCTGAATCACCCTTTTATTTTGTTGGAAGTGCCTAGTTGAAGGATATGAAGTTAAACTGGGGCATATCCAGGATTTAACTAGCTTTAAATCTATCTAGCATGTATAAGATAGAATTAATGCATTTTATCATACAGTATCTGACATTTTTATCATACAGTACTGTGACAAATTCCTCATAAACATCTTAATATTTGAATCAGAGCAATTGCATTTTCCCATAAAAGCACATTGATTGTCAGATTCTTTCTTTTTCTGACCTCTAGTACAAATATAAATATGAACACCATCTCAGATTACTTTTTCTATTACTTGCTTAAAATTTTTGTCATGCTAACCAGCTAACTCTTATTGATCATTCCACTTATTCTTTCAAAACACTGGAACAGCACTAACATTCTGCTAGAATTTATCTCATATTCAAATATTAAAATTAATACCTTATGATCTCCTCAGCCCAGTCTTGAGTTGAGAGTAAGGTGAAAATTATTGGGTGTTTACTGTCTTAATGTTGTTTATCCAAAGATGCTTTTTAATGACTCCCTTGGAATAGGAAAGATTTCATTATCTCCATGTGAGATATGTCTCTCTCTCTCTATATATATATATGTAAAACTTTTTTATCATTTGCAAACTAAGAATTCTTAACATTTAATCATTTTCTGAATCATTATTGACAGATTGCCTTCTCTAACTAGTAATGAGCTTACAGATTTGTCAAAATTCTGTGATTGGAAAATTTATTTCAAATGAATTTAACATATTAATAAGTAACAGTTGTCTTCACAGCTTATTCTTTTAGTCACAGACTTGATATTTTAAAATAATTCAGTCAGATATTTTAAATCTTTTTATTTTCATTCTTGTTGTTTAAGATGAACCGACAATGCTAACTTTTAAGATTTTTAAGTTTTATTCTGTAGGAATGATAACTGTTATTTGCTAATTATCGCAAAACCTATGTTGTAACCAATACAGCTGTCTTTTAAATGCAGTAATTCTATCAAGTACCAACGATAAAGCAGGTATGAAAACTGTGTTCTCACCCACTGCTGTTTATGGCTTCACAAAGGACCTATAGCACAGAGCATTAAATGTCAGTTTAGCAGTATAGACTTCCAACTGACACCTAAGAATCTCACACAAGACCTAGGCCATCCAGCAACTGGCAGAAAATAAAATATAAGTAGAAAAAACATCAGCAAACTAAAGCAAATATACAAACACATAGAATCATAGAATCATAGAATTGCCTAGGTTGGAAGGGACCATCTAGTCCAACCATCAACCTAACACTGACAAAAACTGTATCTCTAAGCACTAGGTCTACCCGTCTTTTAAATACCCCTAGGGATGGTGACTCAACCACTTCCCTGTGCAGCCTGTTCCAATGCTTGATAACCCTTTCAGCATAAAATCCTAATATCCAATCTAAACCTCCCCTGGCACAACTTGAGGCTGTTTCCTCTTGTTCTATCGCCAGTTACTCAGGAGAAGAGACCGACCCCCACCTCTCTACACCCTCCTTTCAGGTAGTTGTAGAGAGCGATAAGATCTCCCCTGAGCCTCCTTTTCTCCAGGCTAAACAACCTATTTCCCTCAGCTGCTCCTCATAAATCTTGTTCATGTATACACACATTTTCATATGTGCATGTTTGTGCACTTATATGCATGTATGTATACATATATGAAACTCCTTGCAGTCAAATAGACAAATATAGTTAAGTAGTTTGATTATGCTATGTTGTTTGGTGAACCACTACATATTTTATTCTGAGTGGATGTGTGATCTATATGAACTATCTCGTTTTTGTATTGAAACTGTACCTAACACAGAAGTTACCAGTTATGCTTTTCAGGGAAAAAACCCAAACAAACGAAATGTATCATCAAATGTAAAAAGACAACAATGTTAAAGCAATTATATTGGAAATATGAAGGTTACGTTATTTCCTACTAGCAGAACATGGAAATAAAGCAGCAAATATTCTGAGAGCCTTTGGAAATGTCACATAAATATTAAGAATTTTTATGGTTTCCAAATTAAATTTTGACACCAATCTTTTCTCTGCCAAAATCAACTCATGTATAAAACGAGCATCACATCTGAGTGCATACTGTAACTTTCGCATTCTTAATTTTTGACATAACTTTCAACAGTTAATGGTATTTTAAGCTTCATAGCCTGGCATTACTCATCTGAACTTTAAAGAATCTGCAGCAGGCATCTAGGTATATTTCCAGTCACTTCCAGTAACTGGAAGATTATCTCTCTGTTGTCCAGGACTGGCTCTCAAACCAACGCTTGCAACTGGAAGTTGTAACCTATTAACTTTTAGATACTATAAAAAATATGTTGGAGCTTTTCGACACTTGTTCAGGTGTCCTAACACTGTAGTGCTTGGCTTGGGATATTCTTGAGGTAGAGGCATCTAGTTTTGAATTAATCTTTATCTTTAGGCAGACAAAGAGGTAAAAAGCAAATACAAATATTAATTTGCAGTATCCAAAATTGACAAGGCAGCTACATTTTTTCCTTTTTTTTTTATTTTGTAAAGAAAGAAGAAAAAAGAACAGAAAAGAAAAAAAAATGTTCTTAATCTGTTTATATTGTAATTAATTTAATCTGAAAAGTTCTCTTCCTGCAGCCAGATGACTTGTAGAAGTCATTTTACTTGCAGATATTATTCCAGATTTTTTTTTCTTTTGTGAGTATTCTGTGCCTCAGATTACATTAAAAAAGGATATTTTTGCTGATACTGTTTACATATTAGATCTAATATTATTTTAATTTTTTTCCAGGGTAATCCATCTTCTCTCCACAAACTTCTCCTCCTCCACACCCATCCTCTCATCCCACCACTTCTTTAACATCAATATACTAATTAAATTAATTTGTCTGTCAAAGTATAAATTAATAATTTCATTTCTTTGGAGATGCATATACTGCTTTTTGAAACCATCTGTACTTGACTGGTCAATTAGCTCCATGACTAAAGGATAAATTAGATAGGCAGTTTGTAATTTTCAGTATGAATTGTTTCTGTCTAGTGAATCATAGAATAATTTTGGTTGGGAACAACCTTTAGAAATGATGTAATCCAATCACTTGCTCAAAGCAGAGCTAGACTCATAGTTAGGTCACGTTGCTCAGGGCCTTGTCAAAGCATGTTTTAAAAATCTCTAAATTCAGAGATTGGACAGCCTCTCTGTGCAGCTTGTCCCCATGTTTAATCACTCTCACCGGGAAATATTTTTTTCGATATATTTGGTTGGAGTTGCCCTTGCTGCAACTAGTGGTTGTTGTGTCTAATGCTTTCACCATGCACCTTTGGGGAGAGTCTTCCTCCGTCTTCTCTGAAACTGCCACATCCAGAAAGCTGAAGACAGAAATTAAACTTTCCTCTCCCCTTAGTTTTCTGGTCTCCATGCTAATTAAATCTAGTTCTCTCAGCCTTTCCTAGTGCATCACCTGCTCCAGCCCATTACCCGTCCTGATCTCCCTCCATGGGACTCATTCCAATCTGCTGGTGTCTTTTTGTACGCAGGACAGTTCTACAGATGCAGGCTTGCAGGTGCCAGGTGTAGCATCAGCAGCACCACCACCATCACTTCACCAGTCCTTTGGGAATACTATGCCTGTCCTAACTGCATTGGAAATTAAATGATCATCAGGTTCTGATAATCATAAGTCCCTCTTCCACATTAATACTAATGAAAAAAAAAAAAGGAAAAAGCTTACTTATGAGCTCTCACAATTGTGAATTTTTAAAAATTTTGGGGGTAGACAACCCCATTTTTTTTTGTCTCTGTTTTTCCCTCTTTTCACTACATGAAAACAAAACAAGTAGTCTGACCTATAAACTGCCAAACGTAACTCAGGGTAATTGCCCTGAGTCATGTACCTCAGGCTGAATGTCATCCTAGTCCCAGGGCAAAAAGTTTTCATATCTTACTATTCATACTAATCAGCTAAGGATAATCAGTTATTTAGCCCTGAAGACAGAGGGAAACCAGAGCCATTCGTGAGGGAAAGGAGGACAAGAAACAGTTTGTGTTTGTCAAAGTCTTCATGTGTGGGTAGGAAGTGTGAGCCAAACTTTTGGCAGAGAAAAAGGATCAAAGAAGATAGAGATGGCAGGAACCTGAAATAAGAGGTTACAAGTGGTAAAGCTAAGAAGCAGGGCTTTCGAGAAAAAGGTTTAAGGAAAAAGTGTGGAAATGAGGAGGAATAGAGATTAATTGGGATAAAATCAGGACACATCTGGTCAGGATGGACAAAAACTGAAATACAAGTAATCAAAGGTAATGACAGCTTCTAGCAGACCTCACACATATCACCATGTTTTATTTCTGCTGCTTTATATCCACAGAATCTCACAGATCTTGACACAATGCACCTGAAGGACATAATAATTGGGACCATCATCCTGATATTAAACAATATTTGTATTGTGGTAACTCTGCAAGATAAACTTGTCCTCAAACTACATTTTTCCCATGAGCATGAAGATTGCAAAATGTTTCCAAACCTGAAGTTTAAGGTTATTCTGCAGATACTCAGGACAGAATGTTTGTTGAAAGGGAAAAAAAAAAAAAACAAAACCAAAACATTAATGTATTAGGATTTTTGGGATAGGGTAGTGCTCTTGAAGGGAATCAAATCTCCTAAACAAGGTGGTCACTCACTAACTGGTTGCAGTTGGAGTCACTGTTGCAAGGGTCCTTGCAGTGGTATCTTTAACAGAATTGAGAGGAAGTCTACAAACCACTGTTTTACTCTTTTCCTATAATCAAACTGACCAGGGTCCCAGGTGACCATCCCAACACATGCAGCATTTACTGCTATTGTTCTACTGGTTTTATATCTTACTTACATATGAAACATCTCTTTAATATCTTACTGACATCCTAAGTGGCCTTTTCTACAGTTTGTAGTGACCATTTGCAAAAGTGATATCAGTGCACAGTTTGATCAACTCTGCAACAGGAATCAGCTACGTAAGCCTTTGGGATGCTTTGCCCAGGATATTAATCCACAAATATAAGCGTACAAATGTGCAACAGAGAGTTAACAGAACTGTCCAAAATTCCCACCCAGAAGGTTCCTGTAATAGTGAAACATTTAATCATGAAGATTCAGTGAAACACCTTGATTCAAGTCCTTTATCTAAAGCTGTTATCTCAAGATGTCTTCTGTTCAAATGAGTGGCTGGGGAGGTGCTGGACCATGTAGAGAATTAATGACTGAAGTGCACTGCGTGTGCACATAGTTCCAGCCCTGACACCATGCTACTCGGCAATTCTAACTAAAGAACAAACCTTTTTTTTGTACTTACAACTTATTTATCACTTTAATTCCATGGCACTTTCCGTAAGCTCATGTAGGGTCAGGATACGTTTAGCTTAAACTGAAGCACTGGATGGGTTTTATTTGTTTGATTGTTTTTAATCATATTAGCAATATTCTGTTTTGTCAGGTATAATATTGTTGGGGTTCTGTTTGTTTGTTTTTGAAAAAAGATAATATGTATCTCTATGAAATAACTTTTCTTTGAAGCACAGCAATTGTACTTCAGAACCAAAATTATTTTGGATATGAGTTCTTTGTTTCCTCATAAATTTGAGATTTTTACAGGAGAAAATAATTCTGGCTAGTTGTAGAGCTAATATACATTTGTAAATAGGCAAATTTGCTGTATATATTTGCATAAAGCCCTACGCTGGCAGGTGTGCAGGTTACTAATCTTATGCGGCTTCTGAAAAAAATGTTACAGAATTTCTTTTCACTTAGGTATCTAGTACCTAAGTGCACTTTAAGAAATATTTGAAGTCTACATAAAATGTATTTTGTCATGTAATTTCACAAACACTCTTTAAATTCTTCTATAATATGCCCTGTCCTTGAGGTAATGATTAGATTTAGTTGAAGAATTTTTTACCAAATAATTTTTGGATCCTGGAAAGAATTATTTAGAACAGAATGTTTTTATTAAAAATACCTATATTCCCTAGGTTAATTCATGTTTGTATAGAAGAAACAAACATCTAAAAGGGAAAATGTTGTCATTTGGAAAAACATAACTGAAGATCATATCCCCACTCACTTCCACAGAACAGGATTCCAAACCAAACTGAATTTTATCTTGCACGGATATCCAAGTATCCATCCCGTGATACATTGTTCCCATGACAAAGAGGGTGACACTGTGACATTTGTTCAGAGACACAGTTCAAACCATGTGAGAAAAGGCAGTCTGCAGCATAAGGACTAAAATTTAAAGGACATAATTTCTGAATTCTACTATTTTGTCTTTAGAATTTTTTTGCTCTCTTGACAAATTCCAAAATCTTCTTTTAGGAAACACTTATGTTTTTAGATTGAAGCTAACCCTGATGTATAACATAAGTTCAGCTAAGCACTCAATTGTGTGACCTTTTGAACAGTCACACCTTCTTTAGAAGGAATCATAAATTCCACCTTATGATAATTTTATTATCCCCAGCCTATTACTAATGTATTCATGATCACAGCTCTTTAAAAATCACTTTATGACTGGCTTACTCATCAGCTTCTATCACTCTCTTGCCTAAAAACAACACCATTTTTGAGATATTTACCTAAGACTAATGAGGACTTCAAGCCTAAGGCCTGTTTGCAGCAAATGTGTAGGCTTTTCTTACAAAAATGAATGTGAAAAAAAGAGAACTTTAACATATCTTGTTAAAGTGTTGATATTTGGCAGAAATGCTTTTCTAAATAGAAGCCTTCGATACCTTCCTGGAGATCTTTACTAACACAAAAGCTTTAAATGAAAATCCCTCTTTTTTTCTTTTTTTTTTTTTGAGAGAGAAAGAAAGGGTGGCAGACCACTTAAAACAAGAGCCTAAAAAAGTATGAAATTTTTGCATGCCAATAATCTGTAGTCTACGTGCACCACTGTATATGCATGAATCAGGTACTGTTGTAAGCAAGTTGCTTTGTGCAAGTATCCATATGCTATGCTTGCTTTACGGCAAATATTTCCTTCTGAGGACATTGAAATGAGCCCTTCCAATCATGTGCTTATAAAGGAATTGTGAAACTCTGGGTAGTCACTGCTTTTAAGAAATTGCAGCGTTGCTGTTCTGCAGATGACCTCATGAAGGTTTACCAACCTGTTTTAATAGAAAGACTTAGGAAAATGGATCATAACTGGCTGCCTTTTTTGGAGTGTGTTATCGTTTGACTTCAACTTGTGATGTGTTGAAAGCAAAAGATGAGAGAAAAGAAATTAATATCAATGAAAAATGCTCAATAGTCTTGGAAAGGCAAATTATTCAGAGCTATAGATGGTCACCAGCAATTATGGGCATGTATTAGTAAGGAAGCAGATAGGTTGGACCGGAGTTTCATTTTGGTACACAATGGATCCTAAAAAATTAGAATGGTTAGAACGTGCTGAATATCATAATCCAAAAGATAAGTCTTAATTAAAATTTGGGAATAACTTTTTTTTCATAAGGTAAATGAGAAATTAAAAATGTAAGATCTATTCCAAATAATGGTAGAATACAAGCGCGTGTATAAAACATCAGTATTTACAGCACGGTTTTTGATCAGACTCGAGTAAGTTAAATAGCCTCTCACTTCTGACAGCAAGTAGGACAAGTAGGCAAAACTCACTTCTGGAAGGTTATAAGCATCAAATCCACTGAGGAGGAAACTCTCCATGATGGGCTTGTTGAAGTGAACAAATGTGGTACACTGGAGACTTAAGGCAGAGTACCGATCCAAAGCAGCACAGCTACCACAGACAGGTCAAGGACTCAGTTCAGTTGCATATGGCCCAAAACATAGGCCATATTTTCATTGACTGTCATAGTTGCTCAGAGAGAGACTAAATTGCTGTAACATATGGTCATTTCAGGTGCAGGTCTCATGTAGGGATGTGTGCATGGTTATTAAATTCTGAGAAGAAATTATTAAAAATGGAAGAAGCCAAATATAACAGCTTATGTCCTGGATGTGATAGCTACACTGGCTCTTTACCAGATACCCATCTAATATTATTTCAGTCTTGTTTTATCAAAGTTGTGAAGGCATAGTGTGGTGCATAAAACAGAAAGATGCCGGTAATCAAGGTTCACCAGTTTTAATTAAAGTGAGGAATAAACAAATATCCAATTGACAAAGGGCACACTTTGGAAAGCAAAGGAAGTAATTTATCAAGCCAATGAGACTGAAAACAATGAAAGGATTCATAGAAAAAGCTTGGAATGCTTTTAACTAAAATGCATCAAAAATTACATGGTATTTTTTAACCCTGACAAAGAAAGTGTTTAACAGGCAAGGCTTCTGATCAGTTTTCTGAATAAACACTTCAAACATGACATTGGACAGTAGAAGAGAATCACAGAAGTAGAAGTACCAGTAAGGAACCTTTTTGTTTGTGTTTTTGACTTAAAAGCAATTATCCATATGTGTTCCTTGGTAGGGAGTTAAACTGGAATAAATTGCAGGTTTATGTTGCACCCTTACCTGATGTGGGGACATTCACAGTTTTGTTCCTCTTCTATGTAGCTGTCTCCTTGAAACTTTTTGTGATCTCTATCAAATTTATAATGAATCATTCAAGAGGTGTGAAGATTTTTAGAAAGTTAAGTTCGTAAATAGGTAGCCAAAGATGGAAAAAACTCTCACTTCAGAAGGGAGAATTCATGAAGGTGAAGTCAGATGAAAGAGTAGAGGAATAAAGTGAGAAAGGCCAAAATTCCAGTATTAAACACTGCTAATAAAATTAAAAGCAATAGTTTTCTTTTTTTTTTTTTTGTGTAAACTGAAATGAGATTAAATATAAATTTATTGTGGCTTTAAAACTGAAGCTATAATTTGCTTCATTTTCTGCTAAGGATTATGTTAAGGATTATCTGTTAGGGATAAATAGACCAAACCGAGGAAAATAATGAGAACATGTATACAGAATTCTAGCTGTCAAGATAGAGATAAATGGGGAGAAGAGCTCACTTAAATACAGAGAATTGGATAAACTCTTTCCCACAACTCTGAAGTAACTGGAGCGTCGTATTTCAGATGTGATACAAAATTTAATAAATTTGTCAGGCCTGAATTGATAAAATATGAGTGAATAGGCAAAACATTGTACCTCAACCTGAGAAATATGACCACAAAGTGTTCCCAAAATTGATAAAACTGTTAGTCTGAGTCCAGCAATGTGAATAGCATCTCTGCCAGGCCTTGACTGGCAGCAGCAAGACTTAGGTCCAATTAGTAAACATCCAGCTCAAGCCCTCAAACAGAAACCATAGGAAATTAAATCAAACTGACTGGATACTCAATGAACTATACTTTTCCACTTGCAAAAAGAGAATCAAATGTCTTACAAAATAGTTGGTCTGTCTCATCTCATTGAAGAAAGAGAATGAAAAGAGAGAGTAACAGAGAATAGGATAGTACATACTAAAACAAGCCACAAGCTACTCAGCTTGCCTGGTATTCAGACCAGGTGTTGGCTCATAAACAACAAATGAGAAGAAACAGGCATGACACAAGTTTAAACACTCATATATTTTTATTTCCTTTCTTTCTTCAACCTATAAGGAGTATTTTGGGGGATATATTCAGATAGAAAAACAAATCTAAAGTATTTTAATTTACTTCAGACTGACTTAAAACATTTGCTGGACATTACTTTCCAGCTTTGCTCCAAAAGCACAGAATCGTGTTGTTCTGTACATTGTTTTCTTTGTTCTTTTCTCTACAGGCCCTTTTGTGAGTACTTGCCATAGTTTGAAGTCAGGCATTCACTGAGAAATTAAAATGTATTTCTGCAAAGCTTGTATAAGTCATTAATTTCACATTACACAAACTATTCTGTAAAAGCAGGAATATCAAAGCTGTATTCACGGTCTTAACCATTGTCCTTTCATTAAAAATCTTAGAAATAGAATTACTATTTGGGAATTCTTTGCCTCAGATCTTCCATAGCTTCCAACGTTTCCAACCCATGGAAGCAACATTAATTTTGGCATTTCCTAACTCTTTAAGGCTTTGATTTTTTATTTGTTGAGAAAAAAGTAGGAATACAGAAATTGTATCATGTGGTATCATATCATAGAATCATAGAATCATAGAATGGTTAGAGTTGGAAGAGAAGCTGTTCTCCGCAGGGCTGCTCTCAACCCATGCTCTGGCCAGCCTGTTGTTTTACTTGGAATTTCCATGACCCACACGCAGGACCTTGCACTCAGCCTCGTTGAACTTCATGAGGTTTGCGTGGGCCCACCTGCCAAGGCTGTCCAGGTCCCTCTGGATGGCATCCCTTCCCTCCAACATGTTGACTGCGCCACAGAGTTTGGTATCATCAGCAAACTTGCTGAGAGTACACTCAATCCATGTGACCAACAGAGATGTTAAACAACAGTGGTCCCAATACTGACCCCTGAGGGACGCTACTAATCACTGGTTTCCACTTGGACAAGGACCCATTGACATGGAGTCATCACCCACAACTCTTTGTGTGCATCCATCCAGCCAATTCCTTTTCCACTGAGTGATCCATGCATCAAATCCATTTCTGTCCAAATTAGATGGGTGATAAACTCAAAATAAATTTATTCTGACCAAAAGTTTTTTAGCAGAGAACCAACTAGAAATTAGGTTTATCAAAATCGTTTATCACACCAAAGTTTATAAACCACAGGTTCAGAATGTACTAGGAATTAATTTTGCACAACAGACTCAAGAATTCTCAAGCTTTAGAAATGAGGATCCAAAATGTGCACAGTCACTCAGCTATAAGATGAGGACTCCAAACATCCAGGAGTTTCCTTGCACAGCATCCCTACCCAAAAGGTGAGACGCACTACTCTGAGCAGGACTGACTCAATTTGCCCTCCGGTGGGGCTCCCTTTATACCCTAGTTCAATCTGATCTGTGGTTATATATGGTCATGTCAGCTCTTATTGGCTGGGGGCCATAGTTTCCTTATCCCTTGACCAAGGTGTGTATGTGACAGTTGGCACTCACCCAAGGGTTATAGGTGACCACACTGTAAAGGTGCAAAAAGTCAGGGCACGCAAAGTAAGGATGCAGTGGTCCTAAAGCCACCAGTCTTTTGTCAGGGTGGGAGGACCCACCATAGCTCCAGAGCAGAGAACATACAGCCCATGCAGCCTGTGGTGAAGACCACGGTAATGCAGGTTGTTACCCTGCAGCCCATGGAGGTCCATGGTAGAGCAGATATCCACCCTGCAGTCTGCAGAGGACCCCACACTGGATCATATAAACATTGCCATGCCTGATGTTCATATGCTACTAAATCATATGGCAAAATATTTCTAAATACGTAGTATGTTCCTCCCTTTATATCGTGGCAGGTAGTGACCTTTTAATCTCATGTAACAGTTGTCCTCATATTAATGATAAAATCTTAGGTTTCTTGCTCTCAGCACTCTAGTTGGAAAGCAGTTCCAGAGCCTTACTAGTTTAATTTTAAAAGCATTCTTCTAATTATGAGTTAAACGCATTCATGGTCTATCTGTATAAAATGATTCATGATATAACAATCACTTCTTGAGTGCCTACTTTATGCTACCTGATTTTTCAAGATGACACATACAAACTCGATGTATAATGAGTGCAGTCTAAAAGATGAACACTAAAGATTAATTATAGACTGTACTGAATAGTCCATCTCTTCCTTTTTTAACTTACTATTAGATGCCTCAAGAAATTCGTTGAAAAACTTATTTCCCAAATGTAACAGTACTCCAAGAATACACTCAAGCAAGATCCAGATAAGGGCAACCTCTCTAAACGCTTTATAATTTGTTGCTCTTTCATTCGGAGAAAAATTAATCTATTGGTTTAACATTAAATATTTTTTTAAAAAATTCATTGTGCCTCCCTTTTGAGGTTATAGTGTCAACTTGCCAATCTCACTGACTCTGTGATCTTTCCTGAAGATGTTAAGAGTTGTGGGTTTTTTCCAAAACTTCCCCCCTCCTCCCGCCCCACCCCCCACAGATTAGTAGCATATTACAGCAGTGTTAGCAGTGTTTGTTCTATAGGAAAATGTACGGTCGAATTTCAATGACTGACTGATAGATAGATAGATAGACAGAAAGACAGACAGACAGACAGATTGATAGATAGCATAATATCATTTTAAACCGACCATTTTTTATAAATCGAATGCATAGGCTCAATGAATCAGATAAACAAAAACAAACAAAAAAATAAGTCCATGGGTTAATCTAATGTATTATTGCCTGCCCACTAGAAGCATATCCGTTGTAAAGCTACAGATATGTTTCAGTTGCCTCTAGTTTTGAGACTGTTTTGATCTTCCCAGGGAAGTTGAGACTAATACCCTACATCCATCCATAACACATTGAGTTCTGGTTTTATTAAGGAATAAGATAGGGACAGCTAGAAAAAACAAATATTGAGAAAGTTGAAAATTGAAACTTTGGCTATTGTCTGAGGTTATATTAGGACACCATTATTCTTTTGAAGGTGCTTTGAAACAGAATAACTGTTGTCAAGATTCCCTTGCAAAGGGCAGTAATTCAGTTCAGCAAGAAGTTGCTGGTGTTGCTATTTTTTTCCCAGATTTTTTCCCATTTCATAACATTGGTACAAGAGATTTCACAATAGGATCATAGTAGTAAAATCAGTCATTTTATGTAATTCTGGAAATATTCAGACATTTCTTGTAACGACCAAATGGAAAAATAAGCTAGTGAAATGTAATGCTTATAATGCAAATCATTTCAATAAATGACTGACATTTTTACCTGTTCCACAAAATGACAGAGAAGCAGACATTTCATGAAGTGCCTAAAAGAGTAATAATTTTATAGAAAACTATTCTTCTGTATATACAGGCTAAGAATAACATATTTGGCCATGCTCCCTCATGAGAAAAAATGACTCAGAATATGCCTGAGAGGTGAAAAGGTTAACTTACTTTGTAGTAATTCATGGACATAGATCATATGTTGCTGGTAAGAAGGAAATTGAAGTTTTTAGGATGTTGTCTGTGGGCCTGCATATAATGTGGATAAGAAGGTTTGTTAGAATTAGCAAAGAACTGTTTCTATTATTAGAAATTAGCCAAAACAAATGGAAATGGACCTGAGAAAACTGTGGAAAATATGGTAATATTTTATTGTAAAAAAAAAAAAAGTATGAGTGTTATGCAGCAGTTTTATTGGGTGGTAAACTGATCTGTACTCAAAGCTCACAACAGATCACAAATTTTCTTAATCTCGGCTATGATGCAACCAACGTATGCTTAGACATAAGTGTACAGATGTAATTTTACTTACTTTTTTCTATCTTGCTATGCATGAAAAAAAAAAGAATAAAATAAACCTGGTTCTCAGCTTATGTTCAAAGAAAAACAAATTTCCAGATTTTAATCTTGCTATAGAGATTTTTATTTTTCCTTGCAGCGGATGGCCCTTCCTTTTCATCCAATTAAACTGTAAAACTTGATTCCTGTGCCAAATCTTATGCCACTGAATAAATGTGAGAATCAGCTTTGGCACCTCTGCTGCACCCTGTACAAAAATTTCTTGCATTATCACCTGTAGTCAAGGACTTCACACTGTTGCTTTTTCAAATATTTTGTTTTAATCTGCACTTTTTAGATCCTACTAAAATTAATATAGAGCGCAATCATTCTATTTTGATCTCCATTAATCCTGACATCCTCAGACAGGCAAATTTACTTTCATAATATTGGAATTCCAGATGGAAAAACCCGTCTGATCTCATTTGCTCTTTCATAAAGTATAGTAAAGTGGGACTATAGTTTATGAAATCATTTTGTAAATTTCAAAAATAAATACTTGACATCAGATTTGCTGTTAAAACATAAAAGTTTGTTTTTCTAGGGAAGATATACCAATTTGGTATTTGTTTATTTTTTTAAATATGGGCATTTGAAATATTTAGAGAAAAAGGAAAAGTTACAGTGCCTTCAAGGTTTGAAAAAAAAAAATCTGTTCTTTGAAACACAAAACTTGTTTCAAAAGCTATATATTCTTACCTTATTTTCCACAAGAATATCTAGAAGTAATGGTGTTTGAACGTAAAATTTCATGGGTAACATACAAAAAATATCATATATCTATAAGTATATTCTATATTTATCCTATCAATGTAATCTTAGTACAGCCTTATTGTGGTCTCTGGAACAGTCCTAAGTCAGCTGAGTACCCTTTGTTTACCTTTCCCTGCCTAACAGACATACCAAGGCTTGGACGGAGAAACGTTTCCCTATTAATTGTATCTTAGTGGACCACTTAAACCATTGGACCTTCTATGACACCCTCACCAGCCTGTTCAGCTCCTGCAGATTGGTCTGTAGGGCATCACCACAATGGGTCTGGTTACTAGTGCCCTACATTACATGATTTTGACAGGTAAATTAAACTCTTCATTTGCTTTATTCTCCAAATTAAATTACTTATATAATTAGGGTTTTACTTTGATTTTTTTTTTTAATTTTTATGGGAACAAAATTGTTATGAGCCAGAAAGAAGCGTGCTCATATATATGTATGTATACATACATATAAGTTAAAATAATTTTTATTTTTCATTCCCACATTGTTCATAGAATGAACAATGAACAATTGTTGCTAGTTATGAGGAAGGTGTGAGGGGCAAATTTTAATGCAATAAAAAATGTTTGCTGTTTTATTTCCTTTTCTAGTTTTAGTCATACAGTGTTGTACAGCGCTTCATTCCAGGTGACTTAATTTCTACCTGAAAGATCACATTTTCACTAATTCCAGCAACAATTTGACGGGTGGATGAGTCAGTTAAGGAAAAGGGAGCAGGTAAAAAGCACTGTATAGGATATAGGCTAGAAAGTTCAGACAGGCCAAATAGTGAATAGGATAGAGTAGAGTAGAGTAGAGTAGAGTAGAGTAGAGTAGAGTAGAGTAGAGTAGAGTAGAATAGAATAGAATAGAATAGAATAGAATAGAATAGAATAGAATAGAGCAGAACTGTATCTGCAGGTATATAAACACCTAATACCTATTTAACAGCTTCTCATCTATCCTTCCTCCCGTAGCGCTATCCATATTTCATTCAGTAACATACCATATCTCTACATCCATTTTCTAGAAATGTTCTAAAATTAATATTGAGAGTAATTTTTCAAGGGCATATTAAGGCCTCTTGGATCCAGGCTATACATTATTGCATTTATTATAATGTATCTGATTTACAGATTGGTGATCATTTGAAAGCAAAATCATGAATGCTATCTCAACCAACACGTAATGAAACAAAATATAAATCCAATAAAACATCAAAAAGAAAAGCAAAATCATAACCAAACAATAACTGACAAAACATTGTGTTTCACTGTAGCATATCTAACTGTATTACAGTGTTCTCTACCAAAGTACATTTTCCATATTGAGCTGTTCCCAGATCTCAAAAAAACCCAAACAAAGCTTGTTCACCAGCCTGGAATTTTATAAACAAAAACTCCAGTACAAAAATCCAGTTGTTAAATCCAGACAAATAGTTAAAAATACAGTCCAATTCCAATCCCTTTTTTATCTTCCTGGCCTTTTGCTGGACTTGGTCCAGTATGTCCTTTTCTATTTGGTACTGGGGTACCCTGAACTGGACATAGCACTCCAGATGTGAGTGTGAATAGAGATTAAGGACTACCTCCCTTCATCTGCTGGCAACTCTCCTCCTAATGAAACCATAGAGGCTGTCAGACTTCTCAGCTGCAAGGGTAAATCACTGTCCCATGGTCAGCTTTTTGTAGACCAGGACCCTTAAGTCCTTTTCCGCAAAGTTGCTTTCTAGCCAGTAAGCTCTGAGCCTGCAGTGATGCATGGCTTATTTCTCCCCAGGCACCAGAATTAGGATTTCCCTTTGCTGAACTCCATGAGATTCCTCTTGGCCCATTTGTCCAGCTCATTGAGGTGCCTCTGAATGGCAGCATACCCATCTGGTACATCAACCTCTCCTAGTTTTATACCACCTGAAAATTTGCTGAGTATGTGTGCTCTGTCCCAGAATCCAGGTCATTAATGAAGGAGTTAAACAACACTGGACCCAATATTGACTCCTGGAGTACTCCACTAGTAACAGGCCTCCAGCTGGACTGTGTGCCACTGATCACCACCCTTTAAGCCTGGAAGTTCGATGAGTTTTAGTCCACCTTCCTGTCTCCTTATGTAGCCTTTACATCACCAGTCCATCTATGGTGAGACAGTGTCAAATAGCCATACTAAAGTCAAGTTAAAAAGAAAAAAACCCACAATCCGCAGCTCTTGTCACATCCACCGAGCTAGTAATCTCATCATGGAAGACTATCAGGCTGCTCAGGCATGATTTCCCTTTTGTAAGGTCATGTTGGTTATTTCCAGTCACCATCATGTCCTTCATGTATCTTGGAATGTTTTCCAGGATTATCTACTCTATTACCCGCCCAAGGACTTAAGTAAGGCAGATTCTCTTTCTTGCCCTTCATGAAAATAAGAGTGACATTTGCTTTCTTCCAGTTCTTAGGAACCTCTTCCAATCACCATGGGCTTTCTAAGATAATTGAGAGTAGCCTTGCAATCACATCAGTCAGCTCCCTCAACTCTTAAGGGTGAATCCCAGGTTGAGTTCATTTCCTTGCAAACATAGCTAAAAAAATAAATAAACAAACTTGATCACTATATCACACAACGAAGCTAAGCATTTGATACAATATACTCTGGACTGAAATCTTTTCTTACATCTTCTTTAAACAATATTCCACCTCAACAGTTTAAATCCAATTTTTCATTTGCACCACAGAACAAAACCTGCTGCTGTGGTTTCCTAGCAAAGGAGAAATGATTGAAATTATACAGGCTTCAGAGAACTGGTCATTTGACAAGGTTTTTGTTTATTTGTTTGTGTGTTTGTGAATATTAACTGAATGACCCTCTTCTTTCTTACACTTCCCAAAAGGTTTCAGATGCCGTGTGCTGCAGTAGCTAACCCTGAGATGGGCTGTTTTGGTGGCCCCTCCTCAGCCCTCTACATGGGTCCAGGGAGCTCAGCCCTGCAATTTTAGATGTGATCCGCTTGACTCCTGCCTTCTTACGGCATCCAACAGAGCAGGTATTGTTTATTCAACTGCTGCAGCTGGGAAATTTACAGTGGACACCCAGTATTCTGGGATCTGTCTGGCTGCTCTCACAATATGGTACTTTGCCGCTTCCAGCTTTTCAATGCTGAAGCAGTGTTGTTGCCATTGGCAACCACAGCCCGCTATTAACATGCAGCCATTATGTTGCAGAAGTATTGAACACCAGATGAAAGTGCTATTCGGTGGTAATTTGTAAACAATACAAGGCATCAGCATTACCAAGGAAGATTTTCTAGGGGAAAAGAAGGATTTAGATGCCAAAACCATTCTAGACTTGGTCAGGCTTAAATTGTCAGTTATAAAAACACACACATGCAAAAAAATATTTTAATTAACATTATAGATTATGTAGAATTTTTAGAAATTCTGAAAGAGTCCTAGGTGTCCAAACTTAATTTTATCATTTAACTTTGAACTAATTAAACACCAACAAAATTATATCAAGCAACTGCTATGAAATGTTCTTTAATAATTCTCCTGGTACAGGTAGTCACATCACAACTGAATGTCAACCCATCATTAGGGACTGGGAAAAAAGTAATTTCCCTAATAGAGAAATTAACTAAAATGCCACAGAGTGTTGTTGGGATTTTTTAACTGATCATGTTGAAGCCACTGATTGTACAAAACCAGCCTCAGCGGGATAGAGAAAGGTTGATAAATTTTGCAGTAACAAAGTCTCATAAACTGCCATTTGATTTAGGGAAACTAACTTTTAATCAGTGGTAACAGACAGAATTCTAAACCACTAACAAAATATATGTTTGGAAGCTTTTTGAATAATCATGAGAATGATAGAATGGCAGAATGGCAATGAGTTGAGCCATCTAAACTACTCCAAATCTAGTCCAACAAATAAATATATCAGAATATTTCATTATGTTTCAAAAATTCATAAAGTATTTTTGCCAGACTAATTACATGTTTCCCCCTACCGATAGGGTTTCTTGTGATTTTTTATATTTCTATCCTTTCAAGTGGAATTATATGAGATAAAGACCAACCTTAAGAGCTCCACTAGATGCATTTATGAAATACTAAACATCTGGGGTCAGAAGAGTCAACTGTTGCAAAATGTTGTTCTATTTACTTTAATAAAGATATGTTTATTTTCATCTAATGCAGGAAAAAAATTAATACAACTTATCTGTCCTCAGGTGGGCAGCCAGGGCTTTTAGGCAGCTAAGTCATACTCTTCGATTCCTCTCACTTACCTCCATATTCACCAGACTTCTGCGGATACTCAGTCAGGGCTTGCAAGTGAATCATATTAGAAACTACAGGAATAGGTTCAAGCGGACATGGACAAGATGCTACATAACTGAATTTCATATTTGTGTCTAACTTCGAAAGCTTTATCAGTGGGACCTGAACTGAGAGTCTCAAAGTAGGCAATGTGCCAGCTTTGTGATCTCCTCTGTCCTGGACTCCCTCCTCAGTGTATCTCTGGAGATGCATGTGATCCCTAAAGTCAGTTTCTTGGCCACTGACTCCATGCAATATGTGGGGATGTTTCTTCATTACTATCAGATAATCCTTAGCCTTGGAGATTTCAATGGAATTCATCAACATCCTTGGTAAATAATGTTGTTCATCATCTTGCCCGCACACCAGGTCACTAGAAGTTGGGTTTGCACATATTCTTCTAATGATTTGATGTTCCCAGAATACTGTAGGTCACATAAGCACATCCTTCAGAATTTCCGAAATATACCACAGTATATTTCTCACAGTTGTGGACCTACGCCATCAAAATGTTGGCCATCTGGAGTGATTGTTTTATTTTGCAGACCAACTTTAGAGACAAGCTCCTAGCGTCTGTGCACAGAATCCATAATTCTGTCCCAATTTGCCCTTACCACCCAGTACTTCCTGGTGACTGTTTTCCTCAGTAAGAAGTAAAATCTCTGTCAAACTCTCTCTTCATATGACCGTCCTCCTCACAATCCAGGTAACAACATGCCAACCATAACTACTGTGACTTGTTGGTTAAGACAAAGGCAATGCGGTCTTTTTTTTTTTTTTTTTTTTACAAATCAGTTCCTGAAAGAGGAGTCTAAAATAATTTTCCTGTCAATTTCTACGTGTCAATGCATATCTCACTTCAGGATCTCTCTATTCATAGAATCATAGAATCATAGAATCATAGGGTTGTAAGGGACCTCTGGAGATCATCTAGTCCAACCCCCCTGCCAGAGCAGGGGCACCTATAGCAGGTTGCACAGGAACGTGTCCAGGCAGGTTTTCAATGTCTCCAGAGATGGAGACTCCACCACCTCTCTGGGCAGCCTGTTCCAGTGCTCTGCCACCCTCAAAGTCAAGAAGTTCCTCCTCTTGTTGAGGTGGAACTTCCTATGCTCAAGTTTGTACCTGTTACCTCTTGTCCTGTTTCCGGGCACCACTGAAAAGAGCCTGGCCCCATCCTCCTGACATCCACCCTGTAAGTATTTATAAGCCTTGATAAGGTCCCCCCTCAGTCATCTTTTTTCCAGACTGAAGAGACCCAAATCCCTCAGTCTTTCTTCATAAGAGACGTGTTCGAGTCCCCTAATCATCATGGTAGCTCTCTGCTGCACCCTCTCCAGCAGTTCCCTGTCTATTATGTAGCTTTTGGGTAGATCTGATGTTTTCTGGGTCTTAACTGAGTGAAGTTTCAGTAAATGAAGCTTTCTGATTCAGATTATATGTTTGAGATGATTACCTTTTTGAAGAATATCCTGATCATGTTATTAATCATATAATCATAGAACAGCTCAGATGGGAAGGGTCTTTGAAAGATCATCTTGTCCAAACTTTCGTGGAAAAGGGAACCTAGATGAGTTCACCTACCACCCTGTCCAATTGCATCTTGAAAACCTCCAGTGATGGGAACTCTACCACAGATTTGTTGAGACTGAGACCTGCAGCTCCAGAGTCCAATGGTGCAAGGATATGTCTATTCAGCATTGGCCCCAAAACTGTGATAGCAGTCGGGATAGTACAGACATTAGTCTTTATCTGGGTTGTGCATGAAGGAGAACGTTTTGCATCTTCTTCCAGGACTGCTTGTTATGACCTGGTTTCTCATTGTGTGTACTACTCAAAGTGTGTGTCCATCAGAAAAAGGTTCTTGCAATCTACAGTGAAGACAGATAAGAGAATAAGATACCTGCCACTGGACTATTGAACTGTGACTACATGCATGTGCCTCATCTACAGTGGTGTCTAGACATGTTGTGGATCCCTAATATATGGTAGATGAATGACAGCCAATGAGACTCTGTTTATACAGCGCTCAGCCAAGTAGGGCCTTGATACAATTATTAAAAAGCTTTTCCGCTATAGAAATCCTAATACAGATAAGACTGGATCCGCAATGTCAAAACCACTTGTTTTCATCATTTGTAATCTACTGAAAAAAGTGGAAAAGTAAAACAGAGACTATAGGAAATCATTTCAAATCTTACTGAAAGTAATTGCCTGAAAGTATGAGTGTTAACAACTAACACATCAAAGGAGTGTCTGGCAGCCATCATGGTGGCAGCTAAGAGTGAATGAAATGCAGGTCCCTCTGATCTGAACCTGGGCTTCAAACTTTAACTTGTCATTAAAATCCTGGCTACCATTTGCTGGTCAAAGTCAGAACAGTATTTGACCATGTAATATTTTTTTTAGTTCAAGATTAAGTAATTTTATGCAGTAAAATAATGCTAGAATTAATCAATAGTATTAAAGATGTGAAGAAATCCTGAAGAATTAATGAGGGACCACATGACACTGAATTGAAATCTCTTAGGAGTTACATATACACAACTAAAAATAGGAAAATTTTCAATTGATTTTGAAACAAATAGACAACCAGGAGAGTTGACCATAATGGTCATATAAGAAGCTGTGCATTCTGAAGTCTAGATGTTGTGAAATTATAGAAGGCTATAGAGAAAGCAGCTGCAAAGTTAAAAAGGATTAGAGATAAAGGTATTGTTTAAGTTTTCAGCAGGTGCATAGTCATGAAAGTAGAAGATAAACCATGTAGTGATGACAGACATAAATCCATGAACTAACGCAAGGTCAAAAATAATACAAAGGTTAGAAAAATATCAAAGATGATAGGAGAATAACACCAAGAAGAAAAATACAAAAGACTGAAACATGATTTACTTTGTTCTCTGATATAAAAAAAATAATGACGGTATATTTCTATTTGATACTGGAAATATCAAGTAAAGGCAAAGCGGTAAGCTCAAAAAGGAAATACCTTACCTATTTGAAAAATTAAAGAAAAAAATATATATCTCTGGTTATAAAATTCTTATTATATTGCCTAGTTTCACTTTAGCCTATTAGAGATCTTACCAAAATGATGCTTCTTCTATAGTCTTTGAAATAAAAAATAAACTCATAATGGGATTGAATGCAGCGTGGATTTGCTAAAGTTTGTTGAAAAATGTTAAAGCATTAGAATAAGATAACTCATTCTCTTTGACAAATTATTTTCCAAACAAGAGAATTGCATTAGGTTTCATCTCTCTGAACTTCAATAGATAGAAACACTATCAGATGGAAATTATCAGCCAATGTGAAGAAAATGAAGATTTGTACTGGCATAACAGGTTATGTAAAGAACCGTTTGAAATGTTGCCAATGTGTAATGATGAAGAGGAAGCCATCAGAATTGAATGAGACTAATTTGGGAAATCTTGAAGAACAAGAATATGATGGACTGATATTATTTAATGATTTTGGTTTTTTTATCTTTTGTTTGGTTTTGGTTTATTTTTAGTTAATTACATCTGTTGACAACTTTGAGAGTCCGTTGTGAAAACTGAGGACTAATGAAATACACCAGAAATATCTGAATAATCTTGAGGAGTAAATCAGATTACATTTAAGAGCATTAACTCAAAATGATCTGAAAATTGGAGTTTGCTTATAAATTTTGAGATTTTTCCATTGGAAATGAAGAAGAGGAGAAAAAGACTTAACCTACCCATGTCTTAGTACAGAGGGGAATTTAGCTCAACTGAGCTAAAATGGCTGATGGCTACATTTTAGATGTTTATATGACAGTTGATCATCCCAAACTCCTTTTGCAGTCAGAAAAGAGAAATAGGCACTTTTAGGAAGTGAATACTGCAAACAATTTTAAGCATCTGTCTTGGGATGAGACGGATTGTGCCCTGAGAAGTGCTTACCTTTGTGAAGGAAGAATGGACTTCTACCTAAACTGTAAAAAGAAAAAAAAGTAATGTTCTTCCAGTCAGGAGAATACTGTTTTGGTTGACTATGACATACCATGAGATGTGACAATGAAAACGGCAAATGCACTCTTAGGATGTATTGAGTGAGGCAGTAGAAACAGAGCAATATACTAAACTTCTTAAATACACAGATGAGATTTTATTTGAAATACTCTGAACAGGGCTTCCATGATAAGAAAAGTGAACTCTAACTGAGAAATATGTTGAAAGGTATTAGTCTATAGTGCACAAGAAAAAAGAAAAAGCTATTTAAGATAAAAAACAATACTGGCATGTAAAATAATAAATTGATGATGTATATTTTTAGGGTGGAGATTAGAAGAGTGTTTCTAACCATCAGAAGATTGAAGTATACAGCTTTTTAAAAGAATAGTTGGGCCAGAAAAAAACTAATATGAAACTTCATCAGTTTACAAAATGGATGCATGTGTCTGTAGGCAAAACAGCCACTTGACTTCATAGTCCAAGAAAGACAATCCTGTTAAAGTCTCTGATATTGTATTAAGGAAACTATTGTGTTGTGAAATATTTCAGCAAGGACAAATCTGTGCCTGCAGAGACAATATGAAAAAAATACTTTTGCAAATGTTAATGCCTCATAAAGAAAGGGCTTAAGTAGGGAAAACAATATAAAATTAGCTTCAAACTAGAAAAAAAACACAATGTTATCAAATTTTGGGAGCATTCATATCTGAAAGAAAAGTGGAAGTGAAGCTTTATGATTCAGTCCCATCCTTAATTAAATAACATGATTATTGTCTTTTTTAATGAAAAGCTAATTTCACATGGCCTGTTAGTTTTTTTTTTACCCTGTTAAGATACTAGTTAGTAAATGTTGAACATATTTGTTAATAAGAAGGACTTTCAATTTACATTTTAATACCTTTTTATTTCATACTGTAATTTAATTACAAACATAAAGTACGTGCAATACTTTGTAATATTGAGAGCTGGTATAGCAGATGACCTTTATTTTAGCAAAATTTGCCATTTTAAAGTAAGGTATATAATGTGGGATTCTATGCCACACTTTGGAGACTTAAATTTAGGGATAAATAAACCTAGCAGGATAGCGTTCGAGTCCAGAACACCTATGTTTAGGTGTTTATATGCAAATTTCTATACATAAGCTAGTTGTCTAAGTTGCCATGGAGATCTATGGCGAGTTAATTAGTACAGTGAATGGATCCTAGAGAGCTATTAAGCCCAGAGCCTTTAGGAGTTCCACTCCTAACCCACACATAAGAGTAATGCCATTTAAGAAACCCAAGGGCATCTGACACAAGATGTGGAGCGGCAGCTATGTGCAATAAGCTGAGGCATTTCAAAGGATGTTAGATGCCTAGTGTGAGCATCAGACTTGAGCCTTTAAGGTAGTTAGTCAGACAGAGTCAATTTCTGGAGATGCCTGCCTCCTCCTGTCCCTATGGAGAAGAACACAGGTGATTCCCTATATGGTGGAAGGAGATGGGAAGGGAAGGGAAGGGAAGGGAAGGGAAGGGAAGGGAAGGGAAGGGAAGGGAAGGGAAGGGAAGGGAAGGGAAGGGAAGGGAAGGGAAGGGAAGGGAAGGGAAGGGAAGGGAAGGGAAGGGAAGGGAAGGGAAGGGAAGGGAAGGGAAGGGAAGGGAAGGGAAGGGAAGGGAAGGGAAGGGAAGGGAAGGGAAGGGAAGGGAAGGGGAAAAAAATTCAGACAGCAGTTGGGGAGACTTCCAAGGATGTGGTGAAAAGAAGGATTTCTCACTTTTTCAAAGTGAAACACTGTGATGGACTCACTGAATGCATCAGATCAGCAACATTTAAAAAAGAATGAAGGTTTCTTTGCAACATAGGTGTAAGCAATGAAATTTATTGCCACAGGAGGTAAGAAGCCAAAACTAACTGAAGAAATTAATGGAAGAAATTCACTTGAAAGGTAGTAAGTATAACAGGGTAGATACAATGTCCGGTTGGATAAGCCACCTGTCCTATAGTAACTAAGAGCACACTGAAGTTTCACAAAAAGAGGAAAGAATTGTAAGTAGAAGGTTATGAATTCTGGTGCTCCCTCACTGTTGTTCTTTAGAGGAACTGTTACTTGTGTGTTATACCAGCCATTATGACGTATGTTATGCCACCCTCTCATCTTATACCAAAACCTGTTTTCCAGAGCCAAGCCAGGACTCCATCCTGAATTGCTATTGAATTAATTTGGCCATGTGACATGATCACTCATTGGAGATACTCTGAAAAGGCAACAAACTCCATCCCATTATTTCTTTGTCTTTTTAATTTCAGTCTTTATTCTTACATCTCATCTGTTTTCCTTCTCACTTTGTAGCTGCTATTGTTGTAATTTCAAATCTGCATTTCTGTTTCACCCTGCCCCTCACCCTCTACACACACACACATACATACACACATGCACAAACACACACACAGAGGTGTAAGTCCTTGCTTTTCTTTTCCATTTGATTTTCTCTCTGTTCTTACACACATTTACCATATATCTTATGCCCACTTGCTATCATTTATTATCAGTCCTGATGATAAATGATGATGATGATTTATCATCCTGGCTAACCAAGGAGGTCCCAGTTGACTGGGGGTTAGCAAATGTGATGCTTGTCTACAAGAAGGGCTGGAAAGAGGATCTGAGGAACTACAGGCCTGTCAGCCTGACCTTGTTGCCAGGGAAGGTTATGGAGCAGATCATCTTGAGCGCCATCATACAGCATGTACAGCACTACTGGGTGATCAGGCACAATCAGCATGGGTTTATGAAAGGCAGGTCCTGCTTGACTAACCTGGTGTCCTTCTACGACAAGGTGACCTACTTAGTAGATGAGTGAAAGGTTGTGGACGTTGCCTACCCAGAATTTAAAAAAGCCCTTGACACTGTTTCCCACAGCATCCTCCTGGAGGAACTGGCTGCTCAAGGCTTGGATGAGTGTACTCTTCGCTGAGTAAAAAACTGGCTGGATCACCAAGCCCAAAGAGTGGTGGTGAATGGAGTTAAATCCAGTTGACAGCTGGTCACGAGTGGTGTTCCCCAGTCCCCCAGATGCCAAAGCACCCTGGCTTGTATCAGAAACAGTGTGTCCAGCAGGACTAGGGAAGTTATCCCCCTGTACTCAGCACTGGTGAGGCCCAACCTAAAATACTGTGTTCAGTTTTGGGCCCCTCATTACAAGAAAGGCACTGAGGTGCTAGAGCATGTTCAAAGAAAAGCAACAAAGCTGGTGAAAGGTTTAGAGCACAAATCTTGTGAGGAGACACTGAGGGAACTGGGGTTGTTTAGTCTGGAGGAAAGGATGCTGAGGGGAGACCTTATAGTTCTCTACAACTACCTGAAAGGAGGTTGTAGAGAGGTGGAGGTTGGTCTCTTCTCCCAAGTAACAAGTGATAGGACAAAAGGAAATGGCCTCATGTTGCTCCAGGGGAGTTTTAGATTGGATATTAGGAAAAATTTCTTTACCAAAAGGGTTGTCAGGCATTGGAACAGGTTGCCCAGGGAAGTGGTGGAGTCACCATCCCTGGAGGTATTTAAAAGACAGGTAGATGTGGTGGTTAAGGACATGGTTTAGTGGTGGACTTGGCAGTGTTAGGTTGATGGTTGGGCTCAATGATCTTAAAGGTCTTTTCCAACCTAAAAGACTGTATGATTCTATCCTCCTTCCTGCTCAAAAAAACAGAAACAAATCAAGCAAACAGCAGTACCATCAAGTTGTGTATTAAATGAACCTAAGTAACCATGTAATTATTCTCACTCTATTGCCGCTGCTCTTTATTGCTCTCACTTATTGTGTCATCTTTCATACTGTAAGACTGTGGGCTCCTTGGGGAAGGGACCGCATCATTTATTTTCTCTTTGAAGTACCTTCACCACCTCAGGCACTTTGCAAGTAACAAATAATAATAATAACCATTAATCAGGTAATCGGATCAGTAGAAAGCACCAGTCATTGACAACTAAAATCTCAACAACAGTAGGCAGGTTCCTACTTCAGAATTTAGAAAGTCTTTTCTTTCTGCTCCTTTCTATTTAAGAAGCCAACTTACTTTATCCAACATAAAATACAGAATCTCTCAAACAGCCTTTATTTGCCCTTACTTTTATTTTTTTTCCTTTAGACTGCAAGGAGAGTGAAATCTACAATCCTTACATTTAAGTGGCCCATGGCTGAAAATATGTATCTCATTTCTGATCATTCCAAATAGCAAAGGTGATTAAAACTGAGGTTATTGGTTCAGCTGAGAGCGCACTGAAATTGCTAGAGCTTAAGGTCTACGTTATCAGAGGAGGTAAAGGCATTTGATTTCATTAGATGCCATTGAAATCCAATGAGTTTTCAGCACCTAACTAGTATAATCAAGGATGACTGAATCCAAGATGACACAGCATTTCCAAGCAGCTGGTAGCAAGAGGTATTTTTATACTGCAGCTTATCTGCACTGTTGGAACCAGACAAATTTCTTTTTTTGTTTGTTTTTTTGCTCAGAAAGGCAAAAAAAATGTTTTCAATAGTATTCCAAAATGACCAGTTGATATTAAGATTTTTTTACTTTCCCCTGACTGGTAACGACTAGGCATACAGTGTATTTCTGCTTATTATCCATTAACATCTTACTCTATTTGTATCTATATCCAAAGCTTTCATATAATTATTCTTTACAGATTTAATTATAGCAAGACACCATATAATGTTGATGAAAGGCCTTTAATTTTAGTCGTAAGACTTAGAAGAATTTCCAGAATAAATGGTAGAATGATGTTCTCTTTATTACAACAAATAAAGTGTTGTAATTGAAAATATAGATAGAGACACACTTTAGGCACAGATCGTTATGTAATTCTAGTGTATACATCAGTTTAATCTCTGAACGCTTCCCATTTTCCCCAATACCCATTTTTCTTCTTCCCCAGTTCTATCATTCTTTCCTGCATAATCTAAAGGCTTATTCTACTTAGCATTAGCTGTCTGTTTTCTTCCCCCTGACTTTTCTATTCATATTTTTAATACTAAATATTCATATATATTAATATTCATATTTCTAACACTAAATAAATCAGATACTGAAATAGTTGCATGAGCCTACCTTTTCTATATATCTTCTTATCTACTAGTTGGCCCTAAACTAAGGTCATACCCTTTTTTTAACCTAGTTTTTATATGTAAACTCACAAAAGGTTTATGCACATAGCTTCTATATATTTATATATCAATAGATAAAACCTAAATGGTATATATAAATCATTTCTGAAAACTCATTTCTCCAGAATGCCAGGTTTACAGGAGATAAATAAAAAAATTAAACAAGTGAGGGAAGTGAGGAGGATGATGATAAGTAAAATTCATTTATACATATATATTTATACACATATATAGTAACTCCCATAGAGATACAGGTATCTCATATGCTCTACTCTAGCTCTTTTTCTTTTTTTTTTTATATTATTCTTAGCCAGTAACTCATTTATAAATTGGATTATAACCTCTTTGGGACAGAAACCATGTTTTATTTCTACAGTGAGACACACAGCATACCTTTGGGGATTTGACACTAAACCCCAACATAGATGGCTTCATATTTCATGTGCTGCCCTGGGTGTTTCTTCCCACAGCATGTAACTTGGAGCAAGATGCTCTTTTCCATGTCTTTTTTCAATTTGCCAACACAGCTGCCAGAAAGTTTGGTTAGAGCATGTGGTAGCACTCTTGTGATATTTTAAACAATACAGAATGGGTAAGAGTAGTAACAAAGGCCTCTCTCAGGGATTTTATAAAAACTTAGAATCACAATCTGTACATGGGGATCCTGGAGGGTATCCACTCTGCCACCACGTGATAGTGCTTGTGCCATTCAATTTTATTAGTGTAACCCGTGAGGCTATATGGATTAGCACATTTTCATTCTCCTCGGTTTCCTGCTTTTTGCTGAGTGAAATGACTGAAAGCTCCCACATTCAACTTTATAGTCATTAGAAGAACTTCTCTCATCTATTCATCACAAAATATGTGCTAAGTGTAGGGGGAACTGGTGTTGGTGTGCTTTTGGTTGTTTTTCCCAAAGGTAGCAAGTGGACCATGCGTAAGAAGTTATTTATAAACCAACTGATACTGCAGAACTGGATGTAGACTTATAGAAAGAAGCAAAGGGGGAAGGGTTATAAAGCAGCATAACTTTCTCCCTATTATTTGAGAGGGATCACACTTTTGGCAGTTGGTGCTTATGGAAAAAACGGTGTGAGTAAGTAAAAGCTCAGTTAATGCATTGCCTGCGCTGTAACCCTGAGTTACTATGTACCTCATACTGTTGTGCTTGATATTTGCTGTTTTCCTTTTCTACCACTGGACCCTAAGCAATTGTTATGACACATCCTGTGGTGTATGTTGGCATTCAGCTGCTAAAGACTCTGCATCCGCCACGTTATCACTACAGTGCTGGGAGTGTGCTGTGACTCTTCTGTGATCAAGCCTGATAACTGATAGTGCTCTTGCCTACTGGTTGTGGTATACACTTGCCCCTTTCTCCATTAACCCACACACCAAGTAGCTAAACCATGACATTATTTGAAAACAAGAAATGCCTTTCTTTCAACTGAACAAATGCCATTTTTTTATTTTGTTATGCTGCTTGAACTTGATATATTACAGGGCTTCAATAGCATTAGATTTACAACGCTACAGCCAGGACTCTTATTGTTAACATTAAGTGATGCTGTTGCAGGCACTGGTTTCACATACATTGCACTGCAGCACTGCACCCTTTGGTTGTGACAGATTTTTGTGCTATGCTACTCAATTATTGGGCGTCTATTGAGCAAAATCACTGAGCCAGGTTTTATAAATACATAGCTGACAATTACATTTCCCTACACAGCCTCATGCCTTGCAGTTCACTGTCTTTAACCAGCGTGTGTCTCTAATAATTGGTTTTCTTCTGGCATCATCTCTGTAGCTAGTGTTGAGTGGGAGTGTGGTGCAGGCTGTTCTTGTACTTTCATGTGGGAGGAGATACTGTGATTTCAGACACAACCCCAGCTGTTAGCTTCTGAACTGCCCAAATTCTTGATTCTTCCCATAGTCTTTAAACAAGAACTGTGTTCTGAGTTTATGACTGGCAGTTACTTCACTGCCTGTCGCATTGTGTGTGCCAGTGCTACCAGGGATCTTGCGCTCAGCCCTGTCTGTGGAAGATAAGGTCACTTTTTGTGAGACTTTCTTTGATCATACAGCTGCATCCAGGGGAGAAGCAGTGACTGTGGGGAGGAAAAGGGAGGTGAGGAAATGCACATTGGATCATAAGTTGGTAGAAGAGGAGTCTCAGTATTTGTTTCCTCTCTTGGCAAGCAAATTAATGGTTAAATAAAGCTTACTCGTGCCAATCCTTTGAAGAAGCTAATTTCCCCTGCCTGCCTCTGTACTGGAGTGCTACCTGTAAAAATGTTGCCCACTTCTTTACTTGAAATGGGACTTTGGCATTAACTTTATGGATCCTGACTCCGTACAGTGGCCTTGTACTTTCTTGTTCACTAAAGGAATATTTGTCCTGCCAACCCCACAACCATTCTTATTCCTCCAATATTTCATTTGAGTATTTTCTTCTCCATGGTTGCCTGTGAATGCTTGATCCCAACATGCATTTATTAGGTGACGTCTTCAGACAAATACCAGGGAATGAGGTACCTTTCAGCGTCTTTGGTACATCCTTTGCTGTAAGACTGCAACTTATATCAGGAATGGGAAAGTGTCAGAACATGACGCAATTCTCCTTTCCTCCTTCTTCTTGTGTCCAGCTGCTGTCCTAAGATGGACCAAGATCCCTGATGCCCTAAAGATCTATCATTTAGCTATAGTTCCTCTGGTAGGTCTTAGAATATTAGCTGGTGTAAGGTAACCTTAAAAATAACTTTACATCAATGCAGATAGCAGCTAAGCAAGGCATAATAAAAATGATAGAAAATATAAGAACAGATTGACTTTAGTTATGGCTAAGTAACTGGGACATGTTAGAAGACTCACAAATGAGAAATGAGACAGACAGAGGTCAACAGACCAGCTCAGTTAAACATCAGAAAGCTTATTTCTTTAAATAGAATAGCATGACTGCGAAATAGATGTTTGCCATACACTAATTAGAATAACTTCATATTAATAATATCCAATTATTTCATATAGACTAATACAATTTTATACTAGCAATAAGATAATAATTGAGAGGTTTACACCAAGATACTCTTCCCCTGTTGCAGAACTTGTATTCATGCCAAAGTTCCCATCTGTAGATGTCCTGAGAACATCATTAGAATAAAGTCTTTGAAGTTAGGGAAATTAGACAAAATTTCATCGCTGATATATTGGTCACATTTTAATGGTCTTCACAATATAATATAAAGATTTGAGTATAAACATCTGTGGTTTTTTTTCTTATAAACTATTGCTCTAATCACAGATTTCATAAACTGCTTTATATATCTATAATAATATATATAACCCCCACTATGTTTTATCTAAATGACTTTGTTATTTATTTTTTCATTCTGCATTTCAGATTTTAAATTAACAAGAAAGACTTATTGGGGTGGGTGTGTGTTTGTTATTTTACCAGTCTCTTTTTTCTAGGTAAGTTCCTTAAATTCCCTGGACTCCCAGCTTGTGTCTGTGTCAGCAGTATCCTTGGGCACTGATGTTGTTCAGTCATTTTCTTGTTTAGCATGTCCCTTTTCAGTGTTAACTCAGTGGCTACTCATCAGTTACTGATATATTTGGGAATAGTAGGCAGAGACTTACTCGAGTGTCGTCTTCACCTTGACAGTGGATGTCTCCAAGAAAGAGCCATTTTGAGCAAGTATCTTCATTCCCTGATTGCCATGAGGGTTCAGTCACAGAGATGTGACAACTGGGCTTCGCTTGGGATTCACTTTCAGTTTGCACTCACTTGTGTCCTGGTTTGAGGTAAAACAGAACCAACTTTCTGTTCAGTAATTTTGCTTCTTCACTAGGCCTCTTCTAACTCTCTGAAATTAACAACATATTGTGCAGAAAACGGTTCATTCTCAGAATGATAAGACCAATGGTTACAATTAGCGCCTAGGAATGGTACGCAGAGAGGCTCTTGCTTATACTTATTGCTATAACAACCAAGGACAGCTAATTTCTTTATTTGCCCTGTTGGAGTGTCGGAAATGGAAAAGCTTTGAGGGTCCCACCCGCAGGGAGGAGCAGACAGCACAGGTGACCCAAAATTGACCAACAAGGGTATTCCATCCCATCTGCCCTATGCTCAGTATAAAAGCTGAGGGATCAAAGGGTCAAACCCTCTTTCTTCAATGGCCAACAGCAGAGGAGGACCCTGTCTGTTCATCTGCCTTTGATCGTGATCTGTGTGTTCCTGACTCCAGATCCAGAATCCAGTTCCCACTCATTGCTGAGTCCAGTCTGGGACTTCCCCAGTGCCTGCTGGTGATGTCATCCTGGAAGCTTAATACGGTTTTGTATACATAGTATCTATTTCATTATTTCCTTTTTATTTTATTATTAATATTTCATTAACGTAGTTTATGCCTTCTAAAGTCATAAATCTCTTTATTGGTCCTCCTCCTTTCCTTGTGTGAGAGGTGGGGGGAGAGCATCTCTCACTGGCCATTGGCCAATTTGGCCAAAACCATGACAACTTGTTCCTGTGTTAGTACTGCATTATATTCCTTTCTGGTTTTAATACCTTTTAAAGAGCCTGCAGCTGTTGCTTATACTCATGTTGCTGCATAGTGACCCTGTTCTGCAGATAACAAGGAATCTCTGATTTTCCTCCTACAAAAACATCTAATACATTTTTACTTTATACACACTTGAAAAGTTTTACCACTGACTTCCATATCCCTGTGATCAAACTCTAAGTTGGCTTTGCCACAGGATTTTTAGAGTCATCTCAACATTTTTCTTTCATCTGGGACATTTGCATGTGTGGATTAGTTATTATGTGTAGATTGACTTCAGGCAAGAATTCATAGTGCAGCGCATGAGTGTGGATCTAGTCATGTTTCTAACTTTACATGTCTCCACTGCTAAATAGAGAAAAAGAAACTGATTCCTGGCCCTGGAGAAAAATGGAACTGACTGTTTTATGTCCTTGGTTCTTAAGACTAGCCCCTTTAATGCTGACTTGTCTTAGAGGAATCTATGTGGAGTACTCCAAAACAGAGTCAGAGAATAAGCTATCGGCTTGCTCCCTTGGTCTCATTCATTTAGCAAAGTAAACATGCCCTTTAAGGCTCCCTTTGCTACTGTAACCAAGAGGGAAGCACACTACCGAACAGAAAATCTTTCTTGCTCTGCTTGCTGGTCCTCTCTGAAGGCTCTCAGTCCATTCTGGATAAATTTCCAACACCTGTGTTTGAGAAGAGAGCTTTGGAGGACATTTACAAGTGCTGAGTGTTGGTTTGGACCTAGGGTTTTCAAATCCCTTTAGACAGCTCTGGCCCTTTGGGATGGTTTAAGAGTGACAGCATCTAGTAGAGAATCTTATGCTGAAATACTCAACCTAATAAAGGCATTGCTCAATTCTTTATATATCAGAGGGTCACACTATACCCACTATGCAGAACTCCACTCCCGAAGGCCCAATTTTCTCACAAATACAGGATGATGAGTTCTGAAGGATCATACCCTTAATTATCCATCTTTTGAGACTTGATGTTTCTTTGTGTTTTTTTTTTTTCCTTCTAAATGTCTTTTTACTTAGAAGGCTACACTACCCTCGTCTGTTTTATCTTGATCTGCTTTAAACAGCCTCAGTTTAATTTCCCACTGTGCTTCAGTTTAGTTCAAAGTGCCTCCTACATGTTTTAAATTTGTTTACATTCTTGTATACGCATAAGAGAGGCATGAAGATTACTTATGAATTTCCTTTAATTTATTCATAGAAGTAAATGTCTACAAAGATTATTATATTATTCTGAATATTTTACATTATGTTTACATTCATGTCTCTGTATATTTGTACATATTTTTCCCTTTTGTGGTCTTACGTTTATATTTTTTTAAGACTAAATGTATTTTTAAAATATTTTTTTCAAACTGTTCTCTGCAAGTTGGAAAATTGTCTTGAAAATAATGTGATCATTCTTCTTGAAGCTAAATTTTGTTATATATGTTGAAACAATCCTTACCTTTGCATAAGATTTTAATCTACCTGAAACAAATTTACCATTATGTTGAATCAAATGATATCTGGTGATTAAAAGATGTAGATGTGCATAAAACATTTTCACTCTCAGATGAAAAGCTCAAACAAAAGCCTCATGGGAAGTCATCCTTAAAAGTTAAATAATCTATACTAGAGAAAATATATATCTTTTGAACATCTTGTGAACAATGTGAAAATAGCTTAATATGCCTTGTGAATAGATGTGTGTTCTGTTGTACGAAGCAGCTGGCTGCTACAGTTTGTTTTGCAAATGTTTCTACTTTCTGCCTTTCACTGTAAAGAGACAAAGGCAGAGGCTCACTTTTTATTAAGTCTTAAAATAATTGGATGATGTCATAGAAACATTGTTAAATGTCCTCTTAAATTAACAGTTTCAGCATCCATAGTTCCTTCCGTATTTAGGGAAATTGAAAAACACATACAGTATGCTTCTGAAATAAGTTTTTATCCAGAGTAAATAGTAACAGTGGTAATCAAAAAGAGCTGGATTTGTTTCACCAGCATCTAATAGATTTCCAATTTAAGCATTATTTTACTCTCATATAAATTGCCCAACATATTAAGTACTTTTTATCATAAAATCAATATGATATTCTAAAAATTGCTTTTTATTAGTCTACAGACAAAGTTACTTGAATGTTTCAGCACTATTGAACAATCAGCCGTTAGCACCTTAATTTGAAATTGATCATTAAAGATTAATTTTGTCTCGCTACAACTATTTGTAAACATTATCCTCACTTTTCTTGTGTCTTCATTAGTACCTTGTCATCTTCACGTTGGTTTGTAACCTATTAGAGTCGCTCTAAGGTCTCAGTAACGGTCCTTTCATTAGACTCCCCATCATTAGATGTTCCACTCCCCAAGTGAACCATCAGGTAACAACTGAAGTAACTGATTGCACTAAAATGAATCATTGATTCAAAATTACATGGAATGAAGAGGCACAAACACTGTGAACTATTTCTCTCCCCTGCAACCAGCGTAAGTGATCAGTGCTCAACCACATAATTGAGACAAATTTTCATTTGAGATAATCACTAGTAAACCTATCCATAACATTTGCTAGTAAATAGATGTAGGCAAATTTTGCAAATAATTTTCTGCTAATATCCCATTTCAAAATGTTCAATGTGTGTAATCTGGTTGAAGGAAAAGTATCTTTTTTGTTTGGCTTGTACAGTGCCTGGTATAAGCAAGCTCTGCAGCCACCATTGTTCAAACCAGTTGTCCCATGAGCAGAGGACAAATGAAGCCTGGTTCCCTGAGGATCTGCATCCTGTCTCCCTAAAGATTTTTACTCCACTACTGACAGGTCCTTTATTAGTACCTTTGAAAGAAAACTTACAGCAGTCTCCTCAGTCTGCCTCAGTTGCACCAAGCCCACAATGCTTTCCTCTCCATTTCATGTCGCTGGCATGCATTACAATAACACTAGTTCTTTTCATACGAGGGCTCATAAGCCCTCAAACAATGTTCTTAAGTTTCTTTTTGTGTTTGCTGCTAGCTGGGCAAATGAAAGCACGCTCAACTCCTGGTTAAGAGCTACGGCTGCTGTGCTGGCTAGTGAATAGCACAGCTGGTCAGTTCCCAGCTGTCCCTTAGGGAAGATATTGATAGATTTGCTATCCCTTACCCATCTCCTGATTTTCCTCAAAATTCATGGAAGCATAATCTCTTTCAGATCTCTACTCCTCTGTGAAATTTTCTTGGAAATTCCCAATGACATCAAATGTTTTTGCAACTGAGAGGGGACAGAAAGACAAATGGTACTAATTTACTAAGAAGAATTGCTTAGGAATAAATATTTCTAAAATATCTGTTTACCAGCATGGCAGTTCATGTAAACAGTTTATTTTCCATGTAACAAAATCGAAAGGACCGTGTCTTGGTCCACAGGACATTAAGTTTAGACCCTCACGTAGAAAGGTTCTTTTTATGGTTAAAATAGAGCATGTGTGAGCCATTAAACAGCACTGTATGGAGGTGACATTGGCACCCATTGAGCACAAGCCAGCCATTTTTTCTAATGTCTTGATAATAGTGGGAAGAAAACCTATATGTGCACTCAGATGTGACATGACCCCACATGCAAGAAAGGTCACGATGTACACAGACTCCTCTCTGTTACTTGCTACAATAAAGAAACCTGAGATCATAGCCTGCAAATGGGGTACTGCAACCCCATGGGCCAGGCTCCCAGTCAGGAGTCTCTGGAGACCAGGACATCTGAGACCAATGTCAGTGAATACCAATTGTCTGGGATAGACAATTATTGCCATGAAAGAGAGGAGGGAAACAGGACTTAGAAGGATATAATACAGGATAATAAATGAGTCTTCTCTTTTCTTCAGCTTATGTTAATTTCCTCTGTCCTCATAAGTCTCTTTAAAAAATAGCAAACAAAACACGTCACTCACTGCATTTTTTCCTACTCAGTTTACACCTTAATTCAAAAACAAATCCCTTAAATTCTACAGATCCAATTATCCAGAGTTATCCTAGCCTGAAAAAGGCTTATTTTGAAAATGATTACACCCATGCTATGATGACTACAAAACACTTTGTAATGGTTAAACAGCTGGAGGGAAATCCTGAGTCTGCAGAAGTTAATGAGAGCTTTTGCACAGACTGCAATGAGGTCAAATTTTTACCCCCAGCACGCTGTGATCTTTGCTTCTTACACTCTTCATAACCATCCCATTGTGACCCGGCTCCCTTTTTCTTTTTGTTATCTCTCATTTCTTATATTTTGGTCTGATTAAAGGACTGTTACGGAGAAGAACCATGTTCAGAACACTGTCTTGATCTCTGATTTCAGAGGTTATATAAAGCTGCAATACCAATATGTAAGAAGATTTATTTTAATAAGTATCTGCGTATTAAATATCTATTTGTTCAATATGATTGTCTATTCAATTTTTTTAAATATGCCCTTTTGAAGAGACTTGGGAGATATATTTAGCCTAGGCAAAATGAAAGACAATGATCTCCTGAACAGTGACATTGACTTTGCTAAGATGAGACCATAGTTAATGTAAGTGAAGGAAGAAAAAAGTGTGGTTGCTTATTGCTTTATGGTTTATACCCTTCTCGGAATCACGGAATCACAGAATCTTCAGAGTTGGAAGGGACCTCTAGAGATCATCTAGTCCAACTCCCCTGCTAGAGCAGGATTGCCTAACGATCATCCCTCAGGGCTGCATCCAGGCGGGTCTTGAAAATCTCCAGAGAAGGGGACTCCACAACCTCCCTGGGCAGCCTGTTCCAGTGCTCTGTCACCCTCACTGTAAAGAAGTTTTTCCGTGTATTTGAACGGAACTTCCTATGTTCTAGCTTGTGCCCATTGCCCCTTGTCCTGTCGCTGGGAACCATTGAAAAGAGCTTGGCTCCGTCCTCCTTAAACCCACCCTTTAGATACTTGTAAACATTAATCAGGTCCCCCCTCAACCTTCTCTTCTCCAGGCTAAAGAGTCCCAGCTCTCTCAGCCTTTCCTCATAAGGGAGGTGCTCCAGTCCCATAATCATCTTGGTTGCCCTACGCTGGACTCGCTCCAGTAGTTCCCTGTCCCTCTTGAACTGGAGAGCCCAAAACTGGACACAGTACTCCAGTTGTGGCCTCACCAGTGCAGAGTAGAGGGGGAGAATGACCTCCTTCGACCTACTGGCCACAGTCTTCCCTATGCAGCCCAGGATGCCATTGGCCTTCTTGGTGACAAGGGCACACTGCTGGCTCAAGGATAATTTGCTGTCTACCAGGACCCCCAGGTCCTTCTCCTCAGAGCTGCTTCCCAGCATGTCCGCCCCTAAACTATACTGGTGTTTGGCATTCTTCCTTCCCAGGTGCAGGACCCTACACTTGCTTTTGTTGAACCTCATTAGGTTCTTCTCTGCCCAGCTCTCCAGCCTGTCCAGGTCACGCTGGATGGCAGCACGGCCCTCTGGAGTGTCGGCCACCCCTCCCAGCTTGGTATCATCAGCAAACTTGCTGAGGATACACTCTGTCCCCTCGTCTAGGTCATTAATGAATATATTGAACAAAATTGGTCCAAGTATTGACCCCTGAGGGACACCACTGGTTACAGGCCTCCAACTGGACTCTGTGCCGCTGATCACAACCCTCTGAGTTCTGTCACTCAGCCAGCTCTCGATCCACCTCACTGTCACCTCGTCTAGCCCATACTTCCTCAGCTTCCTAATGAGGATATTATGGGGGACAGTGTCAAAAGCCTTGCTAAGGTCAAGGTAGATGACATCTACGGCTCTCCCCTCATCCAGCCAACCAGTTATAACATCATAGAAAGCTATCAGATTGGTCAGGCATGATTTGCCCTTGGTAAATCCATGCTGACCACTTCCAATAACTTCCTGTTCCTCTATGTGTTTGGAGACAACATCCAGAATGAGTCGCCCCATTACCTTCCCAGGGACAGAGGTGAGACTAACCAGTCTGTAGTTCCCTGGGTCCTCCTTCTTGCCTTTTTTGAAGATTGGAGTGATGTCAGCCTTCCTCCAGCCCTCAGGCACCTCTCCTGTTCCCCATGACCTTGCAAAGACAATGGAGAGTGGTCTAGCGATAACATCTGCCAGCTCTCTCAACACTCGCGGGTGCATCCCGTCAGGGCCCATGGACTTATGAATGTCCAGCTTGGCCAAGTGGTCTCTGACCCGGTCCTCCTCAACTAAGGGAAAATCTTCCTCTCTCCAGACCTTCCCCCTTGCCTCCAGGGTATGGGATGCGTGAGGGACGGCTTTATCAGTGAAGACCGAAGAAAAGAAGGCATTCAGTAACTCTGCCTTCTCTGTGTCTTCCACCACTAGGGCACCCGTCTCATTCATCGGTGGACCTATATTTTCCCTAGTTTTCCTTTTTCTGTTGATATACTGGAAAAATCTCTTCTTGTTGTCTTTAACTGCACATTCTCACATATTTCTTACACTGTTCTCTTTCTTGTGGAAAATCCCATGGATATATAGCTCACCATTAACATTTCATCATTTAAACAAATGGACAAAGACCGGACTGTAGCCTATGAACGACAGCATTGCATGGAGAGTGTAATAGCTAAGCCTCCCCACATGCAACAATAGCTGATTTAGACTTTTAATTTTTTTTTTCTTTTTTTTTTTTGTGTCGGAGGTGACAATATCTCTAATGGAAGCTGCTTTCAAATAAACAACCCTCTCTAAGAATGCACTCTGATGTTGAGAGAGTTGGAACTGTTCAGTCTGGAGAATAGAAGGCTCCAGAGAGACGTTATGGCGGCCTTTCAGTATCTAAAGGGGGCCTACAGGAAAGATGGGGAAGGACTCTTTGTCAGAGAGTGTAGTGATAGGAAGAGGAGTAACAATTTTAAACTGAAAGAAGGGAGATTTAGATTAGATATTAGGAAGAAATTCTTTACTGTGAGGGTGGTGAGGCACTGGAACAGGTTTCCCAGGGAAGTTGTGAATGTCCCGTCCCTGGAGGTGTTCAAGGCCAGGCTGGATGGGGCTTTGAGCAGCCTGGTTTAGTGCGAGGTGTCCCTGCCCATGGTCCCTTCCAACTCTAACCATTCTGTGATTCTATGAGTCTATGCATGCACGGTTCTGCCTCACACTGTGATAACAGCCGCGTAGATGTCAAACTGCTGTCCCCAGTTGCAGAATAGCACTGGGGCCTCCATTTCTGTGTGACACAAAATGCCAAGTGGAGCTGGGTCAGTAAATTGCAAAGCCAGCTTATTAGATGTTAGTGGGACATATGTGCACAAGAATAATCTACTGACACTGGTAAGTGCTATGATCTTGCCCTCCACTATTTGCTACAGAGTCCTTCTTCTTTCTGGTGGGGGTGGGAGGGGAAGAGGAGTGAAAAACTTCATCTTTCCCTCATAGAATAATATCGTTTTTGTCCTTTCCTGTCTTCATAAGTAAGGGAGAAAACCTTCCTGTTCTCTGTTACATGGGAACAAGTGGCCTGCACACGGTACAATACTGGGTAAAAGTGGTTAAAACTTACATTGGGATTTCCATTTTAAAATAACATAAAAGTATAGTTTGAAATGGATACTGCAAAAAATTCTGCAACTTTTACAACACCTGCAGGCATGAGGATAAATCACGTTGGTGATCAAAAAGTTTTCTGCCTGCATCTTATTCCTGTAAAACTAGCAACTTGTTCTTGCTTTTTTCCCCTGTAATAAATTTGACTCTTGATTTTCTTTGTCACCTGTTAACTAGTAAAGAAAAGTGCTGAGATGGTGTCTGATTTCTTTGCCTACATGTACGCAGTGCCATCTTCCTAAATGTCGCTATGCTCCAATTCTCTTTTTTGACATCCATATTGCTGAACCCTCATGAGTGAGGCTATTAGCCCTCACCACCTGTTCTCACTTTAGAGGACGGAAAACTGACTTGCTCGTCCACTGAATTCTTTCAGGTGAGTCTGGATTTTGTTTTGGGGTTGTTTTTTCTGGTTGTCTTTCAAAGGACTGTATGATGCTTTTGTTAACTGACAGTTAAACACTAACAACAATAATGAAATCTCAACTAGGCCCCATGTTCATTTTGGTACTATCAGGATAATGGAGAGCTGTGATTGATAGAAGTCATATAAAAACAAAACAAAACAAAACAAAACCAAGGTAAACATTTTTGAAAGAGGGAAAGAAACTGCAAGCTAAGCGTTAGGGGAGAGGCAGGAGAGGAGCAATAATCATTCAAAGCTCCCATTGTTATTAATACAGACTACACTTGCAACACTGTAATGACTGCCTACAACTGAGTCACCTCTATCACCAGACCCCCACTTGCTTTTAAATTCTTCCTTTCACCAGCCATAGTAAATGTTGTGTTTGATATTTCTTTTTCTGATGGTTCCTCTGCAAGTGACTTTTTATTTATTTTTTTTTTTAGACGGGAATATCAAGTTTTGAATTACGTTTATCTCCCTATCTCACCCAACTTTCATCCAAAGCAAATTTGGTTGTGGATAACCTGTGTGTACAACAGGGCCAGGAAATTTTAACTGAAACTGTGCATCAATCACCGAGTATAATCAGAGCATTGATAGCCTGATCCATCTGCATTTAAACAAACTAAAAATAGAAGGTATATAATACTATTAGAATATTTTGATGAATAACTTCTGCACAATGTTTTATTCAATAGATTTCAGATGGGCATAACCTTCCTACACCTACATAATGCAATACTGTTAGCATATTCATTACTGTGTTCAGCTCCCTTCATTCACTCTGTGATGCAAATTTTCGGATTGCTCTGCATACTGGGATAAAAGAAGTTTGAACACAATGATCCTACAAACCCTCATATTTTCTCATTTCTCTTAAACTATCTGACTTCTTTTCTGACTCCTTCTGAATGTCTTCTATATTCCAACCTCATATGTCTAGTATACTTCTAATTGAAGATTATTATTCTACATATCTATATTTCATTGCCCTAGACTTTCTTTTTGTCTCAGGTAAGAGTAAGTCAGTAACAGAGTGTTTAACAGCTAGCCAATGTTTGGGCTTATTTTTGTTTTAAACCCACTGAAAATTTCAAAATGAGACTTTCTTATGTGCTCATAGCTTTACCACTACACTGAAACAGAGTAATAAAGATCTTCCCAGTCTTTTTGTTCAAGTGTAGTAGATGGCATGTACTTTCTTAGCACAAACTTAGCCACTCCATGGATTCGAATATTTTACGAAAGAGAATATATTTTTAATAACTATCTCAGTAAAGTTACCAAAAGAAAATCACACTTGAAATTGATGTCCATTACCATAAATAATAGATCATTGGTTTCCTTTGTGGTTAATAATGGAAACCAAGTACGTAATCATGAGATTAATACTGAATCATGATGAGAAGCAAAATTACCATTTACAGTAATAATCAGCTCCCATCATGACATACCAACAAACTAAAAAGTAATTGAATAGGATTATTAGCAAGATCATGCTAATATTAATCAACCACTTTTATTGATTGAAGAAAAGCAGTATAATCCTTGACAGTTTTGTTATTCAGTTGACCACTTCATATAATATACTCAAATAAGGTGATCTTTTTTAGGTCAACCATGTGCAGGAGATTACAGTGATTCTTTAGACTGTTATGATCACTTTTGTATGCTGATTTACTTAACATAGGAATCCTGTATGATGTTCCATTCTTAAAGCAAATGCATACTCCAAATATATATCTTTTTTTCTTGCAGAAATTCTAGGCCTATCTTATTAGAAATGGCTAAGATATATTATTCTCCAGATTGAAACATGCATTTTAGTCTACCAGTAGACAGAATTCCTGTTAGTTTACTGTCACCAAGTGAAAAGAATGTAATAATTCAGTACAGCAAGTATGTCGCAGCACAAGAAATGTTCAGGATTTCATCCATGGTCGAGAGTAAGGGGGATGTCCTAAAGGATGACTCAAATTAAGCAGCTCTCAGAAGAGGATCAAATAGGTGTCACACTTAGCTCTCTGCTCCAAATCTTAATTGCTTGATTAATGATAACATCCAAAGTCCTTGACCCATAAACAGTATTTTGTATTTGGTGGTATACCACCATACACTCTGATTTCTACCCTGAAGAGATGCAGATTTTTCCTAAGTTTGTGAGTGTATTGCCTCTAATTTTAAAAATGCTGCCACTGTGTTTTGGACATACAACAGGATGCTATGAGTACTTGGCACAAGCAAATAAAATAAGAAGGTGGGAAACAGAATCATTTTAAATTAGAAAATTTGGAATGATACTTAATAATCCTTCTGCCATTTATTTAGTATTGCTTGGACAGCACAGTACTGAGAGCATTAGAAGTGAGTTGAGCTCTGAGGAGAGGAAGGCAGGAGCTGTGTAGGTTTGATTCACAGTAATGTTTCTTTTATTTTCAAAAGGTAGAGCAAAAAAGGATGTCAGTGAAGTGGGAAAACAGGGGAGTGTGTCTTTGTTAATTGCAATTCCCCCAGTTCCTTTATGAAGGTTTGTTGTAAGTGTTGGGTAGCAATTGTCACCTGGGATGGGAACTCTGTGACAGTCAGACTACTGGATGAAAAAAATTCTGTCAGACTGGGTCATAACAGGTAACCACTGGGAAATTAAATGTGTTGGGCTACAGACCTACCAGCCGAAAGGCATCATAGGACCCCTATACTGGCTATCCACATCAAGGTTTTGGTGATGGAGTGGGGGTGCTGCAGGAGCAGGCTTGTGAGGAGAGGCCGGGGCTGCCCTGTGGCAGACACAGATGGTTCCAGCTAGCTCCAACAGACCCACCGCAGGGCACGGCTGGGCTCAGCCAAGGAGGCGGCGCCTTGAGGAATGTGTATTTAAAAAAGGGCAGAAAATACTGGATGCAGAGTGGAGCATGGAACAACAGAGAGCGAGAAAAAGCAGTGGGAACACCAAGGTGAGAGAAGAAGGATGGGGAGGAGGTGCTCCAAGCACCAGAGCAGAGATTTCCCTGCAGCCCCTGGAGGAGACCATGCTGGAGCAGATTTTTACTGACAGGAACTGCATGGAAAGCCCATATCAGAGCAGATTTTTTTTCCTGAAAGAAACTGCAGAAGGAAACCGTGGGAACAGGCCATGCCAGAGCAGAGGAAAAGTGCAAGGAGGAAGGAGCAGCAGAGAAACATCTATGTACTGACCATGACCTCCCACCATCCCTCTTGTACTGCTTGGTGGGGGGCAGGGTAGAGGAGGTGAGAGTGAAGGAGTTGAGTCTGGGAAAGGGGTGATGAAAGGTGTTGCTTTAAGTTTTGTCTTTTTGTGTCACACTACCCAAATCTACTTTAGTTGGCAATAAATTAAACTCATTTTCCCCAATCGAGTCTATTTTGGCCCTGACAGTAACTGCTAAGTGATCTGTCTTTACCTTGACCCACAGGCTTTTAATCCTATTTTTTTCCCCTGTTCTCTTGAGGAGGTGAGTGAGAGAGTGGCTGGGTGGGATTTTGGCTCTTAACCAAAGCTAACCCTCCACAAAGCCCCACCTACAATGCATGGAATAGAGGTCTGCAAAAGAAGCAGAATTTCTTTCTTCTTTTGCAAAATATTACTTCTTTTTAGGAACAGAAATGCAAACTAAAATCTCTCATGGTTTTCTTACAATTTTCTTCTAATTTATTTTTAAGCTGGTGTGTGTGTGTCTATGCCAGAGCATGGGCAGACATAGAAAAAGTTTAAGTGGGAATACAGGATATGCATTTGCAATTTTAGAAACCTCTTAGTCTTCCTACAGAATCAAAGGTGAATATACCAGGGAAAGTATAAGTGGCAAAAACTGAAAATATGCAAGTTTTACTGTGAATGCACATGCTTTTCCAAAGATTTCTTGTGTATTTATATATAAACAAAGTGTTTTCCTTGCTTTGAACAGAATCATTAATAGATTCTATTATTATTTTCACATTCCAGAGGATCTGAAATCTGTACCAGAAGGGCAAGCATTAGACTCATTCTCAGTAAAGAGCTGTGGACTTTAACAATAAAGAAATGAAGTGAAGAACTGTGCCATCATGTAGAGTACGGACCTCAATTCAGCCTAACACAAGCAAATCCTCTTTGGGAAAGGTTACTTTGTACCTCAGGTAATGTCAAATGGAAATCACTTTCTACTTCTGGTTAAGAAGCTTTGGTAATAAAAGCATTGAGAAGCCTATGTTTACAACAGAGCCAAGACTTGCAGTGTTACAGAGTGACGTACAATAGTGTAGTGTGGAATTCCTTTTGTATGTACTTGAATATGGGATTGCTACGTAAAAACAACAAGTTGTGTACCTGTAGTACAGATAAGCATGCAACTACAAAATATTGGGCTTATGGTAATCACAAGATTGTCTTAAACTCTCTTTTCGATAAAAATGCACATGCAAAACATTGAGCTCGTTCATAAAAGAGCAAAAATGTGCATTAATCTGCATTACATAATTAATATTAGTGACAATGTTACAATTTCTTTTTTTGCCAGCAGGCCTCAGCTCTTCCACACCATGAATGGACCAGATCGTAAAAAAAAGAAGAAAAGAAAGAAAAAATCCTTACTGGACAAATTTTCTAGAAATTAAGATGGAACACAACATGAAGGACTGGTACACCTCATCCTTCTCTTCCTGCCCAAACAGTTGCAGACCTGCATTCCATTTTCAACTTAAAAGAAGCACACTGAGGCAAGCACATATTCAGGTTGCACCGTACACTTAATCACCCAGATGCGTGGGGTTTGTTTTGTTGTTTTTTTAACTTATAATTCAATCACATTACTAACAATGAGTTATTTCTGTTTCATTCCGAAAGCTATATTCTTCTGTGAGTCAGGTTTTTAGAAATATAAGTAGATATGCAAAAGAACTCATATCTCTTTTTACAACTATATTTAGGTTGCTGTTTGCCATACAGCAACTTCACTGTTGCATAGGTCTATTTCAACCTCCTTCATTTCGTATAGCAAGTTGAATATAAATATAGAATCATAGAATCATAGGATAATTTGCATTGGAAGGGACCTTTAAAGGCCACCTAGTCCAACCTCCCCTGCAATGATTAGGGACAACTTTAATTAGATCAGGTTGCTCAGAACCCCCTCCAACCTGACCTTGAATGTTTCCAGGGATGGTGCATCTACCACCTCCCTGGAAAACCTGTTCCCATGTTTCACCACCCTCAAGGTGAAAAACTTCTTCCTTATATCTAGTCTAAATCTCCCTCTCTTACTTTAAAGCCATTACCCCTTGTCCTCTGGGAACATGTCCTGCTAAAATGTTTGTCTCCATCTTTCCTGTAGGCCCCCTTTAGGTACTGAAAGACCACAATAAGGTCTCGCCAGAGCCTTCTCTACTCTAAGCTGAACAACCCCAGCTCTCTCAGCCTGTCCTCACAGGAGAGGTGCTCCAGCCCACTAATACTTTTTTTGGCCCTTCACTGGACCACTCCAATGGGTCCATGTCTTTCCTGTGCTGAGGGCTCCAGAGCTGGATACAGTACTCCAGGTGGGGTCTCAACCAGAGCCGAGTAGAGGGGTAGAATCGCTTCCCTCAGAGTGGTGACCACGCTTCTTTTGATGCAGCCCAGGATATGATTGGCATTCTGGGCTGCAAGTGCATATTGTTGGCTCATGTCCAGCTTTTCATCCACCAGTACCCCATAATCCTCCTTTGGAGGGCTACTATCAATCCCTTCATCCCCCAGCCTATATTGATACCAGGGGTTGCACTGACCCATGTGCAAGACCCTGCACATGGCCTTGTTGAATCTCATGATGTTCACAAGAGCTCACTTCTCAAACCTGTCCAGGTCTCTCTGGATGGCATCCTGTACTTCAAGCATGTCAACTACACCACTCAGCTTGGTGTCATCCACAAACTTTCTGAGTGTGCACTTGATTCCACTGTCTATGTCATTGATGAAGATATTGAACAGCACTGGTCCCAATATATATAACTTGTTACAAGTTATTCTGTGCTTTTGACATCAGATAAACATAGATGAATATTAAAAAAATTAATGTTGTATTGAAGTTCTGGGGATTTTTTTCCACACTAATGCAATCTAGTAGATGCCTAATTTGCCTAGAGATTTTTTATTTTCCTTTGGCTTAACCTGATAAGACAGAAGTGCTAAGAGTATAATTGACCTCTCAGGTAAAACGTGCACATGACCTTGTGTGCTTCATATGGGCAAATGATCTAAATAGCAACAAAGAACTTGGGAAGTTTAGTTTCTGATTTTGGAATCTGCTTTATGAGTCACTGCAACGGGCAGTGTCTTCACAGAGCAGGCCTGTGTTAATAGTTGACACACTGTCGTGTATTTGAGTAATATCTTTTTGCAATGAAAATTAAGTTCAAGTAACACTCTTTCATGAATTTATATAATATAATGTCTTCTGCTAATTAGCGTCCTAAGTAGTTCATCAGTGTTATCACTAAATTCTGCACATAGTGAAAAATGGAAAACCCTAATATATTGGCCTGTAATTTCATCATAAATTCGTGCATGCTATAGAGTCAATGACATTCAGAAAGTGTATTAACCTTTGGAATAAAATGAATCATCAAGGCAATAACAGCTGAGGCATATGTATCACCTCTACCTGGTAAGGTATAGAAAATGCTCTCTCCTTCTGAGCCCATGTAATGTAGCAAAATGTTTCAGTTATGAGTAATAGGGCATGTTTGTCCTGCAACATCAATCATATGCAGGTAAATCTTAAGCATTTACAACAACATTCAAAACGAAATTTGTGGACCCATTGAACAAGGAAGAAAGATGATAAGTGCTGGAACAACCACAGAAAGAATCTAGCTCATCACCAGCTTGTTCTATGTGTTAATGTAATCAAGACAGATGGCAATAGATTTACAATGACAATTATTACAGGACCACTTCTACTGTCTCCTTGGCTGCGAAAGTTTTTTTGAGTATCACCAGAAAATATCTTTTGGGAGAAACAGGATTCTTTATAGGCAGTAGTGTGCACTTTTTTTTTTTTCCCCCCAGGGAAAAAATATTTTTGGTCAATGCTGATTAAGAAGATAGTTTTTGATTAATAAAGAATCTAGTCAGTAATGAGGAAGAGTTAAGTAAATTAGTTGCCGTCAACTTCCTGTGGTAGATTTCTTTTACAGAATCTGGTATCAGAGGGAGGAAATACTCCAAAACACTGATATTCTAAGTGGAGTTAGTAGAAGGCATTTAAAGAACCCAAGAAAAAGTTATTGAACCTTCTAGTGCCTGATACAGCAAGGTGGTAACCTTTTCTCTGTAGCAATCCCACTGCCTGAAAATATAACAATTACCTGTCCTAGCTGGAAGAGGGATGTCTGGTGTCTGTCTTCCAGAAAGGTGAGACAACCAGGGAAAGGAACAGAACTGAAATTTATTGTTGAGTAGCCTTCCCGTATAATAGAAAAGAGTTGATGCCTCAATAAGCCAGACTGTTTTCTTCTTTTAAGGATGTGATAGCTATTTCTTCCTTTGCAAAGACAATGAATATGGCACACCATAACCACTCTTTGTCTTTTGCAAAAGAAAAAATCTGTAATATTTTATGTTATATTTTTAGTACTGCAAAAAACAATTCTCCCAGACTGTCCAGGTTTTAAACACCTACATATATGATGTCAAAACACTAGGTCAAGTTAAGTATGTATGTGTCTGTATTGTAAAGGCAAGTGTCTTTTCAGCTTTTTCGGACATATAGAACTGTTTGGCTTTCTCACCTCAGGCCACGGGTTCTTGTTGAACAACCAGAATAAACCATTTTCAAAATCTTGTTACTTGCCAGTATTTCAGTGGCACAGAAGAAAGACTTAGTCAAAGACTCTTGAAATGCAAAATTTATTGAGAAAGGAAAAATGAACTAATGTTCACTCTATCACAGAGTTATAGCCTTGCTAAATGATCCCTATGTCATGATGTTTGGTTGATTCCGGTTATAAGACAAAAAAACCACCAAAGTAAGTATTAAAAGTTAACCAGCAAAGTGAAAAGTGATAACCACTAGGAATCATGAGTTTCAAAAGTCTAAGAAATAGCAAAACTAAAAATCAAGCCTCCTCTCCTAAAAAGTGTTTTGTAGTGCATCTGGATTTTCACATTTCTCTTTGTTTGTAGAAATCCTCAGCAACTGGTTGTCAAAAATAACACAATAGAAAGAAGAGAAGAAGGAAATTTCAGCATCCCCTGTCTCGACACATGTTCCTAGAATAACAAAACATTCATAATCACTCATCTTTTACTTAAACCTATCTGTAGTTGAAGCAGATAACAAACAAGCAACTAATTTTTTGATACAGTACTTATAGTAGAAACATGGAAAAGTTGGCTTTGCACCTTGTACTCTAGTTGTCAAATTGACCACAACTGGTTTTAGAATTAAATAAAGCTGAAAATGCAGAGAATTATATGTGAAAAATGAAATATGTAGTGATAGAAATAACCATGAGGAACATATTAAGTTTTATGCATAATCTTGTAGGTAGATTTTTTTTGAGATCAAAATTTGGCCATACTTGTCTAAGAACCTCTTATATCTCTTTTCCAAGAATTATACTCCTCAGGTTTAGTGCCATTGGTTGCAGAAACACAGGAACAAATGTAGGTGTTTTATCTTTCCACCATAGCTGGTATCAAAGCTTTTAGAGGATGGCAAATATTCCACAATTACAAAGAATTCTGCTCAGAAGATATCTGCCATGTTGATTCAAAGGTTACCTCTTAGTTTATGAAATTTATGAACTTTCAAAGTTCTAAACAAATGAAGAGCTTCCAAACTGTGGGTGACACCAGCATTATTCATGTCTTTGGCTGAATACGTAGAGCTGTATCAATTAAAAAAAATAATAATAAAAAATTGTCCACTTTCCTTTTTTAATAGTGTCTAGTGACAGAAAATGGAATAATTTAATTGGAAAATGACCAAACAAAATGGTTGGGTTTAATTATTAAGTGAGTTATAGTTTCATTTAATGGAACATTTTATTGTTGCTACACAATATTAATCTTTCTCATTCAGAAAATTGACCAAAGACTACTAAATCTTCATGTAAAAATGAATTTTCTTGCGTGCATGCTACAGGCATCCTGAATTGATAGGCAAATCCTGCTTGTTATCTAAATTCTTCATCAGATCTTTTAGTCCCCCAAATGAAGTCAGTTACAGTCCAGTGAAGCCTAAAATATACATAGAATACAGCTATCCAAACAGTATCGAAAAGCATGTAAAGCCATGTGACTTCTTATCGACAAACCACTAAATAAAATTCATAAAATGGGTGAAAAGTATTAAAAGTCTTCTTCCCATCAGTGATCCCATAAATATTTTTGAGAAGATTTTTCCTTGTCCATGTTTTCATAAGTTTGCCTTTCTTCATATCCTTGTTTATATCTACTTAGCTGTACTATTTGAATTGGGGATGGGTGAGGTATAGACTCTGTTAGTGAAGAATATCACTGTTTGGTTTCATTATGAATTTGAAATAAACTTGAATATTTCATGAAATTAAAGATCAAAATCATAGTAAAAAAATTCACTACAACTGAAGTAAATACTTCTTTCTCAGTGTTGACAATTTATTTTTTATTGTACTTTAACAAAAAGTAGTCTAACTGAAAAGCTCAAGATATATTCAGCTCAAGATACATTGAAAAACATCACATTCAGTCAGTGATGAAGGTTTCCACCTTCCTTGACTTGTGTGGTTTTTTTTCTGAAAGGAAAACACAATCAACAGCATTTTACAAAGCTTTTCTGTTCCGATGTCTGAGTCCATTGAGGCTTGCTGATCAGTTCTATTTGCTATACTTTGTAGAGCCTTGCCTTCTTTTTAGTTCCCCCCCCCCCCCCCCCCCGCCTCTTTTCTTCCCCCTCAGTTGCATAGAAAGGAGATGAGGTCTAATCTCAGTTCAGATTGTGCAGATAGGCTCTGCTATTGGTTAATAAAAATTTGTGGAAGGTCCTTTTGTTGGACAATCAACCCCAACAAAGACTCATCTGTTTGGTAGTCCAGAAAGGTTTCTTATCTAGCTGCCTCTTACTTTTATCACTATAATAATTTTTAGGTCACTTTTAATATGCATTATGTTGTCTTATTTTTCAAGCATGACAAAGTGATGTTTTGAAGTTAAATCATAACTAAAACCCACATCATTAGTGTTAACTGAGACATTGCATTTAAATTTCTTCAGTAGGAATTGGTGAACTGTACATTAAAAGTTAAGTTTGTTACTACACAAGATATAATTTATTTTTGTTTGTAAAATACTTATCAGGTAAATTATACTTCATTGTATAAAGCCTTATGACCTACAGCCATCAAGCAATTCTGAGGGCAAAAATGGATGTTCTCTGAAGGTTAAATGCTCTATGAGAACCTGTAGACAGTGAGCTACTCATTTGGGTTGAGTGGAACTTGCAGTTATCTGTTTCAGTTCTTTAGCAAAATCCAGCATCATTCCAACATTATTAAGCAATGAGAAAACTGTTGTTACATGCACTGAAACAGCAGACATAATATTTTAGCCCCTTAATATTATTACCTCATGTATTTTTCAATGGTTTGGTTTTTTAAAAAAAAAATTAAATTGCAAATAGGATACAGTGGGTGCAGTTTAATTCGCTGTATAAAATGCACGTACTCTGTGCACTTTTAAGTGCACCAATTAATCCTTTTTGGCCTCCATCTGTTCATCCAGAGGACATGGTGTCACATCCACCATCCCTATGCAGGTGCATCAGACACCCTAAAAGTGTTAAAGACACAAGGTCCTTCACTTGCTCTTGTTTAGGCAAGTAACTCAAGCCCTCGGTTTCTGAATCTGAAACTGAACCCATTTTATTGGAGATATACATGTACTTAGTTTTCAGATTCCTAACCCTGAAGACATGGTCCTGAAATAAACACTTAAATTCCTTATCAAGACATCCTAAAATTTCCTTGAAACATTAAGCTCCCTAAAAATTCCTTTGACTTAAGCACTTCTCTTCATCAAATGTCCAAGGAGCCAATGCCTTTTAGGGACCTACTGACCTGGGATACAACCAATCTTAGTCCTTTTTTGAGGCAAGGTATTTAAAAATGCAGGACTGCTGCTGTTCCAGCCCCTTAATTGTTGCAACTGCCCTTTTCTGTGCCCTTTCTAACTCCACTCTGTCTTTCTTGAAAAATGAAGAAAACACAACTGCACAGTAGTCAGGATGTGTGCACTCCAGGGTTTTCTACAGGAGCAAGATAACAACCTCTGTATTGTTTTTAATCCCTTTGTGATGGTGCCCAACATTTTATTGGCTTTTCTTGATTGCATATTGAGCTAACATTTCCAGAAAACTGTCGAAGTTGACCCTAAGGTTTCTTCTCTAGGTCGTGACTTACAATTCAGAGTTCAGCAGATGTGATTTAGAATTCTTTTCCCTAGACACACCATCTTACATTTATTTACATAGAAACTCAAGAATTTTGTATCACCTGAAAACTTGGAGATTTCACTGCAGACTTCTACTCCAAGTCATTGATGAAAATTTTGAATAAAACCAGTCCTCACACTGATTTATGGGGAACCTACTGGTGATTCTTTTCCACCCAGAAAAGTGAACTTGCTTTCCCTCCTTCAACCTCATTTACAACCAGAAAAAGGAGCCTTTCTTGTTACAACTTACTTTCTTTACTGAATTTGATAGAGACTTGCCAAGGACTCTTTCAAACTCCAAATATATTATGTCTATCCTATTTCTCTTATCCACTTGCTCTTCAAAACCTCCTCAAGTACCAGCAGGTTTTTGGGGGTGATTTCCTTTTACAGAAGCCATTCTGATTCTTTCCTAACATATTATGTTTATCCAAATTCTCATTATTTCAGTGATTTTATCTTTATTACTGACCACCAGATAGATACTCGTGACAGAAGCCAGGCTCACTCGTCTGCAGTTCTTAGGATTCCCTCCAGAGCCCTTCCTGTACCTGTGAGTTACGTCAGTGACCTGCCAGTCCTCTGGCACAGCTGCAGTCTGTGATGACAAGTTACACACTTTGGCCTCTGCTTCTACAACTTCACATTTGGGTTCCTTCAGAACTCTGTTGAATGTCAGGCAGTCCTAGTGACACATTAACATTGAACTTACTTGATCTAACACTTCCTTAAAATGTATTTAGTGCTTCTGACTTACTTCTTACAAAGAAAGTATCAGGTGTGGGAATCACCCAACACCTAGCTGTCTGCCTGGTTTTTATTTTTAATACTCCTCTTTTACCTTTTAATTTTCAGTCCCAGCAGCCTTGTTTCTTTTTGATTAAGGTGCAACTTGTTCTTCCTGTGCAGATTCTTTTGTTCCCCTTTAACATCCTAAATGGCTCATCTCTCCAGCATAATCTCATTTATACATTGAGACCCTTGATTCCTGGCTGTGTCCCAGGTCTCACATGTAAGACTAGAAATACTTCACAGAACCCTATGGTGGAGCTCTAGGATGTTAATCTCCTGGATTGCAGCCTGAATTTAGCATCTAGAATGTTTTTACTACACTCCTTTATGTCATTCATGGTATGGACTGTAGAGGATGACCACCGGCTGCTCTTCTGAACATATTGTGGAGTTCACTGTGTTTGCACTCAGCAGGCAAATTACCATCCGGTTTTCTCAGATATTACAAACCCATCTGGCTATATCTAATAGTAAAATCTCCCACTACCATCACCCAGTTGAAGTACTCTTCTGATGTGAGAGCACCCCCTGTGTGAAAAACAAACAAACAAACAAACTAGTCCTAAGAGCAGAGACTGGAATATTTATGCTGTAATCAATTAGAATAAACTTAGGGAATTTCTCACCATTAGTTTTCTGATCAGTGACATTTTCATGCCAAATGGCATGGCATTTAGAATGTACACATAAGGGTGGGTAGTGTAGTAAGCCAGCACATTCTGAACACATACATTTATTAGGAAGAAACAGTAGGTCAAATACCCTAAGTCTTAAAGATATCTAAACCCCTTCCTTGGTTTAAACCACAACTACTAAGAATTTATGCAAAAGGTGATCTCCGTTTTGGAGTTTCGGTGGAGGTTTGTTTTGTGGTTTTCTTAGGTAGCCGTCCACATAATGTGGAACAGAAAAAGGGTCTAGGTGCATAAAATACATAAATCCCCGTGAGTTACGTACTCCTTTTGAGGCTAAGGGTGCTAAAGCACCTTTGGGGGATTTTAGAATCCTAAAACCAAGATTTTGACAATTACTGCTATGATTTATTATTTGTTTACAGAGATTAAAAAAAATAAAAATAAAATATCTGCCTAGCATTTCTTTGGTCTAAAGTCTTCTTATTAGTCACATAGCTGAATATAAATATTGAAAAATTGATAATTGCAGTCAAGAAATAAGTACAAATTATTTATTCAGAAAAATATTTCTTAAAAAAAAAAAAAATCCATGCTAGTTACTGCATTTTCCCCCTTGTAAAATACTGGCGCTCTTGTAGAGTTATCTCATCTATAGATGGCCATACTGGTACAAGTCAGGTAAGTAGCAGAACTTTTGGAACCCATAGGGCTATAGGAAGTCTGTGGAAGATAACACTAGATGATTGCAAGATTCAGATACAAGATTCTTTAAGTGTTCAAGCACAGTAAATCATTTGTTCTCCCTCTACAAAAGTCACACAGACTTTTGCAAATATTAGTTAAAAGGCAACTTTTAAGGCATTATTTGAAAATGTTGAATAGTCAGGTATGGCAAAAATTGCAGAAGAATCTGTACCAAAAATAAGTAACTCATGTTAATCATATGGATTTGGGGCTAATGTATTGTTGTGGGTTAACTCCAGTAGGCAGCTAAAACAGTAGCGTGTTATCAGCATTGTTTTGCTCACAAATCTAATATGCAGCACCATATGAGCTGCTATGAAGAAAATTAACTCCATCCCAGCCAAACCCAGTACAGATACATACACATGTACATATGTATACCCAGAACCATATACATTAAAAATTGATCAAATTCAGAGAAGTGAACAAATATTGTGATAAATGTGGGAACCCACAGAGGTTTGTTTGGACTGGAATTAAGAATTGTTTATGAACATTATATAAAAAATATCTTATGCTTATAAGAATGTTTATTAGAAGTGAAATTTTCAGAATAATGCATCTGTGCAAGGGTAAGAACTTGCCTCAATGAATTAAATTTCTTTTCCTTCTTCTATCCCAATGGACATGAAAGTTGTATTCATCAAGTCTAGAGTATATACTACATTGTCATGGATGTAGCTGAATTGAATTGTTCGAGATTACTCTCACACTAAAATATATGCACATTATATTTTTATAACAGTATAAATTGTTCATATATTTTAAAATGAGAGCTATACGCAGGTAATTCTTTAGTAAAATGAAAGCTAAATTCATCAAATATGTTCCTGTCTCTGTGAACAATCCCCTGAGTTTTACAAAGATACAGCCACCGTTTCTTTGTACCAGATTTCTCTCTTGTTGTACCTAACTCTAAAAGGAAAGTTACAATAATGCTTATGACCTGCTTTTTAAGTCGCTTAATATAAAAGTACAGTGGCTAAGTCTCATTGCTTTGTCTGGGCCATTTACAGATGCTAATGAATTTTCATCTAGCACAAATGTGATTAGAAATGCACTAGGTAAAGGAGATTGATCTCTGCAATAGTTAATGAAACTGAGCTGAACAATACAAAAAAACCTGCTGCAGATCCAGTTTTTGCTGCCCAGAGTGTTGTTCACCCTTGGCCAGACCACTTCATTTACCACATGTATGACTGATGTAGTATCATGAACCACCTTTATCTGGGAATAAAGGTTATGAAGATCAGGATGCAATGAGACTTTGGGACATTTTCACAACTCTTCAACATGTTTTTATTACTAACTGTAATGCAGCAATCTACCTTTTATGAATATTAACACAACAATTATATTTCCAGAATTTACCTGTAGTTTTCCTGTCAAAGCAAATTATATTCCGTTGAGCTTGGCTAATAACACAACTAAAAGCAGTATTAAAAATCAAATTGCAATACATGGAAAAACCAACAGAAAAAAAAAAGCCCCCCACTCCAAAAAAAGCAAAATCGTATGTAGCAATAAATCATCTCTAATAGTGCAAACCTCTTGTACATATTCCAGAGGCAGAGGCAGAAAACAAGCAAACAAGAAAAAGTGATGTACTAGAGGGGAAAAATAATGTCTCACAAGAGTTTATTTGGCAATCAATAGAGATCATAGACCTTACCCTGTTTTAACAACTAATGAAACATTAAAGTGCCCAGAGACACAGAAATTTCAAATGCCACCACAGGTTGCCAAGAAGTAAAGGTTTCTGCATTTGTAAGGTTGTTCCTTCAAACAGAGAAGTGGTTTTAAGGCAGTAATTCATTCAAGAGGTTCAGTGGACACCATAACTCATGAAAATTTAGAAATGTCAGGTGTTTGTGAGATGAATTGCTGCCTTACAGCAATCTCTAATTATATGTTATAGATAACCTAAATGACAGAAAACCACAATTAAGAGTAAAAAAAAAGTGATTAGTGTGGATCCTGTTCTATTTATAATCCTGAATACCGTACCAATTTCATATGCACACATATCAAACAGTACAGGGAAAAGTATTTCTTTTAAACGGTCTAAAACCACTTGCTCAGAAATGTCTTTTTTAAGACTGGATTTCATTATACTTCCTCTGTGTACAGATTTGATGAAATATTTCAGTTATGGATTTAATTTTCATGTATATTTTGCAACTCCTTGGCAGCATAGAAGGCCACCCAGGTGGGGGTTAAATATATTAATTTCCCTTAAAGATTTTTTAAACTAGCAAGGCTGCTGTAGAGCAGCCTCTATGTTAATGTGAATCTGACCTAATGCACTGACCTTTGTAACTATAAGGGACCACTCGTAATTTCTCCTAAACAAAGCAGCATGAAGAGATTTTTAGTCTCGAACACTCACACTACCAGGCCCTCTGCTCAAGGAACTGATAAGGCTAACACCTGTTTATCTCCTGTGAGAAAGAAAAGTGGCACCTGAACCACGAGTTTTAAAGAAACAGAACACCCCTTTTTTTAATCCTGTGAAGGATGAGCTGTTTCTCCAAAAAAGATGCTATGCCCAGTGTTGACCCTTGCTTCGTTATCCCTGAAATGCATATTAAGTTCACACCCCTGCACAAGGTAATGAAGATTATTGAGATCATGATAAACATATATGACTACAGCTCTTGTCTCCCCACCCAAATCATGCTGCATGTCACCTAGGAGGGGGGGAAAAACTTGAGATGAAACTACCCCTAGGAGTGGGTGAACATAAAAGGGGGAAGACTTTCCCTGAAGAAAAGAAGAAGAGGAATTATGACCTGGGAAGATTTTTCCCTGAAGAGACCCTGAAGAACACTTCTACAACCCATGCTGACCGGAGTAATGCTGGAACCAGGAACGGTGATCTCTCTTTCTCTCTCTCTTTCTGCTTCTCCCTCTCGATCTCTCTTTTGATCTCTCCTTCTCTGTCCTTTTGCTTCTTTCCTTTCTTTTCTTCTTTCTTTTTTCTTTCCTTTTAAAGCAGTAACGCAAGGCATACCATACTGCTTGCTGTAATTCATTGTATATCTCTTATTAGAGTAATTAAGTACTGCTTGCCATAGTTTGCAGTATACCTGTTGTTAATTGATGCAGTGCATATCTTACCACTTGCCATAATTTGTTATATACCTAACTAATTATCATGGACCTAATTGAGACCTGGTTACTAACCTAATAAATGTTTGTATACGGACCTTGAGATTTGTCTTACCTTAGTCCGCGCTGCTGGGGATTTATGAATCTGAATCACTTAACCCCCACTCCTTTCTGAGTGGGAGGTGACAGTAACTTACCGAAAGCTTTCCACGCTGAGACCAACAGATCCTTCTGGGACTTCATAACACTAAGAACATAAGGGACACAAACAATAACATGCAGAAAGAGTTTGGTTTTCAGAAGAGGGTATGAAATTAGGTGAAAAAAAAATCACAGATTTTGAAATAACTAATTTGTCTATTTGCTTTTAGCTGTTCATCACCAGAGTTTAGGGGTATAAAACTGATGTTACGTGCTTCCATACCTCTGATGCACTCTGTGGGGTTGTTTCTGACTGTACCATATAAATTTCTCACTGAGTATTTATTAGGTTTTTGACTGAAAGACTTTTCAAGGAGCCTACGCATCCCCTGACACCCAAGAGGATATCTGGGAATCAGATGAAAGCCTGGCCTATCCATCTGGAGGTGTTGTTTCTCTCTGCTGGCCCTCATCCAGCAACACTGTCTTTCCTGGCAGTTTAGCTCCCAAAACTACGCTACCATAACAAGTGATTATGTTTATATTGTGTAGAACAGGGGCTGCTGACAGAGTAATACAGTTTGAATCTTTTCTTTTTTATTACTTTAAAATTTGGGCACAAGGTGGATTGTGAACAATGTATGTTCTCTGTTAAAAATATCACTTTGCCTCTTTCAACATTAGCTATGCAGCGCCAAGAAACAAAGGAAATAATGTTAGAGGTCAGCATATATCCCTCACTCTTAAAAGATTATCCCCTCCTCTATTATCTATTCATGTGGATGAAATTATATTTTCCTAAATCAGGAGGATTATTTCATATCATTTATAGAACACAATAGGCGAGGAATTCCATATGTGGTCTGAAAACTATATAAAATCTTTCTTATATATATTTTTTTTTATGACTGAAGCGTACTCTTAAATGATTCTTGGTTAGTTATTTAGTCTCATTAGTTTGATAGAATCATAGAATCATAGAATCGCTGAGGTTTCGCTTTAAGATCGCTTTCGCGATGATCGCTTTAAGATCATCAAGTCCAACCATTAACCTACCCTGACAAAAAACACTTCTAAACCATGTCCCTAAGTACCACATCTACTCTTTTTTTAAACACCTCCAGGGATGGTGAATCCACCACCTCCCTGAGCAGCCTATTCCAATGTTTAATAACTCTTTCAGTGAAAAAATGTTTCCTAATATCCAGTCTAAACCTCCCCTGACATAACTTGAACCTGTTTCCTCTTGTCCTATCATTTGTCATCAGGGAGAAGATGTCAGCCCCCATCTCTCTCCAACCTCCTTTCAGGTAGTTGTAGAGGGTGATAAGGTCTCCCCTCAGCCTCCTCTTCTCCAGGCTAAACAACCCCAGCTCCCTCAGTTGTTCTTCATAAGGTTTGTCCTCCAGACCCCTCACCAGCTTTGTAGCCCTTCTCTGGACACGCTCCAACACCTCAATGTCCCTCTTGTAGCGAGGGGCCCAAAACTGAACGCAGTACTCGAGGTGGGGCCTCACCAGTGCCGAGTACAGGGGGATGATCACTTCCCTAGTCCGGCTCACCACACTATTCCTGATACAGGCTAGGATGCTGTTGGCCTTCTTGGCCACCTGGGCACACTGCTGGCTCATATTCAGCCGGCTGTCAAGCAACACCCCCAGGTCCTTTTCTGCCAGGCTGCTTTCGAGCCACTCTGCCCCAAGCCTGTAGCGCTGCATGGGGTTGTTGTGTCCCAAGTGCAGGACCCGGTACTTGGCCTTGTTGAACCTCATACCATTGGTCTCAGCCCATCCGTCCAGCCTGTCCAGATCCCTCTGCAGAGCCAACCTACCCTCAAGCAGATCAACACGCCCGCCCAGTTTAGCGTCATCTGCGAACTTACTGAGGGTGCATTCGATCCCTTCATCCAGATCATTGAGAAAGATATTAAAGAGAACCGGCCCCAGCACCGAGCCCTGGGGGACACCACTTGTGACCGGACACCAACTGGATTTAACTCCATTTACCACCACTCTCTGGGCACGGCCATCCAGCCAGTTTTTTACCCAGCAAAGAGTACACCTGTCCAGGCCATGAGCAGCCAGTTTCTCCAGGAGAATGCTGCGGGAAATGGTGTCAAAAGCTTTGCAAAAATCCAGGTAGACAACATCCACAGCTTTTCCCTCATCCACTAAGTTGGTCACCTTATCATAGAAGGACATCAGGTTTGATAGGCATGACCTGCCCTTCACAAACCCATGCTGACTGGGCCTGATCACCCTGTTCTCCTGCATGTGCCGTGTAATGGCACTGAGGAGGATCTGTTCCATGACCTTCCCAGGCACCGAGGTCAGACTGACTGGCCTGTAGTTCCCCGGATCCTCCTTCCGGCCCTTTTTGTGGATGGGTGTCACATTTGCTAACCTCCAGTCAGCTGGGACCTCTCCGGTTGTCCAGGACTGCTCATAAATGATACCAAGTGGCCTGGCGAGCACTTCCGCCAGCTCTTTCAATACCCTTGGGTGGATCCCATCCGGCCCCATAGATTTGTGCACCTCCAGGTGCTGAAGCAGGTCCCTCACCATTTCCCTTTGGATTAGAGGGGCTTCATTCTGCTCCCCATCCCTGTCTTCTAGTTCAGGGGTCTGGGTACTCAGGGAACAGCTGGTCCTACTGCTGAAGACTGAGGCAAAGACAGCATTAAGTACCTCAGCCTTTTCCTCATCCTTGGTCACTATGTTGCCGGCCCCATCTACCAGAGGACAGAGATTATCCTTAGTCCTCTTTTTATTGCTAATATATTTGTAGCAACTTTTTTTGTTGTCCTTGACAACAGAAGCCAGGTTTAGTTCTAGCTGGGCTTTAGCACTCCTGATTTTTTCCCTACATAGCTTCACTACCTCTTTGTAGTCCTCTTGAGTGGCCTGCCCTTCCTTCCAGAGGCCATAAATCCTCTTTTTTTCCCTAAGTGATCCACGCTATCTTTTCATTATAGGCATATTAATTAAATGTTGTTTATCCATCTCCTTTTTAAACAAACAAACAAAAAACTCTCTTGAAAATTAGTTCTGTTGGCATGGTTTGGGCTAAACAAGAAAGATACTTTCTAATCAGGAAATTCTGCATTTTCCTGTGAAAATCCTTAGTCCTCTTTTTATTGCTAATATATTTATAGGCATATTAATTAAATGATGTTTATCCATCTCGTTTTCAAACAAACAAACAAAAAATTCTCTTGAAAATTAGTTCTGTCGGCATAGCTTGGGGTAAACAAGAAAGATCCTTTCTAATCAGGAAATTCTGCATTTTCCTGTGAAAATCTGGTCATCACAGCAGATTTTTTTGTAATGTCAAAAAGAGGAAAGGAGTTAGGGATGCTTTACAGTTTGCTCATGTTGCAAGTGATTGAATGAAACATACAGGCCATTTCAATCAAAATAAATCTTGATTTCTGCGTGTGTTTTACAATGACGTCAGAAATCGCCATAGTAACTTGCATAAATAATTTAAATTTCAGTGTGATGAGGTACTTTCTCTATTTATAAAAAATAATTATTATAATGAACTGAACAGTATCAATGAACTGTTTATATCCATGCCCACAGAAATAAGATGTAGAGAAACTTTCGTAGTAACAGGTAATAACATTTGTCGGAGTGGTTACCCTAAGTGTTCTAGAAAGCCAATCAGTTGTATCCCTATGCATTTATTCGATTCAAAAGTTCATCAAACACATCACAGAAACAAATAAAATTACAGTTGCTCCCCTTTGGAAAGAAGTTTACAAAGCAAAGCCTGAATTTATTTCATTTAAATGTATGCTTTTGATTTAGAATCTGTGAGGCTGTTGTCTCTCCCCATCATAAGTGGGGACCTCAGGTCTCAGTTCTTCTCTGGAGGGTCATTGTAGCCTAAAGGCACTTTACTCCAAAATTTAATGCCTCGGATCTCTAAAATTTGGCGGGAGGAATCAGGACCTTGGATTTTGCAGTTGGGATTGTCAGCACTGTGACAGCACTGCACAGGATCGGGCTCTCAGCTTTACCCTGTGTGAAGTCAATGGAGCTCCATATGGTTATAACAGTTTGCCCACAGGCTGCCTATTTAAAACTGGGGCCTGAATGTTATCCTATCTCAAATCAGTGGGGCTCTGCGTTGGTTCATTAGCTCACAACGTGCTGCCAATTTGAGGATTGGGGTTTTAATTGGAACTTATTTACAAGCTAAATTGCTGCTGGAACTATATTATTATTGTTATTTTTTGTACTGGTCGGGGGACTTTAGGGAGAATTATGAGAAAGACCATAGGAGATCTGAAGAGAAGGCTGTGATGAAAAAGGGCGACTGGAGAGAAGTCAATCTTTTCTTCTCTTGTAACAGTCCTTCCCATATATCCACCTTGTCTTCTTTATCTACCTCCTTATTTGTGTTATGGAAGAAGGTGAGGCTAAAAAATTACCAGAAGAGCTACAGACAATAAAAGCAGATGTTGCAATTCAAGCTATAGCAGCTGTTTTTCCTTATACTACCTCAGCCACTAACTCAGTTTAATTTTTCTTGATTCAAGAGTTTCAGTATCCCACATCTAAGTAGTCTACTAGCATCAGGCATATTCAGATCACTCATTAAAGTAATTTCCGTCAAGGAGCTTCTGTGTACTTAGCCATGTATCATCAATCAAATGCTGTCAGTCTGAGTCAGCCTCAGCTCCTGTGCTGACTCACGCTACCGATACTAGATGGAGTGAAGATGCCACAAGCACGCATTGGGCACGTCAAGGAAGAGAGTTGGAGAATGAAAATATTTCCACCTTGACATTGAAAATAAAGGCAGTTGAGTGGATTTGATAATATGGTAACAACCCTTTGCGTGAAGATGACGACTGTTCAGGATCATGACTTAAGCAGAAACTGTGGGAACTGTAATGAATAAAAAGCAACCAGGAATGCAATAGTTATGGAGATGAAAGGGATATGAATAGAGGAACATGTTTCTGGCATACCTAGAAGAAAAAACTAAACTGAAACATGTTGATTTCCCTCTTTTTCATTTTATGTATAATTTAAATTTAATTAAAAAAAAAGTAAAAAAAAAAAAAAAAGTAAAAATGAAATCATATTCTCACCAGATTGCTACAGAGCTCGGGTGTGAATGAGAAAAAGCACGGTAACTACAGAGTTAGTGTGTTATATGTCCAAATGCTTATTTGGCTTCTCATTACATGACTCACATTTTTTAACTTCAGTGGTACAGCGGGGAGAAAGATGAAGAGCTTTTTTCTCCCCTCCTCCCCAGGCCATGGATAACCTAATGGACAAAGATCTTACTAGAAAGAAAAGAGAAAGGCAATTTGGGGTTGGTTGTCCTTGGGATGAGAAGACAACTGAAGTTTGGCATTTATATTGTTTACAAGAGCTTCATACCCTGTGTGGTTATAAAAGAGACAAGTTTCACGAAAAGATTGTATGGTTCAGATTTCTTGTGTTCCAGAGAAGGACTGGGTATAATTTATCCAGGAGGAGACACATTCTAACTGGCTCCTGGTTATAAATGTAACAACAATATTATTTTAACGTTCAAAATATTTTATTTTATAGTTAATATTTATAATAAACTAATTTGAAAATAAATTTGTTTAATATAATAACACTCGTTAATTATTTCAACAACAACAAACAATAAGAACCAAAAAACGTAAGAGCATTGGCATGAGGAATTTGTAGACGTGCACCAAAAGACATTCAAAAGTCATGTTCTGTTCATTCCTTCATCTCTGTCGCTTTTAGTTGCACACACTTTTTTTAGTTAGGCCTGGATTGCCTCTTGTGCTCAGGTTCTGTTCTGGCTTTGTGATTTTCTAACCAGATTAGTTTAGCCTACGATGCGCTCTAATCAATACCAAATAGCTGCACCCCCCAAAGAATTGTTTATCAAGTAGGAATAAGAGGATTGAAAAAAAAATAATAATTGGGAAAATCAATTGTTAGGCTTCCTATTATGATATCTTTCTGGATAAATCATCATAAAAGAGGAAAGGGCCTCTTTTCATCTCTTTTACATTGTCACAATAGTGCCTGGGAGAAAATTCAAGAATCTGTCCCCATATTTAGGTACTGTATTTATGATTTTGTAGAGCTAGTTAATAAGCTAGGCATCTTTCCCTTGAAAATCATAAATAGGGGCCAAGTTAATTAAGTGTTATGAGGCAACAAGCCAAGGGTGGCAAGTTCTGCTGAACTTAATAAGATGAATTGGATTAGGAATGCTGGCAAATCTGCTGACATGATTCTCTCATATCTACCTACTCAAATATAGAACATTTGAGGACCCATTTCCAAACAATTCCAGTGACTGAAGTTGGGCACACAAGTGTATTTTTAGGAACTTCATCCAATATGTGTATGCTTCTATATGGATCTCTGGATATTCATGTTAGGTTCCTCTGCTTTGAAATTGAGCTGTATGTGGTGTTTGGCAGTGTTTGACAGATGTATCACATTCTGTTAACTTAGTTGATTACTTTGATTATTTTATTGGACCCAATATATAGCTGTTATTTTACAACTGTCACAATTCTTTCCAAGATTGTTGCTTACAAACTTTCCTTTTGAAGTATGAAGCTGAAATTCTAATTATTATTTAGAGTTTTTTTCTTAAGGCTTTTTTTATTTGAATTATTTATAATTTACATGTTGAATGTTTTTCCAATTAAGAACAAAGCAGCAATTATTAGTTTCCATAGTTAACCACTTTGCAGTTATTTCTGACAGCATGGATACTGTATACATGCAGCAGCCAATTAAGACGACACTTAAAATACTTGCCAAGTGAAGATATTTTGCAGCAGATATTGCAGGTTAACATACTTACATGAAATATGTCTTCTGATTATGTAGCAGCTGAGAAATAAACAAGCCCATGGAACTAATCAAGGGTGGGAGATCCTGCTGGAATTTGGAAACTGAAGCTGTGCTACACCACTGCCCCTTTCTATCAAGTGACACAGACCTTTGACTAGGCTACGTGGTGACAAAAATTTACTGTTTGATATACAACAGAGGTATAAAAACTTTATTACTAAAAGTAGGTTAATTTGAATCCTATGTATTTGCTGAAGGCTGGTCACTGCAACTCCCCTTTCAGTGAGTGAAAATTAGACTCCTTCCTCCCCCTGACTAATCCATTTATGTTATGAAATTCCACGTGAAAAGTATGTCAATGAGGTAATGAGGTTTGAGGCTTTTTTTTTTTTTTTAATTTCTAATACAAACTTAGAGCTTCCATTTTAGGGTTGCATTGCTGCAGACCAAGAGCAGCTTCACTGAACTGAGTGGTCCCGATTCCCCTTTCACTGATTGAAATGAGTGTCACAGTCAGATCGTAATCATAGTCTTAGTCTGAGAGACTGTAATTTAACTAAAATGTGCCCCTGTGACTGCCTAATCTGTCTCATCTGTCTCTTTGCTTCTAATGTGACATCCTGACATCCATCTCTCTTCCAGTAATGTGCTGTCTCTTGTCTAGCTTTTGCATTCCTCTCCAGAAAGCTGTTAGTGGAATAAAACTATTAAAAGCTGTGGGAAAACAACAAAGATGTCTCAGAACACTATTCTATCCTTCCCACCTAACTAACAGCACTTCTTCCATTACTAGTGCATGGATTTATGTCAAAAAAAGAATTTGGTTAGCCAAAGCTAAAAATGGTTCCTCTGCTCCTTCATTTGGACAGCGAGCATGCAATTTATGTGTACCATTACTTACACAGCATCACAATACATGCAAAGCATTTGGTGTTGCAGAGGTAAGTGTCCAACCTGAGATAGTCAAGAGAATAAACTGAAGGGGCAATTGACAAAATATGACAGTACATCTAGGCAGGAGCAGATATCAGCTGGCTAGTGTATGATGAAAGCTTTGTATGTCTACTTATACGTGATCAAAAGGTTTTTATGTAAAATAAATGTATATATAATGTAAAGCATTCATCAAACCATAAAAACTTGTTCCTACACAGTAATAGTCACCAGTAATGCTACCATTAAAGTTCTGTCTGTTCTGCTTTTAAAACTTAGGGGTAACAAAAGCAAGTAATGATCTGTTTTTTAATGTTTTTCCCTTTTCTCAATCTCTAAAGTTAATCAGAAGTATATAAACCCCAAGAACTTAACTTTAAAGATTGTTTTTGTGATTTTTTTCTAGTAAGCCTTAAGTATCCTGGATACATGTGCATGTCTTGTTTTATGTACCTGACTGAATAAGTAAAAACATAACATTTGCAGAATGATTCAGCACACAAGATGATCACCAGAAGTTTCTTAAATGTTACATATTGTGAAATACACACAGTATACTAGTAACAATACATGCACCATCACCCTTAACACATCTTAACTGAATTAAAACATTATGTATAGTATAAATTACCCAATATATTGTAAAAAATCATAAAATCATAGAATTATGGATATTGAGGATGTATGTTGGTCATTAGTCAGGTATCAACATTTCTCTAGTCAATATTTGCCTTACTTATGTGTATTTTAGTCCATGGGATAGGAAGTACGGGAGAGGAGAGGAACTTAAAGTTTCCAATAATTTACCATAGAATCAGAGAATGGTTTGGTTTGGAAGGGATCTTTAAAGATTATCTAGTCCAAATTCCCTGCCACGGGCAGAGACGTCTTCAACTAGATCAGGTTGCTCCAAGTGCCATACAACCTGACTTTGACCCCTACCAGGGATGGGGTATCTACAACTTCTCTAGGCAACCTGTTCCAATGTCTTATCACCTGTATCGTAAAGCATTTATTACTTATATCCCATCTAAATCTACCCTTTTTCAGTTTAAAGTCATTGCCTTTTGTCCTGCCCTGGTAAAAAATTTCTCCATCTTTCTTATAAGCCCCCTTTATATACTGAAAAGACACAATAACGTCTCCCTGAGCCTTCTCTTCTCCAGGCTGAACAACCCCAACTCTATCAGCCTGTCGTCATAGGGGAGGTGCTCCAGCCCTTTGATAATTTTCGTGACTCCTCTCGACGTGCTTGAGCAGGTCCTGCCTTTCTTGTGCTGAGGGCTCCAGAGCTGGACGGAGTACTCCAGGTGAGCTCTCATGAGAATCACCTCCCTCAACCTGCTGGCCACACTTCTTTTGATGCAGCCCCGGATGTGGTTGGCTTTCTGGGCTGCAAGTGTACATGGCCAGCTCCTATCCATTTTTTCATCCACCAGTACTCCCAAGTCCTTCTCTGCAGGGCTGCTCTCAACCCATTCATCTCACAGTCTGTATTGAAACTGATGATTTCCCTGAGCCAAGTACAGGACTTTGCACTTGGCCTTGTGCATTGGCCTTGTGCATGAATTGCAATTAATGAGATTTGCATGGGCCCACTCCTCAAGCCTTTTCAAGGTCTGCTCTGGATGGCATCCCTTCCCTCCAGCATATCTACTGTACCACTCAGCTTGGTGTCATCTGCAAGCTTGCTGAGGGTGCACTCAATCACACCTATGTCATTAATGAACATATTAAACAGTATTGGTCCAAGTATGGAGCCCTGAGGGACACCACTCATTACTGGTTTCCACTTGGATATTGAGCCGTTGACTGATACATCCTGGTTAAATTGAAACTTAAGTGCAACATCCATTTCTTTAAGTCATTTTCAGTTGCTGTTAATTTTCACTTTCTTCTGGCATTGTCAGTTAAACAATTCTCTTTATTTCACTTAAGGAAGGACTGAATTAACTTGCAAATGTCTCAAAGGTACAGAAAAGAGTCATTACTACTTTAAGGGTTTTTAAAGATACAGTGAAAATGTCACAGAAATGTAAAGTATGACTGTTATTTGTACAGTCATCCAGCCCAGTGTTTAGAAACACCTGGGAACATTTGAATATAGTTAATGCTTTCCAATGAAATCCATGGATGAGTGAGTTTACTTTGGCAGAATAACTAATCATTTCAGCATATTTTTTTTTAGTGTTAGGCTGAAATGCATTATTGTCGTATCATCATTCTGACATTCTGTTGCAAAAATCTAGATGAAACAATTTTTGACCTAACCTTGGGAACTAATACTAAATTATATTCAGGCAAATGCTTTTACATTTCTTTTTTGTGTGCTTCAATAAAGGTGTCAAAGAGTCTATTAGAAAATATTTCTTTGAGGAGTACTGTGCACTATCTGTCTACTCACAGCAAGACCTTAAGAGAATGACATCTAATTTTGTAGTGGTGTTTCTAGACTTAAAGATGTAAGTTATGTATAAAATAAGGTCAGTAACCACCCCTCCCTGCCAAACCACAAACTAAGCAACCAACCAAAACAAATTACATAGTGTGCAAGTATGCTTAAAAACAATGGTCTTCACAAGGATAAAGTTATCTTGTGGCCAAAAAGCTGAAAGTAAGTTTAAGCTTCTCTCCAATCAATTCGAGTGTAAGTTTCTCTGCCTATGAATATAGAGCATAAAACTGTTTTGTGTATTCCACCGTACAATACAATTAGATTTGTTGTCACTGTTAATGAACCTAAAACAACTTTTATAGCTCATAAAGTCTCTGGACATTCTCATGGATGTGAAATTCCTCATCCCATTTGTTTGGAAGCATTCAGATATTTCTGAAACAGTCATAGCAGTTGATTACACAACCCAAAGAAATGGCCCTGTTTCAGTACCAGGTTAGAACATCCCCAGTACAGTCAATTTTAAAGAACCAGTCAATGGAAGTTAAGATTCGAATTAACCACATCTCTTACCATTAAAATGAGTGGAATTCATTTGACTTGACTTTCTTCATCTAAAGTCTAGATGTTTACTTTGAAGTCACCTATTAAGAATACTCCTCTTTTACTGTGTCACTTTTTTTTCCCCTGTGACTGAGTAGAAGTCTAAATGGTTTAAATAAGTACATAGATTTAATATGGATAAATTTGGGGAAAATTAATCTGCCTTTTTTTTTTTTTTTTTTATGAGTATGTAGGTTTACTTTCCAGTTTGAGAGACAACTCCAGTCCGAAAAGGAGAGAAAATTAGTGACCTAGTTAAGAGTTGTTCATATCAGGTACTTAAATATGTTCTGAAACTTAATATATTGGATTTATGAAAGGAAAATACAATCAATACTTCTGGTTGGCTCAGGAGTCAGTCACACGACCTTAGTCAGCTTTTCAGCTTTACTGACATTTCAATGTGTCTCTCACTTTGATACAGAGAACACTGCACACTACCCAATAGACAAAAGTAGGTGAAAACTACAAATCTATAGAAACTACAAAATCTACTATATTATAAATCTTAAAGATTTTTTTTTTTACAAAGGTGAATGTTTTCTTATATTTACATCAAAAAGCAAAACTTACACAGTAAAACAACAAGGGGAAGGGGAAGGGAAAGGGGAAGGGGAGACGGGATAAAGAGGAAAAGGGAGGGGGAAGGGAAGGGAAGGGAAGGGAAGGGAAGGGAAGGGAAGGGAAGGGAAGGGAAGGGAAGGGAAGGGAAGGGAAGGGAAGGGAAGGGAAGGGAAGGGAAGGGAAGGGAAGGGAAGGGAAGGGAAGGGAAGGGAAGGGAAGGGAAGGGAAGGGAAGGGAAGGGAAGGGAAGGGCAAAAATGGACGAACTGAAAAACTTAAAGCAGACTGCTTCTTCTCTGTCTTGGAATCCTGTGAAATACCTGTGAAATACCTAAACTGATATATTAATAACAATAGTAGTGGAGTTTTAGAACATGATTTTCCAGGCCATTCGGGTAAAGTTTATCAAAATATATGAGCGTAGTACTTAGCAGGATCCAAGAGTAGCAGCAATATCTGACAAGTGGCTTTGAGTATGACTGTGCAAAGAAGTGACTGTTTGGTTTCTTGATATAAGAGACAAACAAATAAAAATTATGTTTAAACTAAATAAAAGCCACTTTCATGATTTCTTACCAAATTGGAGAATAAGCAGTGGTAGCAATAGGGAAATAATTTTATTATTTTCATCTCATCTTATCTCATCTCATTTCCATGTATGCCGTTTAGACAGAAATTGCAAAGTCTGATTTTAACTAACATTCACAAAACAAATAACTGGGGAAAGGAGACATTTTCATCTTCTGTTTTTCCAGCTAGGACTAGTGATTAGGGCACCTCTCTAGGACATAGGAGACCCAAATTCAAGTTGTTCCTTATTTCAAATCTTAAAAGATTATAGAAATTTAAACAAACAAGCCAACAATAACAAAAAAAGAAGTCTTCTGTTTCAAATGTGAGAGAAAATGCTTTTCTTTCTCCTTTGTTTATGTCTGTAATTATATAACAATTATTATTACAGTTGGATTTTTTTGTTCTATTGTTATGACTAGGATGTTGATTTGGAATCTGGTTCTTTAAGGTTTATTTATACTATAAAAATCTGATCAGGAATTCCTTGGACACCAGTAACTAATTCTTAAAGATTATGCTGTACTAACAGATATATGTAAGATAAGTTTTCCTCAGATAGTCAAGGGAATGCAGTTTAGTCTTGAATTCTTATAAGCTTGTGCAAATAGGAGAATAGCATTGGAAAAGCTAGTCTGTCATTGCTAGTTTTACGTATCAATACTGTGAAACATTTCCAACAAAATTTGTTTAGTGATTTGAACTTCAATTTGAAAGTGTTTTCTGGTAGAAGACTGACATATTTTTTTTCTACTGGAAAATAACCACAACCCTAATTATAGAGGAAAAAAAAAAAGGGTTGTATAAGATTAAGAAACGAAATACAGCTGTCTGAGACACAGAGGAATTTCTACCAAATGTGTACAGGAGTAACCCACATAAGGGGCCAAAGAGAGAATTAACCGCACATCCTAAATCCTAGTCACATTTCTTAAAGAACTTCTGAAAGGTATTAAAAAACTATGCAGTTGAAGCTGGTTTGAGAAAATATGTAGAACTGCCTACATTAGATCATTAAAACTGGGCAATTAGAGAGGAATAGCTACTTCCATCACTTTAAGGGGTACAAAGAAACCCTTTCACAGGGTTTGTCATTTAAATTGATTCTTATTTAGCAAAGTTTACTAATTTTAATTTGATTATTTTAACTATTTAAAAAGGATTAGAGTCTACTCCAAGACGACAAATTAAAAAAAAAAAAAAAAAAAAAAAAGGAAAACTAGAGAGGAAGAAATAAGAAAGAAGAGCAAAGAGACGAGCACTCAGGGAACCTGAAACCTGAGAGGAAAATGGAAAGCTAATGAGAAATATTGAATGTTTTTTCTCTTTTGTCTAATACAAGGGATATTTTCTCCTACTACCACACCTTGTAATGATCCTAGTAGTGACCTCCAGCTTCATGTCACATTTTTTGGTGTCTGGTAATATTATAAGGACAAAACCAATGGTCTCTCTCTTTAAAATTAAAGTTTACCCACTCTTGACTTGTGTCAAGACTTGACATAAGTTGCCTCTTTAGTTGATGGTGATCAATATGAAGAATAAAAAATAATCATGTAATTATCAAAATAGATTTGACAGAAATTCATTTTTCCAAAATTTTCTACAGGTCAGAAAATTTGTAAAAAAGCTGATAGTGGTAGTTATTAATTTAGCAGTCCACAAAGAGTCTCTTGACAATCCTACGTTAATACGAGGCTTGAAGCTTGAAGTTGTTGTATCTTCCAGAATCTTAGAAAACTTTACTGTGCGCAAACTTACATAAACTGCTCATACCTACAGATATATATAAAACCTAACAACTAACTTGGACACAACAACATAATTGTTAAAAAAAACCAAACAAACAACACCCAACCAAACAAGAAAACCCCTCAGAATGCACATTTTTTTCTGCAGCACTCAGCACTTTCCAAAGACATTCTGTCAAACAAAATTACTTTCCTATATATGATTGGAAATATACAGAGATACACTCAGAATGTGTCCTGAAGTAACCTGCAATTTTATTCTCCTTTTGAAAACTTTTGAAATCCCTCTTATTTCACACCAAAAATGTCATAGAGATCCAAAAACCCCCTACGTTAACTACAAACAAACATCTCTCAAACAGTTCATCATGCAAAAACAACACTGAGACTTTCATCAAACATAGCAGGCTTCTTGATTTTAGTCTCAGGAAGAAAACAGTTGTCTGATTAATGTCTAGAACGGAACTTAAGTCATTGCATCTGTGACCTGGGTCAGGATTATTCTTAATAATCACAATTAATTTCTACAGAGCAGCTTGTCTACAGCAGCAACAACTGTTCCTTTAACTACCTACATTTTGGCAAGCAAGTGCAAACAGAACTGATTAATATTTGCATTACATTACATTTGAGTTACAGCACGAAAACTAGGAGCAAAGTCAGTCCTAATGAGCAGCTTTTGTGTTATTTTCCTCTATAGATGGATCTTTGCTTGAATGTATGGCTTTCTCTTTTCTCATTGAAGACCTTTCAATCTGTCAATAATAACTTGGGCCAAATAATCCTCCCAAAGGCATGAGAGTTTTCTCCTCATCTTCAAAGGGGAAACACTTTCAAACTATTTAAAGTAAGTGGAGATTATGTGGCAGGTGTTTTGTTTATTTTTTTTAAATAACAGTAGTTGCTTCATGTTTGGCCAAATCTTGCAAAATGGGTTCAATAATTAATTAGTAAATAAAATCCCATTGGAGCCAAGGTTGGAGTTCTTAAATTTAGATGCCTGCAGATTACACATCTCTATCTGAGCCGATCACTCTGAGCCCTCTTCATAGCCCATAGAGAGTAATAGGAATTTTCAGGTATAATTCACATCATCAGCAGTGAATATATGTGAATATATGTGTATGAACTGCGCCATACTGTTTCTGTCCACTGACTACAGTGGATACTGTACAGGGGCCAAGCATGACTAGCTCAGATATAATTAATAAGTTAGGCAAGATGAATCCCATTCTCAATATTAAGAACCCTCTTCATTAGAAAATTATGTCAAATTGAATGTCATTGAATATGAAATGAACAATGAAATGGGCTGATTTCCATTCTACCTTCTGTCTAATTCTGTATAAAGCTGCCACTATTGTATTTTATTGACTTATATCAGATTCACGAAATGCAGCTGTGTCATATACTTCCAGTATGTGGATTGAGTGAACTATAGACTGTAGACAGCTAAAAATCTGATGTCTAATTCTCATCTAATAATCCTAGGCTTTGTTTATAGTTAACAAACACAAATAGCTTCCTTCAAAGAACGATTCATCAGAACTATTTCAAGGACTACAAAGGAAATGCAGAGTGACTGTCTTTTAGAAACCCAATTAAGGAAAAATAAATCCCAAGTCAGTCATATTAATGGGATAAGAAATGCATTATCAGATATTATTGAGATTCAATATAATTCTCTTTACTGAAGAATGGAGCTTTTTCCAGCTTGCATATGCATTTTCTGGCTATTTCTGAAAATGAGCATTCCCCCCTCCATTATCCAGTCTCACCAACGCTGGATCCCCCTTCGATATAGACTCTAATTGCAGCAGCAGTGTAATCACTGCTCTTCAATACAGGCAGTTCAAAGAGTCAAAGCACTTTCTTGGGCTTTTTCCTTCTGTGTGTGGTGTGACTATATACATAATAGGGTGACAAAATAATGCCTACTAAAATAGAGACATAGATAGGTAAGTAGATAGATCAATTGATTGACAGATTGACCTAAAAGGGGTTTAATTCAGTCAGATCATAGTTTAAATATCTTACATTAGAATAAAAAAGTACAAGTTGGCAAGATAAGCTGTATCTCTAGATCTTCTTTTCCCATCCTTTCACTCAACAGTTTACCTCTGATTCCTTTGTCCAAATATCTCAGATCTTTATTCAGCATAGTTTCTCTCTGTTTTTCCTTTCATTACTTTCTTTAATACCTGTAGATTATTACAGTTGGATTACTAATCTTCCAATGTATGTTTTATGATGCAACTGTGAATTGTTACATGAGCAGTCAACAACCAAGACAAAAATGATGTTCTAACAAATAAGCTTTACTAGACATATTTACAATTTATGGAAGACTAAGCCAGGACAGTTGATCAGACGTCCTGGGGCTGTTGAGAGTTTGGAGACAGTATAATGCAGGACTCCGTGTATTTTCAGCATCTTCAAGTAAAAAATACACATTGTTCACATATCCCAAGGTTTTGTCCATTCTTTGTTCTTGTCAGAGTTTTTTCAGTTTTCCAGTTCATTCTTTGAGTTTTTAATGTCTCTACCTGTTGCTTTTTAGCTGCTGTCCATAGGTAAAATTTCAGTTTTACATCTAAGAACCCTTAGGTTTTCTCACTTCCCCTCATTATATATAAGGTGTTTCAAATAAAGGAGTGGATGACTTTATTTTGTCAGCAAGGTTCAATCATGGATTATCTATGTTAATGTTGTTCATAGCAGCTATGAGCTAACTGGCCTATAGTATCCCCGAGACATTTCCTCATGTTTATAATTAATTCATGAAGCAAACAAAACTCTCTTTTTTTCCGTCTTGTCATACCAGTACATTTTGTATCCCAAAAGCATTGCTTCAGTTTTGCTTTTTACTCAGTAAGTTTAACAGCTAGGAATCTGTTATGAAGTTATCAATACCAACTTTTCTTCCTGAAAATAAATACATCTTGTCGGTCTCTGTAGGCTACAGTTCAAAATAATAAAAAAAAAAAAAAGTGATTTGAGATTTACATACATTCCATTAAAAAATACTACACAATTCTTCTCTTCATAATCACTTGCTAACATTTCTCACTGTGAAAAATATGCTTGTCTTTTGCTTCTTAAAATCTTATTAAAGTTCTCACACGCATATGTTGTTGGCATTGATCACACTAACACAGTGTCTAGTACTGGCAGATCAGATGATATTTTTGCAGCAATCATAGAAGCATGTGTATGATTGCTAGCTATCTTTGTCCTCAGTTTATTTACCAGGAACGTGCACAATTTCCAATGCTGAAGTCATCAAGAATCATGTCCTACTCTTAGGCTTTTGATGTGTAAATATTTTTTTCTTCTTACTGAAATAATTTCCATACTTTTATATTCCCATTTCTACAAAGAACTATCAGTTCATCTCCCTTTAGAGACAAAAAACCTGGTCTGGTTTATTTTACTTCAATGAGTATTAATGTGATGCACAATTTAAATCTCTTGAATGTATCTCTGTTGCTCAATAAATACAGGATTAGCATTGCTGGTAATGGGCCACAGATTTTTGTTTTACTAAGCCACAACACAGTGGTGCCTCCCAGTGAAGACATTGACATGCTGATAACTTTCATGTTTCTCACCCTCATCTGAAATCATCAACCTTAGGACCAGAGGACCCTGAAAACAATAGATACTAGAAAGTTTTTCTTGTATAATCGCTTTTACCTGTTGCATTGTCAGAGATTTGTTTTGCATTTAGACTAAGAGAGATAGTATCATTGCAACTAATAATAAAATCTCTACTGTATTTTTGTTACAGTATAAATACTCTTAATAGACTAACAATAAAGTCTTGTTTCCCATGTACTGTGGGTTCTCCTCTTTGCCCATAAGAATATTTTGAGTAACGTAAAAAACTACAAATATGTGGTTGACTTTCCACTGAAAAGTTAACTACTAGAAGTTTTAGGGAGATTTGTGTAATATGTTCAAATCCTTGCCAGAACTGAGAGTGGAAGTATCAGACTGAATGTCAGTTTTTTAGATACTGACTTTACACGAGCTTACACTCACCACTATTGGAAGGTTGGCATCCTGTCCACTTGTCAATGCCATCTGAGAAAAGGAAAGCGGAGGGAAGACCACAGGAAGAAGAGGGAACGCTAGTACTAGGGTCTGAACCTTATTTTCCCAACTTGCATGAAGCTAGCAATTTTAACACTGACATATTATTATTTGTGAGGTCTCCCACATATGAAAATACAGAATACAATACATACAAGCTGGCAGATGCTATTGCTAGACCACTCTCCATCATCTTTGAAAGGTCATGGGGAACAGGAGAGGTGCCTGAGGACTGGAGGAAGGCTGACATCACTCCAATCTTCAAAAAAGGCAAGAAGGAGGACCCAAGGAACTACAGACTGGTTAGTCTCACCTCTGTCCCTGGGAAAGTAATGGAGCGACTCATTCTGGATGTTATCTCCAAACACGTTGAGGAACAGGAAGTTATTGGAAGTGGTCAACATGGATTTACCAACTGTAAATCATGCTTGACCAATCTGATAGCTTTCTATGATGTTATAACTGGTTGGCTGGATGAGGGGAGAGCCGTAGAAGTCATCTACCTTGACCTTAGCAAGGCTTTTGACACTGTCTCCCATAACATCCTCATTAGGAAGCTGAGGAAATATGGGCTAGATGAGGTGACAGTGAGGTGGATTGAGAGCTGGCTGCATGACAGAACTCAAAGGGTTTTGATCAGCGGCATAGAGTCTAGTTGGAGGCCTGTAACCAGTGGTGTCCCCCAGGCGTCAATACTCGGTCCAATTTTGGTCAGTATATTCATTAATGACTTGGATGAGGGGACAGAGTGTATCCTCAGCAAGTTCGCTGATGATACCAAACTGAGTGGGGTGGCTGACACTCTGGAGGGCCGTGCTGCCATCCAGCGTGACCTGGACAGGCTGGAGAGCTGGGCAGAGAAGAACCTAATGAGGTTCAACAAAAGCAAGTGTAGGGTCCTCCACCTGGGGAGGAAGAATGCTAAGCACCAGTACAGGTTAGGGGTGGACCTGCTGGGAAGTAGTTCTGAGGAGAAGAATCTGGGGGTCCTGGTAGACAGTAAATTATCCATGAGCCAGCAGTGTGCCCTTGTTGCCAAAAAGGCCAATGGAATCCTGGGATGCATAGGGAAGAGTGTGGCCAGTAGGTCGAAGGAGGTCATTCTCCCCCTCTACTCTGCACTCGTGAGGCCACAACTGGAATACTGCATCCAGTTTTGGGCTCCCCAGTTCAAGAGGGACAGGGAACTACTGGAAAGAGTCCAGCGAAGGGCATCTAAGATGACTGAGGGACTGGAGCGTCTCCCTTATGAGGAAAGGCTGAGAGAGCTGGGACTCTTTAGCCTGGAGAAGAGAAGGCTGAGGGGAGACCTTATTATGGCATACAAGTATCTAAAGGGTGGGTTGAGGGAGGATGGTGCCAGACTTTTTTCAATGGTTCCCAGTGACAGGGCGAGGGGCAACGGGCACAAGTTGGAACATAGGAAGTTCCGATCAAATATGAGAAAAAACTTCTTTACAGTGAGGGTGGCAGAGCACTGGAACAGGCTGCCCAGGGAGGTTGTGGAGTCCCCTTCTCTGGAGATTTTCAAGACTCACCTAGATGCAGTCCTGAGTGATGTGCTCTAGGCAATCCTGCTTTAGCAGGGGAGTTGGACTAGATAATCTCTAGAGTTCCCTTCCAACTCTGAAGATTCTGTGATTCTGTGAAAATACAGTATTAACAAAAAATGAATGTAGAACTTGAGGTCTACTGCATATCACGTTTAAACCACTATAATAGGCTGCTGTCCAGAAGTCTCCCATAAAACAAAGTAAATCTGATAGATTGATTCCTTCGCCAAGCTCCTGACTTTCACAGATGGAAGGACTAAGTTACTTCACCTCTTTCTGGTGATCATAATTTCACTTTCTCCCTGTGTATCAGGTGCAAGTGCCCAGATGTTGGCAGCAGGGGCTGCCTCTGTGAGACACAGCCAGTTCCTGCCAGCTCCAACCAACCCACTGCTGGACACAGCTGAGCCCCTCAGCCGGGACAGTGGCACCTTGGGGAAAATGTATTTAGTAGAGGGAAGAAAATTCCAGATGGAGAGAAGAAGAGGGAAAAAGAAAGAGTGAGAAACAGCAGAGGAAACACCGAGGTGTGAGAAGGTGGTGCTCCAGGGACCTGATCAGAGATTCTCCTGCAGCCGGTGGAAAAGGTGTATATTTTCTGAAGGACTTCAGCTCATGGGGAGAGCCCAGATGGGCCAGATGGGGCATCTATGGGAGCAGACGGATGGTCTGAGGAGGAAGTAATATCAAAGCAGAACCCTTGTCTACTGATTACTGCCCCAATCCCTCCTGTGCCCCTTAATGGTGGAGGTTGGAGGAGTTGGGAGTGAAGGAATGAAGTTGAACTTGGGAAAGGGAGGAGGAAGGGTGGGGTTTTAATGTTTGTCTTTTTGTTTCTTACTACCCAAATTGATTTTAATTGATAGTAAATTAAATTATTTTTCCCCAAGTTGAGTGTTGCTCCTAATGGTAGCTGGTAACTGATCTTCCTGTCCTTATCTCATCCTATTTTCTCACCCTTTTCTACTGAGGCTGTTCTGAGCCTGGCCCTCCTCCAAAGCTAATCCACCACACCCTGTTCTCAAGGGAAACAGGACAAGGCATAAAAACATATATAAAAATATAGAAGAGGGGAAAATGGTCCGGTTGCCTTTTATTGCTCTCAGGGGAGGTACGAAGGCCCTGAAAGTGTGCGCAGCAGCTCCAGTTCTGTAGCTAGCTGCACAGAAGGTGACCAAATGGCATCTATGATGTTTCCTTCAACTTCACAACAAGATGGTTGAGTACCCATTTACAAATGGATCAGCCAGGGGCATTCCTCAACAAGATAAAAGAGTGACAGTGAAACCCAGACTTCTGGATGTGTAACAAGAGGCATTAAACACCTTATCATATGTTTCCACAAGCTAAATCTAGATATTATCATTGCTGTTCCCATAGTAGATGTTGTAATGATCATAACTGAAAAATACAGAGTTATTCTGTAGAAGTTTTTGTAATGTTGTAAGATAAACTTTACCTAAGCTGTTTTGCTGATTTAGCAGATCTCATTATCCCTTCTGGCAGGCAACCAAGATAATTTAGCTAGGGTTCCTTCCCTTGTACATCTCCAAAGATTGTGCATTCTACTAGGTCTGGCTGGAATGGAGTTAACTTTTTTTCATAGCAGCTAAATCACAACAGTGTTTCGGCTACTGCTTAACAGCCCTTGCACAGCATCAAGAATTTCCTCTCCCTCCGCCATTTCCCTGACGAAAGCTAATAGGCTGGGGGTAGGCAAGAGGTTGGCAAAGGACACAGGAGGGACAGCTGATGCAAACTGACTAAAGGGATATTCCGTATGATATGATGTTCTGCAATAAAAACTTAGAAAAAAGAAGTGGGAACGGAAACACTCATGGTTTTGACATTTGTCTTCTCAAGTAACCATTACATATGCTGAGGTCCAGTTCCCAGGAAGTGGTTGGACATCTGCCTGCTGATGGGAAGCAGTGAATTAATTTCTCCGTTTTCTTTGCTTTCCCTGTTACACTGTCATTATCTCAATCCTCAGGTCTCCTCGCCTTCCTTCTATTTTCTTCCTGTGCTGCGGGAGAGGGGAGGGAGCAAAATGCAAGGTGGGTGTTTGGCTGCTGGCTGGGGTCAACATACCTCATGTGTATACAGTAGATAGACCCATATGTAGTAGGCCCAGCATTTCCCAGAAGCACTAGGTTTTTTGCACAGCAAGAACATATAAAGTTAATCTCTTCTTACTGTTTCTGAGTACCTGAGATAAGGTCTCTAATTAATTGAACAATTCATCTAGAACTCTACTCAATGTTTGAATTACTCCAAGCGCCTTTTGGAAAGGTCAGATGAATTATCTTGGATGTCAAGATGTGGCTATAGTTCTGGTTTTCAAACAGTATTGTATACTTTACAAGATAAAGTGTACTATTGTAATCCATTGTCTAACATCACTTTTTATAGTTTATGCATTAAACTTCAGGAATGTGAGGCAAATCAGCTTTCAAGATAAAGTCAGTAATACTCAAACAATACTGAAGTTTAAATGGAAAGACACAGGAATTAAAATCCTACTTTTTCACAACTTGTAGGAGTGTAAGAGGGTTGACTGGTCCTCAGTCAACCAATAGCTTTCAAAATATTATCTTTAGTTCTTTATTAGTTATTCTTTGCTTTAAACTTGTGAACGTTTATGACCACAATCTATGTGATTTGCAGATTTCTGCTGGGAGTCCTTCCAGGACACTTGTCTTTCCCCCTAGTCCCACAGAGAACTTAGTTTACTAGTACTGTACTCTGAGGTTCAGAAAATGTGGATGTAATTTATTTGCCTGATTTGAACAGATTGAATCTTACTCTAAATATGTGGGTATTTACATACAATTAATAAAGCTATACTGGAACATAATTAATAAAAATCTTTTAAAGAATTCTTTTTAGGGAATTATGAGTTAAATATGTCTAAATGATTAATCTCGAAACACACCTGTGTGCATCCTATGATAAAGCTGACACAACCTACTTCAAAGACGGTGGAGAGTGAAAGGAGAGGGGAGAAAAAAAGAGGAATAATTTTGTAGAGATAAAAAGACAAGTATGTGCAATGACCAGTCAACTGAGACAATGCTGACATTTTAGGAGGACAGCTTCTGAGGCCTTGAGCCAGATATTCAGAGGAGCGAAACATCCACAATTTCAAATTATATCATTAGGAAATGAAGGTACGTCACTGTGAAAAAGTCCAGACGAAGGAACCAGGACTTTGCAGTCCTTGAGATGATCAACCAAACTGTGCCATACTAGAGCTGCATTTTCATTAGAAAAACAAAACAAAATACACATTTGGCTTGTATGAAAGTGTAGTACAGCAATTATACAGGCTGACAATTCAGCAATGACCACTGCATTAATGTTTTATAGGCAGATGTCAAGGCATTCTAATTTTGAAGGAAAGATGATACCATCTAGGAGTCAAAATGAGTGCAGTGAAAAGGGAAAACAGGTGCTAGAGATAGCCAAGCATGTGTTAAGGTTGGTTTGTTAAAGCAAACAAGCAAACAAACAAAAAGTGGAAAGAAAAAAAATAATAAAATAAGGGTTTAAAAGCATCCTGTGGGAAAACATAAGGATGTGTATTGCTTTTGTATAATAAGAGTAGTGACCTGCAAACTAGGTCAGGGTCTAACAAATGTTACATCAGTGGAGAACACTTGGACGAAAATAACATTTGGATGTTTCTGAACAAACAGCAAATAGCTGATGAAGAAATTCAAGCAACCTCATCATCAGCTCTCTGTGGACTTGACCTTGGAAACAGATCCATTGGCCCCCTATGACCTCATCTTCTTATTTATCTTCTGTGACAGTTTGGAAATCAAAAAATGAGCCTTTACCTTGAATCCTTTTACTAAATGCTCTTTTATCCAGCTTGTGTCAAAATGCTTTATTGCATTCTATTTTTTTAGTTCCTTGTCATAAGTTCTTCTCTGTACAGTCAGTGGTTATCAAATGGAAGGTTTTTACAAAGATTGGTTCTCAGCATGAAGCCAAAGATGTGAAGGAGACAACATTGTGTGTAGCTGTATTTCTTCAAAAGATAACATACACACAGAATATTCTGAAACAGCATATTCTGGTCAAGCGATGGAGTGCTATTGATGCTAGTACAGCTCTGTGAAAGGAATGAGTAGTGAATACAAATCTTTAGCAATGAAATAATTTCTATTCATTCCAGTTCACTTTAGGTGCTCACATTGTAGATATCTACATATGAGCAAATTGTCTAGATGCTCTTCATAGTCAATAGGGAAAGAAGTACATCTAGACTATAATTCGTCTGTCCTCCTCAGTTGTACAGTGTCCCTTCCTTTCTCAACAGCAGTTTATTTGAACTGTTCATATTGAAGGAACGAGCCTAAATGGTTGGGCTGTACTTCTGTGCACAATACTGCTTTCACAACTGCACTTCTTTCTGCCATCTAAGTGACAAAGAACAAAGAATAATCCTTGCTTATGCTTTCCTGCAAACAGAATTGACTGACCAACCTTATTTAATAATACGGATAATGTCTGCCTCCTTTTGTTCCTTTGTAAATCAGCAGCACTTAGTTGAAATGCTATAGCTTTCAGGATTTTAAAGCAAAAAAAGAAAAAAAGAACCAAACCCCTACCTTTAAATTCTATAGCTCAGTGACATCTCTTGGACTTGCTAATAGAAAAAATATTGCAGATGGGAAAAATTAATTTTCCAAACATTATCAATGCTTTGAAAGAGTTAAGTGAGTTATTTTCAAAGTCCATAAGAGAGATATCAGCTCTTCTGTTTTATACAAAAGCTTTTCATGTCACTTTCTGCTTACTGGTCTTTGATAAGCTTCTCTAGTTGACTTTGGCAGTTCACAGTCCTTTACAAGCAAAGAACAATACACCTTCTGTAAAGCAGCCAGTGGCCTTCACAGCAGCTCTTGCACTATCAGATTCAAGATAAACACCAGCAGCAGTTCTTTAAAGCAAGGAAAATGTCTCAATGTATAACACATCTGTGGTTCAGTCCTGCAAAGTTGGTTTTATGTGACTAACACCACTTAAACTGAAGGGGTATTTCCATGGCAAGAGCTCTAAACTGAAAGTGGAATCAGGCTGCATTGACCAAATCCATATACCAGTAAATTGTCACAAAGTCACTGGCCATGTCAATGACTTTAGTTTATCACAAACAAACAGAATAAAAAATGTTAAGGAAGAGATTAATAAAAGGAGGAGAGTGCTGTTTTTTTTCTTGCATACTCATCTTGTTATTTCTTTTAGTTTTCCTTCTCCCTATCATGTTCCTGCTATGTCTCTATAGATTGTGGATCCAGTTACATTGGTTTGGTTTATGAAGTTGTGAGTTGCCAGCTGCTGTGTAGGAACTGCCTGTGTACGTGCTGTAAACCTGTAACAAATGCAATGTAATTCGGCTTGCTGTAGCACATAATTGAAGTAGTACAAAAGGCATGAAAATATATTAAGTTTTTCAAGGACTAAAAATGTTCACACACAAAGAACTGTCATGGCTTATGTGATGTGTGGTAGCTTGTTTACCTGTAGTAGTTTGACAATGTGCCTGAACTCCAGTACTGCCTTATTCTGAATTTTTTGAGTTAACTTCCCTAGTATTTACTTCCCCACAAAAATTGTTAGTAGACTGTCATTGTCAATACTTGATTTAGTGAGTTTCCTTTCAAAAGCTGTAGGCTACTTCTGCATGTCCTTGCTGGAACTGGATCTGTGTGTTGCTTACAACCTTTCAGCTTCCTTTGGTATTCTTTGAAATTGCTGAGGTGTTTCCATTGTTTGTTAATGCAGAATGTGCATGTTGTTTCATACGTCCCACTTTCATCTATCCTTGCCAACCACAAAATTACTCTCCTTTCTTTCCACGCTTAGGCTATAATTTCAACTAATTCACCAGCATTAATTTCTTCATGGAACAGAAAAACCATCAGAAATCTAATTATTTTCAGGGGTGAAGAAAAGCTTTTGAACTTTGTAACATTAAGACATATAGTACACGTCTTATTTGTCCTGTCACATGCACTACATGTCTTTTTTTTTTTTTTTTCCTGGTACGTATTTCCTATTTTTACTCACCTTAAATATGCTGTAAACCCTTATGTTGAACAGATGAGTAAAGACATAATTAGATGAGATCTTCCATTCAAATTTGAATAGTTTGTGAAATTAATAACTCATTCACAATTCACCACTTTCCCAGTGGAGCCTGGGTGCTTCTGTAGTTCTCTAGTGTAAAGCAGGCTAGATCAGATAAATTATTTTAACTTGTACTAAAATGCCTCACAGAGCTCATTTGTTCAAATATCACAACACAATGGGAGAATGGTGACTTCTAGTCAGTGTAAGTGGTCACTCAAATTGAATCAGAAGAGCATCTCTTGCCACACCAAACTAGTCAATGTGAAATGGTGAGGTTGATACTGCTAGAGATGTCATTATGTGAAATTTTGTGACAGATATACAACAGGAAAACACCTAGTTTTTGTTAAAGTCACGAAGTAAACTAAAACAGGCCTCCCTTGTATCACCGTTCATGAGTGTTCACATCTAAGGAGGAACTGTCAACTCCATTGAGCCTGACTTCTTTCTAGAGATTACTGCAAAAGTATTTCAGAAAGTGGCAGCTGAATGACAAGAAGACTGTGGCCTGATTGAAAGGCACTGAAAAGGATTTTTTAAACTTCTTTCATTTGGGGAGCTGAAGAAAACATAAGACCCATCTGTTATCTTGAGGTAGGAAAGGGCAGCAAGAAAAAAGCTGTTCCATTGAAACATATTTTGTTAGGACAAGTAATAGATTGTTTTCTCCTTAGTAGCCCATCTCCTGCAGAACCAGGATTTTCCACTGCTGAGGTCTCAAGTTAAATCCATATTGGACCAAAAATCTTTTCCAGCATTTTAACCCACGATCTGAGTTAAAGCTGTTTAAGTGTCAGTTTTTTCTAGCTTGTGTGATGTTGTGTGCTTCGTGTAACTCATATTTTGTTGTGTACCTAGAAAGGCATAATACCATCACTGTAGTATAAATCATGCTGGTGACACAGAATAGGACAAAGCTACTCAGCATTATCAGTCACTATCAAACAAACAAACAAACAAACAAGTTTTTCTGACAAACATAGTTATTTAACATTTATTTTCCTACTTCAAAAACATGAGCGGGATATGTATTTGGGGGGAGCTTTCCAAAACTCTAACACTGATTTTTAGCTCCAAATTGCCACTGAAAATAAAAAGGTGTGTTTGACTTCCCCTGTGCCACCGAAGATTTCCTCTAACATGCTTCATGTAGTTCATTCTTAATCCAATGAAAAAGGTATAGCTCACTCACAGATATTTCCTTTTTTTGTACCAAAATAGAGGTGGGAGAACACTGTAAAGCATTTACATGAATATTAAATCCTGTTCTTAAGTGGGTTCACTTCAACTGTTTTCATACCTACTTTGTGCTTGCTTTCTGTCAATATTGCAGTGATCAAACTTTACTAGTGATGAAATTCTTGAAAGGTACTTTCAGCTTGAATGCCTATTTGCCAAAAGCAAAATCTGAATTGCATAACACATCATTGGTGCGAATTTCAAATATCTAAGTCAATATTGCACTTCAAAAATGTACCTCAGTGTGTGATTTAACATTCTTACAGAATGAGATTTAGTTCTTCAGTGTGGAGAAAGAGAAAGCCAATTCATTGGTTGTAAATAAAAGTTAAATGTAGATCAAGCAAAAACAGTACTCTGAAAGTTATAATATAGATGTTAAAAGGCATTTGGTTATTTAAAGATGCAGATCAGGTTTACAGTTTACATCATCAAATTCAGTGATTACTTCTATTGCTTTCACAGTACGTTTAGACATAAAATCAGTTTACAAATTTGAAAAATTCTACTAAATATCTACCTCCATCTTCATGCACTCAAGATGGGATTAATCACAGAATAATTTCTAGTCAGTGGAGAGCTCGCTATCATCAAAGAGAAATTTACCCTGTCTCTTTAAGGCATCTGGGTTAGATGCGGTGAATCCTCTTAGTGCATTGACTATATGTCATGACTGGCCTAGACTAGACATCTCAAGGCAAAAGTTATATTTTACAAATCCTCTCATATATTTTGTTAGGATCATAAGATGAAGTAGCCTGAAAAAAACACAAAACCTCGTAGTCCTACTAGTTACAGAATGAAAACGCAAATACATCTTTTTGTAGTGAAAATTCTTGATGTTTTCTTGAGCTAAACCCAAACAGTAGTTTAAGCAGAGGAAACTGTAAAGTATGCTTTCCTATTTATATGTGAAGATTGAGATAGTGTGAATGTTGATATCTATGTATATCTTCATGCTGTGTTTTTTCAGCAAGATCACTCTTAAAGATCTTCCCTTTCCTGTATTTCCTTGCTGATTTTCACTTAGCTTCTTTTAAACACTGATCATTGCATTTTTTGGTTGAAATGCCAAACTGCTGAAAAGATTCTGTATTGGGACAAATTGGATGATAATACAAGACTGCCGTCCTTAGGAAACTAAACATAGAATCATAGAATCACAGAATCATAGAATGGTTTGGGTTGGAAGGGACCTTAAAGATCATCTAGTTCCAACCCCTCTGCCATGGGCAGGGACACCTCCCGCTAGACCAGGCTGCTCAAAGCCCCATCCAGCCTGGCCTTGAACACTTCCAGGGATGGGGCATCCACAACTTCTCTGGGAAACCTGTTCCAGTGTCTCCCCAGCCTCATAGTGAAAAATTTCATCCTGATATCTAATCTGAATCTACTCTCTTTCAGTTTAACATCAAGATGACCCCTGATGCTATTTCTGTGTATCTTGCATTGTTTCTCCTGAAGAATCATAGCAGAAAATCAGATTAAAATTTAATCCTTTTGTGTAATCACCATCTGGGTTCTGCAAACGCTGGCAAAGATCCCAAACAAAATGTCATAATCTAGAATGGTCAGGGTGAAAACCCGGCTACACTGAAGTCAACAGTAAAGTTTTTATTTATTTCCATGCACCGAGGCACTCATTGCAATTATAAGCATAAATAATGAACAACATATCATTACATTTTTTTAATGTGTAAAATGACTAAAGTATATAGACAGATTTTCTTTCTCTTTATACATTACCTTTAGCTATTAGATGTCCTCCTATGACCTCAAATTTGAGCTCCTGAGCAGTTCTAATTATTCAGAGCATACTTACTGTAGAAATGGGTTACACATCTGTCATATTTCCCTAAAAGGCAGATTTAAAGCCTATACTGTATTTATTATGCTAATTCACTTCGAAATCTATGGTGAAGGTGCCTCATGCCTTTCAAACTGAGTTTGCATAGTAAATTTAGCATGGGTTGCAGTGGCCCACAAACTTTATCCCTGAAGCAGCTTTAACAATTGGTGCCCTAAGAAAGTGTGTAGCACACACACTGGGAAACACACATGCAGTGAGAAAAAATGGGAGCGGGGGGTGGAAATTACTTCCTTTTTGTGCTCTATGCTTTAGTTCTGGGTTTGGGTTTCTTTATTTAATATCTTTGGTTGTTGTAATCATGCTTTTAGAAGCAAAAGCACTTAGCAATTGTGCTGCTAATGTGGTCTTTCCGTAAAATGGCTAGCTTTTATCAGAATTAACCTTTTCCAGGCTTAAGTGTTAAAAGATGTTTTTGTTGTTGCCAAACAGGTTATTTTCTTCTGAAGAAAAATCACACCACCACCCACCATCAGTGACACAAAAAAAAACAAAATAGGTGTTTAGGTCAGTATTCTTGTCTTTTTAACCACCATTGGTAGTGGTGTCTTTTAGAACCAACAGGCCCTAAAAATTCAGAGGTTTTTTTAATAACTGTTAAGTAAAATGTTATAGTCAGCTTGAAAAATGACTATGCCTCCCCAGTGTATGCAAAGTGCTATTACAGTTATTTTTCTGGCTAAAATAATACAACAAAATGAAGTTCAGGTTTTCTGTACATTCACTACCTAAGAGTGAAAATACTGGCGGAATTCAGCAATTATCCCTCCCCGCCAATCATTACAAGCCATATAATTTTAAAGTTAAATTTAAGAGAAATATAAATGTGTTTAAGTACACAAATGAACAATTATGGAAGACAAACAACACTAATGCTGCTCCATAGTGGCAGTTCTGGCAATAGCATAGCGGTTTGTTGTCCCAGGTTAGATTAAAGTGATTTTAAAAATTTGCATTTCTTTCACTTTTTTCCTAAATGAGTCATTAGAAGGTGGGTTTGAAGTTGTTCTGTTGCCTTAAATGCATTTCAACGTCAATATCACAGATTTCTTGTATACATAAGAACTCACAAAAACTGCTTTGCTGGTCTGATTTGTGATCGTCATTGAGTCATTTCCTTGCTTTACTCCAGATGTCTTCTTTAAACTTCTAGGGGATGCACTATGTTAATGAACACTAATACAGTTTTTATAGTCCCTGGGTTCCACTGTTTGCACAGTGTCTCTTAAGTAGCAAGAAGACCATCAGATATTATGAGACAATTAATGAGTACTTTAAAAAAAAGAGGAAAGGATGCATCCTTTAGAAGTCCTTTTATATATGTTTTTCTGCGAAACATTCATGAACATTTCACATAGCTATAAAAATCTGTACCCTTTACACATGCGGTGAAAGCATTTGTATAAAAAGGCTATAATATAAAATGAAGAAAATAGATATCAGAAAAGCCAGACAGGAACTGCAAACAAAAAAGTGTCCAGAAAACTAAAAACAAAGTGTGAAAATAGTTTTCTACAATCTTCACATGGGTTCTACATCTGAGCCAGTGAGGTGTAAGATACTTAACATACATGTATTTTCAAGTCAATATTTCTCTCATTCTCTACCTTTAAGCTGAAAACAAGGTGAAAATTATGCCCTTTATCTTGCATTCCTAATGGTTTTCTTAGCTGTCATACATGAAATCATGGAGTAAGTATTTCTTTTCTATTACAGTGGAAATTATCACATTTAAAATACAGGTTGAAAGCACCAAGTCTAAGTTGAGGTATACTATTTAAATTTAGCTTCTCTACTGTTTTACATTAGGGGAAGTGAAAAGAAAATGAGCTGTGTTTAGCTTAGGTTTTCATCTCTTACAATGCAGCAATTAAAGTGTATTCTGGAAAATGTTATTTCAATCATCAAGGAAGATCATCACAATGACAAATTCTATGACATTTGTACATTGAGTTATGGTTAGAAATCCTGATATTCTTGCACTATAAAAAGGATGATGTGAAGGAAAAATATTTCATCTGGGACACTGAAAGTACATAAAGAAAAGATCTGACATATTTGATACATTATTTTTGCCTGTTTTCATTTCCATTTTTCTATATACATGTGTATGGATCTGTATGTGTATATACATATGTATGTAAGTGTTTGTGGGCATGTGTCAACAAAAAAAATGAATAGAATTACTCATCTAAGAATGAACATAAAACAATAATTTCATTGTTAAATGTGCCTTTCCTTAAATTACAGTCAGTCCTGCAAAAAATTAGTAGTTTGCCATAAGCATTATTTATATTGAGTTGTAACTGAAAATATGTATATATATAATGAAAACCATTAAAATACAATAAAAGGAGTCAGAAGTCTTGATAATGTACAAAACACATTGTTTTATTATAACTTCTGTAAAGCACTTACATTGTCAGAAAATGGAATTTTTTAAATGTAAATTTACTAAAAGAAAAATGAAAGGCTTGCTAATCAGGAATACAAAGACACCAGGGATTCTGCCTTGAAAACCATAGAATAAATGCAGGCAAGGGTGACAGGCTTTGTGGCCTGTAGGAAGGCAAGGAAGCAATTTAAGGACACCGCTTCTGTAGGGACGTACTGCTGATCACATTGCCTCCTTGCCACCTCAGCGAGGCAACTGCATGTATCTGAAGAAGAAAGCCGGCAACTCAGCTTCCACCATGTTTTACTTTTGCTACCTACGAGCTTTCTGGTCTAAAAGTAGAAAAAAATTGCCTGATCTTCAAAGGGATTTAGTATTCATGACTTGAAAGATCTTCACTCCCAGTTCTGCATTCAAGTTTACGCTGAGAAACAAGATTCCTCTGTTGTTTACATGAACTCTGCCCTATGTTGGGAAATACTATTGAGACCCTTTAGGTCTCAGACATCCCAGTAAATTTGTTTCTGGACACAGCAGAGTTAAGTGATATTCAGAGACCTGCCTCTGAGGCCGGTCTGAGAGAAAATCACATTGCTTATGTTTTTGGAGTTATTTTGACTAGTTATACAAAATATCCTTCATAAAAGAATATGCACATATCCTGAGTATTGTATCACAACATGAATAATGAGATGCTTTATATTAGACCTTTAAATATGAATTTTTAAGAAGCCCATTTTAGGCAGAATATGTTGGAAAAGTGAGCCTGTCTCTAAATTAGTTCTCTAAGAACAGAGTATTTTTCAGGTAAATGCAAACACTCTAGATGATGGCACAATTTCTGTAAGAATCTGAAATGTATTGACATATCAAAATTACCTCAAAGTCCAATATCATCTTGCAGAGGACACAAATGAAAACAGTGCTTCTGCTAGTACTGCATTCTTCACAATTTTTTTACAAGGAGATGGCCTATTTCATATCAAAAAAACCCATGTCTGCTTAGACTATATATCTTAAGCAAAGAAAAATAAGATTAACATGAGCCCAAATTCAGTCTTTAAACTTCCTAGGGGGCAAAAAGATTTCTTTAATACCTTATATAATATATAAAATATAATTCTATATGTAGTTATTATATTTTATCATTATTTTAACATATAATTACAAATACATAAAGCTGTATATATAATTATTATATTACAGAATTATTTGTTTACAACTAATCAAATCTGATAATATTCACAGTTCATATATTCATTATAAAATGGTAGAAATACATCTGGACCTAAGTTAAACCTAAAAAAGTTCTATTGCTTTAGGGAATTAGCTTTTTGAAATTTTCCTCTGTGGCAAAGATAATTTTATACTACCAGTTCAAAATGCTGCAATGGTGCAATTCAAAATTAAAATTCCATAAATACTGCAGTTCCATAAAACCTACCACTTGTACATATTCCAACTATATTTTTTTAAACAAATTTTATATGAAAACTATGACAGCAGTAGTTTCCTTTCTACAAAACAAAAAATACAGAAATATAACCAAAGTGGTTATCTCAGGTTTCAGGTGAATATGTTCTTACAATTTTATCTATTTATTTTGCCTATAAACTGTGGATTTTAAAGCATATTTTTAATGAGGAATTCACATTCATTTTTGCAAACAGAGGGACAGATATGTTTTATATAGTGTAATTTTGCAGTGGTTTCCTGAGTGCAAAAATGAAAGACAAGGCAAAGTTCTTTTAGACATCTTATGACATTAGAATATAAAAACCACTCTGCTAAATTAGTTAGCAGTTACATTTTTATCCTAAACTAAAACCCAGATAAAGTATAATCTCTCTCTGGCATACCTTCTCAGCTTCCAACAATCATCTGCTAAGGGCTACATACCTTGGAAATTGTATCCAAATTGTTGTTTTAAAAGACATTGATTGTCCTATGCCTCACTAATTTGTCTAATCCCTTTTAAAATTCATTTATACTTTCAGTCTCCACAAACTCTACTGATGACACATAAGTACTGAGGGATACAATATTTATATTTGATTTTTCTGACATAGTAAGAGTTTCCTCTAGAATCTCCCACTTCCAAAGTACTTCCTAATTCTCTAATCTATCTGTATCTTTTTCATTTCTCGTGCTTTGTCTTCACGCTCCCTCGCACCACATCATTTCTCTCTGCTCCAGGAAAGCATCATTATCGCATCCCTAAAATGTCTGCATCAGATTCTCAAACAGCGCTGACCAAACTCTCTCTGTTATCTTTGACAACTTATGCATTCCAGTGGCAAACAAGTAGCATTAAAATTATGTGAGCCTTCATCTCCTTTTCATAACTATTACATTTCTTTTACATGTGTGGAATTTGTTCTGCCTTCTAACAAACTAGTCAGTAAGTGTTGTGAAGTCCAGATGTAACTTTTCAGTCAGAAATAATTTTTTCCTCATGCAAATTTGATATCATCGGCAAAACTTGTTACCTCACTATTCCTACCTTTTAGAATATTCTGAACAACACAAATAATAGCACAGATACCTGAGACTGGCTGTCACCCTTCATTGATGAAATAACAGTTTATTCTTATAATTTATTTTCTCTCTCTTAACCATTACTTAATGTATGAGAGGATTTTTTCCTTCTATTTTGAGACAGCTTAATTTCTTTAAAAGCCTATTATAAAAGATCTCTTGAAAGCTTTTGAAAATCCAAGTACACTAAATCCACATGAATAACCTCATCATGCTTCTTGAGTACTTTAGAATAATTCTAATAAATTTGTGAAACATAATTTCCTCCTGAAAGATATCTCTTTTGTTCACTCCTCCTCATGTTCATACTTCTCCCTTATTTTGTATTTCTCTACTAATTCTACTACTAACTATAATTTCTACATATTTGACATATATTGAGGTTAAATGGATTTACCTGAAATTTACCAGATTATCTTTTGATGATTTTCTTTTTTTTTAAGAGTTCTTTTTTTTTTTTTAACAAGTGAAATAGCAGACATTCGGGAGTTTTATACTGCAGTTCCTTCAGAATTCAGTGGCAAGCAACTGCTTTCCTAATGTCATTAAAACTACAGCACAGATTGTAATTACGGAGAAGTGAGTCACAGGTCCTGCTTTCAGAGAGGTGATGCTCTCTGATCTCCAAAAATTGTATAAGCCTTTTTCTTCATTGCAGTGTTTGTTTGTGTCTGTCTGAGAATTGTCACAGCAGAGCTGCCTTTATTCATGAACCCATTAGTCTCGTTCATTCAAAGTGAAAGACAGCCACCACTCGTCCTGATATTGCGCTGACATGGGGAGGGACATGAGAGGGAAGGATCCTCCACCCTCGAGAAGACGACTTTGCGACTAAATATGATGTCTTGAATTAATTGCAAAGGGAGAAGAAGGGTTTTGCCAAAACTCATTAGTCTGAGGAAATCAGAACATTAGACAATGATCAAACAGTTAAAACCAGAGTACATTTACATTTATATTATACATGTATGTTTACAAGCAGTTCCTGCCAAGTAAATTTCCAGTGTTTCCCATCAGTTTACCAACTCCATCAAAACTCTGGCTTGCAAGTTAGCCTGACCGATAGGCTATCCACATGAAGCCCACAGAAATTCTTGTAAATATTGTCCTGTTGTTGGTGTTTCCAGGACTTGCACCCCTGAAACATAAGAACTGTTATGTCCCAACCGTCAGGATCACAGGGATTACCATATCCATGTTTCCAAGGCTAACAACCAATCAACTTAATACAGTCATTACCCTTTAATAGTAGATTTCAACATTTTCCTGTTTCAATTTCTAGTGAGAGGAAAACTAAATATCAAGCTCCTGAATTGTTTTACCAGCCAAAATTTCTTCTTTCTGTAGGACCCTCATAACATAAAATGAGGTCAGGTCTCCACAGTCATGTCTCAGACTTTTTCCTCCTAGATCTCCTTAGAGAGTTCATGTGAGCCTTTAAAATTAGTACTAAATTTATCAAAACCTTTGTATAGTGTGGAGTTCAGACTCATAGTCATTGTGGATGACAAAATCATATAAAAATTTCCTACTGAAATCATATTGCCTGGGACTTTTGATTTTGTATACTGTGGGGTTTTTTCTTTGGTGGGGGGAGTCATTTCAATGGTGAAGATTGCAATGGTCTAGTCAACTTCATTTGTCTGAGGCTGGGATACAGAGAGGAACACGATATTCTTCAAATTTTCAATGCTCCATAAATGTTACATGGCAGTGATTGCACAGCTAACATATGTAGAAAATGTCTCTACTTTCTCTACTCTTCTTTACTTTCACTATCGCAGGATTCCACTATTTTTTCAGACATTAATGTATTCAGTCAGTTACAAAAACATGCTTTAATTATAGTACTACACATAATTACTGGACCCTTTGAACATGTAACAAGACACATCAAACCAGAACAACTTACTTCACTTTCCTCCTTTCTTTTTAAATGATGTTCTCAAACAATATTTATTAAAATTTCATATTGTTGGTCCCAATAGAATTCCTTTCTTTTTGTCTTAGATAAAAATAATGATATAAGATGATGCATGACCAGGAATATGATGCTGTCAATAAGAAGCATTAATTAACAAATTAATTAGATACAATTTGTTTCTTTCCCTCATGAGAGAAGAAAAGAGTTATTCTATCTTGCTGGAAAGCATACTAAATAATGAGAAACATGCATATATTGGTCCCCTAAATGCTGCAGACTTAATAAACTTCCTCTAGGGTTTCTTTCTCCAGGGTAGATACAACTTGTTTTCTTAAACTGGCTCACCCATCCCTAATCCGCAGTTTGCCAACATAATTTGCTTCTGCTTTTCGTGATGTCTTAGCAACTGCAGCAATAAGATAGCCCCTCATGGCCCTCACTCACATCTAAACCAAAACCACTTTAATGCATGGGAATTATTTATGTTTAGGTACATTTCCTCAGGCCAGTAGAGTATATTAGATGCTCTGACCTCTGTGCTGGAAGTGTTTTTCCATTTTAAACAAACAATGGAAATGCCTAATTCTTTACTTTTTCAACCTGGGTCTCAAGGTTAAGTGTATGTAGGTGTCATAGGGGAAAAAAGCATATAAGCAAATAAAAAAAATAGCATAATTAAGAATATAGCTTAAGACTTCCCCCCCTCCCCCTGTTAATGAATGCATTTCCTCTCTTCTCTTTTATTTCTTTATTTCTCTCATTAGTTTGTCAATATTTTTTTGAAGGAGTCATGTCTTGAGTAAAATTGATGAACGAGAATGCTGGCAGGAGCTTCTTTAGTCATTGTAAAAAGCCTCTAGGACACAACAACTAATCCCATCACGAAACAGACATTGTAAAACACTTAAGGTAAAGGGATGAATTGCCCTCTAGAGATGCCTATTTATCGCCGACTATCAAGAAGCCCTAGATAACTAACTTAGCCTAGGCACTGGCTTCTTCTCAGCTAAAGTGGGATGACATGAATCTCAACTGAAAAGTTATTTTCCGGAACATTCTCTGTCCTAAAATAAGAAATACACTTCTGATTCTAAATATAAGGTTGTTTTGTTTTTTTTAATAGATAATGAATAACAAATTTTGTTTGACTTGAGGAAGAAAATACTTGATTTTAAAGTTGAAAGACTATGACAAAATATTAAGGAGAAATAAATAGAGGATTTTAAAAAAAAAATCCTAAAGTGAAGAGACCAGGATGGAAGAAACAGCTGTTTCTAAAACGCCACAGAGCTTTGCCACTTTGTCTTTGCAATATCTAAATCATCATTAAAAATGACAATGGAAAAGAATGTGGCTGATAACAGTTGAACTGTCAGTGTCAGAACAAATCATGCTGCCAATTATTTTATAACTGTCTCTTAATAAATCACTGAATTTCTACAGATTTATCCTATGCTTTTTGTCTTTGTGTTTCCCTGCTTACTTCTGATTTTCTTTTAATTGAGTCTGACTGTAAGAACCATAAACAACGCCAGAATATTGCAAAAAATATAGCTCTGAAGATAAGGTAGCAAAAGAACAATTAAAGAAAGAATTAAAAACTAATAATGTGAAAGTTAAAGTAAGCTAGTAAATGCATTAATTTATACCTTAAAAACAGAAAAGATATGTACCTTTCTCCCTACATAATTAGCCTCACCAAGGGAAGACCAAGTCATTTGCTCCTACCTGAAAGATGCTTTTTAATTACTGTATGTGGTAACTGGATAGTCACTAATGAAAACAGGAAACAACATGAAGCCAGAATTAGAAAAACAATATAATCAAGATATGCAAAAATAGCTAAAAAAAATACTCAAATCTTCTTGAAAATTTACATATGGAGCCAGGGTTATTTGTCTTTTAGTTTTTTTTTTTTTTTTTTTTTTTAAGTCCAAAATGTTCCTTCTAGCTTTTTCATAAGTCTGTATGATGTCAGGATGTGATATATATCATGATATGTTTTCACATGATAGTGGTAAATAATCATCATCATCTTCAAAGCCAAGAGCTGGATTTTTCAACTCAGAATGTAATGTATTTTTTGTCTAAAATAGAAACTTGACTCAGTAAAGTTTGACCATAGAAGTAAAATAGTATCCACTTATATAACCCTGATAGCTGTCAGGTGATAAGCCAAGATGAAAAGTTCATTCTCTAACAGCTTTCCCATGTATCACAGCCTTGCCAGCTAGGTAAGCAGCATGCCACTGCTGTATTTACTGTAATCAAATTTCTCTAGAACAGCAAGTTGTTAGGGCTATTAAATGTCTCAACTGGAAACCTCCCATATGGCTAAATTGAAAGGTGGCAGCTAAACAGGCTGAATGAACATGTGCTCATTTAAGTAGCGTGCTCCAAATGCTTCCATCATCAAACATACAGTTTTCAAGATCACTTGTTTACTGAGATTTATTTTGAGCGACCACCAGATTTCTCTTAAGGTTTCTGTCATTAGCTGGTTTCTCCTTATGCTGAATGCTGCAAAAATGTCACTGCACCAGCCATCATCAAGATGTTCAGGTTCAAGCGATCTTCAGCTGGGTCACAGACCCAGTTATGCCCTGAAGTCCAAAGTTGGGCTTCCTTTTCACAAGCAACATTGCTTCACTAAATGGCACTGTACTGAATCTGCCCTCATCTAATACAACTTAATGGGAAGAACAGATGCCCTAATCAACCATTCCTTAAAAATGAAACAGAAGCAATATTTTATTTGCTAAAATAAAATCTCTTCATATAAGGAAAAAGAAGATATGTATATTTTCTATGGTTTCTTTAGTTTTGAACTCTCCGTTGGCAAGTTCTTATAACCTGTCCTTTACCCTTATAGAAAGAATTTTGTACAAGAAGTTATGTATTTTTTGTGAACTTACATGTCTCTTTATGAAGAATATCACTGGTTGCATTTGGATTTTGGGGATTTTTTCAAATTACAAATATGCCTCCCCATAAGCAGGTAAGTTCTTTCCTTTATATTAATTAAATGTGATGGTTCAGAACCTGTACTTTTACTGCAGCATGAAATGAGACACAAAACGTCAAAATTTTGGGATGTTTTGTAGAGAATAAATTGTTAAAAAACCACTTGATATGGCTCATATGACTGTTGCTGACACATAATGTCCTAACAAAACTGATTAAGTTAGAGATATTTTAAAAAAATTAAAATTGCCTTTTTACAGTTGAAGTATACACCAACTGACATTTTAAATATCTACTTAAATGCAAGTAAAATGATTTTTTTTGGGGGGGTTATGTTTGTTTGTTTGTTTGTTTGTTTTATTATTACTAAAAGTGTTCATATAGCAACTGTTTTGAATAGATCCCAGATAACCTTAAGTTTGTATTCACATCGTGGTCTAGTTAAGGAGAAGGATTACTCTTGTCCTCCTCTGACATCCTGAGATGACCTCTTGCCTTCTTTTCTCTCTGCCTTTTGTTGTATCTGGGGACTTGAGGTTAAAAACTGGGTCTCATGCATAGGCTAGCTTGCATCTAGTTCTCTAATGTGTTGGTAATCCCCCCTGTTTCAGGCTGTGATGTTTCTTTCTAATGATTGTGTGTTTTGGTTTTTAGTTTTTTTCATTCTAGATAATGGAGCATTAAAATCATTAGCTCTTGTTTGCTGTTAATGATCACACTCCTTTTGCTGATGATCTTTGCTTTTAAATTTGACCTTTTCTTGCTGTCTGCTAAAATTTAGAGAATTGTGACGAATTCACAATAGCTACTTAAGCATGTACACTACACAGGAGAGTTGGTTTTAACCTGCACAAAGCTTTTAGCTTTTTTTTTTTTCCTCTAGTATTTTATCTGATTCTGCTTGTATACATCTGTGTGACAGTGGACTGAAGACTCGTCAGATAAGTCATGCATTAATCTTAATCATTACTTTAGAGTAATTAAACTAATATAATTTAGGTTTTATTTAAATGAAAAAAATACAGAAAAGAAACTAATAACAGGTAAGACCGAACCTCTGTACCTTCTCGAAGTCTAATACACATCAACAGGATATTTTAATTTGAACAGAGAGTAGATATAAAAGATGAAGATTGGCCTTTTTGAAGTAAATAGCAAACCTCCCACTGACTTCACTGAGGCCAAGATTTCATTTCCAGATCAGCTTGCAAAAGTTTGTGAATAAAAAAAGAAGTCTAAATTGACAACTAATATTACTCAGAATGAATAATTCAACCAAGTCTGTTGTCCAGGAAAGATTTACACCATTCATTTTAAAAGAAAGAAACAGAAAATTGTAATAAATGGGGTGGTGACTTTTCTGAGCTATGGCTGTATAAAAATATTTCCCTCTGGATAGAGGTGTTACTTTTATTGTGCAATAATAGTCTTCAATCTCGGGCTTCGGGCATTTTATCAGGATCTCAGTAAATGGTCTACCTTTAGGACAATATTTTATCATGATTGCCCTTAAAAATAGTTACTATTTATATGACAGAGCATTTATAGTTTTGATGGTTTGGCTCATTGGACATAGTCATGCTACTGAACAGACAGTTCTTACATCAAACTACTAAAAGAAAAAGCTGTTTTAAATGTAAGAAATTGAGTGTTTGGCAGGAATGCTAAACCAGTTCAGCATGCTGTTCCCTGAATCTCTAGAATATCCCATATTCCAAACTCCAATTTGAAAAACAGACAATGGGAAAACCAGGCAATGGAGAAAATACTCCCATTACATTATTTTGATTCCTCAGAGAATGTGGGTAGGAAATAGAAGTCCTATGTAAATAAACCCAAAGAAAAAAAAATTGTAATATTCACTTCTCTACAGAACAACTTGCCACTCTTAATGAATCTTTTCAGAAGCCAAAGATCAGCCAGTATAAAATACTATAAAGTGTTCTGAACAGTTGATATTGAAGATATATGAAAAAGGAACATGATGTTGTGGCAAACTGAAATGTATTCTACTCACACGTCAGTGTCCATTTAATATGTAGAGGAAAAATATCAGCCACAAACATGTAGCTGTGCCATTGTACTGCTACTTCTCTGATATTATGTAAACAGTTTTATAACTGTAGTGAATCAATAATGTTCACTAAATCCTGGTTTTTGTGTCATTAACTTCTTGACTACAGACTTCTGGTAGTGACAGAGATTATGCTGATTACTCCTTTGTGAATACAGCATTTAAAAATACTAGAATTTTAATAATTTTCCTCTGTTTCCACCCAGCGCAACTCCCCTTTTCTTACTGCTACAGTGTTGTTTGGAGTGATAAAAAAGAAAAACCAGAGAACCAATAAGGACAAATTTTGTTAGGGCATTCATTTAATTAAACTAAATGAAACTGAAGGGATGAACCTGAAAGAATTCCTTCAGAGAAATTTTATCCACAAACAAGGTTTTAAAGACACTCTAAATACTGTATGGCATGTATGACATAATCAGAAATTGCTTGCATCTCTTAATATATTTAGGAGAATCACAGTTTCTGCATAGAGAATATGTGCCAGAAGATTCAAGCAGAAGGACTCATCTAAGCTAGCTTTAGGCCACTACTATAGAGCTGTCAACATCTGAACTAGCCATCCTATAGCTGCACTGGTAGTCAGTGAAAAAAACAGGGCCCTTTAGAGCACTTTTGGCTTAATTTACCTGGATGAGGATGAGATGAGGGTTTCATAGAGGTACTCACATCATCTAGACAGAGGTGAGAATGATTAGCTTAAGCGAGTGCTGAACTGTCTCTTGATCAAGCTTCAAGCTGACCAGACACTATGTGAAAACACTGTAACAGAGCCTGAGCTAACAACTGTACAGCAGTGGTGTCTCAATTTTTTTATTGCACACCCCTGCCAGTAAAAAAATTTTGAGTATGCACCTCCGGTATACGTATATTTATCTATAAATTACATACATGTGTCTTGGGTTTACAGTGTAAGGTTTTGGTAGCAGGAAGGTGGGGTACAGGGATGGCCTCTTTGAGGTGAGACATAGGGGCTGCCCCCCTGTCAGACATAGCTATCTCCAGCTGTCTCCAAAATGGACTCACCACTGGCCTTGTACTGATATATTATGTACCTTATGAAACATTTGAAAAAATATAAATTAAAAAAAAAGATAAGATAAAGATGCAAAGGATGAAATAAAAATTATTTTTAAAATTTTATTTCATTTGACTTATTAAAGGTACAAAAAATACTCTCTTCCTGCACCCCAATGGATTGCCTTAGAAAGTAGTCTCACTTTGGAGTCAACTGCCCTAGAGAGTAGTCCTCAAGTTTTACAACCTGATTTAGTCTTCAGTTCGGTTTGCGCTAGTAACAGAACAGTATAAGAATATCAGTAGTGAGATACCTTTCCACTTGGTTTTACCCACTGATTTAATAGGTTTATCTGTGTATGTTCTGATTGGATGTGAATTTGGCCCTTCCAAAATCTCTCAGGTTCTCACAATGAAACAAAATCCTTTTAAATTTTGTTTTGAGCATATATCTCTGTTAATCCTTCTAGAAGTTTGAAAAGCTTTCTTTCTGACTCATGAGGAAACCCAAGAATATCAAAATTCACTCACATACTGTTTTCAATACTTTTTAATAACTTATACAGGAAATGGGATTTCACTTTTCATATGTTTCTAAATGTGGAAAGTTTTGTGTTAATTTAATCATTATACTGACATTCATTTCTTTCTTTTTGATTAAAGAAATTATGCTGAATGAAGAAAGAGAGATTTTATCATTAGAGAGAACAGGAATTAGAGGAGTGTGGACTTGCTGAAATGGGATCAGAAAATTGTTTCAGCTTCAAGGTTTATTGTGGAAAAAGGGCACAGAAAGGAAAAGAGGAGGAACATTTGAGAAATCTTGAGAGCACTCTTCCCATAGTGAAAGTCATAAGAGAAGCAGTGAGAGATGTAGACCATAGCAATGCTATGGAGATTACCAGGAGGAAAAGGCCTAGGTCTTGAGAGCATTTCAACTTCCTTTACAGAGGTCACCATCTTCTATCGACTCTGTAGGAAGTCTTGGGGACTAACATCCTCAGTCAGCTGCAGGACACATGAATGCCCTGTAAATGTTTAATGGTGTGGTCAGAGGAGAAGCAATGGAAGTTCTTTCTTTATTCTGTCTCATTAAAAACAACATCACTCACTTTCAAACTTGAAATACCTTTGCCACAAAAAACCTTGTTTCTCTACTGCTTATTGCTTTGAATTATTGATATTATTTGTCACATTTTACAAAGGCCAACATCACACAGTTGGGCCCTGGCAAGATGAACATAGTTCTTGCAGAGGGAGTAACAGTGCATAATGTAAATTTGAACTCAGGAACAGACAAGCTCATCTTTTTATACAAAGTTTTCACTCTTGATGTTTTATTTGTTTCCTTGAAGTAGATAATTATAAGTTCAAAGAACAAACTGTATAAAATATCCTGCCACTTAATTTTGATAACATACACATGAAGATTATGTGAAGGAAAAATTAAAATTAAAAGTTAAAAGATGGTTTAAAATGTACCTTAAAAGAAAATACAGCTTTGTTTCTCTAAGGCATAAAACTCCACCTCTACTGTCCAGAACTAGGGTGTGCTATCCCTTGCTTTATCTGTAGATTACAGCTTCATCAGTACATCTGATTTCGTTTGTGAGGTTTTTTTCTAGTCTTAAAAAGGTATTACCCATATTGCTGTGTCCCATTGATTTGCCAAGCTTGCAATTTTTCATAAACACATAATTGTTTATATCATCTGTTGGAGAAGTAAGAAAATTTCCCTGCTGAGCTACGATATCTATCACTATGTTTGTCATTTCTTGTCACCAGTGATGCTCTTCTACATATTTATTCACACATTTCGAAGGATCAGTGATATGGTACTCTCCACTTTGGTATTTAGTGTCATTCGAAAGAACATTTGCCATTAACTCATCCTATGCAATGTAATGTAAACAGAACATTAAATAAGGCTCATTTTAATGAATAGACATTTTAAGACAGCTTAAGGGAGAAACAGTGGATCTAGTTCCATTTATGAACTACACAACTAAAACCAGCTGCTAATATCACTGTAATTCTATTTTTCCACTGCCACATTAAAGGTCATACTAGAGCAGGAACATTTTTATATGGTGTTATTGTAACAGACCTTAGTTTGTTAACCGAATTTTCCAGCACAGATATCTCTGTCAGAACTTATGGTGACAAGACACTGGTGAATGCAATATAGGTACAGAAAAATTAACTGTCTGTTACTGTGTCCATTTGCATATCAGATGTGATCAGGATCTCAGTCCTGCTTATATTCATTTCCAGCAGTACTGTGGTATCCAAGGAAGAACAAAAATGCAAGGAGACATTTTTGCTAAACTGTTTTGTTACTTTGCCTTTCCACCTCCATTCAGTTCATTTTTTTTTCCTTGTCAACTTTTGACATATAACATAAAATTTTCAGAAGTGCCTAAGGGCCATATTAAAAAAAAGGACTGGGATGTCTGAAGTGGGACTTACTCTGCAGATACCTACAGTGAAGAGTGTGATCCTGAAAAGCCCTGTATAACCTCTGCAGGCATCTTATGATTCAAATGTAAAGTTTTCTGGGCACTATAAATATATACCCAGAAGTTCCTAAATCCTCACACAGTTAAATTCAGCATTTCAGTTCTCTCGGGATACAGAAATTAGGTATTCCCCTGCCTAAATCCCTCTAGAGTTGGCTCTGGGACTCAGAGTATGCATAATACAAGAGACACAGAACTGACATCTTGCAAACTGACTTAGTATTTGCCGCACTTCTTTGAAGCTCTGGTGGAAGAGAAAGAACCCTTTACCTTTTATATCCTGATCAGAAATTTCACCAGGCTGCTTTGTTCCCTATTGTCCCTGAAAGACTTTGTATTTCCATTTCTCAGTGAAGCAGACTTATACCACTAGATAGCACACCAGGTGGGGAGATCACCTTATCTTCTTCTTTGTAGAAGCTGTGCCACAATTCAGACGGAGATTCATCTGGCCAGAAAGAGGGAATAAAAGAATCTATAGGCTAGCAGTTACTGCGAGTATGAATCCTTGCTTTCAAGGACTGTTTATCATTTTAGATAAGACTTTCCTGGCCTCCCAGTTGATTTCTCTGAAGAAACAAGCTTATTTTTGCTCTCTCTCAAGCATTGAAGTGACATATTTTTTTTAGATTTTAACGATTTATGGGGGAATTGGTTTCAAAAATCACTTAGGGACTTCTGAGTGTTTGCTTCTACACTGCAAACTATGGGATAGGTACTTCTTTCTACATACTATCCCTTATCAAATGATATGCTCTTATACTGAATGTAGTAATAATAATGATCATTATTTATAATGTATATAATAAGTGTATAATAAAATATTGGATTTCTTTTTTAATCTTAATGACCATTTATTGTAGATCATTTAGGTTTTCTTTCCTCTCTCACTTTGCTATATTGCCCTGCTAATGGCACAAGAGCATCAGAGAGTGAAACCCAGACTGCCCGATGCTGCAGAGGCAGCAGCAGGAGCTCCTAACCGTTCCTTTTCAGAGAAGATGAGCAACAGCCAAATTACTCATCTTGATCACAGAACTGGCAACGTCTGCTGCCTGAGCATGTTGGCTCCAGGTGGAAAGGAAGAACAGACTGATATATTGCATGTGTGTGTGTGGTGGGGGATGTAAGGGAGAAGGGAACAGGGAAGGGGACATATAGGAACTGCAGTGTATAAGCTGTTGTGCTAGCAGTAAGCTTTTGAGCAACTCACCTGTTCCAACAGAACTGGTCCTACCGCTGAGTCACTGATGAGGCTTTTACAACACTGAAGAGATCATTCACACAGGTATGTTTTTTCACTCTAGTAATAAACGTGCAGAATCACGGTAGTTGGAGAGCTTTCCTTTACATGAAGCTCTGGTAGCTAAAAGCAGTGACTCAAGGGTGCGTATCATTCCTTAGTGGCCTGAATAAAGGGATGGGACCTCCTTTGGCAAAACTGGTATAAAGCCTATCCTTTAACTTTTCTTATATTTATATATTATTTATTTATTTATTTTTAATATTCAAAACTGTATTTACTTCCTAGTAATGAATGAGAGCTAAAAAGTTCTCCAGTAACACAGTAGCAAGTGATGCAAAGTGGAAACCTTTTGCTAGGACAAAGGCTTTGATTTCAAAGAAAACGTCTATTCTTTAATACTGTCCATGTAAGTGGGGGCTATCCATTACTGACAGGGAAGTACTGCAAGAAGCTTGTATCCTGTGTGCAATCATTGTAAATAATAATAATAAAAGAAACCAACTACTTTGAAATCAAAGACGTGCTGCATTTGTACTTTTTGATAGGAGATTTCAGCGTGAACCCCTCAGGATTCACATGAGCAAGACCAATATAAGATTACTGCTGAGATTTGACTGCTCAATGGCTTCAATACAGCAGGGAACCAATTTGAGAGGAAAAATGATTTTAACAAAAAAAAAAAAAAGCAATGAAGTCAGGGAGTTTGAGAACGAAATTTACAAAATGATTTCTCATACAGTTCACCCCTGTGTCACTCCCTCCCTTGAGTGTCAAACAATGTTATAAAAGATGTTGCTATAACAACAGTAATTAATTATAGTGGGATTTCATGTGTGGCAGTAAAAAGTCAAGCCACAGTAGTCTTATTTTATGTCATAGCCAGTGGTGTAAGACAAGAGGCATATGATACTGAGATCAAACAGTGCAGTAATTACCAAGAAAGGCCAGCGTGTGTTAAAGCAATGCATACATATCTACCCTTATATTTTGGATACATGAATGACCCTCAAAAATATTGACACTTTTCACACTGTATATCAGAAAGTAAATCGAAACAGTGTGTGAGATTTGTGAAAAATAGTAAAGACATTGCAAAGTTTTCTCACTTCAAAAATCACACTTGTCATACACCCAGACTTGTGCAGAATCTAAACCGTAAGGTTTAGGGGCATCAGGAATTCTGAGGTGACTATGAAATCTACCTTGTGATCTCTATAAGCTTGAAACAACTAATATGAAATATTACATATCAGTGAAAAAATACCTGGGAATAATAATACCTTGATAAGACTTGGCTATGCTAACATATTACTGTAATTATGAAAAGGAATAAATCTTCAGGGAAAGGTGATGCTCCCTTTCCATGATTGTTAACAATGTATGTTTTTATTTTCCTTTTTTTTCCTCCTCAAAAGCTTGTGATAGGAGAGCTTCAATTTAGATAAGCATTGCTCATTACAAAGATTAATGTTTATTGAAGAAATGGTAATTTTTAGTTATTAAAAAAGACTCCATATTTTTAGGAGAGATGGTTGACATCAATGTGTACACTTTAAAACTTCCAGAACTGTCCAGAAAACACTTACATGCCTGTGGCCTGCGCACTGAAAGGTGGATAAGAAGGATTATGTGAAAACTGCTATGTTAGATTGATAAAGTATATCCGATAAAGTGTAAATATCTAGCTCTTAAGGATACTTAATTTTTAATTTATTTGATTTTTATTTCTTCTTTAGAATGAATGTCTAGGTTGATCTTCCCAATTATAGGAACCTACGTTTTCACTTGTTCAAAGTAAGAAAAGCTGTATCCTATTCTTTTTTCATGATAGCATGAGTCACAGTTGCTCTGGAACATAAATAAGAAAAACACCCATATGCCTATTTCTGTGTTTCCTGCAATTTCATTAGACAGTCTTAGGAACATTTTTAGATGCAACCTTTGCATCATTACAGCCTAAGTTTTCATTCACACTAGTGTAAGAGGAAGAAGCTAACCAAAACTGATTAAGCAAAAATAAGGCAGAAGCCTGTAGAACAATATTCTCAGTTTTATTAATTTTTGGTTCTTGTTGGGCATTATTATGGGTTTGAGTCATTTTCACAAGTGCTGCATACCACACTATTTTGATCAATGCTAGTTTTGAATCATTTTGTAAGTTCTTAACATTGAAGAGAAAAAAAACAAAAAACCTAATGGGTATAGAAAGACAATGGCTAAATGGAAAGAAACCCTCTGAGGATCACTTAAGAAATCTAGAGTAGACCTCCAATAAATCACCAAACCTGTAATTTTTTATTGTCATTGACAATTCCTGTAATGAACTGTGTTTTTCATTGAAGTGGCATCTTCCAACTTTTGTAAAGTCATACAGCTCCTGGGTGTTCTGACTGTAAGTTTGCAAAAGCCTTTATGGGTTAACTCACAAGAGCAAATGCTCCCAATGCTGGTCCAATCATAAGTTTACGTGAACAATTAAAGTAGCTCCAATGCTGCTTCAGGATATTGGGAACCATCATACAAAGAGTAATCGTTGGCTTTTACATCTAGAACTGTTGCTCTTCTCATCATTAACGACAAAGTATGATACTTCATCTCACCATGTGATTAATTTCACCTATCTTTAGACAGTTTCTCCAGCTGATGACACAACATACAGATCATTTTATTATATGTTTGCATTAGATTTCAGATCCTGAACATCAGAAACCCTAACAGATCTAGGAAAAAAATTATATCCGGGATGATCAAAGGGCAAGTTTCCAAAGGTCAGTTAGATATCTAAGATTTTAATTTTGCTAGGAGAAAAACCTCTGTAATTCATTAATACATTGACCAATACCAATATATTTGAATGCTTTAAGCTACCACAATGCATCGTTCTCCAGTGAATATGATTAGTAACACTGACCAGCCTGAAAATTACACTGGTTTTCAGTAAAGGTTTACTTTCTGAGAACAAATTTTGGAACAAGCTCCTTTTGATGAATATTACTTTCAGCAAAACTTAACAGATGAATCAAATTTCTGGACTACACAAATGCTTATGACATGCCAAAGGACTCTAGTCTTTTGATCAAAACACCTGGACTTTTTTTTCCAGTGCGGAGGGTATGAAACAGGCTCATGGATATGACAAATGAATGGTCTTTGTGCTGTCACATGTTATCCAACCTGTGCATCTCAGAGTCTTTGTTCATTTATTCAAATGACATCTGTCTCAGTCTCCATGCTTGGCCATTCTCAGAATTAAACACACGTTGAATACCAATGCTTGAGGTGGTTTCATCTTCAGCCAAGGACAAGGAAAATAATATCTAATGTGTTTCTCTTGCCTAATGTTTCCATTGTTATTCAGCTTTAAATGCAATTGAATCCTAGGATACCTCTGTATTTTGCTAATTTTGCAAATGCTTAAAAAAAACTTGCTGCCAATCAATTGACAGTGAACTTCGGAATGAACTAGCTGGCTAAGCATGAAATAAATATGCTTGCACACCCCAGATGTTCTTACTTGTCACTGATCTTTCAACTCCAGAATATCATGATCTGGTGTGGTACCTTTGATACACAACAGGAAGTAACATTGCTACAAGGAAAGGGTTCTGTTTATTTTTTGCTGTTGTTGTTGTTGATTTGGTTGGTTTATTGTTTTGTTTTGTTTTGGGGTTTTTTGTTTGTTGTTTGTTTGTTTTTTCTTTCCTGTAAGTGTGTTTTTTGTTGTCTGTCTTCCTGTATACTCTCCTGTTCTTGACCTTCCACACTATCAGTGATTCATGATGAACAACTCGTGGGTTAGAATCTGTTTTCACAAAAAAGGGAAATAAGACAACCTGCCCTGCAGCTTGGACAAGAAAAAGCCATGAAGAAGCACTTTGTAGGAAAGTGCCCTCTATGGAGTTTCAGTAGCATCCGGTTGACATTGAACACCGCCAGTAAAACACCTGCCACTTGGCTCGAGAAGTCCTGCGTTCACTAAGTACACAGATAAACCTGGATGCAATTTTATGGTATAGATGGTATTTTCCAGTCTGCAATATATCAAATGCCAAGCTGCAAACTGATTTGTTTAATTCTGTTTAAATTATCAACATTTTTTTTTTTTCCATTCTCATGTAAAAGGAATTGCTTTATTTTCTGAAAATTGCATATTCTGGCATGGATTGATGACTCTGATACAGACAAGCAAGAAGCCCTAGGTGACCCATTTACCCTTCCCCAGTAGGGTACCAGCTGCCAATTGCCCCCACTCTGTGATGGCTTGTCCTTCTTCTCACCTTGTCATCAAGCCAAGACTGCACGCTGTAGGAGCACAGGTAAGCATCTGCCTCTCTAATCACTGCCAACAACTCTCCATTATCAGCTGCCAGGGGTGCTTCGAAGAACTGTGCACAACTTCCTCCAGATGCATATACCGAGTGTTTTTATGTCTGCAACAAATCCTGCCTTTGCAACACAGGGAAATCTCAAATGTCAAATCTGTTTCCAAAGTTGCATTTCATCTCACCATGAAACATAATACATGTTAGTGCATTTTTTTTTTCCCCACCATAACTGGCACACATTCCCAGCTGGACTAAGTACACAAACTTCATCTCAATAATAGAAATATCTTTTCTGATGAGATGATCTTCTGCAACAAAAAATTAAAGGGATAAGGTCCTTCAGTCTTGTTTCTTACCAAATGACAAACCAGATGATCAGTACAGTCTGAATCAAAATGTTTTGCACTTCTGGCCAGGAAACCTTCAGATACTCATTTTTATATATTCAAGATGATTGTTAGCATTTGATGAGAAGTTCTAGCACTGAAATTGTCAAAATTTGAAGCACAAGAACAAATGCAAGAAAGATTTTCCTTGTAGGAGTTTTAAGATGTGTCTACATTGCAGAATGAGCAGGAAGCTGTGAGATTTTGGCTTCTTTGATCTCCACTTTGCGAAGAGCTCACCTTTCTGAAACACTTGATGAAACCTGTACCTTTCCTTCTGGTATTTTTCTTTGCCACATTTGGTGGCCTTGGGCTTGACACAGCGACTGCTGTGAATGCCTGTTTAACTACTCATTTGAAGTACAGAGGTTATCAGTAATGCACTACCAGTGAATTTCACTCTCAGAGATTGCCACAGACTTTCATTATCACCAAATTAAGGATTGTAGAACATAAGGTCCTTAATTGATTGGTCAAATATTAAGCTCTGTGGGGTGCTATCAGTGGTCAATATGCAAGCAGTTTTACACTGTGCCAGGCTATGGTGCAATGTAAATATTGGGCATACATAATATCCATATCATTCCATTAAAGTGTTGGAAATATGCTTTATGGACTACCTAAGATGGTTAAAAATTGCTTCGTGTTTTCTTGCTTTCCATAACTTGCAGGGACAAAAGGATATTTTCTTTTTTTTTTTTCAAATTTAACCTCCTTTAAATAAATCTCTTTTTTATAATTGTGAATATGCAGCCAAATTCGTAGGATATTTAGAATAGTTCTGCAATTTTTTTTTACTATACTTATTTTTTATTTTCTGTTTGTTTAGAAAATTTTAATTATTTTCATTTTAAAAAACAACCCTCCCTAAACTCTTATAAATCATGAATAAAAGCTGCCTTATTAGAAATTATCAAAGCTTTTATCTGTAACTTGATTTTATTTCCTGTGTGCATACATTAGTATGGATAGGTAAGCAGGGGTAGTATCTCTGTTATAGATATTGATAGATGATATACATTTCTCAACTTCCAGCTTTTCTAATAGGAGGCAAGTGGAGCTTGGGAACAGCTGGTGTCTCTTCTGTTATTTCTGTATTCCCTAGAAAAGAAGAGGTTTTTCCCTCACTTCTGTATTTCTAAGTGGAAAGGTTAAGTTGCCATACTATCTGCCTACTTCAAAAATTTTAATATTATGTTAATCCTTTTAGTTAAAACCAGCTAGTTCTATAGGAACTTAGTATCACTGCTTTGGTGTTTTCACTCTGCTCTGGAAGCACAAGTAAAGTGTGAGCAGCACAAGATAGTCTTCTTTGCTTACCAGACACGAGTGAAAAGACCATTAACTATTAACATGAATTACAGTAACTCAGTAAAAAATGTAAAATTATGATAGCATAGTCCACTATTCATTTACCTTTAATTCGTGCAGAAACAATACTTGACAGGAATCTATCTATGAGACATATGGCTTCCCCGATGGATGCAGTGGTTTTCATTGATGTTGTTTGACTCATAAGAATTATCCTAAGGGTTGATAAATTATTCTTATTTTTAGAAGTCTCACAAAATAAAAAATAGAATATGTCTAGTTCTTTTATAGTTTGGCTTGTTTGTTGTTTGTTTTTTTTGTTTGTTTTAAATTTGTTATTTTTATAAGGTGATAGTCAAATGAACCAAAAGGCAGTAACTAAATGTAGTGTAGCAAATGTAATAGTGTATTCTGATCTTTATTGCTCATACTGCGTTGTTGTCAGCCTGCTTCAAAGTAGACATATGAACATTACGTGAGGGAGTATAACCAAGTAACATTACATCATATCGGCAAAGGTTGAGAGTTCGGTCAGTGGCACTCGGCAGGATGGAGACCAGTGACTGCGGACAAAAAATAATGTGTGTCAAAAGAGCAGAAAGGCAGAAGGTCAGTGTTCAGACAAAGCCTGGAGAAAGAAGACGTCTCCATGGATAGGCAATGAATTACTTGAGCAAGGCTCAGGTTAATGCAGGGTTTTTTTGGCTTACATACACATTTCGGGATGCAAGTGCCTTAACAAAGCTGTTGTTTAAAAATGTAATTCAAAAAAGTAAAACATGTAGAAATTTAAAATCAAAGGTAGGAATTCTCTTATGTCAAGAGCTAGACGAAATGTTTTTCTTTTCCAGTATCTTCTCTGGTCTTTGTTTTGGTAATAAAATACTCAGGTTGGGATTCATTTATTTGCTTCCTTGCCAGCCCCTCTTATTTGCTTCAATACTTTCTTCGTTCATTATTTATATGACTTAATGCCCAAAGGTTCCCATATGGCTGAAGGGGATGAGCACTAATAGTGGGAACTTTGTTAGGTGGTGTAGGTGAGTTTGTTCCTGCACACATGCAACCAAGCAAAACTATGAGGAATGATTATGTGACACTTTAGGTCTTCAAACACAACATTGCTTCTGGCTTTGTAACCCCTCTGCCAGCTCTATAATAATCAAGTACTTGAAAAGAAATGATTAATTTTCTTTTTTTTTCTTGGAAAATAGCTCACCATTTCTCAAGCATGAATTATCAATGGCCCTGCTGTTTTCATGCATTCATCTCAGAGATATCTTAATGAGACCTCCTACACAGTATCTTTTCTTATGCTGTACTCTGATTCTACTCATATTTTTCTTCTGTGGATGTGGTTATTAAAGTATTTATGCATTGTCAATTTAAATTTTGTAAAGACAATAAATGTTTGCTATCACTTTTTTAAGCAATAGCTATGTCATTACACAGATGATCAAAATAAGAATCACTCTCTCAGGAAAACATTTGCTTTCTCAAAAATGATTCTAATTGCTGTTGTTTTTCTTTTTCCTTACTTGATTAATATTTTGAATACATATTTCCAAATAATAATGTGGAAGAAAAACAAAAGTCCTAATTATATCAGGTCAGAGATGGAGGTCTTTTAGTGACTGTTTATACAATTAAATGTTCAACTGAACAAAAGTGTAGGTATGTTTTGAGTGTACCCTCAGCAAAACTAGGGGGATGTGGTCTCTACAAAATACAGAAATGTATCTCATGGATGAGGATTACCTATCACCACTTTCAAGAAAATATCAGAGGTAAATCACAATGAGCCATAGCTCTGTGGCTACCTACATGAGGATGTGTTGGTTTTTTTTTTAATTTAATATATGACTTTCTAGCTCACATTGCATCCTATCCCTCATTTGCTTCTCTGATCTGTTCTCTGGTGCAATAAGATCCGAATACAGTACTATGTCTTTTGTCCAGGGAATCACAATTCATCTAAATAAAGACATTCACAGCAGAGGGGCAATAGCTGGGTTTTTTTGGGGTTTTTTTTTTTTTTTTATAAGCAGTGCCTGAAACAATTATCAGCTCAGCACTTTGGTCACTGATTTGGGCCAAATAATATTGATAATATTAAATACGTAAATAATAATAAAAGTAATAGAACAGCAACAACAACAATAATAATTAATGCAAGTGATGAAAAAATAATATTAACAATAATAGCAATAACAATAACTGAATACATATCTCATACAGGTTGAGAAGTTTGCAACAGGAATCATGAAATCAGCACAGAGTCCCTTCATCATTTCAGCAAACATCAACACAGTAATTTCCACTTAAACAAAAGTAGGCTGTGTAATTTATATAGATCCTTTTTTGTTCTGTGGCAGCATTTAATATCTGTGATCCTATACCATGTTGATAATGAGCAAGACACTGAATATACAGGAATGGGAAAAGGCAGTCCATATACATAAGGACTAAGGTTTAAGAGGGGAAATCAGCAAAACAAAACAACTGAACAAAAAACTCAGGTATGTAGAACCAGATTAAGGAATATATGATGATAAACAAGTGGCATTGGTCAGTATGATAAATTCTCCGCACAATCTGCGATTTTGCCGAGTGATTTTTGTTCAGGCTAATGTTCATTCTTCCCTTGTTACACTTTCTTTTGAAATTGCAGCTCTTGCATTTGTTATTGAGGCAGCAAATATCTCATTTGGAGACTTCAGAGACTTTGTAAACACAACCTGAGTTTTCTAGCCTTTCTGCTTTTCATTAAAATTGTTACTGTCACATTTGTTTCCAGAGCAGTTTATTCTAAATTGCTACTCTGAACATTTCCAAATCTGTCTTCCTGCAATCTGGTCAAAGACAACTGAAATCTGATTTTCATGAAGTGCTGCGGCAGGTCACTTTGAGGTATTAGTCTTTTCAGCCTCTGAAACAGAAAGAAATATTCTGTATTCTTAATTTTTTTTTCAGTCTTTGCTCATCATGAATCACAAAAAGCAACTTGAAGGAAAAGGTGTATTGAATTTGAGTATAAGGCACAGTCCAATTATTTCTGCAAGCGCACGTCCTTGAGACATTGTGTCAATGAAAGACTGAAAGAATGATGGCACAAGGGATTGGTAATGACATCTAAAATCTCTGTTCAGGTTAACATTTTCAGCCCACCAGAGTTTAACAGTGGCAAAAGTTGTTAATTACTGCAGGTACTTTCATTTGCAGAAAGAAGATCTCTGAACCTGCCTCTGAAGATAAATGGCCTCATCACAAAAATATAATCCCCATCTTTAAAGGTAGTGTTAGTAGAGGGCATGGGGTGGACGGATGTCCACAGTGTGGGACTCCAGGGCTGTCCCAGCTCCCAAGTTCAGCTGCCTGTACCAGCAATGTGATGACTGAACATCTCAGGGACAGCTTGGGACCACACTGTCTCCTGAGCCTTGCTTTCTGCTGTGTGGGGTGGGCGGAGGACAGTGGTATTCCTGTGTGCTCCAGTCTGCTCCCTTCTCCAGGTGACTGAGAAAGCGTGCTGCAGCATGCATCGCACACAGCTGCGGAGAAGTCTGAGCTTTACTCACTCGAAGTCAAATTGTGAGAGTGAAGCTTATCTTCATGGGAACTAAGCTTGTCTTGCCAGGATGGCGGCGTGCTGAAGGTTCGTGCTGGGGTATCCACTGCTGGATAGAACTGAAGTGTTGGAAAGAATAAAAGAGGACTTCAGCACTTTCTGTTTCAGACTGCACAATTCCTTATTGCCTTCCTGTGGTATTCCCGCATTTTGGGCAGAGCTGTATTCGCACCCCGCAAGGCAGCATATTGGCCCTTCTGCACTACAAGGGTTTTATAAGTAGATCTGATCAATATTTATGTGCTTATTTAAAACCTTTTTTTCCATTTAAAATGGCCTTTGTCTTCAGGGTCAACCTTTCTATGAGGAAGGCTTTTAAGATTTGTCTGTATATATATATGTTTTTCCAAGCTTTTGCTGAAAAAAGTAAAATAGCACGCAGTGCTTTTCAGCAAGGATTCAGTCCTTTCAAAGGAAGGCAGCTTTAGGTGGACTAAACAAGGGAAAAATTAGAAGAAATGGAAAATATAAATTTTGAATGTCTGCATTTTTTTCCACAAGAGGTTATCTGAGGTTTGGAAAGAATACAGTAGAACAGACATAGAGCTATGACACTTTTAGATTTTATTTTTTTTTTCCACAAGTCACCCCTCTCCTTCCCCCAGATGTTTGGACTAGTTGTGTTTGTACCTCTTAAAATGCAGAACTGTGTGTATGTACTTATCTGAGAATATATAGAGATATATGTATAGGAAGGCTATATTATAAGTTCAATGCAAAATCATAACCACTAACCATCTTCAGGTTCACAGTCCTTTCAAAGCTTCAGTTTGAAATCCTGGCCCTGAGAAAGCCCATGGGAGCTTTATCATTGACTTCAACAAAGTCAAGATTTTTATCTTAAGTATTTTGGACAGAACATTTGTTTTCAGTTGAATTTTCAACAATGGTTGGTACTACATCATCACAGTCCAGATGCCTATGGAGATTTTGGGCAGGTTTTTATGAGGCATTTGAATTTCAAATTGGAATTTTTACAGGCTGGAATTTCAACAACTGAAATTTAATTAACTGTGCTGCCTCCTTCTCCCTTTGAACAAGAAATTCACTTTTTGTTTTTTTCTTTAAAGGAACTACTTTCAGTAATATGCCTTCTTCAAATCTGTTAGAAAAGCCCATATTTTCTGTTTTATTTCCTTCTTCCCCCGTAACCGTAACACTGCGGTTGCCCTTACTGCCTTCTGAAAAGACATGATTTTGCTGTAGCTTCAGTGAGTGGTTTTGTGGGTTGTTATTTTTTTTTTTTTCTGCTCTTGCAGGACAGAAATCTCTAATCCAGACCAAAGACCACCTATGCAGGTCTAGAAGCTAGGGCAAGCCATTGTTTCATTTAAGATCCCGTGGGACTGATGACCAGGACACTGATCCCATTTTCTTTCATTTCAGGAAACAACTTCAGAAAGCACTGATGTGGGAGCGGTAATACGTCATTAAGCTTGCATGAGATGAAGGTCTATTTGCTGACAGAGAATAGTGTGCTTCAGTCTCCTAGTCTTTCTCATCACTATTTTTACGTGATTTGTTATGTTGAACTTGAAATACTGCCAGAAGCTATATTCAGATTTGTTACGGAGAAGCCAGTTACTATGTGTTTTTGTCTATAGCTTGGTTATTGCAATGTTGAGGATTGCATGCTTAGTTTTTAATTTTGTATATTCTCTACAGAGTCTCAGAAGCTGAAATATTATAGGGGATGAGCAGATGCTGAAATATTATAGGGGATGAGTGGATGTTATTTCAGCACAGATTTCACAGCTGAGCTAAAGAAATTCATGCTTCTGAGTTGAAAGAATACAAGATACACACAAGCATCAAAATAGGAGAGAGATGAGAGAGAAATAGGCAGAATAAATCCTTGAAGACAAGAATAAGGATTTAGAGAGTGATTGTGAAAGGAAGTCAGAAGCCAGTGTGGGACTCAGGAAATAGAGTGACATCATGGGGAGAGGACATGAAGAAACAGCTTCCAGCTATGAAGCGTTTGGAGGACTTAAGGGAGGGAAAGATATGAGAGTTAAGAAAGAATAAGTCTGCAGGAGGAGAAACAACTCAGATGTCGACCAAAGATTAGCAATACGGGAGGTGAGCTAAAGATGGACTTTGATTGTAATTGAGAAAAAGAATTTACAATAATCTTTTTTACTTTGCTTGCTCTGTCTCTTATGCTTTTTTGCTTACCCCAAGCAGAGTTTTGCCTTGAAAGGATATGAGAGATTTTGTGTGGCCTGTGAGCTTCCATTATTGAAATTATTTGGAAAACACTCAAACATTAGAGTGATGATCTTCACTACAGATGTACTAAATATCTACATTGTCTCAAGAAAGTAATGAAATTAAGAAGCAGGCTGAAATAAGGAGCAAATTGGAAAGGAGAGTGCCTCCATAAAATGGACAACTTAGACAACTCTAGCAGATATAACATCTTTCAGACCTTAAAGAGCTATGTAAGACTCCCCAGTTTAAAACTCTCCGGGTATCTCCCTGACTTAGGCGGGGGAAAAAAGGGAGAGGCAAAATTTATGAGCTAATCAACAGATTTTATGTGCTGGTTTTGTGAGTAATTTCATTTACGTAGACATGCGCAGACTCATTTGCAAAAGCAGTGGCCAGATGCTTGTCAGGCTCATTTAATTGCCTGAGTGTCAAGCCTTCAGCCAGGGAGTCATATACAACCGCACACACTATTTCATATCTCTGGCAAGAGCATGGATTAAAATCTACCAGTTTCCATTAATCATGCTGTAATTCACAAGCAGTTCACCACAGCCATCAATCAGATCTATATATGCGGTGCAATTTGCAAAGGGTAAATTCGTGTACCTTGTTTGATTAGTCATGCTAAGTGTGATGATACCAGATCTCCATTTTTTTCTCTTTGTAAACACTTTTCTTCAGAGCAAATATGTCCATGGAATCACGTGGTCATCAGGTTCTTAGAGAAAAGCACATATTTCTTTTTCTGATGGAAAAAGGGAAAAATGATAATACAGAAGGCCAATTCTTGAGGGGCTGTCTACTTTTTATATTCTAATGTTTCTTGTGCTATGAAATTTGTATATCTATGCAAGGTTTCAGTTTAAGGGTCACTGGCCAAGGAAAGATGTTCAGTTCCAGGTAAGCAGTTTTGATTAAAGGTTCTAAATCTTTCAGTTGTTGTTGTTTTTTCCTTCCTCATTATTTTTTGCTGTAATAGAACTCCTCCCATTAAATTCTAATGTATAAGGTAGTCCAGTATGCCAGTAGACAGCCAAGTAGTTTGTGATGAACAGTTCCTTGAAACTGGAGATTGATCTGTGCAGAGCCACTCACCATACTGTAACTTAATACAAACCTTCAATGGACTTTTACGGATGAGTAAAATGGTGTGGAGAGGAAAATTTTATCAGGGTTACATTTGTCATAATGCTATGGGATTTAGCTGGACTGCAAATAAAGTTGCTTTAAAAGGCAATATGGAAAGTAATAGTTTATTTTAATAGTTAATAGTCACCAGCCTGATCTACTGGAACCTTGGAAGCAAGCCCTGTACTGGTGCTCTGAGAAAGATTTCTTAAAAAAATATTTTTTTTATATTGTCTTTCAACCTGTGGTTTCTTTATTTCAAAAAATAATGGTGTTAGTTAAATTTATTTTTAATCTAGCTTTTTAAATTCTAAACCTTCTCAGTAGTTTTGACATGCTAACCTCAGAGGAAAAGTTCAAACAGATCCATTTTCATGCTGTCTGGTTTTGGGTCTTTTTCACATTCACCTACTAGCAATGCATTTGAGAGTCTGCACAAGTGGAGTTTTCAAACCTTCAGAAAGACAAACTACAAGTAGGGCTATATTAACCTTCTTGGCAGAGCAGACATAAGAGATGCAGCATATTTAATTTCTTTTTTTTATAACAACATCTGTCAGATACTTATGAAAGAGAAAAACTGGTAACCTGTCTCACCCATTCAATTTACCCCTTCAACAAGTTTGTAGAAATAGGTTCCCAGTGAGCAGTTTTATAAGTGTGAAATTTCCTGAATCTTCAGAAAAGAACCTGAAAAGAAAGTTTTATGGTAACATATTGAATCAAACTAGATTACACTTAATCACCATAAGTGACAACCACATCCTTACTTCTTAAAAGGAATTTACTTGGATCACATCAAAGTAACAATCCCAAATGAAGATTGATCTGTGTAACTGTGATACCTGTACTTTTCTGCTTGTCATGCTTTAATCCCATAAGCTATGAAGGTGCAAGAAACAGATCAGCTGCCTGGTTACATTTTACCTGGTTATTCTTACTCATATGATCAGCATTTCTACTTGACAGCAGGTAGTCTATAATTTTATCAAGGATAAGAATATATAACAAGTAAAACCAGGAGATGGGGGCTAAGTTCTTATAAATAGAATGACCTCTTTATTTCTCATCATGCATTCCTTTGCTTCTATTTAAATAGCTTACTACCCTTCAAGTTAGGAAATTAAGTGGTCGACAGATGAATCATGCCACTTGCAGGTACCTCACTTGAGATGTGAGGTTATTAAAATGTCTGCATGCTACTTATTCCTCTGAAAAGAGAAAAAAAAATCTGCTCAAGTACATTGGTGGTTTTAGGAAAGCCCAGATTAATTAATAAAGACTAATCATTTACTGTATATGCTAAATAGTAAAACCTAGGTTTGAATTTTTATATACTGCTTTTATTTCCTCAGTAAAACACCAGTTCCACCAGTGTTCACAGGTGGACTCTCTTGGAGGTTCCAAAAGATGATGGATGTATACTCTAGAGATGTCAGGTTATTAAAACCGTGGCAAAGTGATGAGCCTGAAGCCATGGCCATTGCGATTGCCTGGTATGGCTTCATGGGCCTTTGGACTTTACTTCTCTCAGTTGTACCTCTGCTGTTCCTCCCATTTGTACATCTTCGCAGGCAGTTGCCTTGGAACTTTTCATTTTCTCCTGCTCTACAGTCTTTTCCCCCTTGTATATGCTTCTCTGATCTTTTTTTTTCTTTTTTTTTTCCCCTTTCTCTCCGTGTTTTAACCTTTTGCACACTTTAATGTTGGAAAAGCAAAACCTTGAAATTATATTCTCCTACACACCTACATTCATGACTAATGAAACAAAAGGAAAAAGGAATGTTTTTCCTCTCGTTTCTTATTTTTCTATGAACACTGAAGGTGAAGTGTAAATTAGACCTTAGTTGGTTTTGATTTGGTTTGGTTTTTTTCCCCACAAGTTTTCTCCCTTATTCTTTAATAGGTGTCTGCACAGTTGCCTTGAGATCTGAGATTTCTGCTTAGGGAAAGCCAATACAGAAGAGTTGATCTTCGGCTGAGCAAATTTCAAAAAGTTTAGAGAATTTTGACAAAAGCCGAAATACGCAATCCTCTACAGAAAAGGAAAAGGAGCAGCTAAAACAAATAGTGTTACTCCTATATATAATTCATTCTTTTTTAACCATCCTTCATTACTGTCTGAGTTCTGCTTACATCTCAAGGCAGAAGAATGGAAGATATATGTTTTACCTAACTAGGATATTCTTAGGCTTTAAGTAGGTCTCTATCAAATGGACAAATTCCTCTTGTGACGTAGTTGTTTTATTGCCCTCCTTTCCACTGCATAGTCTCCTAAATCAAGTATTTTATTCAGATCTAAACTACTTAACCATCATGTTAGAAGTTTCCATTGGTGCCTATGTAGAGCTAGTAGATGCTACAAAGAGCCCAGAAAAAGATGCAGCAGAGGTATGATGCTGCGACTAGGATAAAATCTTGGATCAAGCAAAATAGTAATTCTATTCTACCTGCAGGACTATGACAATATATTTGAACAGCATGGCACTGTCATATGAGCAGCAGTGGCTTAGATCAGTATAAAGCTGAGCATTTTCGCAGCAAGGTCAGATACATAGGCCTGTGAATGCAACGTTAATGTACAGTCACTGCAGACGCTTTCACTTCACTAACTGCTGACAAGATCCTTTTTTGTGCTCTTTTTCACTGAGGTTAAGGTCTGGAGTTGTCCCACCTAAGAACTATTCTTTCATGCTGTCTTTTTCTCTCCATTTACTACAGAGGGAGTTAACTGCTTTTCTAATGTAGAAACCTTAGGTGAGTCCTTATCAGTGGCAGTCTCATTGCTTTTTAGCAAATTTCAACTTTTTTTAGGAAGGTTTTAGTAGGATTATGCATGTGCATGTGTCTGTGTATATATGCACTCATGGAGTTTAAAAGTACAGTATCATACAAAACAATACGGGATAATCATCATCAAGAAAATATTAGCAAGATAAGAATATTTACATCTTACATGTTGCAGAAATGGCTATCCTTGTAAAGCATCTTTTAACTCTATCCTACGTATCCCCTTTTGTGGTCAGCCCAAATTGCCACTTGCCCAGTGCTGGGAGCTTGATGGTATTCAGGGAAATCCTGCCACTGTGCAGGTACAATATGCTGCTTCTTCATTCTTCCTGGGGCTGTTGCTGTGCTGGGACTGGTGCTAGTTTAAAAAAGGAAGGAAATAAGACTCAGAAAGATTCTGCCGATGGTTATAAATTTCTGGTGGGAATGGATCCCACTCACCCCTAAGTGAGAGCCCCACAGACTCTTTACCAAGTGTCATGGTTTCATCTGGGATGGAGTTAAATTTTTTTTGCTAGCAGCTGGTATAGTGCTATGTTTTGGATTTAGGACGAGAAGTAGTTTTGATGTCGCACTGGTGTTCTTAGTTGCTGCTAGGCAGTCAAAGCCTTTTCTGCTTCTCATATCGCCCTGTCAACGAGTAGGCTGGGGGTACACAAGAAATTGGGAGGGGACACAGCCAGGACAGCTGACCCCAACTGAACAAAGGAACATTCCTTATCGTGTGACCCCATGCTCATTACATAAAGCTGTGGGAAGAAGAAGGAAAGGGGGGATGTTCAGAGTGATGGTGTTTGTCTTACCAAGTAACTTACATATGGCGGAGCTCTGCTTTCCTGGAGAGGGCTGAACACCTTCCTGATGATGGGAAGCAGTGAATTAATTCCTTGTTTTGCCTTGCTTGTGCAGGCAGCTTTTGCTTTACCTATTAAATTGTCTCTATCTCAACCCACGAGTTTTCTCACTTTTACTCTTCTGATTCTCTTCCCCATCCCATCTGGGGGAAGTGCATGGTTCTAGCTGCTCGCTGGGGTTAAACGGTGACACAAAGCCAGTGGTATCCCTTTTGTGTAATTATAATCCATGTAAGTCATGGAGGTAAAAGGGAGTGGAAGCTTATTTCATAGGGCATGAAGCCAGATGTAGGCAAATTTAGCCTTCTACTAGCTACAGTGACAGATAAAATACACTGCCCGGATATCTATGTATGTCTCCTATAGAGAAAACAAAAGACTATTTATCTGCTTCCCAGACTGCAGAGCTGTCCAATCTACTGTTAAAAAACATAACTGCACTAAAACAATTAATATTTTTGTTTCCAGTGTGAAAAACTATTTGTTCTGGATGTTAAGTGGTTGTCAACAATAACAAGCATTTTTGCAGTTCAGCCAGAAAGCATGCATCTTCTCAGAAGTGATGGCTGATGCAGCTATTGTGCTACAGTCATGACAATGACTGAAAAAAGGCCTTGTGATTCTGGAAGGCAGACAAAAGAGTGTGAAAAATTTCCCGAAAGACCTAATCTCAGAACAAAAATACCTGAGTCAGGCATGTCTATCCTCAGACTTTTCTGATCCTAGAGTATATTGATATTGATTCTTTGGATCACTTAAGCTTCCAAAACTTCAGTTGGAAATGTATAAAAATAATAGTTATCAAAATCTCAGCTGCTTTTAGAACTCCTCTCAGTTGAAGTCAGAGTTTCCCACTTGACTACACAACAGCAGATGGTTTAGTCTCCGTGAAGTTCTCTGACCTCATCTGGGATTTGCTATGTTGCACAGATTCATGTCCTTAGGGCCATTTGTAGCGGTTTATGCAACCAAATCAAGACTTTTCTCTCCCTCCCTGTTTCTTTTTTCTTTTGTTCTTTCTTTTCCTTTCTCTTTTCCTTTCTCTTTTCCTTTCTCCTTTTTTTTTCTTTTTTTTTTCTTTTTTCTTTCTTTTTTCTTTCTTTTTTCTTTCTTTTTTCTCTCCCTGCCAGAACCCTAGGAAAAAAAGTATGCACTCAGATAAGTGACCACAATGTGACTTAGGTTCATGTTTATTTTCTCAATTAAATCAACTCACACCAAACCTCAGAATTACTCTTTAAAGACTTAAAATATATTCACCTGTCAAGTGGTGGAAGTACTACGTTTACATGATACATCTGGAGCTCATATTGTGGTCATATAACAGATCTATTCTGGTCTATTAATGACTAAAAACCAGTGTAATGGTACATTGGAGCTGTTCAGCTGCCAGGGATCCCTCAACACGCAGCTGCTCTAGTGCGAATTGGAAAAAGGTTCTCTGTTCACTCTGAGTTTACTAGTAGCCATATGCTCCTAACTGGGAAAATTTATTGCCCAAATTAATATCTCTGAGCTCCTAGTAGCTCACCTCTATACTACACCGAGTAGCATATCTCCCATTTGCTTTAAATACAGGTCATTATTGCTTTCCCTTACAATTCACATGAAGATAAAAATTGTCTTAAAGTCCTCGTAGCATTTTCCAATTGTAACTAAAGAAGTAAATTTGAACAGAGGTAAGTCTCAGTGACAAAAATGCACACTTCTTTTCTCTTTTAATGCAGTTGATCTGTGATTATTATTAGCTGAAGGTATAGAGCTTTTTCAGTACATGGAGGAAGGCTTTGTGCTGTAACAACAAAGTGAGACTGATGGCCCATGAGAGACACTTTTGCACTTCTCTCGACTTATCCTTATTCAACTTACCCTCATGAGAGAGAAGGAGACACACACACACAAATTCAAAATTGGGCACACAATATTTTTAATAGCTTGTGCTTCACTTGCTTTTTATTTTTGGTAGGATTAATTTGTTTATTTTTTCCACGTGACATTTTTCATTTGAAATATACAGTGGATTTTAGTTTATGAAGGCTCATTGAAAATTTAGTGCAATACGGTATTTTGGTACCTGCATTCCCAACGGTTCTCTAATATTCTCAAACAGGCAGCAGGATGTCTGGCTGTCTGCAATATGAACGGCTGAACATTTCTTGTAAAGAATGGAATGCACTACGTTGCTGGAATCGCATAAAAAAAGTCTTTAGTGATATGGAAAAAGGCTCTGGGACCTTGGATGTCAGCTCTAGGAGAGATGAATTTATAGGTAGAGCAATCTCTCTCCTAGAACTGACATCCGAGGTCCCAGAGGCTTTCATAAGGCATCCACATAATACTGTGGATTTTCTTTTTTCATGCATTTTCAACAATATAATGTACAGTGCATGTAGTATTTTGAACAATTTCACACGCGTTGCAATAATGACAAACTTGGGCTTAGGAACTGCCCACCTCCACCCCAAATATAACTGAATAAATCCTGGTGCTAACAGTGATTTCCTTAAGAAAGTGGGAAGCAGCTCTTTGCAATGAAGGGCAGAGGAGAACAGAGTTCAAAATCAAATGGTCACATTTGCTTTTTATTGAAACCTCTTCTATGTGTTCAAAATGGGTAAATGAGCCAGTCTTGAAAACTAAGCCACAGAGTCTACACACATCTAAATTAAACATTTTATTTTCCCAGTACATCACCATTTTTATGTCTTCTTTTCATTTCACTTATTACAGTAGTTCTCTTATCATTACCTACACTTCTTGAAGAAATTGCCCAAGTCTGTGCCTTTTTCCTTAAAAAATACTGTGAATTTGCTGAGTTCCCTTTCTTAAATACAACCATCAATATGAGTCTACAGGAGTTTGCCATTGATTTGAACGAAAACTTGGCTTGGTCTCACTGATTTGCAATAACCTTATTATCTCAGATCAACCAATGCTGATTGTTTCACTTAAACAAAGAGGAAAGACCACACAATAATCTCTTCTCTTTCCTCCATAGATACTATGGGACTCTAATATGTAGCGCCTTATACATTTTTCATTGCAGAAGTACATGCCTTAAGGAGGTTTATTATTAGACAATTAGATTCTGAACACATTTGCAGATGGAAAGGTAAAAGTTAATTTTATACAGAAATTCTCAGAATTTGCAAATCAGTCCAGCTCAATTCTCATAAAATCCTTAACTACTAAAAAGCACTGATGTTGTAATGTCCCTCTTCCAGTGTTTAACTCTAAAAGGTACATCTTTCAGTATTATAAGAGAGTAATAAAATAGGTGACTCCACAGATTATTTAGAGAAGTCACCCTGAGTGACATCTATAAGAATTCAATTAGTTATTAGAAAACAGAGTTTAGATTATATGAAAGCATTTGAACTCGATTAGTATAAACAACAATACATAGGCATCCTACTTTTTTCAGATTAATAAAAAAAAAATCTATTGACACTTATTTGCCATATATAAACTAGTGTTTTTAAAGTTGGTGGAATAAATAACATAAAAAGGAAAACCCTGCCTTCCATTTGAAGAAAATAATTAGCTAGTAAAAAGCTGAGAAATAATATTTGACAAGAGGCTACTTTCCACAATTTAATCAGCCTATTTCTTTCTTTTATTTTGGATTTTCCTGCCAAGCTGAAATATTTTTATAATATGTCATGCATTGTATAGTCAAATCAGCCAGTGTTTGCAATGAATACAGAGACTTTAAAAAATCATATGTGGATACATACCGATGTACTATTAAAATATATTAAGATATTCTATTCATCATCATCATTCTGTCTCTGTGCAAATGAATATGTGAATTAATTATTTCAGATCAGTCGTCAAATGAGCGCAAAGAATATTTTCAGGTCATCACAAAACAGTGCTGCAAGTGTTAGTCAAAGTGGCATTTTTCTCAGGGAAGTGACAAAGCAAAAGTTTGTTCCAGGTACAGAGGCATATTTCGATAGGCTAAAAATAAAAAGATTTTATTTATTTTTATTATTTTTAAAGCTTTTTGATGCTGTTCATATTGTTGTTATTTTATACTTCATTAAAATGAACAATTAAATTGTCAAAACATCCAGGCTTTCTTCACACTTAAGTGGTTTTTTTTTGTTGAAATTGTTCAGAAGTTTTTATATAATTTCAGAAATAATTTGAATCCTACCTTTCCCTCATACTGATATAAATTTATTTTTGGGGAAAAAAATATTCCGTGAAAAAAATGCTAATAAAGACTTTCTTTCTAGCAGTTGAAAGCTGATCACGTCTGTCCCTAACAGAGTGGTAGACGGCAGTAAGAGTAAAACCTCCTTTATATACATAATGTTGCTGGAGTATCAATGTACTTTAAGTTCAAATGCTAAAGTCATCCTCCACATAATGCTTTTGAAGTCACTTAAACCATGATCAGGTTTTAGCCATGGTGGTTACGGAGGCAGCTGCGCTTTGATCTTGCGGCTTTTCATTACTTGGAAGTTCACAGTGTTCAGTGTGCCCATAGCGTGATATGAGATAGAAAGTACCACTCTCCCACCCAGCACATTCAAAAGTTTTGTCTTTTGTACTGGGGCAGCTCTATCAACTTCGGTGAGACTGGCGTAACTAAAAAAAGAAACTAGACTAGGAATCACCCTGTTGCTCATACCTATCCTGCTTGTGTATATTTATCTGTGTCTGTAAAACGTATCGTATAAAAACGTACAGCCTGCCAAACAGTGATATATAGTGTCAGTTTAAGGCAATGCTTGGCACTTTGTATTCCTCCCCCTGAATCCTATTTAGGTGGCAATCACTAGACTTGGATTCAAGATAAGGAAGAGATTTTACTGGCAGAGGTGCCCGTTTTTCAGCAGACTCCGTGAGTAATTGTGTGGGCAGCTTTCGAGTTGCCTGTGGGTCACTCTCATCATTAGACTGCTGATGAGAAATCTGAGCTACTTTCTCCCCTTACATGTCATTTCCTTTTAATTCACTTTGATTTAGGGAATTTTTTTTTTTTTAATCTAGCTATGAATAAAAATAAGCTCCTGTAAATCCAGTTACCGAAAGTGTACAGAAACAGGCCTGTTGTAAGACAGTACAAGAATATGTGCTTAACACTACAAATGTACAGGTTTTATTAAGTTTAAGATATCCCCTACTTTTTATGTATCTCCCCGCACTTTGATGTGTACAGCAGTGGTAAAATGCACACACTTTTTCCTTTGATCATACAAAGACACACATTTATTTTAGATTAATAAGATTTAAATTATTTTCTTTTTGAAAAGGCCTTGCATTATGGTGTAAAAGCTGTAATTTGGAAAGGTCACAATCCTATATTTGGAATCACTGAAATGTTAGTGGATAAAGCTCATTTTTCATCCCTGAAGTTTTCATTTGTTGCTTTCAATAATAATATTTGCATTTCCATTCCGGTGGAAAAAAACTTGTCTCAGTAAAATGGACAGATAGGAAGCCAGATAATTGCTATGTGCTTGTACCTAACAAAGAGGGACAATAACAAAATGAAATCTTTTTGAACCAAAACCAAAATTATTTGTGTGGAATATCGTTGTCAGGAGGAGCACGCAGGATGATTTCTGTATTTGCTTTTGACACCATCAGTTTTCAGGGCAGAACACGGTGCTGTTTGTAAAACAGGAGAGGTCTCTGCCTGGAGCACACAGGGGTTCTGAGTGAGCTTAGTAGCCCTTGATGTCTGGTTTATAAATAGAAAAATTCTTTAAAAGACTGTGCCAATGTCAACACTGATTTCTGTGGTGTCTCATGGTGCTGCTGAGGATTCACAGCACCCATCTCAAGGTCCTGATGATCAGAAGTGCAGAATCTCTGAGGGAAGGCATATGTGAAGGCAGGGTAAAGAAGTTTCTGATTAATTATGAAGAAAATTAAAAGTAAATTGTGCATAGTCGCATTCTACTACAGAATATATATACGTATAGAGGAAGGCACAAACTGTATAGTCGAACACAGCACCCATGAGACGAGCAACAGTTTTGCAATTGGCTCCTGTTTGTAGGATTTCACCCCTCATTACATCCTAAGTTACTGAAGCACCTAGGAATGTAGAGGTCAGTGTTTCAGTTTTTCATCTTGAGACTTAAGGTTGTTGCTGCCCCCTCTTGTGTGAGCAGAGCCTATTGTTTCCAGATGATGAAGCTTTTGGTGGAAATGTCAAAATCTCCTGCTTCCTCCATCAACGAGGAAGCCTGATGAAGCAGTTGTTCCAGCTCTTTGCCATTAGCTCAGACTCCACAGTTTTAAACCTCTGCTAGTAATCTGAATTCCAATTTATCTCCAGCTCCCATTATCCTTTAAGCTGTAAATGTCATCAAACTCTAGGACTTTTCTTCAGAGTTCCCTTCAAGCTATTTCTTCAAGCATTTTTGTGTTGTCTCCTACACTCCTTTCTCACTACAGGGACACTGCCAATGATTCCTGCTTTCCTCCTTTAGGAAAATATTTCTGCTCTGTAGAGGTCTTCTCTCTATATATGTACTGTTCTGAGGGATGGATTAGCTTCCTTCTGCAGGTGATACTTTTACATATCTTGTTATATCACACTTGGTCGCTCAGCCTGAAGCTTAGAGTGATACCTGACAGCTGAATGATTAGACATAGTTGAGATTTGGACCCTTAAAGATCCAGTTTGTGAGAGTCCTTCAAGGTTGTATGTATTCATTCAGCAAGAGAATATAAAATATAAAGTATTCTTGGTTTCAGTTGTTCTGGAATAGCAGTTGGATGAAATCAGTAAGTAGCACTAAAAGCTTGATCATTTTAAGTGACTGTTCTGTAATAACCCCAACTGAGTGAACTGTACACTTCCTATCTCTCTGTTGTGTGAGTCTTCAATAGTGAGGTTGTTTTTGTATTGTTTCAGTACTTAAAAATGTAATATTTTATTTATAGGAAATCTGCAATCTGGCAATTGCTCAGGACAGGAGGAACTATTGTTTTATAAGCTTTACAACGTTGCCCAACATATGTTTGAAAACCAAGAAGGCAAAACATATGTCGAGGGATTCTGCATGGCAAAAATTCTTATGAAAGGGAAAAAATTACAAGGAGACAAGAATATAAAGTGTATTAAAATAAAAGGAATCCTATGAATATTCAGTCAATAACTCTTGTCACTACTGATGTGCACTAAGAGTTCCTGAGTACTGTGCAGTATGGGTTAGGTGAGACAAAGGCAGACCATACATCTCTACACCCTTGGGATGCTTGGCCACGAAAAGAATACATTAAAACTTAAGAGGACAATGTCAAATACATAGCACATTGGGATCCACACTTGCTGTTAACTTGTGTTGCATAGAATGGACATAATGTCACTACATATCTGAAAATACAATCAAACAGCATTTAATTTTTTTTTAAAGCGGGCTTTAATACTTGCTTTAAAACTCTTTAGCAGCTCCTGACAAGAAAGAGCACCATTTTACATCAAATGTACATCTCATGTCAGAGGTAAAAAGTCAAAAATATATGGCAATGTCCACTGAATGGAGTGAAGACTAAATCGTAGCAGGCCTGGTTATCTGTGTCTTAGTCCTTCTGCTAAGACCCTGCATTTAAATATAAGCAGAATTTAATGGGATCTCTCATTTTCCTATTTAAAAAAAAATAAAATATCTATAACACAGGGTTACATTTACTTTCAGTAATATTGTTATGTCTTGCAATGTGTCTGTAAAATTCTTATGTTACAGCTATTATACTGAGTAAATTTTATCTGGCCTAGACAATTAAGTTACTTTAAAAACATTGTTCTTCATACATAAAAATAGAGTGTTAGCTATTTAATGAACCATGTGAAGATGTGATATTTCTGCTTCTCTAACAATAATGCCTTGCAATTGCCTATCTGAAAGGGAAAAAGAGAGTCAAGAGAAAAGGTTAGTGCCTTTGATTGAAATATTCCTAAGAGCAGATACTTCTAAATTTAACTGAGAAGAAAAATAAAATTAAAAAATCAACTGGAGGAGAGACAAAGCACATACAAGAAATGACAGTGAAATGACAAGTCCAGTACTACAACATAAACACCAGTTTAGAAAGAGCGCAAGTTAATGCTGTAAAATTATTTAATCTTTTGAAAGGCATCTATAGTAAACATTCAATGACCTTTAGTCTTGAGCTTAACATTTCTGCCCTCACAAATACTTTAACTGAAGGTGTTCCATCTTGTTTCAACATACAAGAGTCTGGTGGGGGCAGTAGGTCCACACACATACATGTTTTATATAATCTTTTTACCTGAAAAACATGCAAGTGTATTCTATAATAAACATATACCATTAGTTGTCTCATAATAACATAAAGTAAAATAAGCATCTAAGAGTAAATTTCAAATGAAAAAAAAAACCTCTTTTTTTTCCTCTCTTTGATAAATGACTGAAAATGGGGAATGACTCAATATATTCTGAAAAATTTCACAGTGTAATTTTGGACTTGTGCAATATATCTAAAAAGTTAATCTGGTGCTAAAGGCTTTGTAAAAGCTGTAAACAGAATCTGTTTGTCCTATATAGCAACAGATTAAAAATTTTTAGAAAATACCTCTTACTCTTTTTTTCAGAATAAGGCAAATATTCGAGGTGGTAGAATTTATTATGTAAACACAAGCACACATATTAAACACTACTTGATCTGAAATAAACAAATAATATACAGCACCACTTGTTACTGTTCTACGTTATTTGCTGTAGCTTAGGCTGAGCAAAATCTTTAATGTAGTATGCCTAGAAATAAATAAAAGCAAGTGTTCTGTAACCCAAAGTTATTAAACATACAAAGTCACAAAGCAAATAAGAAATAAGAACCCCACGAACTCAGTAAAGAATAGAAATATTACATCAATTACATGTCCATTTTTAACAATTTGCATTTTCTGTAGACATTGAAAAGTGGAATCAACATGCTTAATTTATAATATCTGCCAGGATATCAATGATGGGTAAGATGCTGGTATTGAAGAGATGATGATTATAAATGTATGAAATTCAATACTAAATACAATACCAAAAATGATTAATCCCTAATTTTTGTATCACCTGCTACGCTCTGTATAGCCTCTGGCTTTCTAAACCCATTTGGCAGAGCTATGTTTCTTTCTGCTCTAATGCTGTTAAAAGAATGAACTGGGGAAAGCTTCCCTTTCTTTCCCTAGAGCTGTTTTCGTTTTTACTTTCAAAGCAACAGACCAGAGCATAATAGTTGGTCTTAAAGTACTAGTGGTCTCCTCTTGTATCCCAAAAGTTGGCAGGAAAGGGAAAGAGAATTTCAGCACCAGCAGAGCCAACATGAGGCAGCCTCCATCAGAGGCTGGAGGCTGCCAGCAGCAGCGCCAGCTTCCCTATGAGACCAGATAACCTACAGAGAAGGAGGTAGCCAGGAAATCCAGACTTCCAATCATACTCCTTTCTCATCCAAAATTGTTGATAGTATCACGATATTCGCCAGTATTGAGATAGTTATTCTGATTTCAATACTGTGCAAGATTCAAACAGCGTTGCCCATCACGTGTATGTATATTTTTGCATTGTCAACTGAAAAGTTTACTTACTAATGGACAGATAAGGTCTACTTATGTATGTTAATTAGAATGTGTTTATGCCTTTAGCTTTTGTTCCACTCACCTAGTTGCAACAATAGTTGCAGACTCAATGGGTACAAACTATTGGAACACATGAAGATATTACCTATGGTATTTACGAGTTATTTCTCTAATACTTTCTTGTCTGACTCATCTGTATGGCAACACATAGCAGGACATCAGTAATACCTCTGGTCTGAATCCTTAGAGTTACATAGTATTTGTGCTAGTTGAATCATCATGCCAAACCTCAGCCAACTGTTTAAGAAGGTACCACTCAAAATAAGGTAACCAGCTTCCCCCTCAGAGCATGTTGGCCTCAGGAGTGAAAAGGACTGTATTTACACACACAATTGCATATGTTAAAAGCCTAAGAGAGAAGCTTATACCTGATTACACATATGTCTCTCCCACATGAAGGATTCTTTAATATGAACTCTGTCTGGGAGCTAGCACATAAGCCCAGTGAATTGCACAGTTTTATCATCTTGTAGGTGAGTAGACAAAGAATGAAGCCACAACAGTTAAACAGGATTCTTACTTGTTTCTGTTGTTTCTGCTCACTGCAGCACCAGCTGCAGAGCAATTATATGGTGCTGATAAATTCCAGCCACTGAGCGCGGCAAACCTCTCTCAGTCCTCTTGGCTCTGAGTCATTACTGAACATAGGAAAGCAACTCACACATGTGAATAGGGAGCTGGTTGTTTAGAGCCCGAGCAAAGAAACGTGGATGACAAACAGAGAGACTTAAACACACCTTCATTCTGAATGTAGAATTAATGGTACAAGTCAAAAGAAGGCTATCTTGCTGGAAGGAAACTATTTCAAATGCTTGGGGTTTTATGCAGTTTTCTTTTAACTAAAATTGTTTACTCGGACTCCTGTGAATCCTCTAACTATCCTGCAGAAATTTCAGAAGTATGCTACCTCAGAAAAAAAATGAAACCTGTAAATCACATATCTCTTTTAAAGAGAATACAGAAATAAGTTAAAAACAGAGAGTTTCACACATGCTCTCTACAAATGTAGAGCACAAATGCTAGGGAACTGACACTTCTGAAAAATGTACAACTTGCTCTGGGCATCAGTGTTAGGTCTGACACTTCCCTGAAGCATCATTACCCTGTGAACATGAACTGCGCTCACCCTGGAAATCCCCAAACCACAAGTCCTTGGCCTGGAATTGGCTACCCTAGTTAATATCAAGCTGGTTACAGGTGAACAAGAAAAGGTGCTATCAGTGAGCTCAATGACAAGTCACAAGTGATGAAGATGAATGAATATAATTTAATATACTAAGCTGTATCCTCAGAAGAACTGGACAAATTAGATGTATGCTGCATCTGAAAAGAGCAAGAGGGAAAAAACGTGTTCATCACGGAGTTAAAAGTGTTGCAAGTCCTTGGTCTTATCAAGAAGGTGTGTTACTCATTGAAGTAGAAGAGAACTTGAGGAAGCATGTGATGATGTCTTCAGGGGAAACAGATGCTCTTGATAGAATACGGAAAAGAACTGAAAGTGCCCAACAGACCGTCATGCCTCTGGGAAAGGTTTTCTCACCTTTGGGAAGAGGATAAAAGAAAATGTCGATGTGTTCATAGTTCTGGGAGTCACAGAATGAGCAAAATGATAAATAGAGTATGTAAACCCACTGATCATTGTAGGCAAAAGTAAACAAAATACTTTCTTTTGTGCAGAAACACAAAGAATTTATATACATATATATATACATACACACGCATGTATATAATTATATATATAAAACAACGTTTCTACTACCTTTAAGGATGGAAAACAGAAGAGTCACAGAGCCAACTATCCTCCTAAGCTTCTTTCATCAAAGAAACTACATGCACACAACTTGCACTTACTGTGAATGCCTTAATGAGCAAAAACTGAAATCCTCCAGGTACCAGGAGCTGTGCTGTCCTTCCACCCAATGGTGGCCTTTATCTAGCTTAGACAACCATGCAGGACCACGCCTGCAGCCCCCACCACAAAAAACTTGCAGCCTAAGCTCAATACAGATATTTGTGTGTGTTTTGCATGGGTGGGGGCAATTTATACTCATGTAGCAACATGCTAATTCATGTAAACCTGGCTTATTGAATGATGAGTAGTTTATATCCTTGAGAACCTGATCATATCTATTACACAGTTCTAAAAAGTTTTAGTTCCTAAAAGTCCATTTCCAGAAGGTTATACATAGTAGTTTATTACCAGAGATAATAATAATAATATAGAAATAGAAAGCAAATCATTCATGCTTCATCTCAACTTGAGGAAAAAATTATGTGGTTAGGATAAACCAATTTTTTTTGTGGAGGCTTATCTCCCATTAGTATATTTTATGAATATAAATATGAACACTAATTCCCAAAGCAGAAAATTCCCAAAGTAACATAAAAATTCATCAGAGCCCTCAGATACAAAGCAGAAGGTATAACATCCTGATAAATAAATATCATAAATAAAGTGAAATGAAAATGATAAAAACAAGTCAAGGGAGTTTCAGATGATTTATGCCAGCTCAAGGTCTTGTTCATATAATTGAAGCATTCATACTTAGACTTAAGTATATTTTTCTCAGGTGGTATTCAAAATATTTTTCCTCAAAATCTCTCAACTGCAACATGTCACGTCCAACCATAATTCTACAGATGATTTCACCTGAGGATGGCCTTTGTAAAGATATATATTCATAGCTGGCAAGCAACCCCAGCTCCTTTCAGAAAGATTCTTAACTTCTGTTTAAATGTCAAAAGAAACCTACAAAACCAAACTGTTGCCAAACCCAGACTGCCTGTGTGAATGTCACAATGATGCATGCTACATACATACTGTTTGCGTACTTTTTATGCATGTCAAATTCTGTCAGATTCACCTTAAAGAAATGTTGTATTTTAGAAGCAGCTACCTGTGGCCTACAGTAAAATAATATTTATGCTTTGCATGGGTCACTAGTTACCAGAGTTTGCCACTATCAGGATGAATAAAGGCCCTTTGCACATCTCCGTTTCCCAGGTTTTAACACATTCCAGTGTCTGCTATAACAAAATGTCCTTATTAACCGTATTTCAGCCACATTTATCAAAATTACTGTTTGTCTTACTTCTACATATGGTTAACATGGGTCTTTGTTTTATGATAGTTGGACTAGATTAAAAGTCCCTTCCAACACAGGCAATTCTGTAATTCTGTGATTCTATGATTTTTGATGTGCCTTTGATAAAACAGTATTAATATTTTTTTGTCATGGAAAGATCTCTTGGCTGGTTAACCTCAGATTTCCAAAGATCAAATTATTATATCTGGTGGCACTGGAGGACTTGCTATGCCACTGAATATCACATATGAGGTTATAAAATTGATATATCTTATTCTGTGTCAGCAAATTTTCAGAGTGGAACACATGGATATAACTAATAAGTCCAAATCTAATAGTTCTATATCTACATGGAGCCCAATGGAGCCACAACTCCTCAGGGACAAAAAGACTGTGGGTTGATGCCCATTTATAATCATATCATTCTCGTGATAACACAGTGAAGTAAAAAAAAAAAAATCATAGCTGTGTCTCTCTACTCAAGAGATATTTTTTGAATGTGTGTGCCTTTGGCTTTTCCTCTTCTGTTGGGGTTTGTAAATTACTGTTTTAATTTACAATTCAACTTCATCTGGCATCAACAGAAAGACAAATCTTCAGTCAGGGGCTTCTTAACTAATTATTTTTCAACCATTCCATGTCTTTCAAATTCAGGAAAACATACTGAATTCAGGGTCAGTGTTTGACGGGTTTCATTTCCAGTTGTACTGTCTCCTTTACTCTGCATATACTACTTCTGGAAATGCTGATTCATTGGCACTCAACTAACAGAACTAAGAAATTCTCTTTAAAATAAGAGTTTTTTCATAACTACAAACACTGAAATAACTGTTCATTTACTGCATTTAAGTTAGACCTAAAACTTGGGGACCATAATATTCCATAGAACAGTTTTAATTAAAAGGATTTTTATCTTTTGTATAAAATATGTGTTCATGGTATCCACTCCCAACTCTTGCAGCTCCATGCCCCCAGAAACACGTCCCCTGCTCTGCCAGTAGTGAGGCTGAGTGGAATGAGCCTTGACATGCTGTTTGTTCCTCAGGAGCCTGTAATTTGGGTTCCTGCCTCCATTGTGCCCCTGTACTCCTCTGAGCTTGTAGAGATGGCCTTCTAATGGGCTGGTGACTCCTGTGATGGGCCTGGGAGGAGCTAGGGCAGCATTGAGCTCTCACATCTGCTGTTGTCTCTGTCCTCCTTTGTGGTGTGCAGATGAGCTTTTACTACATAACCTAACACCAGCTCGTGTCCCATTCCTTATCATCACATACCTGTGCTGTCTGTGTTGCATCTTGTATCTCTGACTCTGAAAGTTTCTGGTGGCCTTCCAGGCATGTATCTCTCTACATTCTTATGCTAGAGTCATAAATATCTCTTTCTGCCTAGAAACACTGCTTGCTACTGCTTTCTGTATAAAGCTGTAGTACCACACAAAGACAAACAAATGTAAACCAAATTAGATATGAACTCCTGTTCAGTTGGAGAAACTTCTTCCATAGCGAAATCAAGTCCGATCTGGAGGTATGTCAAGAAAAATCCAGTCGGGGAAGTCCAGGCAAGCCTCTGTCCTGAGGCCATGCAAACTCAGTACAAAGCTTACAACCTGTTACTGGCACTGGCAATACCTTATTACAGGGCTACCTGGTTACACTTCACAATCAGGAGGCTGTGAACACGGCGTTCAGACAGCCAGATCACGTCTTCCAGTCCATGTCACACAACAACAGCCATTTGGATATGCACTCTGAAAAAACTTCTATCTGTGTAATCAACTATTCATGACTTTCCAGCCTACAGACTCTTAGAGCATTGTTTTGTAGTACACAAAGAGTTTCTGAAATCCCCTGGATGTTGCCTTTGTCCCCTATCATCATGCCTTATAAACTTCTCTGTGCACTTTAAATGCTGTATTCCCTGCTGCACTGTGGCCTTTGGAAAACACATCTGCATGGATGGGTGCAGACAAACACAAATTCCTGTACTTGTGCCAAAGTAGAAGAATATGAATCAGCGCCTGCTGATTCAAAGCTTTGTGTCTTCATCAGTGTAGTGCTTTACTTAAGGTCAGAAAATCAGAATATATTAATACGAAAGAATCACAACAAATCTCACTAAAGAGGTGTAAATCTCTCATACTAAAGCTGAATGGCATGCTTTTATCAGACAGCTGCTCTATTTTTACCTGTCCACATAGACAGATGTGGGTCTGTAGATGCACAGGACTACGATGTGTCTTTCTGTCAAATTACCTCTCAAAGTGAGCTGCTGAAGGACCATGGCCATATCTGGGCAGTACATAGAATATTGGGGATTTTAAAATCACTATTTCATGCCAGTAGATCTTGCAAAACCCCTGGGTTTTCATCAAGCTCCCTGCAGAAATACAAACAACTGGAGTCTTGGTCTTTGGATAATCACAAGGAGAGCAACTACTGTTTCTGAGATTCTCAGTGGCCTCAGTATTAAAAGAACAGTGTACAATACCGGCAATTGCCAGTAAGGAGTAAGCTACTGATTCTTTTTTTCCATTTTTTTCAGTATTTTTCTTCTCAAATAGTGTTGCCTGGATGATTTAAAATGTTAGAGAGAAAAATACATGGCTTGTAGGAATTTGTAAGACGTCTTGCTACTTGTTAAGAATGTCTACAAGTAAGAAGGTTTTAGCAGAAGAATCATAACACAGTCATCCAGAGCTGGAAGCAGGATTGCAATCCCAACTCTGCACTTCTAGAATACGGTGAAGAACTTTATATAGGAGTTGATACTGCCACTTGAAGTCCAATTGGGAATTTGTATGTGCAAAAGTTTGTGTCAGTCAATAAGCCTTCTCAAAATAAGTACTGATTGTTATCTTAGAAGAGAGTTGCACAAGCAGAAACAATGCAATATCCTATAGAATGTCAAAGAACTAAGTAGAAATTCAATATTATATATGAAGAGATTTTTTTTTTAATGTATAGATTTGCAGCTTATAGTAGACTGTCATTACTTTGTCTGTCACAGGACTGTAAGAAATTAACACATTTAAGAGGACCTGTTTAACCTTCCATAATTTTTTTTTTAATAGATTTAAAAGTAAATTAAAGTATAGCCACTTTTGTTTCTCTTAAAATAAGTGATACAATGTGACATTTTCATCTGGTTTGGTCAGGTCACATCAAATTATGTCACATCACAGAATATGTTTAACTCAATGCAATGTGATATAAGTGGAATGTCTGCTTCAAAAATTTAAAGGAATAATTTAAAATAAAATTTAAAAGAAGTGGAAGAAAGTAATAAATATAATACTTGTATCTGCTTGTTACAAACTTATCTCTGCTTTCTTGTAATACACAGATACCCCTATGTTTTTTAGAGTCAGTAGGTACTTCATCCCCAGGTAGTTACAAATATTATTAAGAAAAAAAAAAAAAAAAGGGACTATTTTATTGAAATACCACTTACTTTTTTCTTGTAATGGGTCTTGACAAGAAAATGTTCATGCTGTGTGACTTTGAAAATGCCCTTTTCTGGCAGGCAGCCTTTGTGCCACTGCTACTGTTTGCTGGCTTTAAACAACAGGAACAAGGGCCAATTTAAAGTCCAGGAATTAACCAATTTGAGATGCACAGGCTCCCCATGAAGCAATTATTCCCTTGGATGGACGTACTGTCTTCATTATTCCATAAATTTTACAGAACTTAAATATTGAGCCACTGATGTACATTCTTTGCACTGTTGGTAACATATGTGCTGTGATTGTCCAAAAAAAGAAAGCACAATTCTGTCTCAGAACGCATAGCATGATATTCCAGCCCACAGGGATGTAAGTGAAGAAAATATACATATATACTAGGATTAAATTATGTCCTGTAGAGATGAGATGGACAGGTTTAAAAGAAAGAAAGAGAAGTTTTCAATAGTCTTTGAATAGGATAGTCTAAAGATGTGAGTATATGCTTTATTCATTTCTTGTTCAAAATATGGAGATTCCTCCTTTGAAGCATTTTCATATTTCCTACTGTCCCCACTAGCTGGTAGCTTATTTTTGTTCAAATTATTGGGTAACCTCAGTACTTCTCTCCCAAGCAGTTTGCTTAAGTGTGCTAGAAATTCTTGTTATCTTTGAAATAGATTACTTTTTTTTATTATTATTTTAACAATAGAGGAGCAATAGAAGACCAGGAAAAAAAGAAAGGAAACGAAAAATAAAGCCAACCTTTTATGTTTTATAAAGAGTATGGAATTATTATCTGAAATTCATTGGCAAAAAGGGAAAATATTTTTAGTGCTCTTTATTGTAAATTTGTTCTACCAGTCAGTCAATGATTTTTTTTATAATTTTTTTCCTAGGTTTCTGCTAGTAATACACACTCATCCTATAAAGTGAGATACCTCACATTTCTGAAACTGGAGGCCTCCCTTAAATAAAGGCCAATACTAAAACCAAAAGATTAATAAAGATCATGATGTTCTGTCTTTAATAGTTATTTAGAGTGTAAACTTTCATAGGCTAAAACTGTAGCAATGGGAGCGTTTAGGTAGAAACAAGATCACCCCCCCTAAAATTTATGCCTTATATGTGTTAGATAAAGTTGTTTGTCAACTTGTTTTCTAATCTAGCGTTATCTTCCGTCCACTATGCTTCCTCATGGGTGTGGATTTAAATTGACCTGCAGAGGTGCCTGAGATAGGATAGTCCTTGCCAGCTTAACATCTCTAATTTGTGCTGTCTGCTGAGCACAGGTAAAATAATGGAAAGCATGCCATCCATCAGCATGTCCTAAGTCTGGCTCTTCCAAAAAACTGCAAGAAACCTTTGAATTACATCTACATCTCTTTGAGAAAATGCATAGAAACTTTTATGAACCTCCAGACCCTCTCTTTTTCTTACAGAGTAGAAAATTATCAAATTTTAATATACTGTTGGGATTATACTTTAATCTACTTTTTCAGGTATAGGAATAGGATGGACACTTGAGGCTAAATCAAATAGGGAATACAAATGTGTATTATGATATAAAAATATTCTTGTTGGACAAAAGGCACAATTTCCAGTGACTACTATGCTAGACAGTTTAGTTACACAGAAGGAGAGAAGGAGAAACAGACATGCAGGCAGACGATCCGATAAATCTGCCAACTGCTTCCTAACTACTTTTAATAACACCTAAAAGTAACAATCTGCTGTCTAGCTAACAGTATCCAATTTCATTCTGTCATTTTCTCACGGGTATGTTGTATCATGTTAAAATAATTAGATATAAATCTGTGGTCTTGATGATCTGTGTTTGATTAAAAAAAAAAAAAACAAAACCCACAACATTTTGTGGTGCTGACATCCTCAAGATAGCTCCTAGTAAATCATTTATGGAATCAGAGAACACAGAGCTGTATTACCGAAGCAGTAGAAATAAACTAGCTTTACAAAGAAGGTCTGAGTCACATTATATTGGTTCAGCATAATGTTACATTATATTGGTTCTGATACCACAGAATCACAGAAGGTTGAAGTTGGAAGGGACATCTGGAAGTCATCTGGTCTAATCACCCTGCTCAAGCAGGGCCATCTAGAGCAGGCTGCCCAGGACTCTGTACAGATAGCTTTGAATATATCCAAGGCAGAAGACTCCACAACCTCCCCAGGCAACCTGTCCCAGTGCTCAGTCACCCTGACCTCAGTTACTCTTCACAGTGAAGAAGTGTTTCCTGACGGTCAGATGGAGCCTCCTGTATTTGTGTGTGCCCATTGCCTCTGCTCCTCTCACTGAGCATCACTGAAAAGAACCTGACTCTATTCTCTTCACACCTTCCCTTCAAGCATCGATAAGATTCCCCAAGTCTTCTCTTCTGCAGGCTGAACAATCCCAGCTCTCTCAGCCTTTCTTCATATGTCAGATGTTCCAGTCCCTTTGTCAGCTTTGGGGCCCTTTGCCACTGTCTCCAGTATGTTCATACTTCTCTTGGACTGGGGAGCCCAGAACTGGACACATTATTCCAGATGTGAGACCTCAGCAATGCTGACTAGAGGAGAATATGCACAATGTTATGTTAAAATGTTCTGGACACAGCAATGGACTTGAAGCTTACGTGGCAACTTCAACAGTTCAATAACTTCCGTTACGTAGCATAAATGTGCTCAAATATCCTTGGCAGCGTTTAGCATTGCCAAACAGGTTTTTTTAGCCTCAGCAAGTACATTTAGACTGCCAAGCAACATAGTGCTCCAGTTTATTCCCACATGCTTAATCTTGGACTTGTTATCGTATAATTATTCATTTTACTTCTGTCTGTCTTTTGGAGTCAACGGCCTAGTTGCCTCTCCAGACAAGATCCAGGTGAATTTCTGGGGTTTAGAACAACTCATTTTTACATTCAGAACAGCTTCTAAAACATGATAAATGGGTTGTTCCACATTTGCCTCTCTCTGCTCTACAGAATTCTTCAGCAGTATCTCAGAGGGCTTTGAAATCTCAGAGGGTTTTGAAATCTCAAAAATGTCCACGTCTTACCCCTTCAGGCATTAATTGTGTACCCCAGCTTCATTAAAACACCTGTCTGATGGGATAGTATACATCCTTGCATTATTTCAAGCACTTGGAATCAAGACAAAACTTCTGTGTGGTGGCAATATGCACTGGTGTCTTCCTACATGCGTTCATGAGTTTTTATGTTTATCTCCAGTAAACCACTTAATGACCTGGACAGTTTCATCTAAGCAAAACGATGAAGGATTAAGCTATGGAATTAACACATTGCTAATGAAGATTGACTCTCAGTTATGTGACAGAAGCTGACAAATCTCCATTATGCCTCCATGGAGGCAAAGGTTGAAATCTGAGCTTTACTTAGAACCATAGTAATCCACACAACTAAGTGAGACATTAGGAATGCCCTCACTATAGGAACATTTTTTTTTTTTAAAAAAAGGAACATCAAAACACCAAAGGATTCAATCATGAAATACATTAAATATATTGGTAAAAAGCTTATATAATTGTACTGCTTATTAAGTTCTTTGAAGAAAGAGGAGGAGATGCTTTTTCTCTTCTCTTTATACATTGATCTCTTTCTAGTAGTCCTTACCACCAGAAGCACATGCACAAGTATTAATATTTGGCTTTTCCAAGGGCTTCAGGAGGGCTGAGCTAAACAAATTCTAGCTATTCACAAGTTGGCAATTTGTATTAACTAGGTGCCTAAACTTCATCCACAGTCAGTAGAGAGAGCCAACAACCAGAGAGGGATTAATCTAACATAGATGTGGAAGTTCTGTCACTTGCAACACTCTCTAGAGGTTCTCATTTTGTGTAGAAGGAGCCTTCATAAATTGCTGACATGCTAATTTTTTAGATGGGTGAAAGATTTTAAGATGATGATAAAAGTTAAGTAACATTAATCTCATTCTTATTTGCTGCTTGGATGCATCTTGCTTGCTACAAGTATCTGTATGTAGAAAGACAGAACTGTGAGACATCTCAAAGGCTACAGCAACCCTTCTTTTTTTCAAACTACCGTATCCTAGAATTTGTTTTGTTAGCAAGCTCTGAGTAACCCAAAGTAATTCAGTGTATTTCATTACTTTAGGATCTGATCAAAATCACAAAGAAGTCAACAAATGGCATCCTATCAGTTCAATGGGCTTTAAATCTTATTAATATTTCTTCTATAATCCTCATTGCTTATTCTCTTGTTTGGGATACCAAAGAATGGAAAACATTTGTTATCTAAAATTGCTATTTCAGTTCCTCTTCAGCAAATAACTTGAAAATATGATAAAATTTATGGTTTGGGTGTCTTTTTTTTTTTTTTTAAATTTTCTTTTTAAGATGATCATAATATACCCACAATGACAGTGAAAAAATGGAATGGAATACTTTCTTTGCTATGATAAATCATTAGGGACTTAAAAATAACCTTTTAGATCTGAAATTTTTCACTGACACTGGAAAACTTACTGATTTACTGATTAGAGGCATTATAAACTATCCGTGTGTACTTTAAGTGGATAAAGGTCTGTCTGGTATGCTGTAGTTAAGATATTTTTATATCTGCTTAAAAATCTTTTTCATTAAAAATACTCTTCCATTATTTACTGTATTGTTTTCACATTTGAACTAACCATTTCTTAGATAAGCCAGTATTTTCAGTATTGAAACAGAGTCACAGTTATGGTGGAGAAATATGTTTGGACCACATTATTTCTCCACGTAAATTTGGAAGAGAAAATCCAAGGCATTTTGGCTTGATTTGAAACCCAGGTGTTCATCTGATAAAATGTTCATAGCACTCCTGCTGAAATCAAGTTATACTGGTGAGCTTAATGGCAGATCTGTCTTTAATGTTATATTTCCCAAGCTATTGGTAGTACAGCACTTTTTTAATAGATGAAAGGTGAATTGCTTTGCTTTGTTAAGTTTTTATTCATAAAAGTCTGTTAAGGTTGTGGAAGGCTTTCATCTTTCTTAAAGAAAGAGAATATGAGTCATGGATCATAAGATTAAAATACGGTGATAAAAAGTTGATAGTAGTTTCTCTGTGAAAAAAGAAAATACAGTATGAAATAAGATAAAATGTTCCAAAATACCTAAATAACTTAGGAATGTACAGTCAGTGTCTAAATTTATGCAATTATCTTGGATTCTATATATCTGGAAAACAAAAATTCTCACTGTTTGCGGTTGGTCTCTTAATAGTCATTCTGGATTCCCTGAATGGGATTCATCTCATCTTCCTTAAACATCTACTTTGAATCTGAATTAATCAACCAGGGCTCCCTTTATAGTTGGTAGAGAATAATAGGCACTCTCAGGGCACAGTTCATCTGACCTACTTCAGATGCCTATTTTAGGATAAGAGGAATTGTGACCTAGAAGTGCCTGTTTCTCTCCTTTGACTACTAGGGAGCCTAAAGTGATTAGCTCAGGTGCCGACATTCACACTCTCAATGTATATATTTAGCCAAATGAATTCCTCCTTTTTTCTGCGTGATTTATATCTTAGGGAATTTTACATACCAGAATATATATCCATACTTTATCTGCTTTTTCTTAATGAAAAATATGTATCTGTGCAAAAACATTTCTTATGTTAGCACTTGTGTTAGTGCTTAAGCTTTCACCTTATTACCAGAAATATACTTAATTTGCAAAGGGGTAAAATAGCTATATACTTCCATATTTATTCCAGTGAACAAAGTCCCTTAAAATAAAATGTAAGATATGGGACCTCAAAGACAACATGACATTATAAGTTAACATTAATACAAGTAGACTAAGGTTGCAGGTTTTCCTGGAGGGGATAATGAAGGATTAGCTCTCTTTCACCCAACTCCGCATTATCTTTCTTAGCTCTGGTTCCCAAAAGTCACATGCCAAAGGCTATATTGAGAGCAAATCCCATAAAAAGAAACAGCAGGAGGGAATGTGCCTATATTGTGGGGAGCTCTACTTGCATGTTTTTCACTCGTCAAGCGATGTGACAGAGTTGTGGTCTCCTCTCACTCTGACTGACACAGCAGGAAGGGGCACCAGTGGTGCCCTTTCACTTCAGGCTGCAGCTGTTCCTAGGAATCTCTGGAAGAAAAAGCCAGACTGGGGAGGCAAACACTGTTTTAGTGAAGAATTAAAAGCAACTAGACACTTTTTCTTGTGTCTTTCCTCAGACGCATGCCAGTGTTTGTCTCCTGTTTTTCACTGTTCCACCTGGTGTTTTAAAACTATTTGCAAGTAACGTGAGAGAAGTAAGCCATAGAAGCAGACACAGCAATGAACTTCTGAGGCAGAATGCCCGACCTGTGTCAAGCAGCATGTATCATCAATTAATTTGTCAGCTTTTACAACTGACTGGCTATCCTGAGGAAGATGATCTCTGACAGGACTGTGTGTATGGGGTTTTAAAGTTACTGAACACCACTACTTAGTCAATACCTAAGTTCAAAGTAAGCTATTAATTGAAAAAAAAAAGCAGACCTAGAAGACTTGCATAATTTGGGAAGGGTATGTCAAAGATTGCACACAATGATAGCCTGCTTTCTGAACCTTTCTTTTTCAAATATTTTTGTCTTTTTTTCTTTATTATTATTATTTCTATCTAATCTTCATGTGTCTTCCTCCCTCTTCCCACTTCCAGTTTCTTTCCCTGTGCTTAGTTCCACCTGCTTGCTGGAAGTGCGTGCTTGGGCTTGTCTGTGTTACTCTCATGGCTTACTAGCACTTGATTATATATTGAATGAGATCTGGGCACAGGACAACTTTCTCCACCCTGCCCTGGTTTCCGTGGAAAAGAAAGCATGGTATGTGAGCTGAGTGGGAGCGTCTGAACTCTCCACGAATTCAGTCTACAACTCAGAATTTCCTATTCCAGCAATGTATGTGACTATCTCACAAGCAGAACAAGCAGAGAACAGTCTGTACCTCCTTCCAAGAAAAATATTTTTTTTGGCAATTTCTTCTATATTTACTGCTTGCAGCTAATGCTCAGATACTTCAGGCCATTTAGCCATTAGTGATACAAATTGGTGCTTAATTTTTATTTTGAAATAACTTGTTATACCCAATCTTTATTGTTTGGGAAAGGTAAATACTGCAGCTTTTTTTTTTTTTTGAAGACAACTAGATAATCTTATTGCTTTGTTATCGGCCCCTTGAATTAAATAGAATAAGTGTTTATGTGCTTTCTTCTTTTCTAATATAAATATATTTATTGAAAAATGTTGTACTATTTTAATCACTAATAAAACAGGATAAATCAAATTCTTTTTTATTCATAATAAAATGTATGCACATGCACTGTTTCTGTAAATTTTTCTGAGGTCGGAGGTTTCATGTCTAAAAAGGCCAAAAGACTCTCTGTAAAAAGTGAATAATCTAAATCAGAAGTCGAAGATTTATTTTTGCCTGAAATCATGAGTAATAACCTGTAAATATAGTACAGGATTCTTATATGTACTTCTAGAATAATTACCTGCAGGTTTCAGGCAGAGTATTAGCAGACAAGTTCCTATCAATGGCATCCTTAAGCAAATATATCCCTCTTCTTGTTTCCTCCCTGAAGCTTTAAGCTAGATTCCATATGAATGATCCTTTACTTTCCAGAAAATGCAGTAATCTTTATCCTCTTGAGACTATTAGTCCAATGTTGATTCCAGTTCCAGTGAAACAGAAAACTGCTTATTTGAGAAACAGAAGAAAAATGAATGTTATCATTTGCTTGTAGTATACCTATAGATATTGCCTTGGGAAACAGCAATTTTGTGAATAATCGGGAAACAGGGGGCAATGGTTAAATATGCTCGAGACGAGCCTCTGTCATTTTTTTGCCTCCAGAGTTTGTGAGCCTCCTGCTCACATGGACGTGCTGGTGGATGTGGTCAAGTCAATTTTTGACCAATCTCAAAGACGAGCCTAAATATCCATAAAAATATTAGGGCATTTCTTGGAGATGAGTTGGCAACCAAAATCTTAGTTGAAAAGGCTTATCAAGCCTAACCATTCAATTACATTAATCCTTAGGAAACTATTTTAATGAGGCAATTATTGCTATTATAAACTGGGGGAAAAAAAAAATCTGTGTGCAAATTTGGAGACTATGTAATCAATAATGAAACCTGCATCCTGCCTCCTTTTTTAATCAGTGTTAAAACTCAAGGGAAAGAATAAAACAGTATCTGTAACCATACATCAAATGTACTGCTAAATATCATTATTCCTGGCCAAACTCATGCTGCTGTTTTTCTATTTAGATATTTATTCTATTACTAATTGGACAGCCAATTCAAAATCTTTATAAATGAGATAATTTAGGATGTCTTCTTACTACTTAGAATCAATACAAAATAAAAACATTTTTCTTCTTTTAATTGAACTAATTAAATGCCTCACCATTTTAACTCAAATGCTAAATAAACAAAATATTTTAGGGGATAACTTCCTATATTTTCCCTTTTTTATGAATAACGAATCATTAGTTTATATATTACTTGTAATTTTTCTATTGTATTTGTATTTTTATATATTGGCAACTTCTTTGGAACTTGACGAGTCTTTATAAAAAAAGATACTGCATTTGCCAAAGATATTACATTTGTCCTTATTGAAAAGATGACATACAGTTTCTGTACCATTGCATGCAGTCATTGCATTCCAAATGTGTGGCTTTGTGTCTGTCTTTATTAAATTTCAAGAAGTTCCTGCCAGTCCATTTTTCTAGCCTGTCCAGGTCCCTCTGAGTAACAGCCTTGCATTCCTGTATTGATTGCTCCCCAAATTTGATGTTATCTCCTTGGAGTATATTCTTCCTATCCTACATACAGAAGGCTATGAAACACAATTTGTTCTTGGTAAATCCATGCTAACTATTCTGTCACCTTCTCGTCCTTCATATGTCTTTCCTTGGCCTGAAAATATCTTTTGGAAAGTTTTGCTCCATCACTTTCCCAGAGACTGAGGTGAGGCTTACTGGCCCGTAGGTAGGTAGCTATTATGTTTACTTATGTATTGGGTTTATGTGGCAAGGTTTTGGCGATGGAGGGGCTGCAGGGGTGGTGTCTGTGAGAAGACACCAAAAGCTGCTCCCATGTTGGAAAGTGCCAGTTCTAGAAGGCTCTAAGGTGAACCTGCCGCTTGCCAAAACTGAACCAATCAGTGAGGTTGCTAGTGCCTCCATGGTGAAATAATTAAGATAGGGTAAAAACAACTCCACAACAGCTAAGAGAGAGAGGAGTGAGAGTATGTCAGAGAAACAGCCCTACAGACACCAAAGTCAGCGAAGAAGGAGGAGGAGGTGCTCCTGGCACCAGAGCAGAGATTCTCCTGCAGCTGGTGGTCAAGACCATGGTGACACAGATTGTTCCCCAGCAGCCCATGGAGTTCCATGGTAGAGCAGATATCCACCCTGCAGTCTGCAAAGGATCCCACACTGGGGCAGGTGGATGTGCCCTGAAGGAAGTTCTGAACTCGTAGATAGCCCACACTAGAACAGGTTCCTGTTCTATGGTTCAACCTATGCAGCTAAATAAAAGAGGACCAGTGTGAGCTCAAGAACTGTCTCCCTGATCATTCAGTGTCTCACTTTAAGTTTGCTAATCACCTCAGGATTTGAGTTCTCCAGAGAGTTCTGTCTAAATCAAATCCACCAAAGGGAATGTGATCAAAGCAAGGATGTGAATTGTTCTGTGCTTCTTGGTTTGAAAGCAAGGTATTGTCCCTGCACGTCTTTCAGCAACGTAGGCATAGCCAGCAATTATTTAGAGCATTGGCTTGAACTGAGAAACTCCTACACTATTTATTATACTTGGTTACTAAGAGGTATAAAGTTCCCTATCCTGTTGATTAAAAATGAAGTTGTTGGTATGAAGACAGGCTGAGAGAGTTGGAGTTGTTCAGCCTGGAGAAGAGGCTCTGGGGAGACCTTATAGCAGCCTTCCAATAGCTAAAGGGGGCCTGCAGGAAAGATGGAGAGGGACACTTTATGGAGGAGTGGAGCGATAGGATGAGGGGTAATGGTTTTAAACTGAAAGAGGGGAGATTTAGATTAGATATTAAGAAGAAATTCTTTACTGTGGGGGTGGTGAGACACTGGAACAGGTTGCCCAGGGAAGCTGTGGAAGCCCCATCCTTGGAGGTGTTCAAAGTCAAGCTGGATGGGGCTTCGAGCATCCTGGTCTAGTGGAAGGTCACTTTCCCTGTCTTTCCTGAAGGCCTGCCTAAGGAGGTCTCTCCATTTGAGATCTCTGATGTATCAAATGTGGTTTCGAGCTGCCTGTCCAAACAAAAGTTTCCAGCATGACCCATACGCCAGATACACAAGAACACCTCAAATAACAATATGGGTCTATCTGAAGATAACTGAAATAAGCTTTAGATGTATACTGTGGTATTTTCGATGCTTTATTAGTTATATTAAATTTTCCATTTACTGGTAGCCTAGACATAGTCTCATACATAGACTTCTGCGTATAAAGACCCAAAAGAAGATACCAGGTTATGGAAATTAATCTGTGCTGGTTTTGGCTGAGTTAGAGTTAATTTTCTTTAAAGTAGCTAGTATGGGGTTATGTTTTGTATTTTTGCTGAAAACAGTGTTGATAATACAGGGATGTTTTAGTGACTGCTGAGCAGTGCTTACACAGCATCAAGGATTTTCTGCTTCTCACACCACCCCACCAAGAAGTAGGCTGGGAGTACACAAGAAGCTGGGAGGGGACACAGATGGGGCAACTGACTCCAACTGACCAATGGAATATTTCATACCATATGACATCATGCTCAGCTTATAAAGCTGTGGGGAAAAGGAAGGAAGGGGAAGATGTTCAGAGTGATGGTGTTTGTCTTCCCAAGTAACTGTTACGTGTGATGGAGACCTGGTTTACTGGAGCTGGCTGAACACCTGCCTGCTGATGGGAAGTGGTGAAGGAATTCCTTGTTTTGCTTTGCTTGCGTGCATGGCTTTTGCTTTTCCTATTAAACAGTTTTTATCTCAGCCCATGAGTTTTCTCACTTTTACCCTTCTGATTCTCTTCCCCATCCCGCCAGGGGAGAGTGAGTGAGCAGCCTAGTGGTGCTTAGTTGCTGGCTGGGGTTAAACCACAACAGAATCTTATCTGAGATCTCTATAGTGGATGACTGAAGGAGGGAAATAGTCACTTTTTCATCTGCTTATTTTAGTTATCTACATCAGGATGAGATTAATCTCATCAGGATAAGTGCAGCGCTCTCAATTAGAAAGTGATCTAGCTGATTATGTTCAACTAGCTCAGCTACATAAGGCCATATTGCAGATACATAACTTTAGATAAGATTAAATTAACACTGATGGGTTCACAAACACTTGATTTTGTAACAAATTAATAACCTGAATCCTGAACATTTGACTATGCCAGTGGCTGGACTTGTTGGGATGATTTGCCCACTTGAGATTTCTGACACCTTAATCTGGCAGTTTTCAGACTAAATCTCCATCAGTAGTGGCATTTTGTCTGAGTAAAGAATGAAGCATTAAACACAATTCTGTGCCTTAAAGCTGAAGTTTCAATGACAAGTAAATAGACTAGCAGAGACTGAGCTATGCCATGTGAAATGACAGTCACCTAAAGGTTCAGCATTGATGACAATATCAACAGAGAAAAGTAACAAAACTCCCAAAGTCTTTGGACAGAGAATAGATTAGAAAAGACCAAAACCTTCAGAGCTAACTTGTAACAAAGCAAACACCTGCAAAATGAAAAATTAACCAGGAAAACTTATTTCTAGTAGACAAAAAGAGTATACGAGTCACAAAGGGTTCCCATAAAGGGTTTCCACCTTAGCATAGAAAAAGCAAACAAAGCAAAAGGAAAGTGAATTAGAGTTAAAATTCTTTCATTATTTAGCTGTTTCCTTATGGACAAGCTGTCCTGCAGTTGTCTAGTCACGAGGAATTTTCCTATCTTTATCCAAAACGTGTGGATTCTAGCCATTACTGAGGTGGGATCTTCAGGTGATTCAAACAGGAAGTATGATGTCTGTAAAGTGGCAGTAACTGCACTGTGAATTAAAATTAAAAAAAAAAACAAACAGCAAAACAAAACAACTTCCCCCCATTTATTCTTGTAATAAACATGTGGGTATTAATAATAATTTTAAAATTACATCCAGAATAAAAGAGATGATACATGTGATGGACCCATTTAAATTTGAGGTTCTTTAGGAGCAGCCTAAGGCCTTATATATCCAACTCTATCTAGTGGAATATTATGAGACCATATATGAGAGTAGTGAATTGCTAGAAAGATGATGTTGCCTGCAAGTTGCTGATCTAAATCATTGGTGAATGGCTGTCGCCTAAGACAAAATCTCCATGGTGAGACTGAGACATACAATTTCTTGCTTAACCATTTCTATGGCACAGTCATTTATAGCTGCATGAGGACAAGCATAGATACAAACTGAAAATTTATGTCTATGATAAAATGACTTGTACTCACATGAAAAACACATAGTGGAAGACCTTTATTTAAATGGTTTTAAACTGAAAGAGGCTACCTTTAGGTTGGACGTAAGGAAGACAGTTTTTATGATGAGGGTGGTGAGACACTGGAACTGGCTGCCCAGAGAAGTTGTAGCTGCCCCATCGCTGGAAATGTTTAAGGTCAGGTTGGATGGAGCTTTGAGCAACCTGATCTAGTGGAAGATGTCCCTTCCCGTGGACATTATATTAGATGGTCTTTGAAGGACCATTCCAACACAAACAGTTCTACAAGTCATTTTATGATGCTATGAAAACAATTCAGGGTTTGGGTTTCGGTTTTGGTTTGGTTTGGGTTTTTTGTTTGGTTTGGGTTTTTTGTTTGTTTTTTTTTTGTTTGTTTAGTTTGGGATTTTTTTGTTTTGTTTTTGGGTTGGGTGGTTTTTTTTGGATCAAGTTTCTAAAAAGTTCCTTTAGGTTACAAATATTTGAGATCTTTATGACACAATTGAGGCCTCATTCCTATTAAAGCTGCCCTGTTGTAAGTACACAACTCTGACATAAAGAGGTTAACTAGGTGGTTTTATATGTACCTACCAGCTGTGGCATACTACGTGGGAAAATGAGAAATAACAGAATAAATGATGAAATTATCTTCAAAATCAGCTAGCAAAACAAAAATGCAGTTCTAACTAGTGAATCAAAGGCCTCTTTTGTGGCAGATAATATTCCGAAATGTATAGAGAAAAGAAAAATGAGATTTTTCTACAGCTGGAAGCATTCCAAACTGATATATTAGGTCATTTTCAATACCTAAGTTGGATTAGTGTTTGCCATAATCCTCAGAAGAAAAAGATACTTCAGAGATATGGTAAAAGAAAAATGAAAAAGAAACTTTGAGAAAAAAAAGGAACAAAGCAAATCAAAATTACTAATACGAAGCAGATATTTAACTGTCCTTTTGTCTCAGTACTGAAGTTTATCAAAACATGAGGCTGAGATGAGGAAAGAATTACAAATGGGGGATCAAACTCTTCCTATGCCTGCCTTCTCTGCTAGATATAGCACTCGTTACAGATTTAGCCTATAAGGTTTAGGACTGCATATGAACAAAGAAAATGAATTTGCAGCGGTTTATAGGCACACATAGAAAGTTTTTCTGGCATCTGAAATTTTAGTGAAAGAAGAACTTTATCAGTGAATGATTTAAAATAAACAATAAAATACTTGGAAAAAATATTTGAAGTCAAGGGCAGCAGGAAGAATAACACTGGCAGTCTGATTTTAGAATCTGCCACTGTTTTTTGGACAAGTGATTTTTCTTTTTTCATATTCATTCTGATATATAAGCCCAGATAAGTAGCCTGAATAACTCACATTCTGCTTCTGACCATGGCTAATACAGTAGAAAAAAATACAAGTGAACCTTACAATTTAAAATACAATTATGAATAGCAGAAATAACATCCTTCTCTGTCCCCTTTTGAATTCCAGAATGACTCTGAAATTATTTACATAGCTAACAAGTGATTCAAACTCAGAGATAAATCTAATGAAAATGTAAAGAGGAAAAGTAGTTTAGTCAAACAAGTTAAAAAAAGACAGTGATGCTCATTGGAGAGTTTATAGAAAACTGTTCAATTCCATAAAGAAAGCCCTTAAACTATTTTGCCTCTGTATATGGTAACTAGATTTTATGGGGCTGAGAACTGCAAAAACTTAAAAAATCTGCTAGCTTTTCCAGGAGGAAGAATAAGAAAGAGAAGCTTCTTAGTTTTACGGTGGCATTTCGTTTTTTATTTGTTATTTCTTGCTTGATTTAGAATTCATGTATTTTAGACTTTGAATTTTATTCTGGGCTTAAGGTGGAATTCAGCTAAACCAAGTTTGTGTAGTTTGCAGGTGTAAACTTAAATCCTCTAAGAATACAACAAGAAAGGGAATTTTCTCAAATGTCATCTGAAATTGAATAAAAATATCATAAAATCTTTGGATAAAATTGTTGATTTTTTAATGCAACTGTCATAAGGTATTTTTTCAAGTTTCAGAATTATTGCTTTGTAAATATCTGCTAATCAATATTTTTAATAGCGTGGTTGACTTCAAATGAATAGAGCATGAAAACCCTTCAGCATAACAAGACTTTCAGAAAGTAGAAATTCATGGATGCAACATATCTATCCAATAGCATTAGAGAGAATGAAAAAAAGTGTGATTATCCTCAGATCAGAAGGAGGACGAAATGTAGAAAAGACTTAGAAAAAAAAAAAAGAAAGAAGTATTTCCCCTGGAAAAATGTGAAAAGAACAAGGAGTTTAATACAGACAGGACAAGACACGTAAAGTCACAGGGATGTGGTAGAAGCTGCAGGCTGCAGAAGTATAGGAAAACTCCTAAGTTTTTGTTTCATGTCCTACAGTCCATCAGAAGAAACAAAAAAGTAATCCTAAAAGTAAAAGGCATGTTATTAAAAAAGGAAGTGTCCTATAAATAGACTTAATAAATATTCCAACTTCATAAGCATATAAGGAAAATACTCTTTGAAATGACCTAAAAATTAAGTTGGTGATTAAATTGGTTAAGCTTTGGGGTTTTGTGGTTTGTTGGTTTTTTTGGTTTTTTTTCATGAAAAGTCGTGGTTAAATCCACTAAACTGATATAGTACACCAACAAAACTTTGGGACACTGCAGTAGGAGTATTGAGCAGCAAAGGAAGCACACGGCTATTGTTACACTAGCCTGGCTGTGCAGTGATTCTATCTGTGAGAAGTTTGTATTATTTCTGTTTATATGCCAGAAAGGTTTTGATTTATAGTAGTTTTATTTTTTTTTAAAGAGAAGCCTGTAAGGAAAGGCAATATATATTCAACATAGAATATATAATTAAAATATGACAATACCAGCTCACAAAAGCTTACTTAATATACAAACTTAGGCATTTAAACTAAAGTTCTGTGAGAAACAGAAACCATATTATCACTGAAAATACTTGGTTTATGTCAGTTGAATTTGTAGATGATCAAATGCCAGATTTAACATTATTGTCAACCACCATTTATTCAATAAAATTGGTCTATTGCCTATATCAGAGCATCATATTTCATAAATATTGTGGATGATACTTCTTTCCTACCTAGTACAAAACTGTCTGATACTTGATTTCAAATACTGCCACTCTCATGGGTTCTGGGCACTCACTGTTCCTCCATAATCCTGCAGTTATCACCAATGGAATTCTGTTTTACACGTCAGGGGGACACTTTTGGAACATGCAAGGCATAAACTGCAGCAACAGCAGCAGCGAAGTAACTTTTCCATGTGGTTTTCTCTTCACTAGAAAAAAGTTCTGCTTTGGATATAGGTTGTTTTGCAAGATGGCAACTGAAAAAAACTAGGGTACCTTTCAATACTACTTAAACAATAAAAGTTGATACAGGTTTGGTTTTGTTGTTGTTGTGTTTTTTATGTCGCATGAAATAAAATTGAAACTTACACACACAATTCCAATAAAGAGTGACATTACTCTCTGAGTTAAAAATCTGTAGGTTCAACCAAAATCTAGACTTGAACTCTCTTATTCTTGAATAGAGTTGTTCAAGTGAAGTCCCAGGTATAGACCCCATTTAGATTGCTGTAGACTTAAACTTTACTTAAGACTGCAGCACTACTTCATTGTTTGAAGGTTTCAAATGCAATGGTAGGTGCTTCTGCTTCCTCCATCCCACTGAAGAGCTTGTTTCATACAGTGCCTGAAGCTGCTCCCTGCTGTCAATAAACTTGGTAAAGTAGAGATGTCTTCTGTGAAGTTACCTGTCGTGCTCTCCAGTTGAGCCTTCTGACTGAGAAACACAGATTAAATGAAAAAAAGTAAAAAGAGACTCTGGGAAAAGGTGAAAAGAACAAGGAATTTGGTACAGACAGAAGACATGTAGACTCATGGGGATGTGATGGAAATTGGAGAAGGATAAAGAGAACTTAGACTGGCCTGTAGAAGTTCAACAAAGTGATGGCTGAAGATGAAGGAAAGGCAGGGAAAGAGGAAGATGCTAGTTCACAGGTGTTAATTAAATGAAGAAGATATCTACTATTGGGTAGAAGTAGAGGGCAATAACCAAAGGTAGAACTGACAACTGCATACAGAGAACCATGATGCTCTCAGATAGTTTCACCTATGTGGTTACAATATGGGCCTTGATTTGATTGATAACAAACATGTCTGGTATTCATTCATTGTGACATGCATTTTTTGATACTGTACATGCTATTCATCTTAATTAGTTTTAGAAATCTAAATTAGACAGTGAAGTGTCACTAAGTCATCCAATGTCTATGTACAGTGAATGAAGAAAAATAATAATGACTGAAGTGTGATTCTTACGTTCTATTTTGGATATCTGTCTTAGGATGATACAAGTCACCTTTTGGAAGTCTCAAGTGTTTTTAAGTCTAAAATTAGGCCAGAGGAATTTTACCCAAGGAAACAAGCTGTTTAAATAGGCAAATGACATGGATAATTTAGTAACTAACTAAAACTGGGTCATATCAACTACCTTAAACCTAAAAGTAAGGATCGCTGTACCTCTTTGCTTATCAAGCTTTACTATTTAATCTGAGCCGTTGACAATGAATTACTTCCACAGAAAGTCAGTCTGTATCTCATACTGTGTTTTCATTCTACTGTAAATAAAGCTTTAAATATGAAGCAGTAAGTAACCCCAAGCGACCAGCTTTAAGAAGTCTAGAGGCAAGCATAGGACTATGTGACATGGGCAGACTTATTTTCATGTCTACAAGGAATACCCGTTAAGGACTTTTAAAGCCATTTTTCCGCTCATTGACCTGAACAAGTAGAAACACAGCTAATACTGTAAAAGTGATATGACTACCAGTTTTGTAGACCAGTATAAACAAAGTCAGAAGAATAATTATGCTTCCAGAAAAGACTCAAAAAGGTGTAATTTTATTTGCATCTTCCAACCCTAGATACTGATGTGAACAAAAAATTGATGTGTCATATATAGTGGCAATGACATTCCAGTCCAAGATCAGGTCTCTTGAGCTATTTGGCATTTACTATTGCTCTCCTTGAGCCTCAGAGCATGGCTGTCAGCAACACGATCAAATCTGCACTTGCTACATTTGTAAGCTCCCCAAAGATCTTACATGGAGGAGCAGCCATGCGCTGTCTTGGCTGGAAATACATTTTCTGATAATGTGAAACCTTGAAAAGGTTTGTGGGGAAGAAGCAAAGACGGGAAGAACAAAGGCACTGCAGAGGAACGGTCCTTCCTATCTTTTATTATCGCAGCCTCACTTGCAAGAAGAATGCTTATCTTATCTCAATGAGCTGTGCAGAAATAATGCTTGGCTTCGCAGTCAATGTTTCACTCTCACAGCAGTGATACCGCTATTAGATTACTGCAAGTTTATACTGAAGAGTCTTGAAGATTCTGGGAGGAGTTGTTTTTTTGTTTTGTTTTTGTCATTTTTGTTGTTTTTTCTGTTTCTTCCATTTTAAAATTCTTTCATGATTGTAGTGCAAGAATAAGAAAAAGCAAAAATTTTGTTCCCTACAAGACAAGTTACAAAACCAGTACTCTAACAGTAAAAAATAAGTGTAGGGGGTTACTAACCACCAACAATTACTGTCTAATCCTCTGCTTATACTAGAACAACTTTGAAAAAATGATAAAAGTACATTCATTGACTCTCTACTCCCATAAAGGAAGCAGAAAACTGAAGCAAGTAAAAAATGGAAATACTCTTTGTTTCTTGTACCTGGTTTGTGTAGGAAAAGAAGAAATTTACATTACATGGAAGAACAGCATGTGTTTTTACTATATGGAAATCCTTATTTAAAGGAAATTTTTCCTTGTGGTAACATTGTTGCAGCAATATTGGCAAGGTCAACGTCAGGTTGGATTTTCTGCTATACAAGTATCACTCAGACAAATTAGTTCTGCCACAGGGGCTGGCCTAACCTGGACACCTAGTTTTCTGAAACGTTTTCCTTCCTGATTCAGCATTTCTTTTGTTCAAATGGCACATCCTATCTGTTTCTGTCCTTTCCTTGCGACTCCCTATTTTTAACCCTGTGTCCTCATCTGATTGACATGCAGAAAGAGATCTGCTTTTTTATTATTTTTTATTTAAGATTCTTACTCAACTCTCATTGCCTCCATTTAATTTTCCATTTTAACACAGTTATCATCACAACACATCTGTGAAATATGGGGCATTGCAGTCACAAACTTACAAACGGGAAATTTATGCACTGTGGTTACATGCATACAAACAGATCCCTGGGAACACAGCAGAGACTAGATACTTCCTGATCATCTTTTGACTCAACGTCATTTAGTAAAAAATGCAAATAGACCAGGATTTTTTTCCCTTCCCCCAAGTATATATTAGTTTTCCATTAAATCCTTAAAGCAATTGAAACTCGCATACCTAATCAACCAGAAATACATGTTAAGTAGGGGGAAGGTGTATATGCATTGACTCTTCCAGTCAAAGCTGGCTACAGCTTTGATAAATAGATGGCTCCATGATAAATAGATGGAAGAATATTAAAAAGAGAGGGTAAAGAGCATGGTAGTTGAACAACAATTTGTATAGCAATATTGAGAGAATTCATCTAAGGGAGGGGACCTAAGTTCCTGTTTGCACTTCCTTGTTTTTCTCAGATAATTTTAGTGAAAATAAGTTTTCAAGAAACCAAATCTGAAACTTCTCCTTTCTTTAGGTTCAATTGGCTTGCATTTAGCCCAAAAGGTCAGTGAACATTCCATATGGTGAAGAAAAGAGCCTCTTTTCTGAGTAGTAGCTGCTACTGTGCTTCATGCAGGGCTCCCTGACCATAAGGTTTATTATGTTTTTTGCACTAAGCTTGTTACAATTACATACGGCATGGTTCCAGTCCCGGTGTGCATCTTCGACACAAAGCACACTTAGCCCACTGCATCATCCTTGTGTTGTGTCCTTGGGGAGAAAAGAGAGAGAACCAGAGAATCTGAAGGAAGAAATGTAGCTGAAGGACTGTTCATTACAGGTTTTTCCAGGCAGCTAGTCTTATTGGGTAGTGCTATCGTCATACTCTGAATAATAACGTGGTCTGAAACTAAGTTTCTAGTTCTTTCTTAACATAACTATTTATAACTGAGTTGTAGATGATATATGATTAGTAACCCGTTCACAGTGTCTGGCTTCACAAATCTTTCCTCTTGTGTTCTATTCTCTTTCCAAAAAAATCCGTGCAGTTTCCTACAGGTATGTCTCATTCACTTTAAAATTCTGTCCTTTTCCCAGAAGCTGAAACAAACTTTTAAAGCATTTTTTAAGCCCACTGTGTTTCTAAAAGGCTGAGAAAGGCTTGCTACTACATTTCTCCTTCCAATTAATAGTTAACTTTTTCCATGAATTACAGCTCTGTGAAGAAAGATGAGTAGATTTAGTGCATATTTCTTATTGGGTTGTTCACAGAGCTCCTTTCAAACTTCCTTTTGCCATTCCTGCCCATCCGGTAATAAAGAATATAATGATTTATGCTTACTTTTGTTTCTTGAATATCTTGGATTGGTTTAACTTTGTCTTAACTGTAGCCTGAGCTCTCACTATCAGTGTACTGCCCGGCAGTCACTTCCTTTGAAATAGATTTTGTTCTTCCATGTCTGCTAAGAATGAACATCAAAAGTGTGGTGGTGGTCAGCATACTAAAATTGTCACGGTGCCAGCACAGATATTTTTTCTCATCTGCAAACACAGTCCACTTTTATTTTCCGATGCATACGGATACAGGTAGCCTCCTTTCTCTTTTAAAGAGATCCTGTCTGTGAGAAAGATGCTGTTATAGGAAAGGCAGGCTGTAGGCAAGAAACTAGGGCGGCAATCTAGTTGGAGGTAGGACAGCCAGGCCTATCCCAATGCCCCAGCCAGGAGCAGGCAGCCGGGGGGCACCCATTCACCAAGGGCAGCCCCAGCCCCAAGCTTTGAGCAGCCCCCCAGGCATGGGGACAGGACAAAGACAGTCTGGCACGTGGTCCCACAGGTCGATCCAGCCTGAGGCCAGGTAGAGCTGGGCTGTGGGGAGCTGAGGACCGGCCCTGCGGTGGTGTCACTGGGGCAGGGGCTGATGACCTCAGGGGGATGACAAGGGGTCTTGGGCAGGGTAGGGGAGAGACCCAGGGGGGCGGGCAAGGACAATCAGGCCCATCAGTGCCCTTTTATTTCTCAATTGAAGTTACCTGTACAGTTTTGTCAGGCTACTATCAGGAAACTTCTAATTGTACATATTTGAGGTACAGGTTAGAAACAACCAAAATGGAAGTTATGAGCGATATGTACTTTGTTCTTGACCTCTGGAAAATTAATTGCCATTTTTGCAGTTTATCACCAATAACGTAAAACCGAAACTGCAATTTCTGCATGTAAACTTCAGATTTTATATTCAAATCTAATTTGTTAATTTTCTAAGTTAATACTTGATTTTGGAGACAATTACTTGCTTTTTATTTTTATTTTTATATGAATTTTTGAACTAGCAATAATTCTTCAGTAAAGGAATGTAAAATATTTTAACACAGACAAAGTGTAATTAAAAAGTGGAAAAGTATCTGCAGAATCATATTTCCAGAGTGCAGGTCATTGAGGGCTAACTATTAAAGATTTGGTTAAAACCAAAATTGCTATATATGACAGTAACCTTTTCTGTTGAAATCAATGGCATGAAATTGGAAAGCATGTTCTTGCAGAGAGCAATATCTGAGTCATTGACAAAATATTGTTGACTACTGCTATGTCATGTTTTCTCTCAGAAGATGACAGAAAAAAGCATGAAGTATAACTCTGAAAGGATTTAGTTAGGATACCTGTTTGAGAAAGGGAATTGAGTTGATAAAAGTCAGAAGTAAAAGGTCAGGGGGCAAAACAAGGAAGGCAGAACATGGGGGAACCATCTGAAAAAAAAAAAGTTATTTGGCAAGACAGTAGACAATAATGTGAGTGGGAGAAAAAACAAGGTGTGTACATACTAAGAGAAAAATGCAAAGTTATAACCAGTGTATTTTGGAAATTTTCTGACTTTGATAAAGTATCACATTAAATTACATTTAAGAATACCGTCTTCCAGCAGAAGACAGGCCTTGGATAACTGTATTTGCTGATCACTTACAGGGAATGTTGTATATTTTTTTATTTTATTTCTTTTCCGCAAGATCAACTTGACTAGCCACATATGTGCAGTCATTTTATGCAAATTCAGCTGAAAACAGTTTTAGGCCATAAAATGCAATGCTTAATGAAGAAAATTTAAGTATGAGAGCCCTTGGTTATGAGTTTGTGAATTTTATTGAATAAATAATTTCAGAAGGGAAACCATGAAAATGTATCCAGCTTTGATCATTACAGATAAGGATAATTTGCTATATTTGTAGGAAAGATTTTTTTTAACGCTTGATGCCAGGTATCACTTTGGAATCTATGGAAACTGAAAAATGCTGAGATCTAGAGATGGGTTTAATGTTTCTGCCTGATGAAATACATTAACCACAATCATAAATGTCACCATTTATGTAGCTTAAATTTTACCATCTGTCTGCTTTTCATGTTGTCTGTGGGTCATATCTAGCCTTGCTAAAGCAAAAATATTCTTGATAATATAACAAATTAACCCCGTAGCACTTCCTGCAGATGGTTCCCCTGTTGAATTAGGGAAGATACTGAGCCCAAGGACTGGGAGAAATACTGGGACCCAAAAAGCAGAATGTTTCTCCAAGAAGGAATCCTCTTGCTAGACCTCATGATTCTTTTAATGGTGTGACTTCTATAAGATCTGTTACATAATGAATTTAGTTTGAGCGTCAGGAACATTATTCCTATGTAAGTTATTTTTAGCAGCATTTGTTTCTGCTGGACTCTACCAGTGTGGAAAAAAATCATCATCCCCTTTGCCACCAATTTATCCAATAAACCAAAGTTATTCAATGTCCAGGGTTGCAAAATAAATTCTGGAGAACTAAGGGCAATACAGTTGAATCATAAACCTCACTACATTAAACAAAAAACACAGAAAACCCAACTCATGACATGCAGAGTTCTTGAACAGAGAACCTGCTTGGCTAAATATCTTCTTTACCTGTCTTCTGCTCATTCTGTTGTCTTTCTCCCTCTTATACTGCTGGTAGGCTGCATAGGTTTCTGACCCTTAAATATGGGTACACTGCAATGTTATGTTTGAATATAAGTCTAATTTCTGCCCTTTTTAACTCATGCCTCACCCATCTACCTGGCTGTGTAGGATTGAGAGAGAGCAATATATTTGAACTCAATTTAAAAATATTAGTAAATTATCTGAGAGTGTTGAAAGACTGAATCAAATGTTGTAGTTCTATCCTATTGTGCACCGCTTAAAGGAAAAGTCAGCTTTCATGGGCAGCCTTCTGATAAGCTCACAAAATCTTGAGTTCAAACTGCAGATTCTCCCCGCCTTACAGAATTAAGAAATACTTACATATAGAAATGAAAAACAACTACCATTTCTTTTAATCCTTGGAAAATCAGTGAAAAAATAATTATTTTGATTTGTAATGATTCCAAAGTATTTTTATGCATGATGTAACAAGTTAAGATGAATTAGATGAGTATAAACAGATCAAAATTTATGTGTGATGAATCTAAGACAATAAACTTAAACTTTCGGATTACATTGCACATGTTACATACAAAAGATAACAGTTAAGGGTGGGTAAAACAAATAATCAAGTCTGAATGTGAGAAATAATTCATGACTACTTTAGAACACATAGGAGTTTGTACCTTTGCCTAGTGCTGCGCCCATGGGCTATAGCCAGTCCTTGGTTATGACTTTTGCTGGCATAATGTATAATGTGTCAGAGCACAACAGAGTAACTAAATTCACTTTTACTATTCTTTCTCTGCTTCATCATTTTCAAAACTCAAGGTAACAGCCATACATAAGTGCCTATTCAGTGGGTATCTAACAGGGCATGAACTGAAGTAGACGCAGTCTGGTTACCACCCTAGAAACTGACTGACTTCCCAAATGGAGTTTATGACAGCCAAGACAAATTAAAATTCCATAGCATAGTAGTGGGGAGGAGTAGAGATAAAAGCTTCTGACTTTGTGATCCAAGCTGTTTTTGTTAAAAAATGACCTTATAACTTGTACAGTACACTGCTAACCACATGTGTCTGTCATAAGATTAATGCCTATTCTGAAGCCAGCAAAATATTTATTTCCAGAGAAAATAAATCAAATCCAGCATGATTAGAATAAAACAACAGTAACAACAAAAGAAGTGGATAGTTGCTTTGAGAAGAGGAAGGTTACCAATTACTTGACAAACTACCTTAATGAAATGTTTCAAATATAGGTACATAAAATCCAGGAAATGAAGAAGTCAAGTCAGCCATATGAGCATAAAGCCTGGTTACATACATTAACAGGAATGATGTTGCTTATTAGTTAGTTAGAATGTGAAAAAATATACTTATCAGTTATAGTAGACCTAAAATACATAACGGTATAGCTTTTAAAGAATAAACTTCTTTGAGAGAAACCATATATCTTAAATCCTCCAAAAGATTGTTACCAGGACTTTTGTAATAATATTTACTTATATCTTTATTGCAATGTATTTTATTTTTCTCATCTAACTTTCCAGTTCGGGTCAACCAAGAAAGGTCCAAGTTACATTTTACAAGTAGATAATTTTGTTCATTCGTTAAATATTCTGCAATAAAATTAGTAAACAATGTAAATTAGTAAATTAGTAAATTTACAATTAGTAAACAAATAAAATTAGTAAACAATTAGTAAACAAAAAATACAGCTATTCTGTATAAGCCATGGACACATCATTCTTGATATAAAAATAAAAAAAACAAAGTACAAGTCAGTAAGTTTTCTGGCATTAAAGTTTTCAAATTTATTTTCCTTTCAAAATAAAAGATTCTGTATGTCATTGTTTAGCCCCAGCTGGCAACTGGGACCACAAAGCCACTTGCTCACTTCCCCCGGTTGGGATGGGGAAGAGAAGCGGAAGAATAAAAGTGAGAAAATTCATGGATTGAGATGAAGACAGTTTAATAGGTAAAGCAAAAGCTGCACGTGCAAGCAAAGGAAAACATGGAATTCATTCACCACTTCCCATTGGCAGGCAGGTGTTCAGCCACCTCCAGGAAACCAGGGCTCCATCATGCATAATGGTTACTTGGGAAGGCAAATGCCATCACTCCGAATGTTTCCCCCTCTCTTCTTTTCCCCCCAACTTTATATACTGAGCATGACCTCATATGGCATGGAATATTCCTTTGGTCAGTTGAGGTCAGCTGTTCTGGCTGTGTCACCTCCCGACTACTTATGCATTCCCAGCATACTCGCTGGTGGGGCAATATGAGGAGCAGAAAAGGCCTTCACTGCTTGTCAACAACCAAAATCACCAGCGCATTATCAACACTGTTTCCCATCCCAAACCCAAAAGATAGCACTATACTAGCTGCTAGTAAGAAAATTAACTCTACCCCAACTGAAACCATGACACTGTAGACAAGAGTAAGTAATTCCTTGCTTCCCTGTTTTCTTGTTTTCTTGCCTTGTCCTGCTTGCTTGCTTGTTTTCTTGCTTGTTTGCTCTCTCACTTTCTTGCTTTCTCCTCTGTATAGCTTTGTTAGGAAAGGAGGAGTACTTTAGGAAAACAAATTCAGAAAAAAATATGGGTTCACCTTCTGTTTTACTAAATATTTATCTAAATAAGTATATTTTCTGTCATATTTCTTTCCAACGTAAATGACCTAGCTTTCAATGGCATATTTCATATATGTAGTTTTCTTATTTCTGCTGTAGTGACACTAGTCCTTCTCCTTAAAGCTTTTTAGAGTAAGGATTGTTAATGCTAATTTTCAGATGTTGGTGCATAATCTATTTTCTGTCTTATATTAGATGCCCACATTTGGTTTTGTATCTAAGTATCCTATCTGGAAGCAGCAGAAAACTTTTAAAAATGAAAGCACCGTGACTGTGGTGGGGAAAGATCTGGTCAATACTATCTTCAGTCTATTAAATGCAGAATATTTTAGAATTGAGAATATTTGGCATAATATACTTAGGATGTATTTGGTGTTCTCAAATGACCTTTTAAAATATATTAGATATATTTATATGTCTAATTATGTATTTAATAAATATTTATATATGTAATAGGTATGTATTTAATATATATTTATATACTTAATAGATACGTATTTTTACCTATAAAGAAATGTAAATAGAAAATTGATTTTTTGAGAACCTTGAAATCTAAGGGAGGTGGAATAGTGCTGATTTATATATCCATCTGAATCACACAATGGTATTGGTTTTACTTATAATTGTAGTACTTTAAAAAAATTTACAGGACTACAGGATCTCTGTTTTGTTTTTTTTTTTTTCCTAAATTCAGAAGAAACTCAAATATTAAGATGTTTAAAATACTTCAAATAGTGTTTCACAGGCGAGCTAAGGACACATAGGACAAATTTGCAGGGACTATTTCAGTTTAAAGATAAAAATGATACTTTAGTCAATAATATATTATAATAATGAGCAACTGCATTGAACAGTTCCACTCTACTTGTGTGCAAGGAAATATAGCTTTTCATTAATTGCTGAATGAACTGCAGTCCGAGTACATTCACTGTTTTTATGTGGGGACTTACAGAACCTTCATCACCACAGCAACTTGATGTTAATACTTTTACCCTTACAATACCTCTGTAAGGTAGACCTGTTTTATTCAAAGAGAAGAGCTGACTGAAACAGAAATTAATTAAATTATCCAAAATCACAGTGGAAGCTTGTGGCAAAACTCCCATGTTTACTAATACTCTGAGTCACAGCCTTGTGCCTTAATCGCAATGCCATTTTTTACCTGCTTCAGAAAATGCCCCTTCACATACCACAGGGGTGTTGACTAGCAGTGGTTTTGGAAATCAGGTTGGAAAATTTATCATATTTTTGAAAGAAGCTTCCCATCCTTCCTTTTCATATATATATTCACTTATTGAAATAGAAACTATCTATGAGGAAAAGACTGTTTAAAAGAATTTTCCATTTCAAAAGCCTTTTTAAAGGAAGTTTCAAAATTGTTGAAGCACCGCATTTTAATAGCTTGCAAATGGGAAAAATTGTTCATATGAAGAAAGTCACCTTTTAAAACATTACTTATAATTAACAAGTAAAAAAAAAAGAAAATAAATAAATAAAATATTTTCAAAACATTAGATGAAACCATTTGATATAACCATTTTTTTAAAGAGAGAAGGCCCACTTTAAATTTTCAATGTTCTTATCATTTTAATGGGAAGCCTAAATGTTTACAACTCCATACTTCTTGTGGAATAGGAAAACTACTTCCTATTAACCTCTAATTAAAAATTAAAGCTGTTCCCATTCCCCACCCTGCCCCCACCCCTGCCAAGAAAACTACGTATTGGAATAAAAATAGTCTATATGCCTACCCTTCCCTTCCTCGAGATTATTTGAATCTCTTGACTGGTTATTGACTGCAAATAAGCCAAGAAAGATATGTGCTTAGGAACATGGTATATGCTGCAAACAAATAAGTTACTACTTGATATCTTTTTCTCTACTGAAGTATATTTGATTTATATATACTTTTATGTATCACTGAAATGGCTTATTTCCTTTTACACTAGACTGTCACATTTTCTCTACTGAAGTAAGATATGCACTGACCTATGTAATTGCTACTACATCACTGAATTGTTGGAAACATTAGGATTAGGATCTAAGGTGCTTCTCCAGAGATGCCAACGTATCCTGAAGACCTATTAGTTGTGATGGGGCTGCTCACATACAGTTTTAAATTGCTGAAGTTCCACTTGCTCAAGGAAATGAAAAAGGAAAGATAGTGACTGCAGAGTTGTCAGCACAGGTTCCTACTAAACTCCTAGATCAATATTGTTTTTAAAACTGCAGGGAAGCAAACTGTGATAGCACAGCCACTTGGAAATGAAGGGTCATTGCAGAAAAAAGTTTTCCAAAATTATTTTCTGGTTCTCTAGTCTATATAATGTCTTATACTACTAGATATGGAAAAAAATATATTTTTCTTAAATTAGAAATAATACATAATGTACCAGCTCCTGTATTTGTGTTCTTTACCTTACAGAAAGGTAAAGGTTCTTACCTTACAGAAATCATCATAAAATCATCATAAAAGCGAATATATTCAGAACAGGTGAGATCTCCATTAAAGGATTACTTGGGGTTTTTTTTGTTCTCTGATGTAGAGAAACAAATATTTACTAACAAGAGCAGACCTAATTTTATAATTAAGGTATGCACATAAAATCACTAACTCTGTACTAGCACATTGCTGTTCAAACGTGCAACTACAGCTTGTGTATGCAAATATAAGATCTCTTGAATGCAGTCAGCTTCGACACTAATAGCAGTATACAAGAATAACTGCTTTAGCTTCTTAATATCCTTGAACAAGTGTAACTTCTGCTCTTTAGGACTATAACACATCAGACATTATCATCTGAATACTTATCCAGTATTTCATAGGGCACTCACTTTGGCATCTGTGTTATGGCTAGAGTGCCATAAGTGTCAGGGTTAGCTGGTTTGGCTTTTTTTTCTCACTTTTATATAAACATCAGTGAAGAATACAGACATATCTTTAGAAAATAAGTCTAAAAGTCTAGCCTGGAATAGTACCAACCTTTCTCTGAAGTAGTGTTAGAAACATCTTAATCTCAGAGGCTGTGAAATTCTGTTGCCATATAATTAGTTTTTGAAAATGTAATTAGTTTTCGTAACAGTATGGGATTAAACACTAAAAGCTGCATTAATATATCAAAGGTCACTGTCTTTTGCACAATAAATCAGGATAGTTGAGTATTCCTACACCACACAATGCAGTACCATGTAAGGAATGTCCAAGCATCCTAGTACATACATAAAGAACTGTGCAGTATTATAGAGAGATATACACTTGGGTCTTGCTATCAGAGTAGCCTCCTAACAGGATTAATTGTCTCTGGCACAGCACAACGTTGGCATAACACTACGGCTTCTAGTTCCAGATCCAACTTGTGCTGGGGTAGCTTGACTATCTCTGTACAGGACTGAATGATGCCATGTAGATCTTTACAGGTCATGAGCCCACTCTTGATTTCTGTATATGAAGGCACAGTTTTTTAAGTGATGTAACAGCTATGCTATTATACTGAACCTTGATTATAACATATTTATGTATACATACTGGAATTATCTACCATGCAGTGTCTGATAATGAGCTTCCAGCAGAAACCTCTGGGAGAGGATGTTTCACCCAAACATTAACTTCATTAGAAAGATTCAGCAGAATGAATCAGCACATATTTTTCTAGGAGTAGTTTAAATGAAGATGAGTTGATTTGTCATTTACTTAAAAAATTAAGAACAAAATAAGAACAGCATTTTGTGCAATCCACTGCTGTATTCTTAACTATGATATCCTGTTTTGTTTATTATTTGTGGTGGGAACTAATTAAAAGTTTTCACTCTTTTTTCCCCCTGGAACAGCTGGAATGATAGTATTCCTTATGAAAAAAAAAAAAAATAAATCAAACCCACATGCAGCCCATTTTAATATTGTGGTAAAGAAAACACTAACCAAGGCCATATATTGTGAATAAATGTATGGGCATATAAACATGGTATCTTAAAGCTGTCTGTGTAGTCAATCAGGACAGGTAAGATAACCTGTTAGATAACTAACTACTCTTTAACAACGTCCAGATGCCTTTTTTATCCTCTTTAAATATGAGGTAGCTAATATGTGAGCACAGAGGAATAAGCTATATCACATTTAATTTATAGTTGGATTTGCCTATAGCTTCCTACATTTGTAATTAGATATAACACATAGCTAATATCCTATTGATTCAGACTTTTGCTTGCCTCATGTTATTGTAGCAGCTGCATGCTAAAAGTCAGACCTTGACTAGACCTTCATATAAGAACTTGCAATCTATTTCTGGTTATCTTATTGACTGGCCATTATGTTTGGATCAATCGTCATAAACCTGACTAAATAGCATCATACTCGATTTAAAAAGCTGAATGTAAAGGATTCAGAATGTTCCTTAGTTCATTGTTGGACAAAGGAACAGAATTGAGGTATATTTCACTTTTCTTGATAATTATTGAGTTCCACTGAGGTCTAGTAAACATACTGGTCCTCAGCCAATTTGCAGCTGATGAAGTTAAGTCTTCTTATACTTAAGATTTCTGTCAATTCTTGACAATAATGAGATACAAACCTTGCTTTAATTAATATCCTCAGAAGTAACTTTTTTGTAGTTGCAAACCTTCATCATCAAATAAATACCAATGTGACTGAGTCCTTATCATATATATATGGGACAATTACATTTGGACATGTATCTTTTACATGTGCAGCCGAACCTATCTGATCCAATAGTTTTGCTTCTACTTTGCCATTTTTGGAGATAGCAGATTGAATTTAGGAATGCAATGTGCGCTTAACAACTTAGACCTGCCTGACCATTGGTAATAAATCCTTGTCTCAAAGAAAAGCAGATCAAACAATGCTTTTTTATTTAGGAAATGCTAGTGACTGAGGTGTTCTGTTTATTTTATTTTGAATATGAAGAGGAATGATATCTTGGTTATTAGATCTTCAACGGTTCACTCTCAACAAGGGTCTCAATCTTCTCTCCTGGTGACAATCTCACAATTCTTCAGTAGCACTTTTAGCAACAGAAAAATCCAGGTGTGTCCTGGATAAGGGATTTATATGTGTGCAAATAGATTTTGAACATACAGGTCTGTCCTGGTTTGAGGTAGAAGAGAACCAACTTTCTGTTCAGTAATTTTACTTCTTAGCTAGGCCTCTTCTAACCCTCTGAAATTAACAGTGTATTGTGCAGAAAGTTGGTTCTGTTCTACCTCAAAGCAGGACAAGGTCTTAATACATTTAAATTTAATGCATGTTTTTAAACATCATTTAAATCCACAACGAGGAGCATATTTATTTGTAATGTTTGTTTCTTTGCTTGTTTGGCTTATTTTTGACTGTTTATGTTTTGTGATTTGTAGAAGAAAACAAAACACACACCCGACCCCTCCCAAAACAACATATGATGGAATAATCAAAGGAGGGAATAACAATCTAAATCAATAATAATGGACCAGTATGAAAGCCCTGTAAGTCTTGGACTTCTACCCTTTTTCCAACTCTTAATTCTTCTTATCGTTATTGAGATTCTAAAACTCTCAGGGCAGAGGAAATCTAACAACAAGCTTGTAAAAATGGTTAATGTATGTTGGATCTTTATGTTGTTTAGACTATTCCTGGCACTTAGTATCCAGCCTCTTCTTTCTATACTTTTTTTTTCTTTACATTTTTCATATCTAATCAATTAATTTTACTTCTATTCAGCAGCAAGACAGGCTTTTTTATTTTTCCTGTTTTGATCATGTTGCATGCGTTATGAATTTACATGAGTGGCAAATATCTAGTAATAGGACTACAACATGAGGAAGCACCTGTTCTACTGTGGAATGATATAGTGATAATTTAATACAAATAATCCTCCCAGTGTTAAGAAATCAAACAAATCAAAATAGTGTTGCTATCTTGAAGGCCTCTCAACAAGCACTCTTTAACCTTTGTTAAACGTCTCGTGTTTACTATGCATCAGCTTTAAAGATCTAGATAAATGAATTAATTCACCTTTATCCCCTTGAGAAACACTATTGATTTTTATGAAAATGAATTAAACATTCACTATCAATTAAGTTCTGTGTTTGCTTTTTAGAAGAGCTATCTCCTCACTGAATGAGAAATTTACCTGCCAGCAAACACAATAGACCAGTGTACTGTCCACATATTGGCATACATATTGGATAAACAAAACCAAATTACACTGCTGCTTATACCACATCAAGATTACCCATTATGTTCAGACCTCCTTTTTCAAGGAGCAATGCCCAGCTAAATTGCATCATTTATCCTAGGTTCCTTTATTGTTTAAAAACATAGAAAATTAAGTTATTGTGAAGCTTGGTCTTGACAAAAAATAATAACACAAGAAAAAAACAAACCCTCTTTTTGGCTAGTTGTGGTTTACATTTTATTTTTGCGTGCTGACCACACCAGTTTCCCTTTTTTATTTTCTGTGATGAGAAGAAGCTTATGTGGACTTCGCATTATGAAAATATTTTTTTCCTACAGCTACCTTGACAGCAGTTCCGAAGGACACTTTGGGACAATTTTGAGCACTTCTTCTTATTCTTTCTCTCCTTTGATTCACCGTGTTAAATTTGATCCTAGATGTCTCTTTTGCTCATTATTGTGTTTGAAGTAGTAGTGCGTAGAAGTCTGGATGCAAACCAGAAAACAGCATTGCTTTTGAAAGCAGAAGATTAATACAAAAACATGGTCGGGAAAGAGACAACATCTTTTCAAAGCAGGAAATACATTAGAAAACGGACGCATCTCCTGTAGCAGATTATGTGGTAGTGTGACCTCAATGAGTGACACATGCAAAGAACATCTGAAATAAAATCTCTTAGGATGAGTATTATAGTGAACATGGACACTACTACCTAGGCTATTTTCAGAACTACTAACCTTTACAAGTAAATCTTTTAGTAAGTAATTTATGTAATTTACTTTTCTACTTTGACTTATCCTGAACAATCATACTTTCCCATCTATTATCAGCATTTAATCTCTTTTTGTATCTTACTTTTTTCTACCTATAATTTTTATACTGTGTTCACTGTTCATTTAAACTTTTCCATTAATGCACAAAGCAATAGAATTAGCAGGTTTCACATCTTACTTATTCACTTTTCAATATTCAGAGGCATATCTGGATAAGGACGTTTTGTTTGTATTCTTAGGTTTTTTTTTCACTTCTTTTAAAATGTCTGGTGTTTGTAAAAGCAAAGGTGAAAATGCACTATGCAAAAACAGTGCAAATAGGGAGGTTGATAATTGCCACTATTTCCTTTCCCTATTGCCTTCCAATTACTGAGAAAAAAAATATCTCATAAAACCAGTCTTCACCTTATTTCTATACGAGTCCATTGTCACACAGAGGTGTGATCATTGACTGCAGGCTTACAGCTTTTTGTTGTCTTTCAGAGTACTTCAGTAAACACTGATATGACTCTACACTCCTTTATGTAGGTATTAAGGATCTTCTGCATGTTTAAGAAGAAAAGCTAATGAATTTTTGACTTCTGAAATATCTCTCTGCATGAATTATGGAGTTCAATTAGTCTCCTAACTTAGTTGTTTCCAATTAGTACTTAAGTTATGTGAAATCTAATATGGTCCATCCTATTCTCACAATTAGTTCTTTCTGCCTTAGGGATATGCGCCATTCCTGATTTAATCTACGTGTTCTAGCTGTAATCATGAATCAGAAGCAATTAATCCTTAGCTTTGCTCATAATTCAAGTACATTAGCTCAAGAAGACTTAGTAAAGGTTCCTGCATGTTTTTGTACATTCTTAGATTCTTTGAAATTCTAGCATTTCATTCAGCTGAGTGTGTATCTCTTAGGGACAACTCTGCATGATCCTAACTATAATAAGAAAAAATGCAATTGGCTCACTTTTCCTTTTTTTACAGCAATGCACAGAGAAAAGCACATTTGTAAATACACATCAATAAAGTAAGCAAGCTTTAACTGGGAGATATTGTTTACCCAGATAAAGGTTAAAACAGTCTGTAAATTACTCAAAACACCTGGTTTGAGATGTTTAGAAGTATACTAATTTATAGCTTTTTACGTTGAAATCTAATACTCTCGCAAGGGAAGGCAAGATCCACACTTATGAGAGAGTTAATAAAGTGTTTTATTTCAACTTAAGGAAGATAAATCTTCGTAAGAATATTTTTGGAGATGGGCTACCTTCCTGTGTTCATGTCACCTTTCCCTCTAGAATTGCTTCAAAATCATTAGCTTCAGATTCTCTTATTCTTTGTGCTTATATATGACTGAAGAAGGGGAAAAAAAGCCAAACAAACCAAAGATTCTACTCATGTGTGATTGTCTCCATGATTCACACTGGTGAGCCTTCTAAAAGACATACATTAAAAAAAGCAAAGAAAAAAATAATCTTGTTATGGAGAGTCAGAAGATTAAACGTGTTCTTTGGCATTGCTCTTCCGTCACTTCACAGAATCACGTAATAATCAGGCACATCTCTTACTTAGTCTTTTTCCATAGGAATCATGCACATCACCTCTTAATATTTAAAATATTATTCTATAGAGTAAAGCTTGTACTTTTTTTTTTCTATAGCACTGATCAAAGAAGAATTGGGTTTGTTGAAGTGAGAGGACACAGAAATGTGAAGACCGTTCATGGCCCAGAAATAAGTTTCTATATAAGAGAATTTTCAGCTTTTTGCTACATTTGTGTAAAGTTAATTTTACCAAGCTGCAGGACTCAGAGCTTCCAGATGAATGTGGTTGGAGTTAGTAAAATAGAAAACAAAGTAAGACAACTGAAAGACCCCAGAGAGAATATTGTTTGTGGTTTTTTTGTTTCCTTTTAGCTTTTAGAATATCTTTTATGTATTGAGGAGGTTCAAACTACTGGATTTTTCCTTAAGTCATACTACATATTTTTTTTATTCTACAAAACATTAAGACTGCAATTTCTGCATTGTTTATTTTATTCATATTCAGCAGAACAGGACATTAATCTGTTTAGCATTCATATGTTTTGTCATTTATCCACACAATTTTCTTCTTACTGTTTTCTGGTGACCTATTAAAAATGCTACTTCTGTCAAAAGAAAGATATGTGCTAGTTTCCAGTGGTTCCCCTATTTCAAATTTCCTATAAGTTGTTAAGCAAATTCAAATCAAAATACAATGTATTTTGCTAAGAATACAATGTATTTTTGCTAAAATTGTTTGTATTGTAAAATTCAATATATTTGATTAAAATTTTATCTATGCATCTGGTCAGTTACACTAAAAAAGTCTCTACAGGAAAAAAAACACACATCATATATTATGTTAATGATTCTAATACAGGACTAAGAAGGCATGAAGGGATATGCATAAATGAATCCCTTTTTAAACTGCTGCTCAAACACATCATATAGGGCATATATCTCAGCCATGAGTAACAATATTTTCCTGAATCATGGATTGAGGCAGAGTATGTAAAAGTGTACAAGTCCGATGACAAACTTTGGGGAAAAAATGGATTCCTTCTTATTTCACCAATTGGAAGTAACTATCTGCCCTCATAACATTTAGTTTGCCTTACATTCATATAGTTAGATGAACTTGTCCCAGATTCTTGTAATTTTCTCAGTATTTAAACTGTAAAGCAATCTTGGCCACATATATAACATTCTAATTCAACAGCATTTAAAAAAGAAAAATAAAATCAACTTTATGAAGGTAACATGTTCTTTGGGTCTAAAATAGAATAATTGTATTATTATTTTTACGGTTTTCTGCACTAGGGTCTTTAGGGATATTAAGAGAATTGCCTTGCTCTAGGAAGAGCTAATGACTGAAGGAAAATCTCTCCATTCTTGTAGACAGAGTGGAAAATGTTGACTTTCTCATCCAGTCAACACTCCTGTCTCTGAATGGTTCTGCAGATTAGTACAGGAGTAATAATCCTGACTCCGCCTTCTGCGGTTGTGATGTATGAGATGATGGGGAATATTTAGAGTATGAAGTAGAGAGTTCAGAGTAATACACCTGATAACAACCTGCTTACTTTTAGCCTTTCACCCCATAGATAGAAAACTTAAACTATGTTGTAGCTCCATGTGAGAAAAACTCTGCAAATCTGTAAAGAATTACATAAATGGCAGTTGGTAGCAATATGGTACCATGTTTCAGGCCAAGAACAATTGGATCTTGATCATCATGTATAACTATGTATGTTAATAATCTTCTAACATGACATTCTGGGTAGAATATTAGGCCTAATCCTTCATTCTAAGAGTTTAAGGTGGCATTGCTTATTGAGGTTGGATCAGATCACCTCCTGAGGTCCCTTCAGACTTAAATTATCCTATGATTTGTAACCAGTGCTTAACAGAAGGAGAACATAGTAGCAATAGCTTTTAATTCCAATTCATATAAACTTTCCAAATCATGCTGTTGATTACCAGAAAAAAAGAACGGTAAAACCAAAGAGTCTATTTTGGTTTTTATGCTGATTACATTGAGAATAAAAGGTGAAGGTTTAATTTATTCTTCACAGAATTCAACATTGCATTTTGCTCAAATTTACTTTTAGTCAAAAATTCACCCCCATGGTTGGTTTATTTTCTCAGATTTTTGGGAGCACATAAATACAAACTCATCAGGAACTACGCTTTTTACAGCAGTAATTATGATGGGAACTGTTAGATCAATCCTACAAATCGTTCTCTGTTTCTGTAAAGCAGAGAAATTAATACCTTGTAATCTATGATATAAATCATTTGATAAGAAACTGAGGTAGATCTTCCTTCTAACAAGTATTTTCAGGAAGAGAGAAAAACTTTTAATTTTGAATCATAATATGTAAACTTTAATTAGTGACCCAAGAGAACAAGCCAAGCTGAATAAAAACAAACTAAAATTAGTAACAGGCTAACAGCTTGCCCATTTCCTTGGGCAACATGTGGCTGACAGATGATGTGATGTTTGGTGACAGACAAATTCTGATCCTCTTTTCCACTTTTATATTCTATCTGAGAGATATTATCAATTTCATCAATTTATCATCAATTTTCACTGAGAAAAATTATCAATTTCATCAATATCATCAACAGCAGAATAACTCAAATACAGAAGATATTCCCAATTTAAAAGAAGTGAGAATAAGAAGTGTTTGTGATTCGGTATTCCTAATCTGACACCAGTGATATCACCAGGTGATAGTAGAGGTAACAGTCAATGCTGATTTCATGACTTAATTGCTCATTATCATCTATCCTGATTTGCATTCTGGATCAGAAACCCCTCCTTTATGATATTCCCTACTGGAAAATAAATCAATTGTTCTTCAAATATTACCTCATAAAAATTCCATAATTTCATTCTTTTTCTTCAGTAAAAATCAGACAATATATTTATTTCTATAAATATATTTGTTACAAGGACATCTGAATTTACAGATGAGAGAATTAGTACCAAATAAGCAACTTCAACTTACTTTATCCAGTTGTTTGGTCTGTTCCCTTCTGATGTTTCTCTGCTTGCTCGTGATTATATTCTCCCTTCTGAGGTCTCCGCATACTGAAAAAAATTCCTCTTATTGTAAGTATGGTATTTCAAGTGAACACAGATAATGATCTTTGACTTTATGTGACCTGTACTTCAACACACATCTGTCTTTTTCATCATAGGAAAACTCCAAAGTGGGAAACATATTTTATATTTTATTTTATTTTATTTTATTTTATGTGATAAGTATTATCTATTATTCCTATTTATACCATGCAAGTGTTTCAAGGGCAGAGCCCGTTCTGAAAAGAACTTCTATGCACCATAGAGTTAACGAACTCTGTCTTTCCACACATCTGTGTCCTTCATTTCCATCTTCCACTGTAAATATCTCTCAGCCTTGCTCCTACTCCTTTCACATGTGTCACTTTCAGAGATAAAATATGGCATGTTTGTGGAATGTCTAAAGTGGTATGCATGCCTACTGGTTATCTGGCCTGTGCCAAGTGGACTATGTGATAGCTCAGCTCTGCTAGTCTCTCCCTCAGTGTAGATATATAAAGAATGAGATTTACTAATTTGGATTGTTCTTCTCTACTCAATTAAAAATGCCAAGTGCAATTGTTTCTGACATTTTTCTTCCTGTCAGATTTGGTAGTTACTGATCAGTAGTTAAAAATACTCATGTATGTACATGTATAATTTTGGGTTTACATGTATATATATGAAGGCAGGAAGAAGGACAAATGGACAAAAAAACGATGAGGGGAACACACAGAGAGCACGATAAGGGATTTTTATTTTCTTTGGAAATTGAGATGAAGAAATTTTCATATCTATAGACATATAGCCCTTGTTCTCCAAATTCATACATTTATGCTTACTATACTTATTGTGAATAGTCATATTTATGTATAAATTTCATAAGGGCCTTAGGGCTTTACTGATTCCTGCTTCCTTCTTACTTTTAGAATGTTGATGTGTTATACAGCTAACACATTTTTTAAATCTGTCTGGCTCCTTAGCTTAATCTTTTGTTCCCAGAATAACAGAAATTTGTTGAAAGGAAGCAAGGATCTAGATGTACAACTCTTCTTGAAGTCAAGGAAGGTTAGATAGTAAACCATCTGTTACTCCAATCTTGTGTACTTCATAAAATGGCTCTAAAGTAACCAGGTTATTATGATATTTGACACTCTAGCCAAAAGGCTTCAAGATCATTTTTAAAGTTAAGCTCATGGATATAAAATAATTCAGAATAAATTTCCTTTCTGATCTTAGTCTCCATGGCTACAGTTTTTTTACATGAAAACAGACAATGAAATAACAATGTATCCCCATTAGAAGAAATACAATTTTTAATACTCAGGTTAATGACACGAAATGTCAAAGACAGCTTTACCTATCAACTGCTATAGTGAATTTTATATCAGTAGCAATTTCTCAACTAAGATTAGATGTCTATTCCTTAAAAATATGTATTTTAGCTTAGGGATGAACTGATTAAGAGTACATTTACACTTTTTATTGCACAATAGAATAAAATGAATTACTGTGGTAGTTCCTTCTTTCTTCATAGACAAAACACATGAAAATCACATGTCTTCTAAGACTATACCATGAGTCTGTGGTGAGCAAGACTAGAAGCTTAGATGTCATAAGTCATGGTACAGTGCTTTAACTTAAGCTCATATTATATATATATATTTATAAATTTAAGCTTCATCTTTTAAATGGGATATAAAGTTATATCTGTTTTCCTGAGAATCAGGGCTTAAAGTTATTTTCTCCTAAATACTGTTCAGTGGAAGCCCATCCCTCCCCTTTCAGACAATCCAATTGTCATACTCTTTTACATCTTTAAAGAAACAAATTTCCTTTTACTTTTCTTCTTGTAATTGAATTCCTAATAGTGTTTGAAAATGCAATGGAATGTAGGTTTAACCACAAGTCAAGTATTTGCTATTCAGATCTTTCAGTAATTAATGACAGTTACAATCATTCAGTGCTGGAGTTACTGGCAGATTGGCAAGTAATCCCAGTAGTGGTTTTTTTTCCCAGTCTCCAACTAAATTTTGTGAATCTGAACATTTTTTAATTGCTTCCAAGATTTCATTTTTAATGACATCCATACAAGACAACTTTATGAGGAACAAGAGTGTTCAAACTCAAATCCAGATACTTGATTTATCCAAAAGACGTTAGCAACTGTTCACCTAAAGGTCTCTGTTGTCAGTACTGGGAGAGAGGGATGCCCTTCAGAAGGAGCCGTAAATCACATAGTTTGGGATTCTGTCCTGAGTGATTCTGTGCAGGCTGAGTGTAAAGCAAACACATTGAAAGTAAAAGTCTGATTTTGAAGGAAATTAGACATTTTTAATGTTGTTCATTCTTTCACTATCCTCTCAGCCATCTCAAGTGCATGCAAACGTTTGGTCATTGTTATCTATCCTCTGAAGTGACAACTTTTGTATTTTATTTTTTTTTTAACTGAACGGAAGACTCTCAACCTATGCATTACACGTCAAGAAATTCCTCAGTAAATATAAAACTAATGTGAAAAGAGGGCTTGAAAAGTACTTTATGTTCATTCAAGATATTTCTACCTTTCACATAATATTTTATTATGATCTAATGTCACAGCATGTAGAATATGAAGCATTCTTGAAGAACCTGCTAATGACCACCCTAGCAAATGCTATGTATACATCTGTATTTTTATTTAATGTTGTCCTCTCTGAGACATAATCAGGTCTGCAGAATGTACTCTATATTTTTTAGGCAGAATAGACAACCTAATAAAACTTATTGGTGACGATAAATTTTGAAACAGATCAAGAATTTATATTTGAGACAAAATCTAAAACCTGATGGCAATCTAGATGTCAGAATATGTTTACTCAGCTGTACTATTGAGATATAAGAGCAAGAACAACATATTTTAAGCAGAATATAGACTAGAGCAATGTCCACAATCAAGAAATACTTTTAAAAAGCACACACTACTGAGTTGCATTAATTACGTTAACCACTTAGCTAATAATTATTTGTGAAAAACTGGTAGTTGTTTCTCTGAAAGGAGAGGAAGGGAAGCAAGCTTTACATAATTTTATAGCTTTGTCTAGAAGTATATGTTTAAGGAATAAGAGGCAACGTTCAGAAGCATCTAACTCACTCAAGGGCTCAAAATATCTTTCCAAAACTGCCTTACTACTAAGTAGTAACTACTTAGTACTTTTACTAAGTACAATTACTACTAAGAGTAGTAACCTGAGTGCCTTAGTGAAAGAAACACAACTTTTTTTGCACATGATGGTTAGATTTTTTACCAGAGAAAGGCACCCACAAAAGCTAGGAATGTGGATTTACCAAAACAAAGCAAGAATGTGAGAACAAACAAGTTCAAATCTGGTGGTGGGAGGGTGGCTTCAGAAGTTAACAGCCTCCATTAGGACTGGCTGATGTTGTTTGCACCTAACACCAAGGCAGATAGTGATGCCTGTGCACATGTAACTTGATCCTCATTGTCTTCCCGTATGTCTCTGTCTTAGAATAAAATGTGATTTTCTCAAATTAAGGTTCACTGTCCTGAGTTGTCCCTTGGTGTTATAGACAAACATTTTCCCAGAAAATACAGGTAACCACTATACTAGTATATTAAATTGTGCCCAGAAATGTTCCTGGAACTAGAACTGGTGATCCATATTGCTTATGTGGAGTGTGGCAAGAAGGTTGAGGGAGGTCATCCTCCCCCTCTACTCTGCCTTGGTGAGGCCGCATCTGGAGTACTGTGTCCAGTTCTGGGCTCCCCGGTTCAAGAAGGACAGGAAACTGCTGAAGAGAGTCCAGCGGAGGGCCACAAAGATGATTAGGTGTCTGGAACACCTCTCTTATAAAGAAAGACTGAGGGATTTGGGTCTCTTCAGTCTGGAAAAAAGACGACTGAGGGGGGGATCTTATCAACGCTTATAAATACTTAAAGGGTGGGTGTCAGGAGGATGGGGACAGGCTCTTTTCAGTGGTGCCCGGGGACAAGACAAGAGGTAATGGGCACAAACTTGAACATAGGAAGTTCCACCTAAGCATGAGGAGGAACTTCTTGACTTTGAGGGTGGCAGAGCACTGGAACAGGATGCCCAGAGAGGTGGTGGAGTCTCCAACTCTGTAGACATTCAAAACCCGCCTGGATGTGTTCCTGTGCAACCTGCTCTAGGTGACCCTGCTCTGGCAGGGGGGTTGGGCTAGACGATCTCCAGCAACCCTACCATTCTGTGATTCTGTAACTTGTTATAATGTTTTTTTTGGCATAGTTTTGGCACAGGCTAGCCAGAAGTGTTGCAGATAGTTCCCAGGCACACTTAGAAGAGATTTCTCTACCATGCTGGTTTTATGTGGCCACCCTGTTCTGGGTAGCAGAATTATATGATGGTATGTAGATTCACCATTCCATACCAAATGACCTCTGCACCAGAAAATGGTCCTGGATGTTTTTGACTCACTAATCACAGTATGTTATGTCATAGTGTCATATTATTGACAGAGTGTCATACTGTTAATCATAGAATATTCTATACGTTATATACTAATAGTTTATATGATAAAAAATTAATCACAGTAAACACAAAGATGAGGGAGGATCGGAGGAACAATACTGGGTAGAAGAAAAACTGTAACCTAATCAGTGAAAAGGGAGGACCCTGACTGTACTATTTCCTGTGGCCATCAAGGCCTGACCCCGGGTCTTTATTTTTCTGTACTTATTTATTTATTTAAACAAAGAACATTTTCATCTCTTTCTCTGTTTATTGTATTCATACACATTTCTGAAATATAGCTTTTGTGGGCTATAATGATTCTTAGCATTCTTTAATGGCAAACAAACTATTTTGTTTTTTGGAATGTAGGATGAGGGGTGACGGTTTTAATCCAAGAGAGGGGAAATTTAGATTAGATATTAGGAAGAAATTCTTGTCTGTGAGGGTGGTGAGACAGGTCGCCCAGGGAAGTTGCAGGTGCCCCATCCCTGTAAGTGTTCAAGGCCAGGTTGGATGGGGCTTTGAACAACCTGGCCTAGTGGCCTAGTGGCAGGTTGTCCTGCCCGTAGCAGGGGGGTTGGAACTAAACAATCTTCAAGGTCCCTTCCAACAATAACCATTCTATGATTATATGATTTCTTTTTTTTTTTTTTTTTTTTTTTTTACATTCTACCCTGGTTATGTTGCTTCCTACAGGGATCCAAACTGCTGTGATTATTCTTTGGCTATGGACAGATGATCTGACTTTCTATTTTGAATCCTAGATTGGCCAGAAGGACTGCAGTGGAACATGGTATTTTTCTCAGTACCACAACTCTGTATTCACTGTTTTTTCAGTGAATTTGACAAGGTGTTGTATTACATTTAGACTACTCACTGAAATGTGCTGAATTTACCAGTAAAATGGGATAGTGTTGCACACTCAGGGCATAAATTCACATATGTTATTCTAGAATAGTGCCTTTTTAGAAAGAAAAAGAGATAAATCATAAGTAAATCACAGAGTAAGAGATGGTGGAAGCCTTCATGAGAAAATAACTGAGTCACTAGAAGCTGTATGGACGACAGCAGAAGTGTCAAGTAACAGTTATAAATGGGTAATTGGGAATCTGGAGAGTTGTCCCCTTTCAAAGTAAATGAGAGATCCTTAAATTTTAGGAAGTAAATGCCAGTACATTCTTTTTTCTAAATTGTGTAGTGCAGTAAATATCTTGTAGTCCTTTTTTTTTTTTTTTTTCTGTTATATTGGGTTGTATTGCGTTAAGTATCATCTTGTATACTGATGTGACACAGCACAATATGATTTAATTTAATATGACAGTTACAACTTAGAAGAAAACCTACTTTGAATCAGATACTTACCATCAATTTCAGCTATGAGTATCTGAGCTAATTTGCTGAGTATGACAGGACTGGATAATTGTGAAGTGCAGGTCCTTGTGGGTAGCCATGACAATCCATGAACAGTAATGCATTCCTGTCTTCCCATCCTTTGAGGTGCACTCAATGATATTTCTACCATACCTATTAGCTTGGATAACTGTGGGATTTACGAGACAGAGATAATAAATAAACTAACACCAGTAACAAGCATCAGATCTGTGAGATGAAATGAAGCTTTCCCTGCACTTTCAGAAGAGACATGAAAAAATACAATGGTGCTGAGACTAATTCTCCTGGAGGTCTTTAGAAACAAGTGTAAGATCCTGGTACTGTAGAATGAGTACCCTATAATGAACCCCAGATGTAGCATTATTATTAAACTACAGTAGTAGTATTATCATAAAAACTACAGTTTTTCTCATGTTAAAACATGAAGGTGAAGGGAAACTAAAGGTCTCCATAGTGTCTTTTTCTGAAAGGGAAGGAGAAAGAGAGAGAACTAATTTTCCCTTTTTTTTGCAAAGACCTTGAAACAGCACTACAGCCTGTAACACCATTTTCTACAGAAGCTGGATCTTCTCCAAGGACAGCTGGTACTGACCTAAGCCAAATGTGCTTAATGTGCAAAATGGTAGTGGTTTTGGTTTTTTTTTGTTCCCCCGCCCCCGCCCCAATTCTGTTGTCTGAACAGTACCATTGACTTGTATACTACAAAAATATAATGCTTTCTGAGCATCGCAACCTTCTCCCAGCACTGTGAATCCCCATTTTAAAGAGTTGATTCATTTTTTGGGGCAGAACCACTTATATATTTAGAATATGACAGGAAATCTTATTGCATCCAGATTTAATATAACCTATGGAAAATAAATCTGGAAAATAAATCCAGAAAATACAATGCTGTTTCTGGGTTTGTCTACAATGAGCTTTTCTTCCTCTATTCTTTGTTCCCCAGCTGACATAACTGTTTTCTCGTATTGTCGTGGTTTAGCCTCAGATGGCAACAAAGAACCACGTGCCGCTCGCACGTGCCTTCCTAATAGAGGAAGGATCGTAAGAAAAGGCAAGACTCTTGGTTTGGGACAAAGGCAGTTTAACAGAACAGCAAAGGGAACAGGCAAACAACAACAACAACACGGGTAGGGGAATATACAAACGCGATTACGGAACCGCCGCTCCCCGCCGCTCCCGACCGACCGGCCCCGGGACGCCCCAGCCCGCTTTTAAGCAGCAACTTCCTGTCCCCTCCCCCGGCAGCTCAGGGTGGGCGTGGCTCACATGGCATGGAATACCAGGGAAAATTAACCCTATCCCCACCGGAACCAGGACACGTATTCATCACCTGAATTCTGTTGTGTTCTTATTGCTACTTTCAAATGTATTTCTTTGCTTTGTCGTATAGATATGTTCAAATTTTAATGCTAACTTTGAAAACCTTCAAATTAAGGGTAAAGGATAATCCCAGTTATGAGTAATCCAAATCTGGAAGCAGTACCAAATAAGAAATAGGGAATAATATTTTACTTCGTCATATAGCTCACAGTCTAAAATTAAAAATAAATAGAAGATTTATAAAATCAGATTTTTTAAAAAAATCCAACATTATTAAATATTATGTTTCTTCATTTAATTATTTGATTTAGCGTTATTTTCTACCCTGATATATTCACTGTATGCAAGGAATACATGTCTAATGGACACCTAGTAGATCATGTGGTCTACAAAGGTCTTCCATGTGGACATACATTGGCATCTTAATAGCTTTACCAAAGAAAAAGAAAGAGGCCAAATCAAGTGAACTACTAAGTTCACATAGTAAGGATGAACAAACAAGGACTTCCTTTTATAAGACTCCTGGAAATTATAGAAGACATTTCTCACAAGTTGCTTTTAGAGAAACAGAATGGAAGGAATGTTGCTACAGATAAGGGAAAGGAAGAAAAATTGTATTCTGTGATACATATCGCATACAGAAAAAGAAGAAAATATAAAACATCCAGAGATACTTAGACGACTTGTTATTATCCAAAAGAGTGGTTCAATAGTAGACAGAAAGTAATATGTGTTGTACCATGCATAGGTACTGCATATGTAATATACATAATTGTATTTTTGTCCTGTATAAAACAAGATGCAAGATTTTTTAAGACAGCCTTTCAAAGTCTCTATGTCTTTTACTTTTGTTGTTATATTCCACAAAAGAAGAAATATATCTAGAATTTAGCTGACACAATCCATGAATCTAGACTGCAAGTGAATTAGGAGCTCTAGAAAAAGGTAGTATTAGGATTGCTAGGAAAAGGCAGTGGAGCTTCCACAATTAAGAATAAATTACAGTCTGGAGTGTCTGCATCCAGAAACCTTGGATTAACTCTTTCAGATCTACGTAAGTACTTGGGCGAGTTATCCAACAAGCAGATTAAGAAGACCAGATGCACAAGATGAAAAAGAAAAATGTATATGTAGGGAGTTATGCTACATTCCATTTTTAGTATTTGTTTCCTTGTGCTGTTGTGTTTCAGAAGAACACAACCAGTGGAGTGGCCCCCTTTACAGGGTGCTGAAAATGTTCCAAGCTGAGATAGAATCCAGGTAAGCGCAGGCTGCATTATTTCTAAAATAACCTTTCTCACTCTGTGGAGGGGGAGTTCCTACAGAAATGCCACAGATCTAGATTATATGGTCCAGGTGCAGATTGTTTCTATACTGGGCCTTAGATTTTCTGAAAGTTTGTCAAGCCTGAGATGATTTGAACAAAACATTTTGGCCCGAAAGAACTAACAGTGCAATTAGCAGGATGTGGCGGTGTGCTCTCCCCTTTTCCCCTTCCCCCCGCTTCCCCACTCCCCGGTTCCTGCTCAAGCCATGGGTGAACTTTGCAGTTTAACTCCATCTCTTTTTTCACTCTCTTCTGAAGAAATCTAGAGAAATAAGGCAGGAAACTCTTCAAGCTTTAATTATAAAGTCAATGACAAAATTGGCAGGGGGAAGAGTAAAACTCAATTGTGCTGTCATTGCTCTGGACTCACAATTTTTCTCCCCTCCTCATTAATTTCACTCTCTAATAATAAAACAATTCAATCTCCACATACAAAAATACAATTACTGGCAGCTTGCAGGCTTACTTCCTAGCACAAGTCGTGAAGGTAAGTTAAATAGCAGTGAGATCACACATTTTTCTATGCAGTCTTCTTATATCTTCATTTACAGCTCACCAACATCTATTTCTTCATTGCCTTCAGTATTCTTCTCCTGAATATAATACTGCCTGTGTATGTTTGTTTACATCGGAACTCTTTTTTTCAGGTGGTTCACCGTACCGGCCACAGAGGGTCATTATCAGAGAGGACTTTTCCACACTTTGAATACAGGTCTTTAACAGTTGAACAGGAGTCTGGGAAGCACACTGGCTTGAGCTGTTCCTCCCGCTCTCCCCCCATTTTCACCCCCACTCTCACTGCGATTTGAAGGAGGCTGGTTTGCTGCATCTCACACAGAACTTCAGTTTCACTCAAAACTTTGTTGAATAATAATAGCAATAGAATAAAGGGAATGGTGAAAGAAAAGAAATCACTAAGGGTTTAAAATTGCTATTGTATTTTATGGTTTATGGCAATTACAGTTTGCTTTCATATTCTAATAGGAACAAAGACATGGTAATATTTTATCAGTTACCCCATATTACGTTGGTCTCAAAAACTGAAAGCCTGATTTACAGAGCCAAAAGCTTTTGAAAATAAGAATATCCTAGTAAATTCCCTTTGTCTATCATATTAAAAAATGTGATTTGTTCTGATGGACAAATCCGTTTTGGCTTAATCTTTTAGGCATTTAGGAGCTCAGAAGAAAATATATTTGAGCTCAGCATCGTGAGTCAAAAGATTGTCCACATTAACATGAGGAATATAAATACAAATGCTGCAGGATTTGTATTAAATGTTAAAAACCTCTATTCATATGTAAAGAATAGATGTACTGTACCTGCCGGACATTTGGCATTGATGAGAGTTGCATCTCAAGTCACAAGTCATGTCACAGGTTAATGTTTGGACAGCAGTAGGGGGGGGGATTAGTAGACCCATTGGAGATTACAGATCCGTCAACTTTGTTCTGTTCAACCTCACAGCAACCTTATAAACAGGATAAAAGCAAGGTTCATGTTTTTTAATGGTCAGTAGGGCACACATTAATTTATAAATCTCCAAGAGTTGTTTTCTTGGTTAATGTTCTTAATGCATTGACTTTTATGACCTGAATCAATTCTCTCTGTATTTTCTAAAAGTAGAAAGTGCAGGAAGTCCTTATATTTCCTTAGATGAGGTTGTTAGAGTAGATAAAAATAACACAGAAACAAGAAATGTATGTGTCCAGCATATAATATTGTACCGCAATCTTAAATTAATACTTTATTCCTGGTACATAGAAACTACTTGTTATATACCATGACTACCTAATGGGTTGTAGAGACAGGTATACCTTTGCCAGGGGAACAGAAAGCAAAAACTATCTTTAAGAACTGTTAAGCCATAAAAAGATTCACACAGTCAAGTAGATCTCAGTTGAGGTAGATGTTGATTCAATATGTAGAATTAAAAATTTATTTCTCTGTTCTGTGGCTGTCTGGGAACCCACTTGGTGAAAATTTTCATATCATGTGTTGCCCACATACTAATATAGAAATATTTAGAAAAATATAAGGTCATATTTCCAGACCAATTTTTCTCTAAATTTTGAATAAAGTCGATAAGTCTTGCAACATGCTTTATAGCATTGTTTATTTGAATCTTTTATTTGGTTAATGATGTTTATGGATTTCCTCCTAAACAACTGTTATTGACGAGTTACTATGTGTCACTGGGACAAGAACATTTCTGAAGAGGATTTGACTGTCTGGAATATGTCCTTTATTTATCTATTTGTCAGTAAGACAAAGTATAACTGGACTACCTAAGGCCTTTTACTTCATTTCATTTTTGTGCTTCCTGTTGAATTGTCCCCTGGGTCTCTTTGTGATATGTTATTTTGAATTTCCAGGTGGTGTCTCTATGAGTGTGCAAGGTTTCTTAATATATCTTGAAAGCCAACAAAAACTTCCTTCACCCTAATAGCATGAGGACTGAGTATAAGTACTGCTGATACACTCTCAAAGAAGATGAGCCAGGCATCATAGGGGAAATCCCATGGCCAGCAGACCCTGTCCCACAGGACCCAGCAAATTAAGCAGGGCAGACTCAGAGAATGCGGCCAGGGCCAACCAAGAGTCCGGATTATAAGGACATATTGTAGTGATGAGGCAGGTCTGAGGTCAAGTTAGAAAGACAATCCAAGGTCAGAGCTAGGATCAGGTCTGGCGGTGGCCAGGCAGGTCCATAGTGACAGTGGAGGCTGAGATCATACCAGGAACTCAGACTATGGGTTGGAGTCCGGATTAAAGGATTCCACGATCAGGCAGGGCAAGGCTGTGGCACAGCTGGAGACCAGCACTCCTGTGACATTGCTGATGCAGGGGCTGATGGCCCTGGGCTGAGCTGAAATGGGCCTCCTGGGTCTATGGGTAGGGTGTGGGGAGGTCCTTGGTGAGGCTGGGCAGAAGCAATAAGGCCTATAGTGCTTTCAGGGCCCTAACACATACAAAGAGAACAAGAGTCAAGAAAAGTAATTTGGGAGTGCACTATATTCCATAGCAAAGAAAATAATCTTTATGTTTGAAGTTTCTGATTTTTCAGGAAGCAGTGACAATTTTCAGAGTTTGGGTGAGGAAAATTAAGATGGAACATGGACCCTTCATCGTTAAATTTAGCACTAGCCTTTCTTAAACTGCGTGAATTTCCAAATGCTGGAAAAAGCTCAGTAAGGCACTTGCTTGTGTTTTCTAGGGAAAGGTATTTATTATTATACATTTTTAATCTACATCCACACAAAGAAAATATTCATTATGCTTTCTGTTCATGCAGTGGGTGCATGGGCAATCCTCTGACATATTGTAGGCAACATGATGACCTCTAGTAATACCCCTTATGGTCAGCAAATTGGAGTCTTGCATTTTAAAAGGGAATTATACCTGCCTCTTGTAGAAGTCTTTCTAACAGTAATCTCAAACTATTAATAATATACAATACACTCTGCTCATTGAGATGCCTTGAATATTAAAGAATTTGCTCTAATCAGGCTGAGAAATAAAATAAAAAAATAAATGCAAGGGTAAGCAAAGTCTCTTGGAATCTTATTCACCAGGCATCTTATTTGAACAGTATATATTAAACTGTTATTTAAATTTGCAGCAAGTCATTAAAAACAAAGTCACAGGTTCACTAGTACTCTCTGTCTATCCATTCTGAATTTATTAACTTATCCCTTTTGTTTTAAAATTATTTCTGTATTTCCATCCTATAGTCTCCTTATTAAAATTCTCAGATCAAGAGGAGCAACTCTCTAACTAAGGTGAATTAAACAGAGTGAGAGCTGTACATTGCTCTTACCAGCACAGGTCAGAGACGCAACTCAGCAATTTTATGCCTCTGTTGCGAAGGCAGTTCTAATATATGGTGCACTCCAGAGACACATGGGGATAAATCTTTGTGGTTTGCTACTCTTATTCTTTTCTCCTTTGATAATTTTAATCATCCACTCTCGCTTAATAAATATCATATGCATCATCTAAAAATTAGATCAGTGTCAGAAAACGCATAGATTATAGTCACCATGTTAAGGTTGTGTTTGTGTTTGTTGTCTCATGCTTTGGATTGATGTGGGAAGCATACAAAACACTAGGTACTATGGGTAGGATTAATCTTACTTAACTTTAGCCATCTAGCCATCTAATCTAAGACAACTTTCCAGTTTCCCTTTACAGCCACAGGACTGTATAACGGAGCAGTCCCATGAATCCTTAAAGGTGATCCATCTGACCTACTACGGTTTCCTGTCTCAGAATGAGACAAATTGCTCTCTGAAAGTAACTACTTCTTTTCACTGACTATGAAGGAAGCTAATAGAGACCAATTCAGACTTAGAAATCCTATTTTTTTTTTTAAGGAGGAAGTGAATTTAATCTTACCTTAAGTTTTCAAAAAGTTCCGTAACTTTTCCTGGGTTTAAGGTCAGAATTTTCCTTTTATCTGCTCTTCATCCCAAGCACTTATGTGGAAGGAAGGAAGGTGCTCACCTTCTGGCTTTGGTGTAGGTTATCACAGCTTGCAGGATCAGATGACTTATTCAGATTTTACTTTTCTTCTGTACAGTAAATGAGCTGGACAGTAGTTAGAAGGAAACATTGATTGTCATTTTTGATTAATAGTTAAAGTAGTTATCTTGAAGTTAACATTAACATTGTGAGATGCAAATGATAACCTTTTGTAAAGGGAAAATCAAGCTACCTTCCTGTAGTATACTTCTTACATTTTTAAGTATTCAGTGTAATTGCTGTCTTGAAGCCATCAAGAGGGCAATTATTATTTCCCTCTTAAATGCACAATAGCAAATACATATCAAAGCATTTTAATATTTTTATGGTTTGAGGCACTACCAACTATGCCCTTTTAAACAGTCTTCTACTGAAACAGGAAATAATACTTTGCTGACAATAAGCAAAGTCATGCCATAATGTAGAGTTTAGCTATCTGTGAATGTAAGAACACATCTCTCTGTAATTTACTTTTACAGTTAAATACTCTACATGAATGACTGCGGGCAACATTATGATACATTCTAGTCACTTCTGCTACAGCTACCTTACAGGGGCTATTTTTACTAACTCATATGAAATCATTTCTCATTCCAGACACTGAAAAGACTATCCTGAGATTTAATGGAGACACCTTCATTTGATGATGGAATATTACCAAAGTAGTCGCTGTCACACTCATGATAAATTTGTAGACTGCAATTTAAGAAATTAGAAAAGCACAAATGACTCCAACTTGACTATTACTGTGCCGCTATACATACCTCACTAGCTAGTCCATAGTCATTGTACAGAAGTTTGCTTATTACAAGGGAATGTGTATATAAGGTAGTTCTACCTGTACCCAACAGGTAAATTAAAGGTATTTATAAAATATTTGTTAAATTTGCCTTTTTTTCACATTTTCTTAGAGCTGATGTCATTTCTACACATAGCTTTCCAAAATATTAGCAGTCCCTTTCTTCTAAAGCTTTACATAAATTGTAAAACTGTTGTTCAAAAGCACAGAGGTGTCTTCCTTGAGTTTTTCTAAAGATTGGTTAGATTTACTTACTCAGGCTTTGTGGGAGCATGATCAATTATATTACTTTCCTTAGAGTCATTCCCAAATCTTTCCTTCATCCCAGTATCTGCACAATAGTCCCATAGCTAGATATGAGAAAATATTTATGCTTATCTGCTTGCTTATTTATTTATTTATTTATAGGAAACAAAGAATGTCAAACAAAAAGCCATTTCCAAAGCCATGTTTTAGCTCAGAAGGCAACTATTTCTCTCTAAGATTTCACCATATGACTCTGAAGCCCTTTTTCTGAGATCTTTCTGACTTAAAGAACAATATTCAAAGGATTATTGTTGTTCATTTTTGCAGGGGTCTAGTAAAGCTGAAGTGCTCAGATCATACCTGAGAGTGCTGCCTTGCCTCCATGATGTACAATTTTATGTCGTGCATTTTGTTCACTAAAATTTAGTCATAACGCACAATGAGCTGGGATTCAGATGCCCATTCAGTTGCCTGCAATGCAGATACGCTGGGTGTCTGAGTTTCCATTACAGTTAGCGCAGTTTACAGAGCAAGTCATGTGGGCATCGTTGGGATGTATTAAGTTGCCTAAACACAGGTATGCAGTGCTGGAGTACACTGTTTTGGGCACCAGATATGACAGTTGAAAATGCCCTAGGTTTTTATTCATACTTTCTTCATGGGCATTCTACCTGCCATCTCTGTGCAGATGAGCTAAGGTATCACGTTGCATTAAATGCCAATATTTAAGCAACTGTGTTGAGTACTGTTTATCAATCTTCAGGTGGATTCCACCTCAAATATATATGTACAAAGACTTTAAGAAGCACAAAATATCTTTTTAGAAGTATCCAAAACTAATGGACCATTCAGCATCAAAAAAAAACCTTACCTATGATTACTGGGGATGCACACAAAGTTTTCACCACCACAGAACACACTAGTCCATTCCCATTTAAAAGCATCCTTCATTTATTGTGGGAATGTAACACACCAATTTTAGGCAGACGGGCATAAACAGTGCACAAAATGCAATCGCTGGTTAGGTGTCTATGCTAGGTGGACTGGATCCCAGTTCTGCTTTTTTCATGTCAAATTCTAATTGAAAGTGGGATTTAGTCAAGAACTGTATAGTTAAATGTCACTCTGAAAAAGCTTTGTTGGTGTTCAGCTCCCATCTCCTTTTGGACTTGTGAGAAAAAGAAATGGATTAAGGGACATTCACTCATAGTGATAAAGAAAGGTCACTTCTATCTGACAGTAGCCAACAGACAGTGTTTAGACTACATGAAAGCAACAACCTTTTACACTGAAGGCAAGCTGGTGACGCACATGACTAGACTATGGTTTGTTGTATAACTGATACAGTTACAGGTTTAAGGATTGGATTCTGGTAATGATGATGGGTTTCGTATGTAGGCAGAAAGAAGGGAAATATATTTTTCTAGTAAGCTATTTTATTTTAAATTTGGGCTGATTAGTTCTGCTTAAAGGTTTGAAATAAGGGTTGTGCCAGTGGACATGAATATACATTATGGAGGGGTATGATGGCACTTTTGAAGTGAATCCCCATAATTGCACTCAAGAATGTGTAATCAAACACAAGAACACTCATTTGCACATCAGTCTCTGTACTTCTATTAATTAAAGCTCTTTCTGAAATGTTTGTACAGAGCAAAATCTGTCTTCTAAATGTTTGCAACAAGCAAGCAAACAAACAAACAAACAGAACAAGAGGTACTGAATTGGACAAGCAGTTCTGCAAGCAAGACTTACAAAATAATAACAGAATCATAGAAACACAGAGTTCCTGAGGCTGGGAGGCACTTCTGCAGGCAGTTTAGTCCAAGCTCCTTCTGAAAGCAGGGTCAGCTATAGCAGGACCATGTCCAGTCTGGTTTTGGATACCTACAAGGATGGAGATCCCACAGCCTCTCTGGAAAGCCTCTTCCAGTGTTTGATGATCCTCACGGTAGAAAAAGTTGTCCTCTTACATTCAAACAGAATTTCATTAATTTTCATTTGTGTGACATTGCCTCTTGTCCCATCAATGGGCAATGAGAAGAGCCTGCCTATCTTCTTTATTGCCCCCATCAGGTATTTATACACATTGATAAGATTCCCCTGGGCCTTCTCTTCTCCAGGCTAAATGGTCCCTGCTCTCTCAACCTCTCCTTGTAATGTCAGATGCTCCAGTCCCTTAATCATCTGTGTGGCCCTTAGCTCAACAATTTTGTCAATCTTTTTTGACAGGGAGATGGATGATAGAGATAAGGGAGGTAAAATAGCTAGCAGGGGAGTGAAATGGCTTGCCAGGAGAAAGATCACTTGTAGATCAAAGTAGATTACTTTTTATAAAATTATATAGGATAAAACAAGAGTATATGAATTAATTTTAAAAAAGAGAGATTGTATGGGGTTTTAAATATTTTACTTACTTCAGATGACAATGCTACTGGGAGAGGGGTTGCTCAACATTACGATTGGGTAACCCATAAATTAATTTCAATGTTAGGCAGACAAAGCCTTAAAGTAAATATATATGGTAATTTATCTAGTTCTTTGTTTATATAGTATATATAGTTTATATCACGTATATAGTTTACATAATCTATTTGATTTCACTGTAAGATTATGAGAATCTGGCTCGATTAGAACATACATATATGGTCAATATTTTCTAAAAAGTAAAAATAAAAAATAAATAAAAAAAACATACAGCCCATATTGTCTGTGAAATACACATCTGAATGAATTTGAAAAAGCAATATGCTTATTTACTGTTCAGAAAAAGAAACGTAGCATTGATACTTGCAGGAAAGTTTCTGCTTAGTTATGTCTTTTTTCCTTTTTTCCCCATTAAAAAAAAAAAATCTATGATTACTATTTTAAATGTTTACAGTCCAATTTTTAGCAAGGATCTCAGACTGGATTATTTTATTTATTTATATTACCAGCTGAATCAAATTTGCTGACCTCTGACTGTTCATAGTAAATCTAATGGTTCTCTCAGTCCAGAAAATAAAAGGAATGGAACACGTTATCTAGAATCCCAGCCAGTATACATCACATTTTTAACTATATTATCTGCTTCAGCAACTATTGCCATTCTGCTTAGTTTTTCACTCCATGTTGTCAGCTGCTGAGAAATGAGGATTAAGCTTTCCAAAGTACAAAGCTGAGGGAGGTGTGGGGGGGAGAAAAGGAAAACAAAAATAGAGAAGAAACGATCCACAATTAAAGTTGTCTTACATTAAACTTACCATGTAGCTGTTAATTTGTGAAAAGATAAATATTAGCCTTTCCCTTGATCTCTAACATCTACCTCTTCCCAGTGGAAAACACATGGCTTTGGGCTTCCTCTGCTAAACCTCTTCTGGTGCCAGGCAAGTGGGAAAGTCTTATTTCTTTATTGCAATCCTTTGGAGCGTTTTACCTGTATAAGCTTCATTGATTATTAGTTTTATGACAATCCTTTGTGGAATCCAGGATCCTCCTTGGGAAAACTTCTGATTTTGAAGGAGAAGCATTTATCTAAGCATAAGTTTCTGTTTTGAAGACAAAATAAACATTATTTTCCCATCATAATTTCAGCAAATAATTGATATTAAGAAATTCTGGGTAAACTGTCATTGGTTTTTCAATGAACAGGCATTACTGTAACATTTGGAGATGACAGTTTGAACTGGGAGAACGATCATGAGAAATTCCTCTGCAATGATGTATGTCATCACTTCTCTCTTAATCAATACAATTCATCATTTAAGACACTGATTCAGCACATTTATGCTTTAGGGCACATAAACAGTCCCATTAACTTCCGTAGCTGAAGCTGACAAAATTGTTCAAAGCAAGGCAGCTAATAATAATAATAGCAGCATGCAAATCTCATGCCCACAGAGGAAGGACCAAAGAAGTGACAGCAGGTGTCATACAGTAAGAGGGTGGAGCAGGAGGTTGCTCAAGGTACTTCTAATTGCATATTAATGCATAAGCTGATCCCTTTCCTTCTGTACATGACTATGCAGCAAGTGCTCTGCTTCCAGTTGCCATTTCTGACCTTGGATCCTGTCTGTGTTCTGTACAGAGTTTCTGCTCATCATGCAGCACTGGATTTGATTTTGGTTCTCATTCCTCTTTTTCAGCACCAACTTAATAACCAATGGGAACTAGTGAACAAATGTTTTTTTGCTTTGCTTCTGCAAACAGCTTTTGATTTTCTTATTAAACTGCCTTCGTCTCAATCCATGAGTTTTCCATCTTGTTTTCTTCTCCTCTCCTATTAAGGAGGGGAGTGGCAACCAGCCAAAATCAACCCATGACATCAATGTACAGCAGTCTTGAGATCTTCAGAATGTCCTTTAAATTATGAAAGGGGTTGAAATTCATCAGTGTTTGTCAGTAAGACATTTTTAATGCTTAACATTGGACATGAAAGCCTGAATCCCAGTGTTTAGATGTCCTATGCCTAAATCCTGTAGCAGACTACAAGTTTTCCGTAGTCTCCCCCTGCAGGAGCCTGATTTGGTGGGAGCTTCCATGGAATGGCTGCCAGACCTACCCTTGTGTGAAAGTTATGGATGAATGCTGGCTGCAGCACTTTTTTCCAGTAACGTCATGGCTAAAAACAATAAACTTTTTTGATATGCTCAAATATCAAAGTCTCTCCCTGTCTCAAGTGGACTCCAATCCACTTTCTTTGAATAATACAAAGTTTACTCAACTGAAGAGATAGGAAGTGTGAGTGTTTCTGAAGACTTATATGCTTTTTTTTTCAAAATTAGAACCCTTTGGCTAAAGTTTCTGTCCCAGAAATAAGTTATTGTCTTTAAGTTTGAAACCCATCAGCATGATTTGTGACTGTGATTCCAAAGAAGCAGAACTAACCAAAATGCTCACATGCAGAACATCCTCTCCACTGATTTGACAGAGAGTTTATGCTCTTATTTTATGAATACTGCTTCACCAGACATCTGAAAAGGTGTAAGTTAAGAGTGCAGTGTTAAAAATATAGACAAACAACACCTCTATAATCAAAAATGATTTAATTAGGACAGGTTTTCCTAGGTAAATTATCAATTATAATGTAGAGAACTGTATGTCTCCATATATTGTAATGACATCGCAAACTCCAGAGGTAAAATCTTCTCTCCACACCTGATATACATTGTTGGACCTTCTCAGTGTGAAACCGCTTGTATAAAAAGCAATGAAGTGGAAGAAAAGGTATGGCAATATGAAATCCATGTTATCCTTTCTTATAGTTATCATACTTTGACATCTTTATCTAAAGGATTTCTGGTGTTTTTTCTTCTTTTCTTTGTTCTAATCTGAACCGCTATCAGCTTCCTTTCTATCCTGTAGACATGCATGTGAAGAATGAAGTGAGAAATTTAGGTAGAGGCATAAACCAAAAGAAAGACTATATTCCTTAGCTAGTTTAAAACAAATAAAAAAATCCTTTCAAGTCACAGATTATGTGAGTAAGAATAATAAAGCTCATATTCCTGATTCTAAGTCTGAATGTTCCTGATACATGTTGAGGTTTAAGGTCTTTTTTTGTAAGGGAGTGAATGCTAACCTTTCACTAACAAACCATTTCTTACAGTTTCCTTACATTTAACTTGTGGAAAATACACTTTTCACCACATTGCTATAAATTATTATCCTATTGGACAGATTCAACATATACTAAAATATCGTTTGGAAAAAATAATCATATAAATCCTCCACAAGTTGGCTGTATGTTTATCCAGATATTTTACTGTGCTTTCACAGAGTAGCTAAGGATGTTTATCTGCTTTCTCCAGAGGTAATGTAAAGAAAGAATTTTAGATCTTTGCATGACAATGTTTTTGCCAATATGCATGTCAAAGTTTAAGAGTTTTCACCTCTTATTCTCCTGCAATGGAGGTTTACAACACCTCTGCTGGGATCACATACCCATAAACAGATTTTCTGACAAAAACCTGTTGTCATTATTGTGATCTTTCCATTTTCTCTCTCTCAATACATACAGACACTCATTCAAAATATACAAGATCATGTTTCAAAGTTCATTTTTGCATATGTGCATGGGCCATAGATGATTATTGAGGGAAGCTCCAGATCTGGCATGAAAAAGGTAATTGCAGGGCACATACATGGCTCGGGGTAGGAGTATGTGGCAGGGAGGGTGAGAATATAGGGCAACACAGGAAGGGTTTAATGCAGTCTCCAGCTTTATGTTTAATGGGAATAGGGATGTGACGTTTGAGTCAACGTATATAATTTATCATACACCACCAAATGAGTCATCTTGATAGGGTTTAAACCTATCTGACCTTTCTGTCAAGGATAGATGTCCATACTATCACGACTGTGCGTAGAACCTAATCCTGTAGACTTGTCTTAAATCCACTCTGAACTGCTTAATGCATGCCTCTTAAATGTATGTAAGTGCTTATATGTGTATGTTTATAGAATTACAAATAGTATTGTATCAAACTCCAATTAAATCCTATTTCAGTAACCTACGGTTTTTTTAAAATCTATCCTTTTGTTCAAGCAGCACGGACTTCCTCCCAGATCTTCCCTCCTGTAAGACACCGATTAATAAGATGGTGTTATCTACCCCTTTGATTTTTATCTCTCTCTTTCTACCCTGAGATGACCCCTTTAGCAAGCTGATACAGCTAGTACTGTACCTTCTGCAACACTATCAGTTCCCCTTTTTCCCCATCTGGAATCAGGAACTTACTCATTAAAAATGTCACAGATAGATAGTAGTAGTAGTAATGATAGAATCTGTTCGTATTTTGTATGTGCTAAGTTCCTGATGGGTTATAAAGAGTGCTTTAACAGGGTTTATACTGAAGGACAAGACCTTTGCCTATTTCGACCTGCTGTAATTAAATAATAACCAAATATTTTATAAAAATATAATAATATTGCCAAACATGGATTTTCAAAAGAGCGAAGAGACTGGATTAAAATTTCATCTCTTAAGGAAAAAAACCCACAACAAATAAACCAAACATTACTGTCTATATTGTGAACTTGCATGGTTTGCATTTTTGTCAGAATACCTGACTTGCAAATTCCTTGCAAAAATAAAGTCAAAAGTTTCAATATAAAGCTATTGTCCAAGACTTATGTTTCAAGGAAAAAAAAAAAAAGAAAAAAAAGTGTTATTTTGTGACTGTATAATTTATTTAAATACAATCTTTAATACATGTAAAACAACTTTATCAGCTGTTAGACGTAGGGTAAAAATAATTTCACCTCATTTTGTATGTCTAAAAGTTAGACATTTGTAGTGCAGTAATCTTAAGTCTTCTTTCATGTCCTAGAAGAAAAAACAGATATCTCCAGAGGGCAATTAATGTAATTTTTATTGCTCAACCTAACACAACATGAATTACCTTCTGGAGGTGGCTAACTGTATCTTACTCAGTGCAAAACCAACACATGACACGAATCTGATGGACATTAAACTGTTAGATGCCCAAGTCAAAGTAGGTCAGAATATGAACTTTTATTTTTCAGGGTGAGATTTATCTATCTCCCGTGTCATTTTCAGGAAATCTAAGGGGACCCTATAGCTCTACACTGCTTATCTTCATCACACAATTTATGTAAATGAAAAAAAAAACAAACCACATTTGTTTCATGTCTACCTTGAGACTGGAGGGGAATGGGAAAGGAGGTTAAGGTAATAAAAGGAGAATTGATACTGTCCCTCCAATGAGCCAGGCAACACTGCTACATAGACAACTAAGATGTTCTTAAACTAGCCATAGGATAAAACAGCTATATAAAGTCAAAAAACAGCTTGAGTGTTGAGAAGAGATGAGAATCAAAATAAGAAACATACTGGTTTAGGTTGGTACAGTTTCACACTAAAGTTTTGTGTCCATATATCTTGTAATAGAGAAGCTAGGACTTAATTTCACTAATTTGTGGAGACCTGCCTAGTACCCACTTCAACAGGTTTCTAATCAAAATGAAAGCATAAGACACCCATCCTGTTATTTTTTAATTCATTTCAGTCATGTTAACCACCAGTCTAACTTAAAGCATTTTCGATTTAAGGAAAGGATAGATTGTGAATATATTAAATTTATAAAGTGTGGCAGCCTGTACAGTTTCATAAATGGAATAGAAGCATTGAAATTGACAAAAGGAAAATAGGTAATGACTTGGATGAAAGCTGTGATCTGAATAGCTGAAGAGTATCCTAAAACCAGTTAATCATCTTTCAATGAGAGCTAACATCAGGGCAATAAAACCTCTCCACCACACCAATCAGTAGTCTACATCCTAAGACATGTAATTTTATAAGAGAGTTTTATAAAATAGTTGCAATTAATTCTCAAAATAAAGTTACAGTTCCAAGTTGGCTAAAAATAAGATGTCCCTAAACCTAAGGCTAAAAGAAGAAGCCTTGTAAATCAATGTGACAGAAAAGTACTGAGGACAATTAATTCATCAGGAGTGCCATCATGATTTATTTGTTTTTATGCTGTGTTTCCCTACTTATGAGTGACTCCCTTCACATGATTATTAACTAAATTCCTACACTGTATTTTTAAAATATCCTATCTTATACTTTTCACAATACATAATTTAAAATTTTTGAAATTAGGACTCAATATGAGTGATAAGTAATAATGAATCATCTATTGTATGTGTGTATACTAGCAAAGTAAGTATGTATGTGGCCACTATTTGTCCCTGAGGCCAACTGGTGCAGACTAGACTGTGTTGATACTTTTAAAGTCTTCCACTCTCTGAAACATGTTGATCACATCCAAACTATTGATTGGGAATGGCCCTTTAGCCATGTTGGCTGCTGAATCACACTGCAAAATTTCTTTGGAAAGTGCGAGTTGGATGTACCAAAAACATGCAGTGATCATTTTAGCAATTAGCAGTGTTGATAATCTAATTCTGGTCCAGAAATATACGTTTTCTCAAAGGGGTTTCCGCTTGAATTTTTCACAGACTTTGTGTGTGTGTGTATTTTCACATTAATATTCTCTCAGATAATAAACACAACATTAATTTATATGCATGAAGTCACGGAGTTATAGCTAATTGCTCACTTTATTCACAAATTTAAAGTTAAAATGAGCAAGTCTTTTTTAACAGTAGTTGAAATGTAAGCATGAATGTAGGAATATGGGAAACCTAATGCATTTTACTGATCACTTATAGCAAAAAGGCAGCTTTGTACTGTAGCACGCTGTGTTGTTAAGGCAGATTTATCTCATGATGTGGGAATGTGAACTGGACAAAACCACCTCAAACTTGAACAAACTACAGAAACTATATGCTTATTCTCAGAGAAGTACATTATGAAGTTGTGTTGGATTCAGCTTCAGAGATAAAAGCTGATTTCTTATCCACAGAAAATACAGAATTCTAAAGGAAGTGTAATTGAATGGAGAACAGGAGGGTAAAGGAGACAAACAGATTTTGTGGCAGACGGATAATTCAGAACAAAGTTAGCTCTAATGTTATTACAAATCTTGCTAAATTTGCAGTCATGCAGTAGTGGAATGTGTGGCATGTTTTGATGGGTTCATATTGGAAAAAGAGGCAGGGAAGAAAACAAAGGAATGTGCTTTATGTCAAGAAGTTAAATAAATACACGGAGTTTTGCAATGGAACACACAACAGGCTTATCAGCTGCTTTTGAGACTGGATTTGAGGAGAGACAACCAGGGAGAAGCTCATGGCAGGCACTGGATACTGACCTCCTGATCAAATCGTTGATGAAATTTTTCAAAACACATGAAGAAATCTTATGGTTGCAATGTGAGATTATTATGGAGGACCTCAACTACCCCAACCTCTGCCGGAAAAGCAACATGTTTGGATGCAAGCAAACCAGGAGACTTCTGGAGTGCGTCAAGGACAACAGTTTGATGCAGTTGCTGTACGAACAGAAGTTGAGAAGTCAGACCTGCCAGATCTGCTACTTGTGAATAAAAATGAGTGATGTGGTTGATCAACAGCAGCCTTCACTCCAGGGACCAAGAGATGATGTAATTAAATATCCTCTGGAAAATAAGAGAGCAAGCATAATAAATACAAGGGATTCAGACGATCAGACTTTTGCTTGTTCAGGGAACTGGTAGAAAGAATCCCTTGGATGCCGCCTCGAAGGGAGAAAGAAAAAAAAAACAAACAACAAAAACCCATGAGAGCAGGTTGTCATCAAGGATAAACTCCTCAAAGTACAAGGATGGTCCATCCTGTTGAACTGAAGTCAAACTGGTTTGGCATAAGGCCAGCATGGATAAAAAACTCCTGACTGAACACAAATGCAAATAAGGAGTGTATGGAAGGAGGAAACAGAGACCTCCTGCCAGGAGGAAAGGAGAAATATTACATGAGATGCACAGATGGATTTAGTCAATTCAGCAAAGTAAAATTCAGCTGTAGTTGAAACTGAGGAATGTGAAAGGCAACAGGAAGGGCTTCCATAAGTACATTGGCAACAACAAGAACAGAAACCAAAGATGACGCAGGCTTGCTATTAGTGAGTCAAGTGACTTGCTGATGGTGGAAAATTGAAAGGCAGAGATATTAATTTTCTCATTTGTGTCAGTTTTTACTTGCAATGTCTGCTGTCAGGCCTCCCATGTCTCACTAAATGAAGTACAACTTAACAGCAGAAAAATATGAAGTTAGGGATCATGTTAACAAACTGTATAAACACAATGGGGACAGACAGAAGACATTCAAAAGAGCTGAGAGACCTGGCAGATGCCATTTCAAGGTCCCTATCTGTCATCTTCAAAGGGTTGTACCTGTCAAAGGAGTTCCCTGTAGCCTTGAAAAAGGCAATTATCACGCCCATCTTCTGAAACAGAGAGACAATCCAAGCTAATACAGAGTGTCTGTGAAGAAATTGCAGCAAATTCTTTTGGAAGCTATTTCCAAGCAAAGACGTAGCTGGAAACAGCCAGCATGGATTCACCAAGCGTAAATCTTGCCTGTGCAATATGATTGTCTTCTACATTGAATTAACTGGCTGAGTGGGCAGGTGCAGTGGGGTCACCTGTAGTATCTCTGTAGTATGACTGCAGAGAAATGGCCTAGAAAGGTGGAGAACGAGGTAGGTAAGACTGACTGGATTGATGGAAATCTTTCTTCTATGTATTCGACAGTTCAAAAGCACTGTTTTGAGTGATGTTCCTTTGGGATTAATACTAGAGCTGATCCTGTTTGAGATCTTCATTGATGACCTAGACTGTGGGAAAGAATGCACTTAGTAAGTTTGCAGAAGAAAGCAATTTTGGGGATTAATTAGTACACTGTCATTCAGAGAGACTTCTACAAGCTGGAGGAATGGGCTGACAGAAACTTAATGAAGTTCAGCCAATACAAACACAAAGCCCTGTGCTTGGGTTGTAATAACACCATATCGCAATGTATACAGATGCTGACTAGATGGGGAGTTATTTTGTATGAAAGGGTCTGGTGGTCCTGGTTGTCAACAAGTTGAGCATGAATCAGCACTGAGCCTTTGTTTCAGTGAAGGCTAGCCACTTACTGGTCTGCATGCATGAGGAAGACTATAGCCAGCAGGCAAAGTGAAGCGATTGCTGTCCTCTATGTGGCACTTCTGAGGCTGCACCTGAGGTACTGTTTCCATTTTGAGGTTCCCCAATGCAGGACAAAGATTGACAAACTGGAGCAAGTCTTAATAGAGGGTTACTGAGATGATGAAAAGGCAGGAGGAACACATGAAATAAAGAAAGCCTAAGGAAGCTGGGTTTCCTCAACATGGAGAACAGAAAGCTAAGCGACAACCTGTTTGCTGCATTCAGCTACCCTTTTGCCAGAGGGGAGAGCGCCAGAGTCTTCTCAGAAGTGCAAAGTGCAAGGTTGAGAGGCAATGGTCCAAAGCTGCCATAATGGAAATTCCAAATGTATGTATATATAATTCACAGTGAGGACAGTGAAACACTGGAACAGGTTCTCCAGAGAGGCTGGATAATATTAATCTTTGGAGATGTTGAAAACTCAGCTGTACAAAGTCTTGAGCAACCTGACCTAACTTATAGCAGGAGGTGAGACCAGATGACCTTCCAACCTAAACTATCTTATGTTTATTGTAAAATATTTTGCTTAAAGTCTTGTAATACTTTGAGATAAAAAAAAAAAAAAAAAAAAAAGGATGGAAATGGAATTTCAGCAAAATCCAAATTCTGAGCATTATTTACTTAATTTTTTTTTCCTTTAATACTTTGTTTTGTGGCATACTTTTAACAGCAACATAATATAACGTGTCTTATCCTGTCACTTAGCCTGCTATCCATGACTATTGCTATGTGACATATGCTGAAATTTTAAGGGTTTGACTGTTTTGGATGTTTTTTTAGGAATTTTTGAAATATATTGTTGCTGCAGTGCTGTTTAAATTTCCTCTGAAAGAGAAACTGTGTGTTTTTCTAGTTTCAAGACACTGTAAGTGCCTAATGAAAAACATGGTCTTGTTTAGAAGCAGCTTAAGAATTTGGAATCAATGCATTACAATGTGCATATATACTGTTTTAAACACAATTAACTGCTTGTAGATTAGACTTAGTTATTCTGTAAAAGATGGAAATAACAGCTGACAAGCACTTTTTATTATTGCTTATTATATACCTGCACCCCGTCTCTTGCTCGTTGTTGCCACTTAACATTAGTATTCATAGCATGTTATCTTGAAAGCAGAGATAATAAAACAATACCACTGTGGTCTTCCCCATAGCAGAACCCTGGAAGAGATCTGGCTCTCTGAGAGTCCTCAGTGATTTACAGTCAATCTTATTCTATTGCTTTTTTTCTCTACCTCCCTCAGGGTAACAACATTAAATAAAAAAGATGCTTTCAAATCATACAATGAAGTTAGAAACATGACAATAATAGATTCACTTGGTGATTCTAGAAATCATAACACAATACCTTTTTTTACAAATAAATAAAGTACAAGAGAACTATCTGTCTGCCTAGTACACGTAGGAGTACTTGCTATTAAACACTTTAATATTTCCATAATACCTAATTAGTGGCTGTTGCTTCTTTTTCAGCCAGGGAACAAAAAACCCTTTGCCAAGAAAGAACTGGAACTCATTCCAATTTACTGATGAAGAAATTAAGCTTCAGAGACAAAATATGACTTCCCAAGGACCTTATGGCAGAAAGGAGGGCAAAGAAACAATTTAACTTTGCTTTTTCCCTATACCTCTGCCTTCCATGTCACAGTACAAGGACTGAGGAAAACAACATAGGGGTAATCCTAGTACAAGTTCAGATATAAAAGAGGTGTCTCTAGGGCAGCCTGCAGAGCAGAACACTGCTAAGATTTTCAATAATAATGAAAGAGCCAAGATAAGCTAGCTCTTCTGATAGAGAGGCCTTCTACGTTATTCGTACTGTACCAGCCAGCTCTCCAGCTTTGGATTCAGGGTTTGGATAAGGTCGCATGCTGTTGATCTGAGCTGGGTGTGCAGTGTTGTGAGAAGCCCATCTTCTCCAAGCTTTAAGAAATTTCAGGACCTCCCAATACCTCGGGCAGAGTGATGGTCTCATTGAAGGAAGTTTCCTTACCAGCTAGAAAGTATAGATAGAAAGCAAATTTTGTCCTCATCTCTTGCCTCACACGTTGGTCTAAAAGGAAATATTTTCTCTAAGAAAAACAGTTCCAGTCATTTGGAATTTTGATTCAGTTTCCTAACATAGCATCTTTCTTATTCTTCATTGATAAAAATTTCTAGGGTTTTTTTGGAAAAAATCAGGTTATAGTATTTGCTTTTAATTAACACAGATACTCAATGAAATATAAGTATTTGGGATAGGAATACTTTACAAGGAGCATGATATCTGCTACTTTTTTCAGAAGCTTTTGTGTAGTAACCAAACTCTGTTTTTTTGTGTTTTCTTTTGTCCCCCACTTTATGCCTAAATTCTACAGATACAAAGCAGGTCTGGGACCGTCTGGGGCATGGAATTCACTACACAGATGTTTTAGAATCACTTCACATACATGCATTTTGTGGGCCCTGAGTACATACTCTTGCTCAGGAACTCCTAGGTAGATACGTGGATGCCATAATTTTTAAAGTGTGTAGCTTTTACATTTCAGGAATAACAGCCATTATCATGAGAAATCTTCTTTAGCTCTGACAGGACAGAAATGATACAGAAAATGTGTCAAAATCTGGCTCTGACTTTCTCAGTGAAAGAAGAATTAGCTAACTTTTGTCTACAAGCATTTATTTTTGTGCATATGATACTCAACTCAAAACTGATTAGATTATGTGTTCTGAAGAAATGATTTAGCTTTTTATTGGTACACAAAAAAAATTACAAATTTACCTAATTCCTGATTATTTTTTTAATATTTGTACAAGAACTTGAACATACAGACATTTAAAATGATCAAAAAAAATTAATACCAATTTTGTACAAAAGGAATAGGAAGCTTAATAGAGAGCATACATACTTTGTGGTGTTTCTGTTGAAAAATCTATGTTGAGACTACAAATGCTACTTCAGTTTTTGCATTCACCCCTAAATAACCACAGTACTTATATCTGAATGATTGTGAATAGAACAGGTCACTCTGTATATTTGCATGAGGATGTCAGGTGCATGACAGTGGGATAATGAAAAATGCAGAAATAGAACAGAAAATGTAGCAGGCTTCAGCTCATGAATCTTGCAATGGAATTAAAGAAAAAAATCATAGTTGTACTGAAAGAGCTAGCAGTAAAATCATGTGCAAACTGTAAAAAAGATTTGTTTTCTGAATACCGCTGACTACTGGAATCACTCTAATCATTATTTCAAAACTCAGCTATGAATGGCAGTTCTTTTTCATCCTCTTCTATTAAAGAAAAAACCCACATACATATTTTAGTGGCATTAGCCCCTTTGCCAGCTTAGGACAGTATGAAAAATACTGCATCAGAACATAGCTTAAAAATTTTATTTGGAGAATTAATCAGGAGCATTATGGGTTTTTTTGAAGAAGCATGGAGTGGTTTTACATACAGATACAAAGCTTCTTAAAAATAAATAAAATACTCTGAAAATATTTTAGTTTTGGAAATATATGAACACTATTTTAATATTAAATTGTAGATTACTTGAATGAAAATATGTTATGATATTTGTAAAATAAATAAAAAGAACACAGTATTTTTGTGGCTACTATTTCGAAACAATTAACCTAAGACAATTATAAATATCTTTTCAAATTAACAGAACAATTCAGACATAGCTATCTGTAAATGCCACATGGTGAATCTTCTGTGCTGTTATTTAAAGCCAAATTATGTTTTCGTGTTCAAAAATTACATGGTCATTTTGGGCTTCATATAACCTATTGAATCCTTGAGGATTTTCGTGCTTGTTATTTTCAGATGTGAAACAGTATTTATTTTTTCTAAGAAACACATCTTTGTGCTTATGTGTTTACCCAAATTATTAGTAAATGGATAAATATGCTCTGCAACATTGTTCCCACAGTTTTGTCTAGTACAAAAGGGTGAAAGAATAATATACCAATAAATAAAACTCTTCTAAATTCTTTTTTTGCTGTTGTAGTTTAAAACAGTTTTTTCTGCTTTACCTTTATTTTCTGTACTGGTTAATATATTAACCTTATCAAGTAGAATTCTTGTAATCAGATTTCTTTAGATAAATTTTATTGGTCTCCAGAAAATGAGACATGTTTATTGGCTGTAGTCAAGATTACATGCCACTGTAAGTATAAAAGTAAGTATATATGACTGCATGCTTTCATCAAACAAGCTACTTCATTGCCAGATATGTGCCAAGTATTTATAAAAAGATGACTGCAGGAAAGCTAAATCACCTACACATAATACAGATATGATTAACAGCTTCCAGATTTTGAGTTAAGGAAGATGTATTAAAGAAGGCTTATTAAAGAGACTGAGGCCATTATGTCTAGATTTAATCAGCTGGACTTGGAAGATCTGCAATTTAGAGCAACTTTATCACTAATTATGTCCTGGATGATCAAGCCTAACAACAAAATAAAAGATACTCATCAACCCATTGCCTCTAAGTGGCTCATAGAGATCAGTTATTTTATGGTTATTTTATGAAGTTGTTCCAGCAAGCCGGTCTTCCCATTTGCTTCCAGGCTTTAGATCAATGATAAGCTTGAAACAGAAAAGATACTAGAACAGAACAAGTCTTTAAACAGAAAACTGCAGGTGTTACGATGAGTCAAAGTAAATAAAAATAAACTTGCTCCTCCACAGTTTCAAAGGCAGATCTTTTCTTCCACTTCTTTTCAATCTATGAGTTTGTGAATGGCAGAAAGAGTCGTTCCGTCGTCTTTGAGTACTTTGGATAATTTTCTTCTTTTCATCATTTCTAAGACTTGGGTCTTCCTTGATCCAAAAAAGTACACTCTTCTTGGGAGTTTCCTAACTTCATCACGTGCCAAAAGGTCACGTGATGTTGTATCCCTTTTACTGCTTCTGTTCCTCTACTCTCTACAAAGTTCTTCCAACTGGATGTGGACAGTTCTCCATAGTTAATTTTCTCTTGATATAAAAATCAGAAGCTGAGGCAATGCAAATATCTAGCCTTCTTCACTGTACCATAAACACCTTTGTGCTCTATAACATTTTCCATCTTAGCCCTTAGATTCAACACATTGTGTAGTGGTAAGGATTTGTCCCTTGGACATTTTTCTAGTGGCAGAGGTTTGTTAGGCTCTTGTCCACCCTTCTTGGACCAAAATTCCTCTCAGGGATTCAGACTGAAATTCAGAGTAGGCTGGAACAGAACTGCCAGACCAACAATAAGGAGAACTCTGGCCCACAAACTCTGACCTTGCTTCAGATAATAGATGGAAAGTTTCCAGGGTATTGCAGTCTCAGATCCTTTCATTTGCTGCCTTGCCTTAAAGCTTGGGATCCTCCAGGCAAGTATAGTTCATGGCACTTTATCATCATTATCTTCTTCCTAGGCCAGGAAGACAGCTGCTACAGACACCACCACTCACAGCTTAGGCTTGAGCGAGAAAAGTGGCATATTAAGGGACAAAGGCTGGATCAGAGGTTTTCTCTGCCTCCCCTCCAATACACAAGAGAGTGGTTGGTGCACCTACAGAATCCAAGTATATATTTGGAGGGAGCATCCTGCTAAATTAAAAGGGAAAAAACATGGGTCTGGGAGTGGTGAGGACAGAAAAAAAATGGTAACAGGCAAAATTTTAGCTCATATACTCTCATACAGTTTTTGTGGGGCTTTTTTTGCTCTATCCCTTATTGAACATATTACATAAATTTTGCCTTCTTAATTCAAAGGTAGTTAATGTCTTAAAATTAACCTGAATGAGTCTGCAGGTATGCCCTAGGATAGTTTGGAGAAATACAATTAATTATATGATGAATTTGAAGGAACCACCCTGCTTAATGCATTAAGAATATGTCAACACAAGCTTCAGTAAGTTTCTATTTAAATGATGAAAGCAAGAAATACCTCCTTAGAATATATTCTTATCTGTTGTGGCTACTCAGGAGACAATGCATTTATACTAAAATGATCTGGAGTTTCTGAGTGGCTGGGACATGTTTTCCTTTCCTCCTCTGCTCCATTTTTTTGTAGGATGATAAATAACGGGCTATTGTTTTGACACCTCATAGCCATAACACCAAAACCAGCAGGAAAACAGTCGGTAATAAAAGTCTAAAACCATGAAAATTTAAGAACACAACAGTAATGAAAAATTTATTCTGAATCAGAGACATTAATTAGTAGGATAAGGAATAAAACTCAGATTTCCACATGCTTTTAATGATCTTCCTTTATTTAGGAAAGAACATAGTCCTGCAAAATGTAGGGCATCATACTAAGTGGCTCACATGACCTGATTTTCTTTTCCTTTTGTCGATTCCAGAGAAGTGACAAGCCACATAACATGTTTATTTCCATAGTAAGAATTTTCAGTATCAATACAAAAAAGGAAGTCTGGAGTATGCATCTTGGTATTTACAGATTTGCTGTGCTGTATCTCAGCGAAATTTTTGTACAGGTTGATCATATGAACATGGTTAGACAAAGCACACAAATTCCACCCTCTACTTAGCCTTCCTCCAAATGTCATATTCCTCAAAATAATTAAAATATTTCTTTTAGAAGCTAAGAACAAGTGAAGTTATATCAGCACTGAATAATAAAGCCGGAAAAGAACAGCGAGTGAACAGGGAGTTCTAACATAGAAAAGAAAATCAGAGCTTGATTTGAAATTGATTTTGAATGAAAAGCATAAGGATGTCATATAAAAGCCAATGACTATTTTTATTTAAAAAATAAAGATGGGAAAAAAAGATATTAACTCCAGAGTGCCATTTGCCTAGCAATTACACTTGTGAGATTACCCTGAAAAATACTGTTATGGCTCTTGGGAGGAGACACTGCTCATTAGCAAAAATATAAATATAAATGCAAATGGAAGGTTTCTATTGATCTGCATAGAGACATGTTGTGAATTTAATTTAAACATGTATGTTTTTAATGTTTTGCTTTTCCTTTTGCTAGAGACTATAGGAAGATAATTTGGCTTTCAGTATCACACTTTCAGAAAGAAATTTTGTTTAGAAGCTGCAATTAAATAATTCAGAAATAATTAATTCAGAAGACAACCCATTAAATTATAACCCTCCCCACTGGTTAACTTTGTGCCAAAATGTATTGTTTAATTTATCATTCTTAGTATTTTTAGAAGGCCTCAAGGCAGGGAATGAAGCAATAATAAATAGGGAATAGTGGATAATTAGAGAAGGAAATGTGGAACAAAATTACTAAGGGCTTTAGGTGAAGTTCATTATTACTATTTAATAGTGCCCAAGAGCATTTGATCAAATTATGGATCATGTTTAAAAGTGGGCTGAGAGAAATCCTGGTGGAGGAGAGTTTTTGCACTACTACTTTCAGAATTTTGCACTAAGTTTTACAGAATTTTAATAAGCAGTAAAGAAGCAAAAGCATATTGACCAAACCTTCTGCTTTATCACGCACGGTGAGAGTTGAAGAAGACGGAGTTTCTCCTTTCTTTCAGATATTGTTCAAGCTGAGACTGTTACATGATTAAGCAGTAAAGCACTTCAAGCATGAGTGATAAGGTGACATATTGTAAGTGCAGCCCTTAGGGCTTTTAAGCACAAGGTGAAGCTGATTTTTTTTTTTTTTTAACTCTTCAGGGTTTTTGCTTTTTAACCTCATCTTAAAAGAACCCTGTTTTTAACACAGACCTTTCAAGCTGACCTGAACTTTCAGTATAGTTGGTTTTTTTTAAAATTTATTTATTTTCCTTATGCATATATGTCATTTCTTTTAGCATACATGTCATTTGATAGTATCAAAAAAACAATGCTGAAAGTATTTTTGAACACAAATACATGTGCAAAAATAGAAAACTCACTTTTGCATCAGGTTAAAAATTGAGATCCTCTCTGTCTTGTTTTCAGTTGGAAGACTTAAATAAAATGAGAAAGCATGAGATCCATGGCACACAGCGAATAAGAGCATTTAATTTAAAGAGTAAGACAGTGTTAATTTATGGAACATCCTTCTCTACTTAAATATGTTTTCTGAAAGTCTGTACCACTGACATATTAAAAAAATATTTTTTAAAATTTTGGTTTTTTCTCTATGTTTTTCTATGCTTTAAAAGAAGAGACAGAGGAAGAAAAAAAAAAGAAAAAAACCTTCTGATTGGTGTTCCACAGTAATAGAATAATAATAATAGAATAATAATAGAATAATAATAATAGAATAATAATAGAATAATAGAATGAGGGAGTAGGTGTTGCATGAAAAGGGGGCAAAGCGGTTTTGGCAGAAGATAAACCCCCTTGCGTTCTAACACTCCTCACCGAGGTGGGAGGCTAGGTGCGGCTAGGTTTAAATTCTGAGTGATGCCCAATTCAGCACTATCAGTCCAATTGTGTTTAATATGTATTAAACTATTACGATTTGGATACACTAATAGTGGACTGCACCTTCAGTCTAGTCGTGCTCCTGAACTAGCACGGCCACTCTCGAGTCTTTGGTCACATTCAGTGAGAAACCAAAACGACCGGCTACTTAAACAGTGCAGTTTATTTAAACAACAGATATATAGGTTCTTAGGACTGCTGGTGATAAATACACTGTCTGCAAAGCACGTGCAAATGAAGGTATTGTTAAGTATACAAAACGCATGACAAAGTTATAAACCATACAGCCTGGCTATAAATGTAGGATAGAGATTCTCTAGAGAAATTTCTAAGTTCGCTGAGGAAACACTCGGTATGATCTAAGTCTTACCCAAAGGTGTCCCTATGAGGGGGAAGAAAGGCTCAGCCCATTGACTGATCCTGGAAGTCAGTGATGGAGTTCTCGACATGTTTGCGATGGTGTCTTCCCTGATATCCCCCCTCTCTCAGGCTATTTTTATACTATTTTTTTATCTTCAAAGTGGAGTTTGAGTGACTTTAGTCATAAATACTTTTATTATGATTGGTGTACTCAAGGAGTGGTTGCACCTTGGGGGCAGGTAGCCTCTGGGATGGAGGTGTGTTTTGGTACATTGTGTAATGAGCATGTAATGAGCAAAGTTCGCACAAAGGACAGCATTTCATCAACATTTGACCTAATGTTGGCTCAGGTAGCGAGTACACCGCTTACCTGCTTCGTAGCAAGCAAGTAGGCAGCTTATCTGTTCCATAGTACCATCTCGTTCCCATATCTGCTATTCATCACAAGGCCACGGAACAATTGTGTTCCATTCCATCCCTCGTGTAGTTTCACAAACAACCTTGTACAGGGAAGCCCAGATGGTTCATTCTTCGTGTGCCAGCAGCGGCTGTATTCTACCTCAGAAGCCTCTTGATTCTATGACTTTCCTTAATGTGTGCACAATGCTGTACTTTTGTGTTCTTGGCTAGTTTAGTAATTATTCCACAATTGGAAAACTTAATTATTTCTGATAATTACCCTTCCAGGGGAGCAGCTACATTTTCAGATATATAGTTTGACTAAAAGTAAAATTATATCTGTTAAATGCGAGGAATTTTGCGGGATGCAAATTCCAATTCCTCAACAGTTCTGCTCATTAGAAAACTGAGGTCTCCCTCTTTACACATTTGATTCCATAGACAAAGAAAGAGGACATTGGGCATTATGTTGTGGTTTTTTTATTTTTTTTTCTTCATAGACTTTCTTAAACATCAAAAGAGTTTGCCTTTGAACGGAGTTTGTATGACTGACCAGGTTGTTTGATGAGTTTCATGTGATGCTCTGGAAGTTTATAAAACCACTGGCACAATTTAATAAATAATTCTAGTAGCAACACTACTAGCAGTAATAATAAGAATAAATCACTATTCCCAATGTAGAAATTGCTCTAATTAATACTTTAAGCAGAGAAGCAGAGTGTTTACTATCTCTGTCAATATGGGAATAATTAAAAATGAATACTGACCTGTATCCAAAAATGTGATTTAGGTACACAGTTTGAGGTAGCATGAAAATGTTGTAGAAAGCACCAGCAGTTTTTCACTCAGGTTCACATGATGGGGGATAGAAAGCCTTTAGAACTGTGAGAGTCAGAATGTCAAAACAAAGTCTAGTTGTCAGCCAAGGGAAAGGAGCCAATTGTTGGGACAAATTTTGTACCTAGGTTCTGCGGCAAGGATTACTGAGCACTCTGAACTAATCCACGCTACGCAGAAAGAGGATGGAGCAGTTTTCCTTGAGACTGCGTCCATAGTGCAGAGTATCTCATTTATGGATCCCAGACAGATAGGCTACAGCTCAGTCAGCTGTCACAGTCTGTCTTCTGTGACTTGGACCTCCTCTCTCTGATGCGTTCTCTGATTTCAGAGGCAGCTTCTGCGCTGCCTGTTGTATTCTGTAATGATATTCACATCCATAACCTTGAAAATAAATTATTTACTTTGAAGGTTGGTTATGTTATCGTGTGTCTAAATCCCTCTACTACACTTCCTACTGCATGTGTGCAGGTACTTGACGTCTGACTCATCACACATGGAAATTGTATCGCATAGACACTTTTATTTTCAAATCACACTCCTTCTAAATGGAAAGTTGAAAAAATAGTGAAGCAGATAACTCTGAGTATTACAATGAAAAGACAAAATGATTCAAAAAAACTAATAGAAAATACCAATACACATTTTAACTGGTCAGACTGCTTTATTTTCATCTTTTTAATTTGCTTGACAAACTGCTCTGACACACATCTGTAATAAAGAGAGTTCTAAATGTGCTCAAAGGTAGAAATTTTCCTTGTTGTCTTGGGAGGAGCATCAGGATTCCATGTGAAGTGTAGCTGGGGTCATTGCTGCAATTTAAATAATGCTTATTTGATAATGTAGAAGTTGATTTTAACAATAATTTTCTGCTTCTTATTATTTTTTCTCTGCTGTTCTTTCTCCTGAAAATTTGTGCAGAGGAAATATGTTTACCTCACTGTGATAATGGTGCAGATAACATCTCTTATGGAATTGATTATTGCTTTTTGATGCTAATTTATTCTTTCTGAAAGCTTCTCAACTCATGATTTTTCCTATGCTAATTTTGTTTATATTCTCTAATCTTCCTTTAGTCTTACTACCCAAATCATCCTTTACTTGTCTTTTTTCTTTAACCTTCTTTATTTAGCATATAATTTGTTATTAAATGTTATTACTCTTCCACTATCAAATTCACCTGTGTGTTCTTCTGTAGTCATTGACAATGTTCAGCTAGAAATCTAAGCTGTCAGGTCAATGGATCATTTTTAAGAGTGTAGTGAACTCCAGAATAGATTTAAGAAATACTACCACTACTATTTTGCATTTATAACATCTTTTAAATGAATATTACAAATGCGTTCATGATCATAAATTAAGCTTCACAATGACCTTGAAAAACTGAAATATAAATGCATGTTCTTTTACATTTTGCAGCATAAAGATCATTAAACTGAGCAAGTTAAAAAAAAAAAAAAAAAGAAAAGAAAAAAAAAGAACCATGATTTGCAATGGTTAAGTGATTATTCTAGTATTTTTCTGAAGGAAAAGTCACCACTACTTTTGAAAATCAAGATGACTTTAAATATGAATTATTAATCAAAAGGTACAGTCAGTCACTTTTAGATATAATTTACATTACACATCTTAGGATACGTAACTGTTACAGTCTGCTTAATAATTAGGTCAATAGAAAGACAGTGCCTTCCAGACAGGTATAGGTTTGGGTCAGCCTGTGAGGCAATTCATCAAACTTGGTATAGTGCCTCCCAGGCAAGTAACTATTCACTTTGGTCTGGAAGGGAAGGCAGAATGCTGAGATGTCTCCCAGGCAGAAAATTAAATGGGTCAGCCTTGGAGGCAGCCCAGATAGGTGACTGTTCAGCTTTCCTTGAAAATGGATTAACATTCTAAGGTCATTCCTGAGTACATAACTATTGGCTCCTGCTAGATGACAAGCCATTATTCATGGACTTCCTTCCATTTGAAGGGTTGCTTATTGTGGCTTGTCTTAAAAATAGATTATGAGCCGATTAGCCTCTGATTCTAGTCATAAAGTCCTGTTTGTGAACATGAACGTAAGTTTTACCAGACCATAAAAAATCATTGACCCTGTTGGCTGTATCTTTGCTAGGGATTCTAAAAGAAGTTCACTCTTAATTGTTACTGTAGAAACTGAGACCACATGTTAATATATAAGAAGGATGCAAAGTTTCAAACAGGGAGGCTTGTATTCACATCTGCTTGTATATAAGCCTTTGACAGGTTTGAAAGTCTAGTGAGCATATGCTTACCTACAGTACATATGTTCATGACTTGGAAGAGAATGTCAAGAGCTTCGGATGTTTAAATGGGCCATTTATTCATGCCCATCTGAAAACCGAAGATACTGTGTTATTTTAAGAAAAAGCTACACCGAAAAAAACGCAATTATTAAAGTAGTAAAGTAACCCAGACCCGATAAAATAGAAAATGCAGACATGTTTGACTTGACCAAACCAAATAGGAAGCCTGGGAGAAGAGATGAAGAGTAGCAGACTGGTACACAACAATGTTCTTTATCCTATTTCCTCTCAGCTGTTCCCTTTCTTTTCTCATAAGCTCTTGACAGTTTGTTCTGCATTGTGGCTGTAAGATTATAAATGGAAGCATGGTATTATTTGAGGAGAGGGAGCCAAGTGGAGAATAGAGGGCATCCAATAAATCAGAAATTCTGATAGATCTTGCTGAGTGCCAAATGGCATGTGCGTAAGTTAGCAACGCTGAAGTGATTCTGGCAGTAGAGAAGAAATTTGGCAGAGGTGATTCAGAGAAAGGGCAGTTTTACATGGGAAGGCCCAGAGAGACCAGGTAGACAATAGAGCACTTAATGATGAGCTGCAGGATATGGAAGGTGGTTAGAGAAAGTGGCAACTTTGGTTTGGGATTAACTAGGGAGATGCCTATACTTACTTCCTGTGCACCCCACGCCAAACCAAAATATTTTATACTGAAAGCCAATGCTCTGAGATATATGCTAGGATACTTTGTAGTGTTACAGTCCAGATTTTAAAAGGGTTGCTAGAAAAATACAGATCATCAAGCAAACTTACCACAACCACAAAAATAAAAATGAACATTAGAGGCTATGGTGGGTGAATGCCTCAAGGCAGAGAGTTTACCGTAATGTCTGTTTGGATTTTATACAGTGAATGTTTAATGTAAATGCTTGAGCTCTACCTGGAACAGACGACAGCTCCCTTTTCAAGTGGATGCTTTCATTACTGGTTAATAGGAAGTTGCACATATTTTGTTCTTTGTGTGGTCCCATAAATCTCAAAACCAATGCACAGGAGGAGTACAGAGCAACATTATTGTTTCACTTTAACCCTACCTTTTCCTATTGTCAGTGTTGTATTACCTATAATGTGCAAAATGGAGGTTTGGACACCAGATTGCTGGTCTCGTTTCAGGTCTCAGCATTTTAAGTTGTTGTGATTTGGGCTGGGTTGGCCACTAAAACCAGGACATAAGTCTAGGTTGTTTCACCAAAAAGGAGGAATGTGGCACAACCATGATAGTGTGTCCTATCAGCAAAAGAGTGATTTTTCTTGGGTTGGTTAAACTCACTGAAGAGGACTAAACTTTACTGTCAAAGTCACCATCAGCAGGCCTTTTACAGTCAAAGAGGAGAAACAAGAACCACCAGAGTGCCATTCATTAGCTGTATTTCAGATTCTATTTTAGAGTAAGAGGAACCACACCTTGCAAGGACCTTGAATTTCCTAAATGACTGAAGATTTACTGGCTGACTGAAGGTCAAATGCCAGATGCTTTTTTAGTGGGTGAAGAGTTTTCTGGTTGTTTGAGGTTTTTTTACAAAATCATTCTTGGAAGTCTTAAAATCACCTGAAAATTTAATAATCTACAGTAACTGTTATTAAAACATCTCAAAAGTGTCTGAAGCTGCAACTTTTCAACACTGTAAGACGTAGTTCAGGGTTCATACTTACCTATTCATTCTACAGACGAGAAATCTATGCGCTGGGTATTATTGTTTTAAAACCTTGGCTGTTGTAGAAAAGGGATGGGGAAGCTCTGGTACTCAGTTACACAGTGGATTAACATTTTAACCTGAGCAGGTGAATGAATTAATCAAAAATAACAGCAAGGCGGTTGCCATGGCTATAGAATGTAATGATAACTAGTTTCTTTTGGGGGCAAAATTTAGAATATGGAATGAACTGTGTGCTGCTTGCAGGCAAAATCCATTCTGTATTTTATTTTGATGTATTTTTAATTGAATTATTTTCTGTGGTTCATTTAGCTTCAAATGGAAATAAAAATATTTCATTTTAAAGAAGCTGACATTACGGAACACCTGATGTGTCATTTACTGACAGAGATTATGTAGTTTTGTGATTCCCTTAAAGCTTTTTGGTACAACTGTCCTTGCTTTGACTGCAAGAGAGAAAAGGGTTTTTCTAAACATCTTGTTTCATCCAATGAAGATCAGGCAAAATGTGAAAGTTTGATTTTTCTTGAGCAAGAGATTTCTAAATTCCAAGTATTTCTTGGAATTTTCAGGGTTTCTGTAAAGTGCTGGCTCTATAAACCCACCTTGCTTTAAAATCTTGTTGGGTAAAGACTAAAATGATAATTTTCAGCAAATAGGGCACGATATCCACATTTTCTCTCTACTCTTCAAAGTCACAGAAAGAATTATTCTTGCTTCAAGCACAATTACTTCCAGAGTTTCTCTGGTGGTGTTTTGCTTCCTGTATCGATTCTGACACAAGGTCCTCCTTGAAGATACAATAAGGAGCACAATACATGGATGGGGTTACAGACTCCTACTCTGCTCTGTTTTTTAAATTCACATTATCTAATGCCTTCAGGTAATAAAGAAGTAGATAAACCTATTAATCAATAGAATTAAATTGAAAAGTAGAGGTTCTGTGGGCACAAATATCCTTACCTCTACGAACAGACTTCCTTGATAAGTAGGCAGTCAGCACAAATCTGTGAGCCATTTATACTTCATACTGGCATGCCATTACGATCAGTGTTTAACTATTTCAATGTTGTGAAATTCATCTCTAGGTTGTCCATGTTTCTGCTGTGTTTCCACTGAAGTGCTAACCTTCCTTTCACAGCTTTGGCACTACGAAGAATGTTTCTGAGTTCTGCTGAAGCATTAACAGGAACATGAATGATAACAAATAAAGTGCTATGGAAAAAATAATAAAAGCAGCAACAACAGAAAAAAAAAAAAAAAAACAAAACAGCAAAACTTTTCCAGTACTGTGTTGCCATTCTCATAAAAAAAAAAAAAAAAAAAAGCCTGATACAGATGAAGCTGCTAAGTACTCTGCCCCTACCCCTACACTGAAGCTTTGAGTTGGAAGCAGTTTAAAAAGACTTTCAAGCAACTGTATCAAGAGACAAAATGTCACACATGGAAGTTCTTTTATTGAACTATTCCAGTCTGAGATGACAAAATACATGTGGGAAAACACAAGCATAAGACAAAATCAGTGCAATGAAGATCACACCCTGAAACTCAGTTTAAGGTTCCTCTCCATGCCTAAGACCCCATATTTGCTCTGTAAGTACAACTTTCATTAATGAAAATTGCCGAGGCTGTATCTGAACGCTCTAATGGGCCTCACTGGTGCCAACTAGTCCTGCCTTCCCCCCAACCCCCCCCAAACCCTACCCATTGTCCCAGGAGACCGATTTCAGATCAGCTTAGGTCCATGAGTCCCTTCCTGAGCAATGCTGTAGGTGTGCCAGTCTCCAGTTCTGCCACAGCTGTGACCAGCCCAGCCATTGGCCCCACTGATGTGGTCCTAACCTGTGGTCTGATCTCAACTTTGCATTCGTAAGAGCTCCCTGGGATTTCTCGTCAGAGTTGCATGGATGTCTCTGTTCTAAATTCGCAGTAGAGACACAGGAGGAGGAAAGCTCTGTAATAAGAGAATAATCTCTTGATATCGCTAGGTTATTGAAAATAACTCTTCTTTAAAATAAAGAGGTTCACTGATTCAGGTTCCTTCCACCTGCCTTTAGGCAATCAACCGAGGCATCTAAGCAAGGAATACTGAGACGGATTCACTTTGTCTGACTTCAGGCAAACGTTGGGTGCCTAGCTCAAGCTGCCTGGTTTGAGATTTTAGATCTGTTTGCATAGTGCTTTGAGAGTTTTATTTCTGACATTTGCCTTTGGAGAGATCCTCATTCAAGCTAGTGCTTATTTGAGAAAGTTCAGCGCACTGGAATAAATTTTGACCAAAGGGTGGAAGCAACTCAAATGACCACTCAGCTTCACCAACTCTTCAGACAAGACAGTCATGTCATTAACATAATGATTTGTTTTTCATCTGTAACTACAGCCAAAAACGTTAATAATGAGTGAAAGTGGAAAGTGGTAAGAGCTTTATAGCTATGTTCTGATGCAGCATCACAAAGCATTGCTGTCAGGCAACACACACCCCTGCCACCTCTGTCATGGTTCAAGACCAAATGACAGCGTGTAGACTAAATAGACTTGGATACCACAGCATTTATTCATAGATGTATGCGGTTTTACAAATTACATTACTTCCTTGCACTGCAGCAACCATGTGATCACTCCTCCTCCCAGCTCTCACAATCCTGCTAGGGTGCAGGGATGGGTCGTGACATGCTACTGTGGCCACTTGGACTGCATTGCAGCAGCCTGAGCACCTTGTGCTGTCCCCCTAGTCATATGTCTTAGCCGGCCCCGAGTGCAAACACATCTGCCCCACCCCTACTTTTGTTGTTTAATGGTTGTGATAGGGAACTGCCCCCTTCTGTAAAACAAACCCCCTTGTCCTTGGAGGAGAAAAAAAAGGAAGATCAGATGTCCCTGTCCCAAGGGACAGGGTTCCAGGTCCCAGTCAGGAGCACATGGCTGCAGTGACCTTAGAGATCGAGAACATAGCCCTTTTCACTTGGCATCCACTTCCACTTCGGGGCAAGCCAGCTCCACCACTGCTCTCTGTGCACTTTTCTGCTCCATATCACAGCCTTGGTGGGCAGTTCTCAGAGTTTGTCTTCAATAAGTCATTACTATTGTCTAATGCACTTGCATTGTTTTCTGGATCATCCTTCTGTTCCTCCAGTTTCTGTACTTTTTCCACTAAAGTCTTGTATACAAAGGTACAACATCACACTAAGGTTGCACATTTTTCCTTGTTCCCCTTACACAGGTTGAACCCTTCCTGAAGTTCATTTCCCAGTAAGCCATGCCCAGTAAGGCAGATCAACACTGATATCCCTGCCATGCAGTGTGTGGTCCTGGAACAGGGCCACGGGGACCCAGGCCTCTTCTCCATTCTCTCTCTGGATATGGTCACTGATACGATCAGTTTGAGAAAACATGATTTCTGATCAATCTGTTAGAGTTTCTGTGGTTCTTAACACCTGGCTCTTGCCACCACTTGTTCCCAAAATCTGCCCCCCCTGGAAGGTTCTCTATGCCTTTGCAGACTTCTCAGTGATTGACATGTTCATGGTGGAGATGCTCCCCCATTCTTAAAACTAGGCTACTTCCTTTTCCTAAGGTTTTAACCCATGCCAGCTACTATAACCTCATCCAGAGAAAAGGAGGTTACAACATAAGCTTTTGAAATGAATACATTTCCAACAGAAAGTGTTTTTCCATATTCCTTTACAAATTATTGCAAAGATTTATTTATCTCACTATTAAAAAACTGGCACTGCAACTCTTGCGTGAATTTCTTAACTTGTGGTTTCAATCTTTGAATTTATTCCAACTTTTGTTTCTGTGATCATCCATCACTGCCATAGGTACCTTCTTCAACTTCTAAAACCTGCTTCTGAATAAGCTGAATATTTTCTTACATTTCTCACTATAAAAAAAAAAATTTAGAAGACTAAAATCTCTTTTGTTCCTTTCTTGGCACCTTCTAGGAAAACTGGACTGAAGCAGAACAGGTGTCTTCATTAGTGTCAAGTTTCCACCCTAGTTAGTTTCAAGAAATGAGAAGAATTTCTGAATTGTATGAAGAGATTTAATGGAGTGGAAACTACACAGAGATAATTACAAGGTGATATACAAAATTACATCTTCCTTTTTTTTTTCTTTTACACTATTTATTGAATAGAAAATCTGAGGTAGGATTATGAACCACTTATCAGTTAGATTCATGGAAAATTCAGGAAGAAAAAAGACTGCCAGGGACCAAATTTGTCCCATTTACTTAAGTCACTTTGAGGTACAACAATTAGAGAAACAGCTGGTTTAGGTTTTAAACAAACTTATACTTGAAAATATGATTTAGCCCAGGTATGTGTACGCTGCCCTCAGGAAAAAAAAATGGTTTTTTTTTGTCTGCATAAAGAAATAGAGGAAATGCACTCCTAATTTTAATTTAAATGTAGATAAAATAGATTTTCATATAAATGCCCTAACAGACTTGTCATCTCTGTCAGGATCCAAACTTATATAGATCTAGACCTGCACTATTCAGCCTTGTAGGTATCACGAGGTAATAATCCGACCCAAGTATTGTGAGCCAAGCAATTTATGTTTTTGAGATACTTCTGTAACAGTTGATCTAATAGGATATGGCATGGGCCTGAGCACTGGCATGAAGTTACCTATACTGCAAAATTGCTAGCATAGTCCCAAACATGTCTAACTATATCCCAGAAAAAGCCTGAGCCAAGGATCATTCTCAATAGCAGTTTGAAAACAGCTGATCTATTTAGAGGGTTAAGAGAGCTTAACTGTAAAGAAAACTGCTATGTGTGCCAATTAGCCTGAGGTCCAAAGAGTGCCTGGACTGTCTTATTTATTAACATAGCTATAGTCTTAATGTTGGAGTTTGCATTTGCATTTTTCTACAGACTGTTTTCTTTGACAGATCCTTCCCTCTTTTTGTACTCTGAAATAATTATAATTATTTACAACTTTTATTATAACTGTCCTGAGACAAATCTTATACTTCTCACTGGGCCTTACCTGCTATTCGATTTCATCAATATACATGGCTATGTGTGTCTTCTGAGAATTATGTCCTTATTAAGAAATGAGAAACCTAACTTCCCCATCCTTGTTCAGTATAAACAGAACTGATGTCTACTCACATAAGAATTACACTAAAGAAATACAGACAAACCCATGATCAGATAGCAAAAAAAGACCCACATTAGCAAACTAAAAAAAACATCCCACCCCTCAAAACTTACTTGAATTCTCACAGTTATAATTCTGTTGCACTGGATTTCATCACACAGTCATGACAGCCTTCTACAATTCAGTGTAGAATATGTGTTCAATTAACAAAGTTTACTTGCTATGGACTTCACTAATAGAAATCAGTTAAACCAGAAAAAAAGTTGCTTGTTTGAATCTGAGTAATATAATTCAATAATACAATATTTAAATTCTCTTTCATGAGTATCAGCAAGAGGAAAACAATTCAACCTGCAATTTAAACACTACAAGGCACTGTATAACCTACTTTTCTTTATCTTTCTTCCTCTTCCTCTTCCTCGACCTCAACCTCTTTCTTTTAATTTCCTCCTCCCTTCCTCCCTTCCTCCCTTCCTCTCTCTCTTTCTCTTTCTTTCTTCCCCTTTCACTGTTTCTTTCTTTTTTCTCAGCCTTTTGTTCTTTCTTTCTTTTTTCTTTCTTTCTCGCTCTCCTTTATCTTTTTACCTACTTCTCCCTTTCCTTTTCTCTCTCTTTCTCTTTCTGCCTTTCACTTTCACCCTCTTTTTGGTTCTCTTCTTTCTATCAGTGTCTTCTTCCTTTCTTGCCCTGCTGCTCTGCATCTCTGCCCTTCTGCAACTTGGTGAGTTTTTGCATTAGTTTGAAGCAAAAAAAAACAAACCCAGTATTCCTCCTGGGAGCTTCTCCAATACAGTCTTTTTCATTTTCCACCTCTACAAGACAGATCTGTGCTCTGTGACCAGATGAAAATGGTCTTGGGAGCTAACCTTATGTGTGCAAATAGAGAGGTGAATGTTATTGCAAGGATGCATATATTTTCACTTAAAACCCTCATAAGAAGTGGGTATTGTTCTACAGTGGCTGTCTCCAGACCTGCAGACATTGAGGTAGATTGTTGGTGAGCTACACACTAATGAAGTTGAGAATGCCAATTACTGACTTGTTAATTTCTCCTTTAACGGTGAGAAAATGTGTCCCAGGCGAGGATTTTGCACGTTAACACACGACAAACCTAGTCATGTATTTTGTTACTGAACATTGTTTCCAGTAAAGTACCTGCTCTCAAAATATGCTGTCAAATTTTAAATTACCATGAAGCTGGAGTTTCTTATTTTAAAATTGCAGGATGGTTTTGTATTAAAAATATAAAAATATCTCTCTGGGGAAATGTGGATCATTTTCCTAAAGGAACTTTTAATGAATTTAATTAGATTTCATATCCACTCTTTTACTCTGGGAACACTTGACATAACTTATAATGCAAATATTAAAAATTCCCTTTATTATGGTGGGATTACAGACTTTTCAAAGTGTGTTACATTCCTATAACCCCAAAAGACAAACCATACAAATCAGAATGGAAACAGTTCTCATTTTGGAACAGATTAAAATTCTCTTCTTTCTTCAAACACTGCAAAGATACATTGAGTTTTAGAATTTCACCCTAAAGACAGTTAAAATGAACTATCTATTATGAAGGAAAAGACAAATAATACACGGAGAACTAATGCCTGAATTTCCTATGGTGGTATCACATGTAGAGAAGGGAGGCTGATTTTGTGTCCAACAGCATCCCACTGATGGAAACTCAGATGTTCTTAGCCTGGCCTATCCTCAACACTGGCCTAACAAACATGTAGAAGTGCAACAAGAATATGGTGAGAGATGAGTTTAATTTTGGTACATGAGAATAAGTTGATTAGATTTTTGGAATCACAAATTTAGAGTTTCTTTCCTTCAGGTAGAATTCATTTCAACTGACTTACTGTGTCTGAAAATCAGACTTCTGAGGCAATCACTTCCCTTTGTAATCAATAACAAGAAATAGGCACATCTGGAGAGTGATTTATCTACCTTATCTCAAAAATCAATCTTAAAGAGGGAAGGATCAGTCCTCAAGATAATTGTTTCTTGCAGTGAAAAAAAGGAAAGTTTGTTTGGACTTAGTTGTTTAAATTCGAGTTAAAGGCACCTATGGATCACATCAGTGAACAGGACACACAAATACTTCTGTATGAAAGGTACAAATGTTTCCTACCTTCACCCATCAGTTCAAAATAGTTTCCCTAAACTATCATATAAATTCACTGAATATAAAAATAAATTACTGCCTGCTAATCTCAACCTTTCAGATGAAAGTTTTTTTTCTCCAGTTCAAAAAAAATATATTTCAGATGAAAATAAATTGCTTGCTTTATTACCTGAATTATTAGATACCTAAAATATCTCTGAATTAAAAGGGTATATTCCTATGAAAGCAGGCACTACCTGTGTGTCTTTTTAAATCCCAGATCTTTTTACCAATTTCAATTAACTGACCAAACAGTCTTCAAGGATGACTGGCGGAAGTAACACCAGTGATTATCCCATCAAGATTAAGTTTAAAAAATGGTTGGAATAAACTGTGAGGACATGTTTGATAGAGCTTTACTTAAAAATTTATAGAAAAGCTGATACACATATGAGAGGAATATGCAGTTGTTTCAAAAAAATCAGTCGTATGGAAAGATGAATATATGTATGAGGATATTTGTGTTCATAACTTAGTAAGTACAATAATGGACACCTTTAGAAGGTTTGAGGATATAAAGAATGATTTTGAATTGTCTTAAACTTTGTATGGTTTAACACTTTGCATAGTTTAACACTTTGCACAGTTTAACACTTTGCACAGTCATTTATGCCAAAGCAAAAAGGACTTAAAATAATACCAGCTAATGTAGCATTCACAGTGTTACGTGACACAAGCTGAAATTATTGGATCAAGTCCCAAGTATAGAAAATCAGCCAGATGGCTAATAACCCATACCCCCTTAATCCTTAATAAGTGCACCCCCAAAATCAGGATTGTGACAGTAGCACAAAAATACATTAATATTTTTGAAAAAGAATGCAGAAGGAAAGAGATGTAGCTGATTCTTTAATCTTGTCCTTCTTTGTTTAGGCTAATATGATCTTTGTCTTATCTGAACTGGCAAAAGTAGTATAAGCAAAGAATGATGCACTGTCAATGCCATAAGAAGTCAACATTCTTTAAAAACGTAGCAGCTGATTTTTACATGGTTCAACCTCATGAAATCAAATCATCACTAGACAAGTTTAAAAACCGGAAAATATTTTATGACCATATGTGTTTCTTTAATATGAGGGCTTTTTTTGGCAACCAGTCACTTTTCAGGAAGCTGGTAACTATGCATCATTTAGAACTCTCCCCGGCAAAAATGTGACTCTGGGTACTGAACTGTGAAAGATCCATGTGTTACCATGGCTTGGCACCCATGGAACCTAATGATGGTTCAAGAACAACAGCAGTATTTATACAGCACTCTTCACAGAGTATATCTCACCGCACTTTATAATGGGAAATAAAATAACAGAAGCAAGAAGCTAAACAAACACTCTGCCAAAAGCCCATCTGAAAGTATTGGATTTCAATCTATCCATAGCAAGAGGCAGAGCCTCAGAGTTTTTAATGATGAGAGACTTTGATTCTGGAGGTGTGGAGGTGCATAATGGGGAAGAAAAATTGCTTCCCTTCAATTGACTTTGAAAATGAGAGGCTAGACATTCCACAGACTCTGTGCTCTGCAGGGGCCAAGAAGGACAATAGAGAATTCTGAATGCATGGATACTGAAAAAAAACAAGACCCTTAGATAATGCGGGAGAAAAGATAAATAACCTGGAAATGCTTCAGGCAATCACTGTGGAAACTCCAGTTCTGGAGCAATATGCAGAACTTTTTCAGTCTTAGCAAAAAGCTTTGTGATAGCAATTTGTATTCAGGGAAGATAACACACTGATTTCCTTAAAAGTCTAGAAAAAGAAAGAGGAAGACAAAGTTGCTCAATATCACTGAGCCTGATGTTTTAAACCTGTGAATGGAGAGGAGAGAAAAGGAGAGGGCAGGAATGTGGAGGGGAGCCCATTTTTTGAAGGTGTTTATAGGAGGATTTTTGTTCCAGGTTGCTCTGGGTTCTCTGAAAATGACAGAAAGAGTTCAGCTAGAATGAAAGTTAAGGAAAAAACATATATTTACGGTGGTTTAAGATTTGTGCCATACTGAAAGAAAAAAAAAATATCCTGCAAGCTCACCCTGAAATCATAGAATCATAGAATCATAGAATCATAGAATCATAGGGTTGGAAGGGACCTCTGGAGATCATCTAGTCCAACCCCCCTGCCAGAGCAGGGTCACCTAGAGCAGGTTACACAGGAACACGTCCAGGTGGGTTTTGAATGTCTCCAGAGATGGAGACTCCACCACCTCTCTGGGCAGCCTGTTCCAGTGCTCTGCCACCCTCAGGGTAAAGAAGTTCCTCCTCATGTTTAGGTGGAACTTCCTATGTTCCAGTTTGTGCCCATTGCCTCTTGTCCTGTCCCCGGGCACCACTGAAAAGAGCCTCGCCCCATCGTCCTGACACCCACCCTTTAAGTATTTATAAGCGTTGATAAGGTCACCCCTCAGACGTCTTTTTTCCAGACTGAAGAGACCCAAATCCCTCAGCCTTTCCTCATAAGAGAGGTGTTCCAGTCCCCTAATCATCCTCGTAGCCCTCCGCTGCACCCTTTCCAGCAGTTCCCTGTCCCTCTTGAACCGGGGAGCCCAGAACTGGACACAGTACTCCAGGTGCGGTCTCACCAAGGCAGAGTAGAGGGGGAGGATGACCTCCCTTGACCTGCTGGCCACACTCTTCTTGATGCACCCCAGGATGCCATTGGCCTTCTTGGCCACAAGGGCACATTGCTGACTCATGGTCATCCTGTTGTCCACCAGGACTCCCAGGTCTCTTTCCACAGAGCTGCTCTCCAGCAGGTCAGCACCCAACCTGTACTGGTGCATGGGGTTGTTCCTCCCCAGGTGCAGCACCATACACTTGCCCTTGTTGAACTTCATAAGGTTTCTCTCTGCCCAGATCTCCAACCTGTCCAGGTCTCTCTGTATGGCGGCACAGCCTTCCGGTGTGTCAGCCACCCCACCCAGCTTGGTGTCATCAGCAAACTTGCTGAGGGTGCACTCTATCCCCTCATCCAGGTCATTGATGAATATGTTGAACAGGACTGGACCCAGTACTGACCCCTGGGGAACACCACTCGTCACTGGTCTCCAACTAGACTCTGTGCCCCTAATCACAACCCTCTGAGCTCTATCTTTCAACCAGTTTTCTATCCACCCCACTGTCCATTCATCTAACCCACACTTCCTAAGCTTCCCTATGAGGATGCTGTGGGAGACCGTGTCAAACGCCTTGCTTAAGTCAAGGTAGACCACATCTACCGCCCTCCCCTCATCTATCCATCTAGTCACGCCATTGTAGAAGGCTATCAGGTTAGTCAGACATGATTTCCCCCTGGTGAATCCATGCTGAGTACTTCTGATAGCTTTCCTTTCCTCCACGCGCCTTGAGATGACACCCAGAACGAGCTGTTCCATCATCTTTCCAGGGATGGAGGTGAGGCTGACCGGCCTGTAGTTCCCCGGCTCCTCCTTCTTGCCTTTCTTGAAGACTGGAGTGACATTGGCTTTCCTCCAGTCCGCAGGCACCTCGCCTGTTCTCCAGGACTTTTCAAAGATGATGGAGAGCGGCCCAGCAATGACTTCTGCCAGCTCCCTCAGCACTCTCGGGTGCATCCCATCAGGGCCCATGGACTTGTGAATATCTAGATGATCTAATTGGTCCCTCAATGTAGGACCTGAGTTGTTCAAATCATCTAGTTAAGGCACAAATGCCATATTTATGGTATAAGTGATTGCATATTTAAATCAAATTGAAAACACATTTTCTACTGTTTCTAGTCATTGCAATTTTACTGAAGACGAGGTCGTTTTAGCACATCAGATTAACTGAAGACCCACCCCTAATAGCTTTTCTTTTTCTTTAGGATAGCATACAGTTGTGTGATGTGATCAGGTTGTTTGCAAGTTGCAGATGGAGTAAGACTTGTTTTGGTCGTTCCCAGCAAGAGCGTGATCCCCTGGAGAATCACAATGAACAGTCATAATTTAGAGCAATACATAAATTGTTCAAATTCATGCAAATGTAGGAACACTTAGAGTTTTAAATATCAGAAGCTGTAATCAGACTCTTGGTAACTATGTTCCCAACACACACATGTGCAGAGCCATGAAGAACCTTCTCCCAGTTGTATTAGTTTTGTAAAACATAATCATCAGTACATTATTTTTATTCACAGAAAATAAACACTGGAGTCCTTAGCTTGAAAGAAGAGCTTTTACTTCATGTATTGTGATGTAGGTAACCTGCATTGATCTCAGATCTGTTAAAGACATGCCTAATAAATAATATTCTAATTGATTAATGAGTTACTACCTAAAACTAACGAGCAAAACCAAAATCACGTTTTGAAAGGCAGCAAAAATAGCATAACAATGTAAAGCAAGGTTCCCCTTTCTTCTTATTATTGACTCTTCTGCACTGTTCAGTGTGTTAAGTGAATGCTCTGTTAGAGGGGTACCTGCTAATTCCTAGTGTGTCCACCTCCCACTGACCTATTCTCATCCTGCAGTTGCTGTTCATCATTCCATTCTGACGGAATTCTCTCATGCATCATTGTCCCAATAAAACCCTCAAAAAGCTAGGTCAGGAACAATCTTAAATTATTTTAATTTCTAATGAAGCAGAGAATAAACAACACACTAGGGACTGAGAAACACTGTAACAAAGAATTGAGGTCAATGAGTTCCTAAATTTCTCTGGACCTGGACAACAATACTAAGTAAATGACAGAGCACTTGCACTGTGCAGATTTCATATAGATAGATTTTTTTCATTTTTTTCATAAGAAATTTTATAAGGGCAGTAGTAGCTTCTTGTTGGCAGTGAGTAAGATTAGGAGAAAGAATTGATGTACGTGAAAAAATTTCTAGAGACCACAGATTTGTGTGGGTGAACATATTGCGTACCTAAATGATGCATGAAACTGAGAAGAGAAATTTTTAGATGGATTTGTATTTTTGGAGTATTACACAGAAACAACACCACAGTTCAATCTATTTAAAAACTTGAGCAACACAGTAAAAGTTAGGCTCTTTTGGGTGATACTAATTTTTTGTGAAGTTTCTTTCTGATGCTGTTTATAGATAACATATAGCAGTGATCAAAACTCCAGCTGTGTCACTACTTTTTGAAGTGACAACTTAAATAGGTTACATAGATTCAGGTGAATATCTGAAGGACCAAATGAATTCTGTGGTTCTGATTCAAAACAGACAGAGAAACATAGTGAGATTATCTGCTCACATCATGTTTGTTGAATGTTAGTTTAGAAAACTGCAGTACCTACTTCTTAAACATGATGGTTCTGCTAGTTGAGACCACAGGTGACGAGATCTTTCTTCTTGTCATACAGGGTGCTATCAGGCAGTGCTCCTTCATTGCTGCACGTCCAGTAGATGCCATCATGTAACCCATCAGATATCAGTCTACAGAGATGACAGCAGCAACATGTCCTTGAGAATTTCAGATGAATTCAGTTCATTTATGCTGGATAACTGGCTGCAAGTTTTTATGCAACAAGACTTTATACAATAACTATGACTTTATCAAGCACATGTCTGTGTTGGGTTGACCTTGGCCAGCAGCTAAGCACCCACAGGGTCACTCAGTCCTTTTCTGTCCCCTTTCCCCTAGTGGGATAAGAGAGAGAATAAGAGCAAGAGCAACAAAACTCACGGGTCAAGATATAGTTTAATAAGTGAAAGAATGAGAGAAAAATATCATGCAAAGGGAATTATCCACCACCTCACACAAGCAGACTAATGTCCAGCCACCTGGACACAATGTCTGACCTATAGCCACCACGGAAGACAAAACCCTCATGTTCTTTGTCTACGCCAGTTTTTATTGCTGAACATGACATTTATATTGTATGGAATATCCCTTTGATCAATGTGGGTCAGCTGTCCTGGCTATGTCCCCACCCAGTTTCTTGTCGACCTGAGCCTACTTCCTGTGGGGCAAGAGTGAGAAAAAGAAAAAGCCCTGTGTATGGGGTTTTCATGGCAAGGTTTTGATAGAGGGGGAGCTGCAGGGGTAGCTTCTGTGAGAAAATGCCAGAAGCTGCCTCAATTCATAGAATCATAGAATAGTTTGGCTTGGAAGAGTCCTTAAAAATCATCTAGTTCCAATCCCTCTGCCATGGGCAGGAACACCTTCCACTGGACCAGGTTACTCAAAGCTCCATCCAACCTGGCCTTGGTTTGGTGTCAGATGGAGACATTCCAAGACAGACCCACCGCTGAAGAAAGCTGAGGCAATGAATGATGGTGGTGGCACCATTGAGAAAACATATTTAAGAAGGGGTAAAAACTGCTGCACAACAGCAGCTGGTAGAGAGGAGTGAGAATATGTGAGATACAAAATATATGCAGACACCAAGGTCAGTGAAGAAAGAGGGGGAGGAGGTGCTCCAGGTGCTGGAGCAGATTCCCCTGCAGCCTGTGGCGAAGGCCATGGTGAAACAGGCTGTCCCCCTGCAGCCCACAGAGGTCCACAATGGAGCTGGTGGAAGACCCCCACCTGCCAGAGCAGGTGGATTTTCCTGAAGGAAACCCATGCTGAAACAGGCTCCTGGCAGGACCTGTGGAGCCATGGAGAGAGGATCCCCTGCTGGAGAATGCTGCCAGTTTCCTGGCAGGACTTCTGACGCTGTGGGGGGACATATACTGCAGCAGTCTGTTCCTGAAGGACTGCAGCCTATGGAAAGGACCCACACTGGAGCATTTCACGAAGAATCATAGAATCATAGAATTGTTAGGGTTGGAAGGGACCTTAAAGATCATCTAGTTCCAACCCCCCCTGCCATGGGCAGGGACATCTCCCACTAGATCAGGTTGCTCAGAGCCCCAGCCAGCTTGGATTTAAAAACTTCCAGGTATGGGGCTTCCACCACCTCTCTGGGCAACCTGTTCCAGTGTCTCACCACCCTCATGGTGAAGAACTTCTTCCTAACGTCCAGTCTGAATCGACCCATCTCTAGCTCTAGAACTGCAGCCCATGGGAAGGACCCACATTGGAGAAGTTCATGGAGGACTGTCTCCAGTGGGAGAGACCCCATGATGGAGCAGGGGAAGAGTGTCAGGAGGAACGAGTGGCAGAGACAAAACGTTATGAACTGACCAAAACCCCCATTCCATTTCCCCCTGTGCTGCTTGAGGGGAAGGAGGTAGAGAAAATAAGGACTGAAGTTGAGCCTTTGAAGAAGGGAGGGGTGGAGGGAAGGTGTTTTGAGATTTTTTTTTTATTTCTCATTATCCTACTCTGAATTGATTGGTAATAAATTCATTCCCCCAAGTCAAGTCTGTTTTACCTGTTGTGGTAACTGGTAAATGACCCCCCCGTCCTTTTCTCAACCCACAATCTTTTTGTCATATCTTTCCCCTCTGTGTTTTCAATGGAAGGGGAGTGATAGAGTGGCTTGGTGGGCACCTGGCATCCACCCAAGGTCAATCGAGTTCTGACACTGTGCAAGCACAATCCAAGCAACAGACAAAATACTGGTGTGTTACCAACACCTTTTTAGTAACAAATCTAAGACACACCATCGCATGGGCTGCTGTGAGGAAAGTCAACTCCACCCCAGCCAGATCCAGTACAATAGTTCAGTGGAAAAGCAATTGCTAGCATTATGAAAATGTTATTGTTTCTAACGCAATCATATTCATAGCAAGAGAAAGTTGACTTTTCAAACACAGATATTCTAACATAAAAATTCCTGTATTCTTTCCAATGGGAACAGGACATGTGTTCCTCCACTGTATCTTGACTGCTTAATAGAGGAGACCAGCTTCAATATTTTCGACTTGAAATAATCATACTTATTCCTTATCTTTAGCTCCTTAACTTAAATATCAAGCAGTACTATTATATTATACATAGGATGAAGCACCAGTCCAGACCACTTTTTAACTCAGTGGATGATACAATGTTTCCAGACACACTGATTATAATGCAGTATCAGTGACTCCTGAATTTCTTCACAATGACATTGTAACCTTTATGAATGGTTGGCTCTTTGTGCTAATGATATAGGAAGAGAACAGATGCAGTTCTCTGGCGGTAAGAGGTGCTACTTTGGATGGTTGCTCTTTTTATGGTTTGATCCAAAATCCATTAGTGTCAGTGGAACTTCTTTCATACTGAAAGGTCAGCATGCTCCAAAGAGTTTGCAAGACTGGGCTGAATTACTAGGCCAGACGTACCTTTCAGGTTATTATGAAGAATTTTATGAGTTCTTAGTAAAAAAATTCTATAAAGTTTTATCAAAAGCCTTAGCTAAAATTGACGACCATAATCTACAAAAACACTTCTAAGATTTCTGAATTTTTCCTTCAAAATAATGTTACAGTGTTGTTAAAAATGTTTAGGAAAAAGTGATTTTTAAAAGTATTTTACTTAAGTAAATAAAACAATAGAAACTATTTTAAACATGAATAATAATGCAGTAATTCTCTGTCCAAATGCATGAAGATTTGCAATAAAGGTGTCAACCAACCTACACACAACATCATGTTATATGTCTCTTTCCTAAATTGTAATTTATCAATTTCACTTGCTTCAATTTGTGCTGTAGATTTGTTCCTCTGAACAGTCCAACCAAGGCCAGGTTAATGAAGGCAAATATAATGACTGCCAGTTACTGAAAAGCATATTTTTTTCAAGATTTCCCTCTCAAAAAAACCCCCCATGTATGGTTGCTTGCTTTGTTTAGTTATTTACGTATGTACTTATTTATTTAGATAGTTGAAATTGTGAGGCTCTGAGATCCAAATACGCAAACTATTCTATGCAATTTTCTGTTGGAATAACAAGGAGCATACGCAGTATCTGTGTTTGTATATGCCGGTAGAGGCACAGGGATACACAAAAGTGTATCCCTATTTCTAATTGTAGTAGCCAGCACTGATTTTTTAAATGGCTTAGATTGGTTTTGATTGGACACAAAAGTCACATGTTGTATGATCTGATGTTTTATTTCAGGACTGGTTGACTACAGCTCTCTATAATTAGCTTTCCAGTGTACACACTTTTTAAAATGAGCTTGTCATGAATATGCTTAATACTCAATTAAAAATGAATGTTTCTAGGAAAGCTCCCACTGATTAACTTATTCCTTAGAACAAGCATTGGAAGAATGAGAATTGAGGGTCTTAATCAAGAGAATAAAATTCTGGGGTTTTATGGTTTTCCATTGAATATTCACACTCAGTATTTTTAAGATATTTATCTATTACTACTACAAATTCTTGTTTGTTTGAGGCAGAGAAGCAAGAGAACAGAGCATGATACTGAACATCCATGAAAGCACAGGAAATATACACAATTCATCAGAATCTGTTTAAGACTAGCAAGCGTCTCAGAGTGTACTATAATAGCAAAACTTGCCAAAAGAGTACAGAAATGAATCTGAAATCCCTTTTGGCTTTAACAGACTAAATGTGCTTATTTAAGTGATTTCAGTGTTCAAAAGGAACACAATTCAAGGAAAAGTCTATTCTTAAAGATCCTTTAAGATCTTTCCATTGCATTTTCTGGCTTAGGAAAAAAGTCTGGAAACTAAATGTGCTAATGATCTTCCTTAAGTTGCTATAAATACATAAATCAAAGTACAAATGTTGTTCTTGCTTTAAGATGAAATATTTTCAGCTAAAGCCAATTATATTTGCAGTGGCTTATCACAGCAATTATATGAAGCAGCAGGCCAGTCAGTAATGACTTTTTTGTTAGGGGAGTGCTAAGAACACTTCCAGCAGAGTTCCATTACCTGGATTACAATCACAGTTTTAAATTAGGTACCAATGCAAGTAATTTAGTTTTGTTTTTGTACTTAATTGGTCATTAACTTGTTCATGCCAATAATTTTATTTCTTTGCCACTCACTCATTAAATGCTCCTGAAACATCTATCCAGAAGCATTCCTTGCTTCAAAAGAAGCAGGAATTCCTTATAAAATATTTCTATGTCTGTGTGCCACCTTCATCTCCTCGTGAACAAATCTGAATGGCAAAACATTTATTTTTCCACTGTAATAACTGTGTGCTCATTCACATAAGTCAATAGGAGCCTGGTAATTGGTATTCGTGATCAAGCAATATTTGTGTTTAGTCCAGCGTCTTGCTGCTGTCAGTGTCTAGAACCACATGCTCATAAAGAAGCTGAAATGAACAATTGTGCAGTAACTTTCCCAAGAGGGAAAATTTCTTCCTATTCCCAATGGCTACCTGTTGTTTTATGTCCTGAAATAAGATAGTTTGTAACTTTTTTTTTTTAAAGAAATAAGTCTAATTCCATGCAAATGCGAATGTTCTCATTATCCATATAAGTGTTTAATCCTTTTTAAAATTCTGCTAATCTTTAAGGCCTCAGTGATATTTTTGTGGCAATGAGCTCTCTAGGTTAATTATGCATGTGCAACAAAGTATATCCTTTTATCAGTTTTGAATTTAAATCCTGCCTATTTGCTGCTACACACAGTAACTTTATAAATCTATATTGTGCAATTTTCTGCTCCAGGCGTTTTCCTCAAGTGAGTGTATGCATGAATATAATGACTGGAGGATGCCCTAATAGTCTCTTCCCATCTTGACTTCTCTCCTCAGTTTGTTTCCCCATAAAACTGATTTTTGGATCACTGGATTTGATTTGGACCTGTGTCTAAGGTAGAAAGTGCAGACTCCTCCAAACAGCTTAGGAAGGTCAAAATGAATGATCTTTCTGGAATGAAAAGTAAACATATTTTTGAAGCCATACTCAGACCAGTCTGCTCAGACTAGGCAGTATCCAAGGATAAATAATAAAGGAAAACGTTATGTGAATATGCACATAGCCCACAATTAGTGGGGTTTTCAGTCCCTCCATAGTGACTGGACTACAAATCATTTTTTAATCTAATCTAGCCTTTGAGCTAGAAAAGCTAGGTCATTTAGTTCAGGCAATAAGGACTCACAGCTTTTACATCCAGAGGTCCAGCTGCTCCTCCCCAAGGGACATCTATCACATTTGTTAAATTTTAAATACAAGTTCAGTTATATTCAGATATATGCTGTGTCCAAATACCAAGGGGATTTGTGCAAACAGGTTTTATGTAAGAGGCACTGTTTTGAAGAATTATTAAACAACTGATTAAAATTAATGTTGTGAGCTCCTCCTGCTGACTTTTTAACATCAGCCAAATAACATTTGGATGATTAAGTAATTCTCTATTCCAGCAGAATTCTCATTGATTTGAGTTTCTTACATAGAGACTTTGTAAGGTTATTTTTCCACTCACGGTAGTTCAAAGGAAAAGATAGGGGAGAAGAAAAAGATGAAGGGACATTATTAATAAGAATAGAGCAGCAACTCTTGAGATAACAGGAAGATGAAAGTGAGATATTCAGGTACTGGAGTCTGAGAAAGAAGAAGAACGATAGAGTAAAATGTAATGGCTCCATTACATTAATAGGTCATGTAAAAACAGTTGGCCCAGTTTCTCGGAAGATAACACCAGCAGCTCACACCTGGAATCAAGCAAATGTCTTACTTGGGATCAAGTCCTGAGGAACAAACAGACTCCTGCACGACATTTCAAGATCAGTCTAATGGAAGTAGTAGGACTTTTTGCCAAGTGAAGAAGTGCTTTTGCGTTGTATCAGAAGTACCTGAAATGTTTGTTTATATTGGAATAAGGGAAACAGAAGTTTAAGGTTTTCCTTTTGTTTATTTCAGTAACATAAAAAGTTCTAGAGACTTTTAATCAGTATGACTGTGGCAATTTTTTGGTTAAGCTGAAGGGTATTGATGTTAACTTAGGAATAGACAAAAGACTGTCTTAGACAAGCTTCTCTTGAGGTAGATAGACCAAGGAAGGCTGAAATTCACAGGTACCAGTCAGAACTGCCTAGCTGTTGACTGTTTATTAAGGAAAACGAATAGTCCTGTAACTGCTGATTGAAACTGGAGATCGAAAAACTGTGTTACACGACTAAGGAATGCTGGAAAGACTGGACAAATCATGAATAAACTTAGCAATTGTAAAACATTACACTGAGAAATTCTCTGAAGAATTAATTAAGACTATGTCAAGACTGAAAACATGATGAAGATGACTGAGATTTGGATGACAGAATCATAGAAAAGTAGAGGTTGGAATGGACCACTGGACTGTATTCAGTCTTTGGAGGTTAGGACAGGATAATGGAGATTAGCAAATGGGAGAACTGGAGATAAGAAAGTGATGAAGACAATTTCCAATCCTGGTATTAATACTCATGAAGAGGGAAAAGCTGTTGCATAAGGGAATACTAGCAGACAAAGAATAGAAGTAATAGAAAATGGAAAAGTTGGAAAGGGACTTGGGGGTGTTGTTTGACAGCCAGCTGAATATGAGCCAGGCATGTGCCCAGGTGGCCAAGAAAGCCAACAGCATCCTGGACTGTATCAGGAATAGTGTGGTGAGCAAGACTAGGGAAGTGATAATTCCCCTATATTTGGCACTGGTGAGGTCACATTTCAAATACTGTGTTCAGCTTTGGGCCCCTCAGTACAAGAAAGGTATTGAGGTGCTGAAGCGTGTCCAAAGACGGGCAATGAAGCTGGTGGAGGGTATAGAGAAAAAGACTTATGGGGAATGGCTGAGGAACTGGGGTCATTTAGCTTGGAGAAAAGGAGGCTGAAGGGAGACCTTATCGCTCTCTACAACTACCTGAAAGGAGGTTGTAGAGATGTGTGTATTGGTCTCTTCTACCGAATAACAAGTGATAGGACAAGCAGAAATGGCCTCAAGTTGCTCCAGGGGAGGTTTAGATTGGGTATTAGGAAAAATTTCTTCACTGAAAGGGTTGTCAGGCGTTGGAACAGGTTGCCCAGGGAAGTGGTGGAGTCACCGTTCCTGGAGGTACTTAAAAGACATGTAGATGTGGTGCTTAGGGACACGGTTTAGTAGTGGACTTGGCAGTGCTAGGTTTAAGGTCTTTTCCAACCTAAATGATTCTATGATTCTATAAAATGGTCACAAGGAAGAAAGGAAACACCACCATTGCTGAGATCCTCGGGAATTATAATAAGATAGAGAAGGTGACCAGCTCTGTGCTAATGTAAGAAGCTTAGAAAACTGAAAGGAAGAACTTGCAATACTAATACATACTCTGTAAAGGGATAGTGGAATGGCAGCAGAAACTGAGAAGAACAACAGTCAGAACTGGAACATGTTTGAAATGCATCATCTCTTCAGAGAGACAGAAATAAAAGACAAATAGTGAGAAGTGTCACCCTATTAATAAGATCATTAGAAGTTTATACATGTAAAGCAAAGATATCAGTAAAACTAAAGAAGTCAAAGATTACTTTGGAGAAATACCACGAAAGCTATTGTACTGGGAGGAGAAAAGTTAGCTGTCTGTAAATACTTGTTGTGACTTGTCATATTTAAAAAAATAAAAACAAAAAAAAGAGAGAGAAAAAAATTCATTAAAAGGCAGTGATAAGACCCAGGCCACAACACTGTGGTGTTTCCAGCAAGGAAAAAGTCATTCAAAACTAAGCATCTATAAAGAAAAACTACTAAAGTGTTGGACGAATGAATAGTATTTCATATCTGGAAAAGATTGAAAACTTGAGTTTTATTCAAGCAAAATTTGAGGGGGAAACAACTGTTTGTAAGTATACTGAGTTAAAAATGAGGAAAATAACAAGTAGTCTACAGGACAATGTTAGAATAGGAATGAAATGGGATAGACTGCCAATTGTAGTTTGTATGAAAATCAGAATGTGTCATACAGTCATATCATCAGTGTCACCCTAGAATAAATAAATATTGTTATTGTTACTGCTATTGCTATCATTAGGCAAAAGAAACCACTCTGATTCCATTTAATTTAAAAGATTTGGGAGTTGGATTATATGAGGTGGTTTCTCCCTAAGAAAGGGTGTAGGGTTAGTGAGTTGGGAGGTCTTTAGAAATCTTGTTTGTTCAGAATCCAAGTGGGTAAGAAAACAGAAGTATGAAATGGCAGACTTGATTGTGAACAAAATCTGTAGCTAAAAAACCTACTGTCAATCATCTTAAAGGGTATTGAAAGTAATAGAAGAAAGGTCAAGAATAAAGAAGTTACTGTGCTTTTAAGCAGGAAACATGTAAAATAGTTTTACAAAGTAATTTAGATTATAATTGTATACAGGCAATTGACTTCAGTCAATGACTCCATTCAAATTCACAAACTGCACTTGGCTTACTTAATGCCTATAGGTACCTGAGAGAAGAGTCAATCACAATAAAGGATGAGAATTGTACAAGTAAAGAAAAAAAAGGAAGCTTTTTAAATCATTGATCCAAATATGGCAAGATAGTTCAAAATTTATGTTTTGGAGTAGGGCTGCAATTTCATCTAAAGAACTCCAGGCATCTGAAGAAAAACATCCAAGATTCATTTTTATGGGTTTTAGTTCTTCTTGAGTTAGCATTTTGCTTTTTTTAACTTGCGGTGCACAGTATAACTTGTGAAGGAATGCATTTTAGGACAGATGTTTCAGTCAGAGAGAAAATGGCAAGGAAAAAAACAAGCGAACATTGTCCCTGCCCTAGGGATCGGCTGGAAATAGGTCTTTCTATGGGATGGGGCATACATATTAATTTTGTTGAAAGGGTGTTGTTTGCCACTCCAAATTAATGGTGGTACTTTTGTCCTGACAAAAGAGGAGACTCCAAGGAAGGAGAGAGTAGATTTCTAGTAGAGACACACTGAATTGTCTCAGAGGCACAGTTCTGAGTACTAGGAACACACCAGCTGTTTCAGGACAAAAAACATTGCAGAATAGCTGGTTTCCCTCATGCAGATGCATAGAACATGTGAGGCTACACAGTAGTAAAAAAGAATTCCCACCTTTAGGGTTAAAGTGGGGATATGACAGAGAGTGGTCTTGCTGCAGAACATCTGTGAAAGAGGAGGTTAGATAATTTTCTTAATTTCCAGCCATTGCTGAGCAAAGAGAGGGTGAAGACATGAAGAAAGAGGAGGCTGAGAAGCTAAACTGCAGTATAACAAGCTATCACTATCTTTCTCTTACTGTCAAGAGCTGACTGCAGCTCGTTAGGTTATCATTCTTTTTTGGTGCAGGTTTGTCTTAGGTGATGTGATGCCCAATCTTTTCCTACCTAAAAATAAAGATTTGGTTGTTTGGTTTTTTTTAATTTAACAAGATCATCAAGGGTGAGCCGGGCATTGCGTAATCTATTTCTTGAATGCTCTGAAATTAAAATAAATTAATTGCAGCAACCACCGCCCTTATATTTGCAGTATTTCTGACTTTACTGGGAAAGGGCTGAAGCTAAATAACTGATGTCCATGGATTTTTTTTTAATTGAAAAACTGAATAATAGATGCTCTTCTGGGGTCTGTTTTTCACAACTAGCAGCAGGCTTATAAGAAAAGGGATGATTTTCAAGCAACCCTAAATGCAAAGCTGAACTCAGTGGATATATACATGTATATTTGGGGAAAATCAGTTCATCCACTGATTTTGGAAATTTTCTTAAGCTTTGTGCACTCCTGTAAATACTAAATAATAATAGCGCCTAATAATCAAAGAATAGTGCCAAACTCTGTGAGACAAACATGTGAAAAGAGTTCAAAATTCAAGACAGAAGAATGTGTATGTAATGGCTCAAGAGATAGTCCTTGACATTCTTTTCAAGATGTGCGTGTGACTCCTAGGCTAGGGTCTGATACTGCTTTCTGGAATTCCTGTCTTGTCGCAGTCAGAGCGAGGGTGACAGGCATTAAGTGTCTAAAGATGTTCACATATACATGAGTAGGCTTGTAGGAGGAGAAAATACTTCACCTCAGTCTCCTAAACATGTTGAACCTGTTTGCACATGTATAAACATGAAGAAATTTGTGGTGTTTTTTAAGTGCCTATTTTTTAAAAAAACATTTAATTCTATTTTTTTTCCTAAAAAACATAAGATAATTTTGAAATGTAGGGTTTAGCTTTTGTTGGTAATTATCACTATATTAATTATTTGGAATCATGGCATGACAATTTCAGCTGGTGTGGCTCCACTGAAGCCAGTAGAGCTTTTATTATTGTTTATCATTGTCAGTGCAGAACAGCTGAGGCTATGTAAGACACAGACTAATTGCCACTTAGGGGTATGTCAGGAGAGAACTGGGACCAAGCAGCCAATCCATCTGTCACAGACCACTTGAGTAAAGATTAAACTCATGGTTCTGTAACCTTTAGTTTATATTAGCAGAAATCTGTACTGGAATAAATGTTAAATAAGATTTGTGTGTGTGTGTAAACATATAATCCAGAATCAAAATACACCTCAGACCGGTTGCACAGGCTATGTGTAGAGTGTCAAAAGGAAGCGAATATCTTCATATGAATAATGAAAAATTTATGAAAAATCAAAGATTATGCTATACTTCGGGGACATTTGCCACACCCTAGTTTAAAGAGTTTAGTGAAAAATATATGCTGTAACATCTGGACTATTAAGGAAAACAGTGACTGATTGTCTTGATGCCATTACTTTTCCTTTGTCTTCACTTTCCATCATTATATGCTATTCTAACTTACTGTTTCTCTGCCAGCTTTCATCCCAACTGGTTTAAGTTTCTAGATAAAATACTCCATTCTTTATAGAAAAATTGCTTGACAATATTTTTCTTTACATTTCCTTACTATGTATATTATATCTTCCATATGCTCTGTATCCGTAATTAGAGTTTTGGAAAGCTAACCTTTTTAATAATAAATACAGTATGTCAAGGAAATGACATATGATTCAACTTAAAGATAATGAATAACTATGAATGATACTAATGGTCCCTTAATGTTAATGTCATTCTGCTAATTTAATATGGCAATTAATTTTGCTCATGAAACACATGCAGGTGCTTTGAATCATTTTTTTTTAAATCTTCATTTCCTAACTCTCTTGATAGTTTTACAAATTTAGAATTAATATTGAGTAACTTTCATAGTAATTTTTAGTTTAATATGTTATCACCATAACAACCACTTAACACTTGGAGAACAGCTTCACATTAATACTATTTATGGTTATATCCATTAATTATATTTAGGATGATTTCTGTGGGTAAACTTACTCCACTGATGGTCTTAAATTAACAAAATTATAACTCGTCTCATTTCCTACATAAATTAATGTCATGATCTGCTATGTTTGTGAGGATATTGACTTTTAGGACCTGGCAAACATCTTGAGGACCCATAATCAGTGTTGCTTTCAAATTGAAAGGGAACTGATAGATAGAACTGCTTTATGTGGGAACATATCCCATGTTGCAATTTGATAAAGAGTGTTATGTACTTGTTTAAAATGAGGTCAAATAGGCTTTTCTCTGTAGTTGGGATTCATAGCTCTTACTTACAACAGTATCATCCATTAGGCCACCAAAAGGAAAATAAGTATACAACTTCTTCAGCCTGGAGAAGAGAAAGCTCTGGGGAGACCTTATAGCAGCTTTCCAGTACCTAAAGGGGGCCTACAGGAGAGATGGGGAAGGACTCTTTATCAGGGACTGTAGCAATAGGATGAGGGGTAACGGTTTTAAACCTCAAAGAGGGGAAATTTAGATTAGCTTTTAATTAACGGTTTTAAACTGAAAGACGGGAAATTTAGATTAGATTTTAAGAAGAAATTCTTTACTCTGAGGGCGGTGAGTCAGTGGAACAAATTTCCTGGGGAAGTTGTGGATGCCCCATCCCTGGAAGTGTTCGAGGCCAGGCTGGATGGGGCTTTGAGCAGCCTGGTCTAGTGGGAGGTGTCCCTGCCCATGGCAGGGGGGTTGGAACTAGATGATCTTTAAGGTCCCTTCCAACCCAAACCATTCTGTGATTCTGTGAACTCTAATTTTAATTGGGCTTAGAAAAAATAATTGTTGCATGCACTAGTCAGATAGCATCTTCTGTTCTTTTAATCAGAAGTATAGACTAATCTCTATATGCATTTACTATCATGTGTTCACTGCATTCATTAAGTGTGTAGTGTTTAGCCAAATAAAGTGTACCTATTGCTGCACTACATAATGGAAGCTAGATATATCCCACCTGTACGTACTCATAGTCTTTTGGGTTAACACTATTGTACACACATTAACAAGGAACAAAACTGTCTTCAGAGATGGGATGACTTGGCAGCTCACTCTTTCTACACTCCATCTTACTTATTTACTGTACTCATAGCAATATCAGATAGTTAAAATTAGATAGTTATCTATATTAAGATAGATAAAAACCTTTATCCACTCATGGTAGACAAAGTGGCTGTCTCCTATTCATTTTGCATATATCATATTTGTTCGGGAGTCATCATGCTGCTCATATGGCTCTGTGGGGACACTGTTCAAAACTTGTGGCTTATTTCGTTTGTGCCAATTTTCTAAATCCTTTCTACATCACCCCAACAAAACCTTTTAGTATAGTTGAACTGAGACTAATAAGATTTGTATAGTGCTATACTAAGGCTCTTAAAATAGGAATGGACTTCTCTTTCCATAGTAAAATACCACCTCTTTTCAGCGCTTGCTTTACAGCTCATCTTGGCCTTCTTTTTAGATAAGAGTGAAAGACAAGGTTTATTTTGTTTTGTTTTCCCAGTAATCCCAGAGATTTAATTGTAAAAACGTTAGGATGAATTATACAGGAATAAGAAAACAGCTAAAGACTATTTGTTTGCAAAGACATTAAAAGAAAACAGAGTTCCAAATAGGGAGAAGGAAGGAAGGAAGGAAGGGGAAGGAAGGAAGGAAGGAAGGAAGGAAGGAAGGAAGGAAGGAAGGAAGGAAGGAAGGAAGGAAGGAAGGAAGGAAGGAAGGAAGGAAGGAAGGAAGGAAGGAAGGAAGGAAGGAAGGAAGGAAGGAAGGAAGGAAGGAAGGAAGGAAGGAAGGAAGGAAGGAAGGAAGGAAGGAAGGAGCGTTGTTAGCAATGAAAGTTTAGCTGTCAAAAATATAGCCTACTAAGTATACAGAGGAATTTGTTTTCTATCCAGGGCAGCATAATGACCACTGAAACGCAGCTAACTCAGTTAATGAGACACTTAACTACTCTTAGATTGTTCTGAAGCCTTATATATAGCATTTAGTCAGGTCTATTTCCTCTGCATTCTAATTGTGTTGCTATTAACCAAGGATTTCTGTACATCACAGAAATATTGTCAAGATTCATTTTGTAATATAAAATATTTAGGATTCATACAAGAACACCGTTTTTAAAAGATTAAATTAAAAGTTTTAGTTTTTCAACATTGAATGAAATGAAATAAAGCAATGGCTTTCACGCAGGCTGAAAAATATCTGCAGAATATTTTTCTTCTAGCAATCAGAAACATTATTTTGTTTATTTCAGGGGGGGAGGGCTGTGGGTTTTTTTTCTGGAGGGGGAGTGGTTTGGGGGTTTTTTTTTGGCTTTTTTCTTTTAATGCTTTTCTCACAGTTTTTCAGGTCTATCTGATCAAATTACTGTCCTCTCTGTACTAACATCCCCTCCTAGGACACACTTGGGCATGACTGCACTGCTCAGGGAAGCACCTGACCTGATCTCTATTGACCTGAACAAATATATTCACACAGTGTAGCAACAATTTAGCTGCATACAGCAGAGCTTATTAGCTTAAAAATAGCACTCAGTACTTCTTGTGCACCACAACTTAGGTGGTCCTGCAGTCAGAGGGTGCCAGCTCATCTGTCCAAATTGCAACCATCAAAAATATTGCTACAGAGTTTAAGCTATCTGTCTAGGATTTCTACAGTTAACAGTCCAAAATAATCTACAGAAAGAGGTGCTTCATTGTGCGCCACCCTATAGAGGTGCCTCTAACATGTGGTATTCATTTTTTGTCTCAAGTACATATCCTTCATCTTCACTGAGTGCAGGGGATGTACATGATTTACCTAGATTATTTTTGAGATATAAAGTTAGATAAGAAACTTTCAGTCATGTTATTGATTTGTCTACTACTTCTATGTTGCTTCTATCTGAGAATTCATAAGATATTGTCCGTGAATATTTTTATTGTTTTTAATATATTCACGGTATTTATTATAACATTTCTTAAAGTCAGGACACTGATTGTAACTTTGTACTGTAAAGGATCTAGTTATATTTTAGAACCTTTAATAGATAAACTGATCCTAAAAAAGCAACATCCTTAGTCATCACTGTACCTTAGATATCTTTAGAAGAGATTCCTTAACTGACAGAAGGAAACAGAAGAATTGAATTCTGTTCTACCTTATTTATTATCAAAAACTTGATTATAGGTTTAAAATCAAAAGGAGACTTGAATGTGATTTTCATATTTATGTTTCTGCTTGACTTTGAAATCTGTTATAGAAGGCACTGTGAAAGAAGTACTAGGGAGTATCACAAGGAAAAGTTACTCACTCTTCTGATTTTAAAACATTCAAACGACATAAGACAATAAACCTTTTAAAAAACAAAACAAAACAAAACAAAAAAAAATCAAACCTGAAAGAATACTTATTTAATACTGAGATAATATAAGCTTGAACAAACATGCGTTCAAAATGAAATATCTGAGTGGTGTCCCCAAGTGCTAAAGTCTGCTTAAAATCTTTGCAGATTTGTGACTATGCTAGATGATTTCTTTATTATTTATATTACCGGACAGTGTATTTGTAAATTTTCTTCATTGTTGTGCCTGCATTTTCATGGTAACATCATTTATTTAGCACAGATATGAAAGATCTCATACACGTGGAGGCATGACATAATTTCCTGTAGTATGGAGACTATAATTGAAGAATTTCAAGTAATTGGCTTAAGGAAAAAAAAAGGATCCAACAGGTTTGACAAGCTTTTGTCTTTAGAGCCATTAGTGGCCTATGATATATTAAGAACAACCTGAGTTGCAGGCCAACTGCTCATATCACAGTCTTTAACAATGAGACCATATCTGGATCACATGTAACCCCACCCTCTCACCTTTGCTTTTTATCTGTAAAAGCTCCAGGAGAAGAAAAAATGGAAAAAAGAAAGGAAGCCATCAACTCTGGACTTAGACTAGTACTTTTTCATCATGGCCATACGCAAACAATAAAGTGTTCAGTAAGGCAGATGAACGGAAAGTTGGTGGAAGACACCACCCTCAACCCCCCCACCCCACCCCCAGTCAGACTTTGATTTTAATGTGGATATGTTCTCTTCATGAAAATGAGGAAAAAAAAAATAATCAAGGGATGTGGTATTTATTTGCACAAAAGATTCCTGGTGTATTTGTAAGGAAAAGAAAGGAGACAGAGGAAGATGTGTGGTGGGATATGTTAAAAAACTTGATTGAGAGGGAGACATTCATCACTTACTCAAAGGTGAGATTTTTACACTAACAAGGATGTTAGTCTTATCTGGGGAGTGTCTCAAACCACATCTCCTGCTATATGGTGGAGTATCCCCCTGGAAGACATATACAGGAATGAGAAATCATCAGAATGACAGTCTTTGATTTGCTGTTAATAAAGACAGCTTACATTGGAGATACATTTCTTCAGTAAATTTCATTCCAATCAACTGAGATATCTGGGTCTAATGTTTGAATTGTAGTTAACAAAAATCTCTTCATATTATTGGAAAGAAACAGACCATTCGGAGGTTGTGACATCCCATTTTAAGAGATATTAAAGGTAACATGAGTCATCTTCAGACGGTGTTTGTACTGATAGTTTAACCAAAATTAATTATTGTAGACCAGATTATTGCTTTTTGGTTCTCTATGGTTACTTGAGGTAAAACCTTTATTAGATGTTTATCCATCTGAACAAGAGTCCTAATGATTCTCCTACTATTTATCTCTGTATCAATAATTACTTAATAATTTTAGATGACATGGAATAGATTCAGAAAAATCTGTTCAGAAGAAAAGAGCAATTCAGAACAAAACCCTTTTGCACTGTTTTCTTGCATGTGGGTTAGAACTCTATTGTGAAAAAAAGTGATTTTGGCTCTTCTGCAGATGATATCTATCTGTCATCTTGACATATCTTCAGAGAAAACCTTAACTTGTAAATCTACGTAACATAGCAAACCCCAGATTTTTTTAGTTTCCGGGAACTTTAAATTAGTGATTCTTTTTTGTGTCTGGAAAAAGGCTGTGGGACCTTAGTATGGTTGAGCCACTTATTTATTTCTATTTGTTCTAATTTCCTTTCTGATTTGGGGAAAGGGGAGGAGGAACATACGATGTCATATGCAACACAGCATTTCAAATGTGGCAAGTGACAGCAAATAGCGCTATGGTCTGAGTTCAGAATATTCCCTTGGACTAAATTTTTGCTAACTGTTCCTGCTGTTATTTTCCCATAATTTTAATGATTACGTCTCAGCCAGGAATAATACAATACACCAGCAGAATAATATTTTATTTTTTTTAATGTTATTTCTTGCAATGATGCAAAATATCGCCTGACGGAATACTATGGGGCACTGGGGCTAGTTTTGGCAAAGCAGACAAAACTAATCTTGGAAATAGTTGAGAAGTGTCTCTGAAAGGAAGGCTAGTATCAGAGGTAAATGATAATTTGCTTCATTTTTTTTCCAGAAAGTCATTCCTGCCTTCTGTTTTACTTACATATTCATATTCATTCTTATTTCATAATCGAATGATAAAAGTGGACTTATTTTTATTCAGAAAATATTAAATATTTCATGATGTAATCAAAGCATCAATTTCAGGGGGGTAATCAAGCCAGTGGAACAACAGTGGACGTTTCAGTGTGTTTTGAATATCTAGGTTTTTTTAGTGTTTCCAAATCACATGATTTTTAGAAAAAAAAGTTAGTTCCTTCACTCAGTTGTTTTGAGCTGAACATGAAATACTTCTCTAACACCGACCAAAGCAAAGGGCTTTATTTGGTTATGAAGTTATGTGCCCTGATTTCCCTGTATCATACATACTTTCAAGAAATATTATTTGAAGATTTACAGTTGTTCTCCCTATCAGTTTTACTTTTTCTATGCTGAGAAACTGTAAGGTTTTAACACATGTTTTTATACTGAAATACGTTCAGCAGATAATTAGATACTATTTGGCAAGAATTTCTGCTCTGAAGCTATGCTATTAGGACTGCAGGCTTTCATTTGGTTTAACTGCATCACTGCTTCTATAAAAGGTCAGAATGGGGGAAAACATCTCTTCTATTGCTCCACATTCCTGACACATCATTCCATTAAAAAACTGGCATGCAGGAGAATGCTGTTTTTCCATTATGAAGCAGACCTGTTGTATGACAGAGATTACAGCTAGCCAAAACACATCAGTTCCTCCAGTACGGCTTGCTGTCTGTGGACTACTTCTCATTAAGTATAAATTAATAAAGTAGCGAATGAGTTAAGGGTCTTAATGAGGGGTAATTTTTTTTTTCTTTTTCTTTTTTTTCTGATATAGTAGCAGCTAATGTCTAGACATTTGCTGTTTGGATCATATTTTCAAACCTCATAAAAATATAAAACTTAATTTTCATAATTTGATCATATCAAACATATACTTAATAGACATCTAACCATCAATAGCTGTTGTGAAAAGCACAATAAAATGAGAAAGTACTATAAAATCATGAAAGACAGCAATGCCCAAAATGAAAGCTTGAAGAGCTTTTCACTTCAAGAGAATAGTATATCTAGCATTTTAGTACTAATTATATCCTTCTGAGCACAAGAATGCTTCACGTTTTACAGCTTAGAATTCTATATAGAGAGACAGTTACCCTGAAATGTATTTTTGACCTATTAGGTCCTTCTACGACATGTCTTTGTTTACCAGCATCTGTCTTAGAATAACTTAATGAGAACCTTACAGATGATACAACCCCAGCCAGTTTATCAAATTACATTCAGAATCAGGTCAAGATGTCCTGGAAGACAAAAACCATCACGTTTCTAAGGTAATATGTATATCCACCTGTTATCTAGCATATGGTATGATTTTCATATGCTTGATGATGTCTGAGACATTTGCGTGGTGACAGCTGATACAGCAGGGTGTAAATGAATTACACCCTTCTGGAGCCATAGCTGGAGGCTAGTCAGGAGAACCTGTGGCACTGGAAATCTATTTTTGCATCCCAGTGTCATCCCTTATGCCTCCTCCAGTGCTCTGAGCTGGGCCTTTGAAAGGTGTAGATGAGTATTATTCTATTGAAGCGTCTTTATTTCAGATGAGATATTGACTGTATTTGAGAAAACTCCTATTTCACCTACTCAGTGATATGTATATCTCTAACCTTTTTCTCAAAACTCAGAGGAGAGAAATTACATGCACATTCTGAATGTAATAGGAAGAAGAAACCAAGACTGTTGGTGGGCAAGGACGGCCCTACAAAAAGAGGTTTAAATTTCAGAGGTCTGTTTGCATAAGAAGAGGGCTTGAGTTCTTCTGGAAACCCCTGTAACTTTGGATAATGTGGATAAGGATATATGGTTTAAGATTCTCAGGAATTTATCATGTTCTTCTCTTACTAGGTTTTGGATGTAGTTGGAATATGGTGGATGTTTATGCCTGGTTTGATTATATTTTCATTCTGGAGTTACTAGCTTCTTTGTATATTTTTAACTTTATTTTCTGGCTAGTATAAAAACATCAGAGAAGACATTTGATGATTTATTTACATAAAGCTGCTTTCACTATTTGAGTAGCTAGAATTTACAGATGAACTCGAAATACAATTTTAATAAAGAATTTTTATTGCTTTTTCCTTTGCCCAATAGCTGTAGGTGAATGAAATACATGTATCTAAACAAACTCATTATTTGGAGAGCAAATCCCAGCACATAGCAGCTTCATTGAAGGAAAACCAGATTTTTTTTGATATTTTGACAATCGTATATTGAAAATATACTCCTTGTACCTTAGTAATCAATCTTTCTAGGGTTTATAGTGGAGATAAAAAGGAAGGAGTTTAAACGTAGTTAAAGAGTTAATGTAAAGCACATAATTTGCCTTCCATAAATGTTTTGGGATGGAATACAATACTGTAAAAATAGCATATCTTGAAAAATGGCACCTAAAATTATATAGGTCTTCATTACTGATAATTTCCTTCAAGCAGATGCCTTTTAAGTGGTTTTACTTCGTTAGACTTTGTACAAAGTTGTTTACATTGGCTTAAATGTCTTTAGTTAATAATGGCAAGATCCTTTTGTGCACTATTGAAAGAGATACATAACTAACCTGGCACTCTGACATGCAAATGAGCAATGAAGAGTCAATAACCTTTGTGATTTCTGTAGGATGTGCATGGATAGAAGGAAATTACGTAAGGTCATTCGGAATGGAAATATCAGTAACACGTAGGCATACACTGAGGTAGTCTTTGTCACTACCTATGTGTCTAATAACTTCTATAATGAAGACTAAAGACTCATAATTCCACAGGGCCAAATCCAGACATGCAGCTGCTACATCTCCTGCAGCTTGAATTCCGCCCCACAGGTACAACTCAAAGAACCCATAAAGCTAGTTTAAATGGCTCCTTAGCCTTTGGCCACTCTTCTTCACTAGAGAAGCTGGAATTCTTTGACAATCTGTTCTACAAATTCTGGTTCTCATCTTTCATAACATCTCCTCAAACGTTCTCTCTCCCTTTCCAGGTTATGTTAGAAATTAATTCTCTTTTCTCTTCTCTGCATTTTGTCCTTTGTAACTGAATGCACAGCAAATGTGAAATGGTGCTGTAGACATTTAAACCCTTTGTCTGTTCTGAATTAGCATTTTTATGCACAATTGCATTATGTGTATAATAAGTATAGTTGTTATTGATTCTATGCTTTCCATGATTTTGCAATATGATATTATAACCTTCTAAATAGGACTTTCAAGAATCATTTACTGTCTGAATGAGAATATTCCTCTAGGAAAAATAAAGGAAAAAAAAAGCTTTTGGTTAATTCTGTAGTTTTCTTCTTTGATAAAATCAGAGCACCATGGGTCTGTTAATGTGTAGTGACACTTGGATTGCTCACATATATAGACTCTCCAGCATATCAGAACACTTTTTGGATTAGGGAATGAACAGAACTTTGAGATAGTCACGCTAGTACCAAGCCATGTGAAATCCCACCCCTCCTCCATTTCCCTCTGATGATCTGATGACCAAACTGCGTCAAGCCAAGATCTGTGGGTTGGCTAGTTCGTAATCCATTTAACATGTCCCGTGGGGATAAGATCATAGTGATCATATTTGCTTGGCAATGAGTGGGATTCCTTACAGAATCTAAAATGTATGACTTTCGAATACTACATTTGTAGCCTTATCAAAAAAAGATAACAAATTAGTTGCCAATATTCAGTGGAATAAATTATATCACTTTGATTCATTACTAATTAAATAATATAATATAGTTTATTGTTTTGCCCAGGGCTGATATCTTATTGGCAGACACAGGTTATCCTGTGTCTTTTTTAAAGTGTTAATAAAATATTAGCTTTGTTCCCATTCTATGATTTCCCCAGTGTTATAACACTAACTGAAAATCAGTGTTAATGAGCCAGTGTGCTCCTCAGCCAGCATTTTCAGAATCCTTTTAGGTAGGTTACAGAAATTGCTGGGTTTGGAAGTAGTGTTAGCAGCTGCTGTTAAAATGTCCCTTAGATACTGCTAGGATAGAAATAATTTCATCGTTGTCCTTGTAGAAGTCTATTTTATATCAATATCTTTCCTATATACAGAACAGTGAAGTTTATGAAAAAAACACTGAGCTTTTCTCCCTTAATACTGGCATTTCATTCATGTTATTAATGTAATAGACTATTTTAATTCCTTTTACTTTTAAAGTAAGAAAACACAAATGGAAAACTAGCAAGACATACAAATTTACGTACATGTGTGTCTATATATGTATATCTATCTATATACCTATATATTCATAAATATATGTAATGAACATACATATAATCTACATAAACACATGTAAGTATGCATATGAATAAAGTTAATGTATTACATGCAAATACACAGTTGCCTTCCTGTTACCTTAAATTTTGCTTAGTCTCTTTCATACATTATATAAATTTCATACCTTCAATAAATTTTTGATCTTCATTTTTCTTCATTACTCTATACTTTTTCTTTCTTTCATTTATTTAATATTTTTACATCACAGGCTGCTTTACCAATCTCTTATAAATTTTTTTTTTTATTTAAAGTATCAAATGAACACATTAAAAATCATAGCAACAGTGGTGAAGGTCATCAAATCAATTGTCTTCAACATTTCAAAATTAATATTTGAAACATGAACTTTTACACTCCTACTCTTATTTCAACTGGGTTGTTTTCAAAATTATTTTGACAAAAGATTTTCTTGACTTCATATTGTTATAAAACATATTTTTATAAAACAAATACATATGTACTATAAAAATATAAAAGCGTGACAGCTTTTGAGGTTAAGATGAAGCAATTTAGTTTTAAAAAATATGTAGTGCAAGGTTTTGAAACTCATCCACCCATGTCTAGGCACAGAAAAAAGTTTGGATCTCCAAAACACTGAATTCCGTAAAGCAAGCTGTGAGAACTTGATGAAGTTACTCAAATATTAGTACTGTTTAAAGTATGTTCTTGATAGATCCAAAACATAAATGGTTCATTTTGTGGATAAAAGCAGAATTTGAGCTAATTCTTATTTAAATAAAAGGATGTTTGTTATTCCTTAAGACTAAGTTCAGTTCTACACCCTTTATCAAGAAGGTATCTTGTCTTGGAATATCCCTTCCTCTTTTAAAGTATTCTTACTTTTTCATCCTTGGAAAATCCCAGGTATGCTATTATAATAGGAAAATCCTTCCTTCTTTTGCTGTTAATGTCTGGTAGGAATTGCTTTCCCAAGGAGAGTTATCAGCTATAGCCTGACGTCCTAGACAACTAAAGCAACTTGGCAAAGTTTTTGCATCCAGAAAATGTCTGAAGCAGCTGTAAGCTATGTCACCTCCTTCACACTAGGTAAGATCAATGATGCTGTATAATGCCAGCCAAGCGTTTTCACTGAGTGACAGGTGACAACAGTCAAATAACAACGAATATCTTGGCAAATGCACGGTAATGAAATACGTGGCAAAACTCTGAATTACTACCTTTGTATGCAATGTGATTAGTTAGGTATGTATTGTGAATACTTTGTGTCAGGATGGTGTGCCTAAGTGATAATTAAAAGATTAAATTGTGGCTCAATTGACTTTGCTGAGTGATAAGCAATTAAGCTGGTTATCAAGAAATATCCTGGGCCTATTTGGCATATGATATGGTAAGTAATGTGAATGAGTTTGGTCCAACATGTCAGATGTTACAGATTGTACGTATGGCACTTGTTTTCTTCTCTACATAAACCCTCTGGCATAATGAAATAGAAAGTATTAATTCCCAAGCATTATTAATCCGTTCCTTTACAAATAAGTGAAGGGGGGGAGGGGGGAGAAAAACAAAGGAAAAAGAAAAAGATTATTTCCCCAAGTAGATTTCTCAATATCCCTTCCAAACCTGATGCAGCATAGTCTGTAACAATGCTAAGGGTTAAAGATGTAGCAAGTGGAATGAAAAATAAGATGACAGCTAATACGGTGCAAATATAACCACTGAGAGAGTTAAAGTATTTCAGTATTTCACAGAATAGCTCCTAGAGAACTAATCCTAAAAGGAACTCTGGCGCAGTTATTTTAATTAGGACAGGAAAAGTTGGTTAGTTATCTGTACTTCTATTTTAACACATAATTTGTTTGATGAAAAAAATGCTCCCAAATCAGTTTGGGTAAAGCTAGATTCACTGAAAAATCTATGCTGAATTTGACTAATTGGTTCAGCTTAATAAAAAGGAAAAATTCCCACTTTAAATAGTTAGGCAAGTGCTTAAAAAAATGGTTTCTAGGAAATAGGAAGCATAGATTCAGGCCTTTGAGCAGCCTGCTTCAGAAAGTGGATTTGATTTGAGGTTCCCCGTATCTAAATTGAAGAGATTTTTTTTTCCAAGCACGTCCCCACTCTAAAGTAGATTCTGTATGCTTTCATTTTTCTACAATGATGGAATTAGATTTTAGATTAATTTTAATTAACATATAATAATATGTTGAAATCTTTCTCTGGGTATCTACAGATGTGTTTCAGCTCCTGCTATAGTTCATGGAGGTAGGACTCAATCTCAGTGCCCTCTGAGGCACTATAGGGTATCAAAGACATCTACACAAGCTTAGCGGGTAACAACTCAGGATTTATGATGACCTTTGACCCTTTGCAGTGGATGATGACATCAAGGAACTCCCTCCATTTTGGTGTCTACAACCCCTGAAATGGTTTTGTGGGCAAGATGTAAGCAGAAGATGCTGAAGATAGCATTCTGGTATCACTTGAAATGGCCGAAGCTAACGAAGACATGTACATATCCAGAATGTGATACCAGGACTTGTAGAAAATCTGTGCCCTTCTGGGCCAGTACTTGAAGGCAGGGGAAAGATGATCCGGGAAAAGGGATAGAAACAAAGGAGTTTGTGTGTGTGTAATAATTTTAACTGCATTATTATTCTTGATGAAAATTTTTCTGCGTGTATGTGTTCTTCCTCTCTCTGTAATAATTTATTTTGACTAAAAATGATTCTTGATCAAGACAAGTTCAGACAGAGCAGGCCTGACAAGCAGTAGTCGTCAGGTCTTACAAACTCAGTAAAGAGCTTATGGCCTGTTATTAGACTGGCAATACCATATTACATCACTACAGAATTATAGGTTGGTATGGCTGTTTCTAACTTCTTGTGCAGACACTGAAAGTTGAGCTTAATTCACCAATACTTCTGTACTGCTCTGATAATGCAGAATAAAAAAGAAATTATTATCTATCATTCCATGAAGGACCTGCATTGCTAGTTGAAGATGTTGAAGCATCCGGTCTGATGGTAGTTCTGACTTGTAGGCAGCAGGAAATAAATTACCCATATCAAACCTATGCACATTGTCAAATAACTCTCGTGCACACAGCTAAACATATTCCAGGTGTTAAGTAAACTTCAGGTTTGGAACTAAAAATTCAACCTTCTTCAAGAACAGATATCTAAAGAATATATTATTTCACTTCAGTTTGGCAAACCACAGGAGTGAGGGGCTTTTTAGTCTACATTTTCCCAGATACGTATGATGGGTAGTTTTTGGAAGGTTGTTTTCCTTGGTAGTCCCAGCACACTTTACTGAGGCAGACAGGCACAATCACATTTGTGCAACATTATATAACTGAAGGCACCAGATATATTGCAAATGAGACTCCCACTATAAAATACAGGAAAAAATTGCCTCATTCTGTTTTTTGTATGAAGAAATGAGAACACCTATAAACATCTTGAAATAACAAATTAAGAAAAATAGATTGCTTTATAAAATATTCATGCAGTCCTTTCATGGGAAGACAAGTCAGTGATTTACAGAAATTAAAAGGAATTCATACTTCTGAATAAAAAAAGATAAACTTATACATTAAGTCTCAAAATGCTTCAGTACAGAAAAATGCATCACTTTCAAAAGAGTTTGAGAAATATGTAAAATAACTATATATTATAAGAAAGAGAAACAGTCATATCTAAAAAAAATTTACTCCAAGCTACATAGTAATGAACTGAAATCTGAAGGACAAAAGTAATACTTCTTAACTCATGGCATCATAGTAAATTAGAAGAATTTGGGCTACACTTATACGGCTGTGTCTTTCATGTTGGAAATCCACTAGCTTACTACACTAATACACTCAGATCATGGAAAATCTGCTAAAAATATATATAAGAGAAAGGAAAACTTTGGAAACTGAATGATGCTTATCTTCTAAACAAAAAGTTAAGTACTCATAATAAGAATATAAAAAAAATAAAAATTGTTACTGCTTTCATGAATGTCAATTTCTAGTAAATTTACTTAGAATAGTGATAAACAGAAAGACATGAAGATCTTTTAACTCTTTTTTATTATTATTTTTTGTTTAGTGTCAATAAAAATTGGTCTAGCCAATCTTTCATTATTTTTTTCAGAAGCAAGAGTTCATAGTGGCTTCTAGCATTTCAGGCAGAAAAGGCATGAATGCAAAGAAAGGCACCTAATTGTAGTAAAAAGAAGGCCAGATGGTTCACTCCTATAATCGCTCTGAAAATAATCTGTAAAGTCTTTATATTTTAGTTCTATGTGTCTGAACATTAAAGAAAATAAGGTCACAATAAAGTCTTTCCAAGTATCACATCCTGTATCAGATGAATAGCTTCAATTTTCCCAGTGCTAGGATGAAGGGAGCAGTTACAGCAGTTCTTTGGAGATCCATAAGAGATTGGCTCTGGATGGATGAAAATGTTATTTGTGGCTTCTTGACAAACTTAAAACATTTTTGAAGTACCAAGGCCTTTTAGATTTTCTGATAGAGATTAGTTTGGTCCTTTAGATTGGTATGGATGGTTGGAACGGCCAATGGAAAAATCCAAAGAGCCACTGAAGTCTCTTCTAATATAATACGGATAGTATTATAAGGAGTTCATAAACGGATACTCGAGTTCTGTTTTTCATGCCTGTGTTTGTGAATATTGATACATTTACTGGTCTTCATAGTTCAATGAATGCTATCTCATTTCTGAGCAGCCTTTTTTAATAAAGAACAACAGCAAAAGGATGTAAAAACTTTGTCAACTTGTGTAATAATAGTTTTAAATGTTCCTCTATGAATTAATCATCCAGTCAGTGTACCTCAAAGTGTTGAATTTTCCCTTTTTATTTTTATTTATTTATTTATTTATTTATTTATTTATTTATAAAAAGGGAGATGAAATATAGAAAGTTAAGTCATTGTTTAAATACTGGATATTTTCTTGTCTTTAGCAAAGAAAATGTAACAAGATTAGCTGTACCACTCCGTCATCAAAAATAATTTGATTTATATTTTCCTACATTTATTTATGTCTTGGAGGAGTTATAAATGATGTCTTGTTATCCTTTTGAGGAAAAATCACTTTTATTCCATTTTAGTTTCCTTACTGTGCAGATACCTTATTACATGGGAGGAAAGAAGAAGAAATTTGAATGTGAGAGAGAAGCACAGGAAATGTCCTTCTACAGTCTTATCAACAAAAACCTGGACAAGAAACACTGTCTATCATCATAAACTGTAATTCTCTCATTTTATCTGGTGATGTGTTCAGGTAAAGTAATGTGTAAAGTCTAAAACATGTTTTAAAGCCTTTATTTTTTTTAACAGCCTACTGCGTAAGCCAGAACATCCTGGTGTTGCTGTGGATTTCAGAATTTCTTCCCTGCCTTAGAACTGAGCAAATATGTAGAAAAGATCTGCAGTATAAGATTAGGCCATTCTGTTAAAGTCATTAAAACTGTATTAGCTTAGAGAAAAGACATGTCTTGTGTCTGACATGCAGAAACCACCAGTGGAGAATCCCAGAGAACCCACTACAAGAACATAATAAACATTTTCTTAGAGCTTGTAGTAGTTTATGCTCCAGACACTTCCTGGTCCGGAGGAGGTGTCCTGGGATATATATTTCAGCAGATTTTTTCTTGAATAAAATTTATTTAAATTAAAAACATTAACCATCTCACCACTTAATAAACAAAAAGTGAAAGAAGACAATTTAGTGTATATGTATGGTGTAGGTAGAGTTTTTCTATCTGTGTATCTGTCTGGAAGAGAGATATTTTTTGTGTTTTGAAGCACCACAGAAGGAGAAAAGAACAAAAAGATAAAATCAGCATGTATGTGACCAAACCTTTTTTCAACAACACATTATGGATAAGCACCAGTCATTCAGGTTTGGTATCCAGCGCATTCACAAATAAGTTTAAATTTAAAGAATAACGTTTCAGGTAAGTATGGAAAAAAAGAGATTTCTGTAACCAGTTAGAAGTCAGTCAATAAGGCAAAAACAAGAGCTCACAGCTTTTCTCCATATATCTCAGAGGAACAATGCTAAAGCCCCACACAAAGAACTTCATGAAAAAGGAGAATTCTGTATTCATCTAATTCTTCACTGCTAAAGAAGCTATTGAGATGAAAGACTATTATCTTGTACAGTATGCATGATTTACCTGTATGCTAAATTTCTGTGGGGTTTTGTTCATTGTTTTTTTTTTTTTCAGTTTTCTAAACAATTACTTTAATAGAAATATTTACAATTCAAATTTCTCTTTTCATCATTTTTTCACTTTAGGGTGAATTTTTTCAACATACAAATCAATAATTCAGAACTTGCTAGAGACTGAAATAAAGATTTGATAAACAAGAAAAAATAAGGTAGCTTCTGGATACAGGTGACTTTTTTCAGCTTCTGGCTCCCATGAATATCACAATAACTCAAAATAGCACTTTAAAATATTAATTGCATTTGCTACTGCTTTTACACCTTACACTTTTTTTTCTATGAACCTAAATTTACTTTCGAGATCTTCTTTCTGTTTAGAACAGCATATTCATCCTGACTAAGACTATTAAAAATTGAATCAAACAGCTAATTGCCACATATTTGGCTAATTGACAAAATGAATGGATGATTGCAAAAGCAGATAAATGTGTCATGAACTTTCCAAAAGGGCTTGTCCACTTAGCCATCAATGGAATGGATGAAAGGTGCTCAGAAATCAGCCTGTAGCTGGACTAATCATGTCTAACTCTGACCTCCTAAAGGGAGGACGTCTGTAGTCAATGATGAAACACAAGTGTCTAACGTCCGTGGGATGATTGACCATTATGAAAGGGCTCTTATTATGGACTGAATAACTCTAAAATCTCTCTTTCCTGTACTCTTTATTCTCTCTACGATTGACCGTCTAACCATGGTGGACCTCTGTTGCCTAAACATAAGTGTCAGGTGCCACATCAAATCTGCTGGACTATCTAAAATGTTCACAGAAGGCTAGAAGGAGGCCTTTGAGAGATACCTTTCTGGAGAATCACACAGAATCACAGAAACTTCAGAGTTGGAAGGGACCTCTAGAGATCATCTAGTCCAACTCCCCTGCTAAAGCAGGATTGCCTAGAGCACATCACTCAGGACTGCATCCAGGCAGGTCTTGAAAATCTCCAGAGAAGGGGACTCCACAACCTCCCTGGGCAGCCTGTTCCAGCGCTCTGTCACCCTCACCGTAAAGAAGTTTTTTCTCATATTTGATCGGAACTTCCTATGTTCCAACTTGTGCCCGTTGCCCCTCGCCCTGTCACTGGGAACCAATGAAAAGGGTCTGGCACCATCCTCCTTCAACCCTCCCTTTAGATACTTGTATGCCATAATAAGGTCTCCCCTCAGCCTTCTCTTCTCCAGGCTAAAGAGTCCCAGCTCTCTCAGCCTTTCCTCATAAGGGAGATGCTCCAGTCCCTCGATCATCTTAGATGCCCTACGCTGGACTCTCTCCAGTAGTTCCCTGTCCCTCTTGAACTGGGGAGCCCAAAACTGGATGCAGTATTCCAGTTGTGGCCTCACGAGTGCAGAGTAGAGGGGGAGAATGACCTCCTTCGACCTACTGGCCACACTCTTCCCTGTGCAGCCCAGGATTCCATTGGCCTTTTTGGCAACAAGGGCACATTGTTGGCTCATGGATAATTTACTGTCTACCAGGACCCCCAGATCCTTCTCCTCAGAACTACTTCCCAGCAGGTCCACCCCTAACCTGTACTGGTGCTTAGCATTCTTCCTCCCCAGGTGCAGGACCTTGCACTTGCTTTTGTTGAACCTCATTAGGTTCTTCTCTGCCCAGCTCTCCAGCCTGTCCAGGTCATGCTGGATGGCAGCACGGCCCTCCAGAGTGCCAGCCACTCCACTCAGTTTGGTATCATCAGCGAACTTGCTGAGGATACACTCTGTCCCATCATCCAAGTCATTAATGAATGTACTGACCAAAATTGGACCGAGTATTGACCCCTGGGGGACACCACTGGTTACAGGCCTCCAACTAGACTCTATGCCGCTGATCACAACCCTCTGAGTTCTGCCACACAGAAGAGAGGCAGCAGGAAGCCAGCCGAAATATGTTACATCAATTCAAATGGCTCCAGGCACTTAAATTAAGGAGAGGGATTCAGCTCCAGATTACAGGCACTTTTGGATACTATATCTGAGCTCCTATGTAGTCAATGGATCTACAATCAATATATGGCACTTGATTCAGTTGCATTCACATGGACATCTATTGTCATTTGAAATGCCTGGTGGTATCCTGACTTGCCTATATGCATGGATGTTTTATGTGTAATTTCCAGCCCTCTTTGGATATCTTGGATGTACCAGCACTGTTGAAACTGCATCAGAAGTCTAAGGTCAGTAGTTGAGTAGTCTCTCATAACAAACAGCAGCCTAATATACCTTCAAATACAACCTTAGACTTAAAATTTATATTTATGTCTATTAATACATGGATATATTTCAAATGGTGTTGACCCTTAAAAGACTCCCATAGCTTCAACTGAAGAAACTTAGTGTTCAGTATTTTTGAAAATTGGAAAAAGCTAATACATTGTACAATGATGAAGACAAACTCTGTTAATAATTATCTTGTAAAACACTCAGCCACGTTTGGGCAGTGTATAAAGAGTAGTATTTTAATTTCCTAAGGGCAAATCAGCAAAACTTGTCTCAAATATCTTCATGACTAACCCTTGAAAATTCTTCCTCTTGTCAATATTCTGCTAATTCTTTCTGAATGATGGCATTTCTCCAGCAAAATCTACATGCCATTTTGCAGGCAGATGCAGGCTTTTCTCTCTGAGTTTCAAGGCAGAGAGATTCCAGCCACTTCCCAGAATGGGTAGTTGCAGTTACTAGGTCTATAGAATGATGTAGAAAGCCACTGTGTCAGCAGTAGGAGGCTCATAACATTTTCTTTAGAGATGGGGGAGACCTTAGTGATTGTGATGACTGGGTCCAGTGATAGTGGTTTAACCCCAGGCAGCAACTAGGACCACGCAGCTGCTCACTGACTCCCCCCACAATGGGATGGGGAAGAGAATTGGAAGAGTAAACATGAGAAAACTTGTGCATTGAGATAAAGACAGTTTAATAAGTAAAGTAAAAGCCATTTATGCAAGTAAAGCAAAACAAGGAATTCATTCACTACTTCCCATCGGCAGGCAGGTGTTCAGCCATCTCCAGGAAAGCAGGGCTCCATCATGCATAACAGTTACTTGGGAAGACAAATGCCATCACTCCGAACGTCCCCCCTCCCTCCTTCTTTCTCCAGCTTTACATACTGAGCATTACATCATACGGCATGGAATATTCCTTTGGTCAGTCGCGGTCAGCTGCCGGCTGTGTCTCCTCCCAGGTTTTCATGCACTCCTGGCCTGCCCACTGGCAGGGCAGTATGAGAGGCAGAGAAGACTTTGACTGCTTAGCAACAATCAAAAACATTATCAACAGTATTCCCATTCCAAACCCAAAACATAGCACTGTACTATTCACTAGTAAGAAAGACAACTTTATCCCAGCTGAAACCATGACATCCGGTAATAAAATCTCTTTGACATTGTTATTTCTATAGGTTTAGTCTGACCCAAACTTCTAACCCCACATCAGTGCTTGCCTTTCTACATTCATGCAATCAAAATGTTGAGATATCCACTCCCAGCCATAGAAACTGAATGAGGACTTGTGTTTTTTTTCTTTTCTGTCTGCAAAATAGTTTTTCAACAGATCGCTACATTGAAGCAATCAGAAGCTTTAAATATTTATTGTTTTTTTGTAAAAAAAAATAATTATTTAACATGACTTTATGTATCCCCTATCAACGTTTTAAGAAATCTTATGCACTGATGGTGTTACCGTGCAAAATTAATTATTTGAAAAATGGTACAACACTTCCAGCTGTTGTGTCAAAAAAGCAAAAGCAAAACAAAGCTACATTCACAAATCCTTTGTTTTGAGCAGTAATTCTACAGAACAACATGGAAAAAAATGCAGACAGATACATTATTCTTTATCATCTGCATGTAATGCATTGGGTTAGCAAGATTTTTTTTTTCTATATTAATGTCATGTACCTGCATGGTAGGCCTCAGGACTTTTCCCTGTGACATTAGCTGAATAGCTGAGAGGAACAAGCTTGTTCAAGTGAAAAAGGGAAAACACATTATGACTTATCTTTTCTTCTCTCAATCTTTCACAATGTTCTGACCGAAGACAAAGTGTGAAGAACAGACACACTGAGCATCTGAAGGAGGAGCAATACCAAAAAGAAAGAATTACAAAGGATTTTTGAGACATATTTCATTTCAATGTAACTTTGTTCTCTCCATGTTCTACCTTTTCATCTGTACCAAAAATAATAGAATTCAGTCACTCCAAGGGGAAAACAAAACAAAACAAAACAAAACAAAAGAAACAAAAACCTTTTCAAAAGCTGTCTGTAAAAATAACTTCTGTAATCCAAACTTTTGGTTAGTGCTCGTGTAAGTACATTATGCAGCATATATCAAGCATGCACAGTTCTAGAAAAGACCCTATCAACTTTAAGCTATCCTTTTATGGCTCAGACAGATTTTAAGAGAATGCCTATTAGATTGGTTAGTTTCCCAGAAACAGATGTATCCCTCAATATTCCCATTTGATTTTCTTATAAAGGAGACACTCACCCCACAGATGTGAAAGATTGTGCATATGGAATTATTTCACATAATGTGAAAAAAGAAAGGAAAAGATCGCATCATTATCCAAATAGTTACATATAGTAAACCAATGAACAGTAGTGGAGCATATATATATATGTATATAGCTATGTAACATAGCTTTCACCACTGTGAAATCCTTGTAATACTGAAAAACTAAAAAAATATATAATTCATAAATGTACACATACAATATATTGTTTATTTAGCACCCGTCAAAGGCTAACTTCGCTAGCGTAGAAGCCAAATAACCTCATTATGCGTTCTAAATTTTCTCTCCAGCCAAATCCTTTCTATGGCGGTATATATGTATACAAAAGTGGGTAAACTGACACATTTAATGATATGAATCATGTTAAAAAATGGTAAGACTATAGTGCCTAAGCTGAAAATGGTAAATTTCATTTTCCTGTTTTTATTCTCATCTACTATATGGCCTCTTTACCTTACTGTAAAGAGCTAAGGTAATTGATTTTACAACTACTCCTAAATTGACATAGGCATAACTCCAGTCCTGAACATCTGATGCAGACATAAAGTGGATATACAACATTTCCAAGAATGGACCAAAGGTTTGTTAAATGTGTACACTCCTTGCAAAGAGTGAAAATTTAAAAGGTACCTTCTGAAATTATTGCCTGCATTAGTGTGGATAAATTTAGCTTTAAGCTGATGAGACTTATAAAATAGAGAAACTAATATTAACTCTAATACTGTTATGCATAACAGTGGAATTAAAAACTGAACCTTGATGCACCAAACAGAGCTGTTATTTTTGCCACAGAAGAGTTCATGGACTGATAAACATCTATTTAACAACAATTAGAATTTAAAATGTCTCTAAATGACAAAGGTCCTGTTCTCAATTTTGGAATTTAGTTTACACTGAAGTATAATTTACTACTCTATTGCTTGTGTCCAGATATGGAGGAAATTAATATAGATTTGATAGGGATTTTTGAAAGACTGAGAGTGTGTTTCCCACAGCAATGAAAGGAACTGCTGACATTTGGCTGATGTGATTACTGGTGTTTGGATTTTATTGTGCATATTTACCATGCATAATGTTAGTGCAGCTATAGTCATTCCTAAGTGTCATTTTATCTTTTAAAATGGAAGTAAAAAAATAAATAAAAGAAATTATCCTGTTAAATTAGAAATGTATTGTTTTCTAAAAGTAAGGGATTAACCAAATTTAAAAATGCCATGGAAGATGAAAGGTGGTTAAAGGACTCTAGATATAGCCCCTTGTTGAAGGAAGTTCTGTTGCTAAGCAACAAAGCCCACAAAGTGTTAGGTTCATAAAATGCTGATTAATTAATATACTTAGTAGATAGTGAACAAAGCCATGAATTGTACTTGGAAGGTTATGTTGAAGAAGCAGATGAAACATTTCAGGTATCAGCTTCACTATTCACACAAAATTGGAGACCATGATCAAACTTTCATTTTTTCCAGTGGGAAGCTAAAAGCTGGACATTGATGCAAATTTCAGTCTAAACGTGTCTATGTTGAATAGCCAATATTATGAAGGCTTACTATCTTACTGTGAAAGATAAATCCAGCTGATGTGTTATGAGAAATAAATGGTCACAAGAATTGCTAAGAACCTAATTAGGAATATACTACCTGATTTTTGATTATAAATCAAATAAGAAAACTAAATGAATGTTGCATTTTTATATATTTGTTTCATATTCTGGTGCTGAACCAAGTTGAGACTGCTGGAGAACAGATGAATGTCTCATATTGTAATTTAATTGACTAATTACAGAAACATCATAAAAGCTTCAACCACGTAGGAGAAACTTAAATTGAGAGATCACGAAAGATTAAAAAAAAAATAGATCTTGGAAAAGAGAGGCTTTACAGTGTCAAAAGGCACACAGGATCATGCAAAATTGATCAAGGAAGCCTTATTAGAAATCCTGTAAAGAAGTGTGATTCTCCTAAAGCTTTGTGGCAGAGCAAGGCCCATAATGTCAGAAGGAAGAACACGGAAACCAAAAAAATCCATAACAAACATAATTGTTAGTAAGGAGAATAATTAAAAAAACAAAATGTGAGTAGCCCAGAACATTTTGAACATGAAAATAACAATGGACACCAAGAAACCTTTCCTTGATTGAGATATGACTGCCTCAGGTATATGTATCTGAAAAAGAAAAAAAACTAACAAAAACTTATAGAAAGAAAACCGTGTTCAGCTACACTAGTGGCCTTTATAGTTTGTGCTGTGCAAGTTTAGAAAACACTGGCAGTTCTTAATCTCTTGGGGAATTTCAGAAACTGAGCCAAATACCTGTTGAGCTAAGTGGTTTGAGTTATGACATTTTGGGGCAAAGAATTAGACTCTGGATGTTATTAGACAGTTATCCCCTGATCTGAGGTCAAAGAAGGAAATATAAAACATGCCTAAGAATTTTCAGAGAGCTAGATAATAATTCAGAGAGCTAGATAATAATAATAATTGCCCTACCTTATATATACCAATATTTAATGTATCTTCACAACATTCACTAAATCTTACCATCGATTTCAGCAGGCATTAGCTTAGATGTTTTTTACTTATGTTGTCTTCTTCAAAACAATGTTGAATTAAAATGAGCTTATGACTGTATATGTCTATGAGTAGATTATTTACTATGTTTTTTATTTTACGTAATATTGCAATGCTGTGTGCTAAATCCTATCAGATCAATTATTTTATTTTGCCATCTAAGTAAGTGTAAAGCTCTTCTGATGTAGGAAACAAATATTCACTCTATTTCTAGAATTTGATTTTAGCTAACCAACCTGAAATTCACCTGACAATCATGGACTCTGTGTGAAATATGGTTGGGTTAATTAGCCACTTAATAAAACAGTGTTTCTTTCCTTCAATTCTTTTTCTTGATGTTGAGATGTTCTTAACGTTGCAATTTGGGGAACAATTCTGGACATCAGGACATGGATTTGTGAATCCCTGAGTGTATGAAGCTGACAAAGCACAGTACTCTGTGAAGGTAAGTGAGCTTGTGATGAGAGGGGAAGGCATAGGTTCTGCTAGGGAAATAATCTTTCTACACTGAAATACCTTTATTTTCCCGTGACCAGAAAAACAATCCACTAATACTGTTGAATTACACCTGCTATTTGAGTATGTGTCTCTATCATGTTGCTTTCTCACCTTTATCTGCTTCTATTACAGATTATGTTTCCTACTAGAGATATTTTATTATTGGAGGAATCATTCTCAGCCATTTTCTGGTTTATAAAATGGCTTTAAACATTCATGGGAGAGGACCGATTTTATCTTTGTGTCAAATGTATGTGAATGGATTCCTTTAGGTGCTTGGTGCTCTTAGAATTAGATACTTAGCTGTAATAAACTTTGAAGGGGAACTGGAAGACTGACTGATTTAAATCCTTCTGAAAATTAAGTAACATATCTAAAATAACATGAAAATGCTATTTTCATTCTTTATAAATTATTTTAACTTGTTTGTCTAAATTAACAACTTTAATGGAGATGGCCTCAACGAAATTATCTTAAGAGAGCAAACCAGAACCTTTGCGGACACTTTAAACTGTACTTTTCCCACTCTATAGGAATATCCTGAATATCGTGCATTGGCTTAAAAGCAAACTACAGCTATAGCATCAGCTGAATTGGCTGTTTCCAACTCACCAGAACTCTGTTTATTATGTGCTTGAGAGACTTGGGAGCTGAAGGGTGGCGGGGCAGGAAGGGGGGATAGCTGTGCATGGAAGGCAAACATGAGATAAGCGAAGTTTGTATTCCCTTTCATTCAAATCTGTGCCCTAGTTGCTTTGCCCCTTTTGAAATAACCTCACACTGCTCAGTTCTACAATCCTTACACCTGCTGAGTAGCACTTGGTCGTGAGAGAAGGCTCCTGGGTATCAATGAGACTACTCAGAAGAACAGCAGTACTCGGGCTGGGTAGGAGCTACAGAATCAAAACCACAAGAACAAGTACTGAAAGTTGTGCTGTTAAAGCAATTAGAGCTGAAAGCAGGATAGTTCCCCTTCCGGGATTTCAGTGTGAAAATTAAGGTCTAATAACATCCATTTTCATGATAACATCCATGTTGACTTGATGAGCCGGTCACAAGTAAGGTAGGCAAGACATGATCGAAAAAAAGGAAGACTAATGATAAGGCTAGGAGAACACAATGGCATATATTGCCCTGAAGCTTCTGGGAGGAAGGACACTATTGAGTGTATCAAGCAGTATGCTCTCACTACAGTTTTAATAAATAGTACTGCTTTGTAAACATCCTTTATGAGATGAAAAATAAACTGTGAATAGGGTGATGCTTCCTTTCTGGGGTATATCTCCTTACTGGTTCCATTTTTTTATTAACGTATCCGACACTCCACAGTGTATATTAATAACATAATATAGCAATTAAATACTTATTAAATAATTACTTATTCTTTCTGTGTTGTTAAACAATATTGACCTCACTTCTTATTAGTAACTTTAATATACTGTCTTGTGTTGCATATTTATTAGTATTTCATAAACTGAGAAAGCTGAAAAAAACACAAGGTCCATAGGACTTGATGTTAGAAATATCACTAGCTTTGACAGTGAAGTTTTACAAGACATTGCCTTTTTTTTTATACTGACATTGCTGTTTTTATATATATATATATATAATATAGATATACATTTGCAGAACTTAAAATATATTCAAAGACTGGTCCTCATTTTACTAAGCTGTGTAAAAGTAGGTGGTAAAAAGAACTTGTTTCGAAGTTTGGAAGCAGAAGGTTTAACGTTCCAATTCTGCTATGGAAGCAACAGAAATAGACGACAATATCATATCGTGGTAACAAAGTCCAGAAAAGCCAATAATAATGATTTTGGATCATATGTTACCAATGTATCAGCTCTTGCTTTCTGATTAAATGTGTGAGAATCTATATCTAAGCAGCATATTTTTGCAAATGTAACTTCTTTCAATAAATCAGTGAGTGTTTGGTGGACATTTTGTTATGCGAACCAAGTAGAAACTTAGAAAGGGAGAACAATATGTTAAAAGAAATTTGTTCTGAAAAAGGAATGCTTTGATACTAGAGACAAGCAGCACAGCAGGAGCTTAAACAAATGAAAGCAACCTTGGTGTTTGCTATTCTTCTCTGGTGACAGCTTTGTGGAGGGCATCTAGCTGTTAGAGAGCAATTTAAGAGAAGGATCTGGCAGCATGTAGCATCGTGGTATCACAACAAAGGAAGAAAATGAGATCTTGTTCTTTTTTTTCCAAGAAATTCACACTGATAGTCTCTCCTTTCTATGTAGAATGTATTCATTTGGTGCATGTGTGTGGTGCTGTGGGGGGATGTTTTTGCAGTAGTATGCATTAAACTTACACTCAAGAGATGCTCCTTCCCTCCTAGAATTCTTTGTATTGGTTTGTTTTTTCCGGAGTCACTCAATAAAGAGTTTGTGGTTGGAAAGATTGAAAAGGAGAGAGACATTCCCCAGTGAGGATAAGTAGCTTCAGAAGCAGAGACATAATGTTCCTTCTTTTTCCCCTCAGGCAAGAAACAGTGGATGACTCAGGGGAAATGGTGGAAATGTGGACACACTTCTTACTGGAACACTAATAACATTCTCCCATTTTGCATCACTCATTTGCTTGATGACAATTGTTGTTTCCCCTCACGTGTTGCCAATCCTTCCTCTACACAGGGGACATAATATAATTCCCTGCAAGAAGCAGCTTTTTTTGAGAAATAGTAAGAATTAAATTTCTTCTCACCTCACAGTTTTTCATACGGTACCTTTCCAAGGTCTTTGCCACCAGGGACCTCTAACATAATGCAATGCAGCGGTGACTTTCTTCCCTCTGTTTCTTTCTGCAATAATGTTACAAGTATGCTGCTTTGCTGCCTGAACTTTCACGTTTTTCTTTCTTTTCTTTTCTTCCTTGATTTCCTTCCTAGATTGTTAGCAGCCGGGGTCACACTGCCTGAAGAATCATTAATCCTGAGCAAATACATCTTTCCTTCAATAACAGATATCCCTTTCCCATTTCTACGTTACATTTAGAAAAAGAAACATTGTTTGCAGTAAGCAAGATGCTACTTTTGTAAAAAGAAAAGAAGAAAAGCTTTTAAACAGGGCTTTATAAAAATTCAAGACATACTAACAAATATCTTCAGTGATAGTGATGCTATCGGTCCCAGTGATCCTGCTACAAGTTTGAGATAGTCCTTGAGTTTATTATAGGTATTGATTACATAACTGAGTCTCATAATGTCTTTTCATGTATCCTCTATCAAGAGTTCTTAGGCATTGCTGCTTTTTCTCTTTAATTTTGTTAACTCTGAAACAATTACAATCAAAATAATTGAGAAGAATAATATGGGCCAGCTCCAAAATTGATGGAAGACATTAAAACTTCCCTTAATTTCAGTGAGGTTGGGTTCAGGCTTTTACATTTATCTGTAAATTTTAAAGGAAATTTTAAAAAGGAGGGAAGCAACAAGATATATGCAGCTTAAACTTCAAACATTTTTCTGACATGAAAAATCTTTTTCTTTTCCATCAGAGTTCGGGGCACCCAAAACTAAAAGAAGGGAGGAAGGGAGGGAGGGAGGGAGGAAGGGAGGGAGGGAGGGAGGGAGGGAGGGAGGAAGGAAGGAAGGAAGGAAGGAAGGAAGGAAGGAAGGAAGGAAGGAAGGAAGGAAGGAAGGAAGGAAGGAAGGAAGGAAGGAAGGAAGGAAGGAAGGAAGGGAGGGAGGGAGGGAGGAAGGGAGGGAGGGAGGGAGGGAGGGAGGGAGGGAAGGAGGGAGGGAGGGAGGGAGGGAGGAAGGAAGTGGAAAATAACTTGCTGTGTTGTGTTTGTTTCCTCAAAAATGGGCAAAAGCACAAATGTGGAAGTAGCATGTTCAAATTTTGTCTCTGGAGAGAAGGTAAGAGAAGGTCTTAGTGCAAACTGGGATGCGACTGTAAATGCCATGAAAAGGAACATAGCATCTTAGGCATTGCCACGGATCTTATTCCCTGACCTCCAAACATTTTTACATTAGCAGAACTTTCACCGGAATTGCTTCTGGTCTGCAGAGAACACTGACATCCTTTCTTTTACTACAAAATACCCTGGAAGAAGGCATGATATAGTTTTAGTTGCATCATGATTTTTCTCAAATCTCTGTATGACTAATAGAATCAGAAGTAAAAGTGAACTAACTTTTTTCTTTTTTTTATTTTCCTGCAGTACTTTGCTTTACAAGATACATACTAGAAAAAAAAAAACCAAAACACTATTATTATTTTTTTTAATTGTATTCTCTTATAAAAGCCACAACACTGAGTATTAGAACTGATGAACAGGTCTATATTTAGGTAGATTTAAGTATAGTTAGGGTCTTAGATCAAGATCCTACAATAATCACGTTCAAGTTTAGACACAAGGTATAATTTCATTAAGAAACAAGACTGCTAGAAATGTTTAAAATGAAGCATTGTTGAGTTCATAGGTTAGAATTTCAAATGTTTGCTTTTTCCCTGGGGTTGTTTTATATGCATTTCTGTGTACAAAAGTAATAGTGATAAATACAAAATTAATTATTTCATTGCTCTGGAAACCAGCTGTCAGTGTTCTACTGAAATCTCAGCAAGGAAGAGAAAGTAAAAGAGTCAGAGACAAGAAAGCATGCCCACCTGCGTTTGCTCTTTTTTGGTTAGATTCAGTGTTTTTATTCACTGGAGCAGGAACAAGATAAAGATACCCATCGGAAACCATTTGACTGTTGGAACAACAAAAAAGCTGATTTAAAGAGTCCTACCTGTTTCTATTGCTATACTTTACACTCCAGATGAATCCAAATAAGTCAGGTCTGAAGCGTAAAACCACAAACTTATGCCAGTTCATGCCTTGCAAAAACAATGGTTGTGTAACTTTAAGTCATATTAATGAACATATTCGTATTAATGAACATTACCAGACTGAAGAGTAGAGGAGCTATTTTAGGTCATATTTGTATATGTTTAAGTAAAAATTCAAAATAAATAAAATATTCAGAAATAAAATTTGAGTGGCACATTGCAAAATTTCATTAGAAGGTGAATAACGTGATGCCCTCGTTTGTCTGTGGAACAGAGAATTGCTCTTGGAAGCCTATTCTTTTATCTATTTGTCCCTGTTCTGCTGCTATTTTTGCTAGTCAGGAAAAGGTTTCCAGACCATATCGTCTTCCATTTAGAAGCCTTTCTGTTGTGGGTTATAGTCAATGATTTAGCTAGGTTGTTGTAATGCTTGGCAGAGCATCCTCAGGCTTATTTCACAGCTAAGCAAGATTTTGCTAGATGGTTTCTGAATTCAGAGTCTTTTTCAGACAACTCAAGAGGGAAAAATGCTGATTCTTTGGAAAATGCTGCATTGTATTTATTGAGTTAAAAAAGCAATCTTCACTTCGGATGATGTGGATAATTTACGTAACTCAACATAGCTAAAATTTTTAAAGAAAACTGTATCTATTTTTTTTTTAACCCTTACAGTATGACTGCAAAAGGCTAACTTATATAAGTTTCTGTCTCCTCTGACATGGCATTAGCAATTATAAGCTAATGTTAATGTTTAAGCATTAATCACTTCTGATGCAGCTTTCAAAGAAAATTCAATAAGGCTCAGGCTCCTGACAGATTTGCAAAACTGACAGTGTCCAAGTAGTATATTTGATTCCAAGTCACATTTTTTGTTAGTTCTGTTCCTCAGAAGGTTCCTCAAAGACATTCCTTCTTTACATAAAGACAGTCTGATTTTGATCTAATTCATGACACACAAAATGGTTTTAAGCTAAATAAAGAATCATGTCTGTCAAGCTTCATTCAAATAAATTATCACGTTGTTAAGCCACATACTGTATTTTGTTCATTATCTACTCTCCTACATCCTGAGTGCTCTAACCATTGTGCTATAGCACAAAAGAAAGGCATCATCCTGTGGAACGGTAACTGTGAAAAAAGAAAAAATGAGATACAGTGTGCAAAAAAAGAGAAGCAAATGGAGCAAAAGGTCCCTAAATGAAGCAACAGAAAAGCTATAGAAAGAACCCTTTGTACGTTAATCCCGTCTCACTCCTTCTTACTTAGATTTACACTGCTTTTTATGTAAAGGATCATTTATGAGGGATAAAATGTATTCGCATACCTTCAGAAATAAGTTTTGAGAAAATTAAGGTAAAAATATGAATAGTTTTGCTTTGCTTTGTTTTTTTGTTTGTTTGTTTGGGTTTTTTTTTTTGTTTGTTTTCACATCCTCCCCTTAGACTATTTCTGTGGCGTAGTCCAATATTTCTTCTGGACAACAATGAAGAAAAGGATGTTTTTGCAGAATTAAAAAATCCAAACCAAGTTAAATTTAAGTTTCTTTTAGGAAAAGTCATCTTGATTGTTATACCATCTTCATCATTCTGCTTAATGCTGCAGATGACTCGGTTTATATTGTTTCACAAAGTTCTAAAATAACCCTCTCATTCAGGAACAGTTACCTGTATGCAAGACAGTCTCCAACCTTTTCGTTCACCGGAGGTATGTGAGGCCATAAGCACATCTTCATGATTGTCAGTGTTGCAGATACATCAGGGCTTCTGTAGTCTGTCCATGAGGTGGTCTGATTTCAAGCATTTCTATGTCTGTGGGTCTGACTCCAGTGAAAACCCAGGACCTTTCAGGCTAACTATTGCCACAGCCATTGAATGGAAGGTATTAGAAGTCTGAGAAGGCAACTGAAAACAAGCAAATGGACAAACAGCACGAAAACAGATTTGCATGCTCACCTGCAGAAAACAGAAAACGTACAAGACGACTGTATAGGTCATTTCATCACTAGTGTTTACACACCTACCCCAGGACTGTTTGAAAGCTTCTCCTTCTAGAAAGGATCTGCAGTCAGGAATCTGTCTAAAAGAAAGTCATTTTGGGATGTTTTTACAGTCAGTGCAGAGAAATTGGCACTGTTCAAGTATAAAACACCTCCTTCTGACATACATACATGGTTTATGCCTCAAAAAATTTCTGTGGACTATATAGTCCAGAATGCCTAATTGACCCATACAGAATGTCTAAGTAGACCACAAGGGCTTGGGGGTTTTATTTCTCTAATAAACTCATATTCAACTGAGTACATGTTTCTCAAAGTCTGGGTATTTTATGAATTCACTTATGGTGACTTAAGATAATGGTTGTGCATGTATCCTTTATCAACAGTGAGCTTTCGTTTAAGACAGACTTTTTTATTATTCTGATTTACTTAGACAGTTTTCCTGTTTAGCTACGATGGTCTAAACTCGTCTTCAAGCCTTCAAAATCAATTATGTCATGTCAGGTATAATCCTTGACCAGTTCCTCAGTAGTCTAAGGTATGTGTTTTATTCACAGTCAATGTGTCTAGAGAATGTGACAAAGTCTTTTCAGTTCCAGTGGTGTTGGCAGAAGAACAAAATCAAGTTTTAGGTCATCACTTAGTAATTTTCCTCACATTCCTGTTACTTCCTCTTTTATTGTTTTGCTTTTGTGTTAGAGTGAATGCCTTTAAGGGAATTTAGGAGTTTGCTTTGATTTATGTTAATCTATCTTGCTTAGCATTACAAAGTAGGAGTTAAACAGCATTGTTGCAAGACTATTACCAAATCTCCTTTCCATATCAGAAATAATTCTAAAGATCATAATCAATGTCAAGGTGAAAGTAACATTTACCAGGATTTATACACACACACACACACACACACAATATTTTTAATAGCTCAGAACTAAAAAAAAAAAACAACTTTGAAATTCAGTGTGTCTTCTTCCTCTTCCCTTCTTTTGGAGTCTAATTTCTTAATGTCTCAGAAGTTAACCCAAAATTCTTCATTTAGGAAATTTATTTTATTATTCTCTTTAAACAGTCTCTTTAACTTTTTTTTTTTTATTTCATTTAGTGTTGGGTTTTTTGAACAGTGCTATTCATTTCATTGCAAAAGGCACATTTTCATACATTACCAAGTCCATTTAATCACATTTATTTTTTTAGAGGAAAATTAAGTCTTAAGTAAAAATCACCATAAGGAGTAGAAAACAGAAAATTATATCGATCTTGCATATTAATGTTGTACAGTAGTTGACATCAGATGACCAATATAACTAAAATATACTGTATCTATACTAAATTAGAAGCAGTTAGTGTTTTAGGGACCTGCTTCCCATTGATTTAGTTGAGAAAAGGTTTTCTAAATGCATTTGTGGCTCTAGACTTCAATTTTTAAATGAGAATAAATTGTGTTATTATTTTATTAGGCAAAGCTGACAATATCACTGAATACATTGTGCAGTCTATGCAGCCTGCCCTACTTTTGTAATGCAGAAAGTTGCATGTAGCTGTAAATATTTTAAAAGAAATATTTACTGTTATATTACTTTTTAATGAGTTGCATTTTTTTTTTATTATTCCTAGACTATAACAGCATGGTGAGATATTTATTACAATAGGATAAATATTTCATTTTTAACATGTGCCTCTTAACTCTGTGGATTTAACTATGATGATGGGAATTCACTAGTCAGACAGGAAAAGTAAATATTCACAGATAGCTCATGGAGATACAGAGGAGGTATAATGTTGTAAGGCATATGATTAAGGTAGGAATAAGAATATAACGATATGCAGTTAAGAGGGGGAAGTCCCAAGATCAGAGAAGCTTTCATAAATATTTAGCATTTCAGCACTGTGATTATTTGAAATGACTATCTGAATTCTTTGAGAATTATCCATTTCCTACAAGGATCTGAACTTAATTTTTCTATGACCATTTTCTGACGAAATTCTGTTTGTGTTTTTTTGTGACTATTCCGATGTTCTGTCAGTCTTAAAAACATAGCTTTTCTGAACTCCATAATGTAGAATCATAGAATCATAGGGTTGGAATGGACCTCTGGAGATCATCTAGTCCAACCCCCCTACCAGAGCAGGGTCACCTGAGCAGGTTGCACAGGAACGCGTCCAGGCAAGTTTTGAATGTCTCCAGAGATGGAGACTCCACCACCTCTCTGGGCAGCCTGTTCCAGTGCTCTGCCACCCTCAGGGTAAAGAAGTTCCTCCTCATGTTTAGGTGGAACTTCCTATGCTCAAGTTTGTGCCCATTACCTCTTGTCCTGTCCCCAGGCACCACTGAAAAGAGCCTGGCCCCATCCTCCTGACACCCACCCTTGAAGTATTTACAAGTGTTGACAAGAATCCCCCCTCAGTCGTCTTTTTTCCAGACTGAAGAGACCCAAATCCCTCAGTCTTTGTTCATAAGAGAGATGTTCCAATCCCCTAATCATCTTGGTAGCCCTTTGCTGTATCCTCTCCAGCAGTTCCCTATCCTTCTTGAACCGGGGAGCCCAGAACTGGACACAGTACTCCAGATGCGGCCTCACCAAGGCAGAGTAGAGGGGGAGGATGACCTCCCTCGACCTGCTGGCCACACTCTTCTTGATGCACCCCGGGATGCAATTGGCCTTCTTGGCCACAAGGGCACATTGCTGGCTCATGGTCATCCTGCTGTCCACCAGGACTCCCAGGTCTCTTTCAGCTGAGCTGCTCTCCAACAGGTCAGCCCCCAACCTGTACTGGTGCATGGGGTTATTCCTCCCCAGGTGCAGCACCCTACACTTGCCCTTGTTGAATTTCATAAGGTTTCTCTCTGCCCAACTCTCCAGCCTGTCCAGGTCTCTCTGTATGGCGGTACAGCCTTCCGGTGTGTCAGCCACCCCTCCCAGCTTTGCGTCATCAGCAAACTTGCTGAGGGTGCACTCTATCCCCTCGTCCAGGTCATTGATGAATATATTGAAGAGGACTGGACCCAGAACTGACCCCTGGGGAACACCATTCGTCACTGACCTCCAACTAGACTCTGTGCCCCTAATCACGACCCTCTGAGCTCTGTCTTTCAACCAGTTATCTATCCACCTTACTGCCCATTCATCAAGCCCACTCTTCCTAAGCTTCCCTATGAGGATGCTGCAGGAGACCGGTCGACCACATCTACTGCACTTCCCTCATCTATCCATCCAGTCATGCCATCATAGAAGGCTGTCAGATTAGTCAGACATGAATTCCCCTTGGTTGAGTACTTCTGATAGCTTTCTTTTCCTCCACATGCCTTGAGATGACACCCAGAATGAGCTGTTCCATCATCTTTCCAGGGATGGAGGTGAGGCTGACCGGCCTGTAGTTCCCCGGTTCCTCCTTCTTGCCTTTCTTGAAGACTGGAGTGACACTGGCTTTCCTCCAGTCCTCAGGCACCTTGCCTGTTCTCCAGGACCTTTCAAAGATGATGGAGAGTGGCTCAGCAATGACTTCACCAGCTCCCTCAGCACTCTCGGGTGCATCCCATCAGGGCCCATGGACTTGTGAATATCTAATTGATCCCTCACTCGATCCTCCTCAACCCAAGGGAAGTCTTCTTCTTTCCCCGTTACTTCCCCCAGTGCCTGGGACTCCTGAGGGCTGGGCCGAGCAGTAAAGACCGAAGCAAAGAAAGTAGACATTTTCTTAATGAGTAAGTAATGTAGATGTTTCCTAATATGAGTTGCAGTTCTTGTTGGCTTGTGGAAAATTGAAGCCTATTTGTTTGTTCCATAGGTAGAGGGTTCAGGGTTCACTGTTGCCCTGTTTCACTCCATTTCACTGTTCTGTACAGTCCACTAAAAATGACATAAAACCAAAGCTGCTTGCTATGAGCTAGATTTCCTACCTACTGCTTAAAACTCTCAAAGTTCCTTCATATGTAATTTCTTCAAATTTCACTTTAATTAATATATTCATGCCACCATTTTCCAATAAAAACTTAAAGCTTTCTATGCTTGAATTGCTTGGGCACCCTAGTGCAGATGACCACAGCTGATGGCAGCATGATGAGATATACAGGTTTAAGCGATTGGGACTGTTCTTTACACATGGATAACTGCACTTCAACGACTGAGGTTAATGACAGAGTAATATTATGAAGCCGGCCTTTCCTTTCTTTGTGATCATGGATTTATGACCAATAAAGAGTACACTTAAAGTATTAAAAACAGACAAAGTGAGCTGCCTCAAACAGCAATTGTCAATGGGAATTATCACATGTGACCTGTAAGTCATGAATGTGTTTGTGGCCCCACATTCTCTTTTAACAATACTGAAGTAACCCAATTTACTTCAAGTCCAGAAGAAAATAACTTGGATTTAAAAATTCATTTTTTTGAATTACTGATAGCCTTGAAAAATGTGATAACTAAATAACAGAAGTTATTCATGCCCAAATCAAACAAATATATCATTGCAATGCAGAAAACATTTAAGAATAGGTACATCATGGTGCCAGAATTATATCACCATATCTCATCCTTATCATTCTTATTAACAACAAAACCAGGATTAGCTCCTCAAACTTAATTAGCACTCATCTCAGGAGCTATGTCCATAGTAATAGTGAAGATCAAGCTTAAATAACCGTAGGAGATCAGTAGGTAAATTGAGATTAAATAGCCATTGCAGACAGTTTGAGGATTAAGGTTACATACCAATGAACAAAGTAAAAATAAGTACAGACATAAAAGACATTTCAAGATGACAGCATTAACAATGGGATCTGGGCAGGGTTGCCGGACACCGCTCAGGGAATCTGGGAATGTGCATGTGCTTGTGAACCTGGGCAGTGCGGTGTGTGCGCTGCACCAGTGACCTTCTGCCTCTGCCAGCACAGGGGGAGGAGGGGACGTGGCTGTCTGTGCCCATGCCTGGTGTGAGGCCTGAATGCGGGTGCTGCTGGAGGCAGCACATTGTCTGTGGCCGCCTGTGTGACCGGCCGTGTCTGTGTCCTCTGTCTGTGCGAGTGTGTGCCTGCATCTATATGTCTGTGTCTGTGTCTCTGGGATACGTTTTCAGCTTTGTTACTGGTTAAACTTGAAAACAGGAAAGTAGCAGCTGCATCCCTCAGCCTGAGCAGAGACCTTCTGCACTGGGCAGAAGGAGTCCTGGGCTGGACCTGCTGGAGGAGGTGGCTGTTTTTAAAATCACTTAACATCCTCATCCTGTTCTTAATCTGTGTGGTGGGTTGACCTTGGCTGGCTGCCAGATGCCCACCCAGCCGTTCACTCACTGCCCCTCCTGCACAGGGCAAGAGGAGAAAATAAGATGAAAAATCTCCTAGGCAAAGATAAAGACAGGGAGATCACTCACAGGCAAAGACTCAACTGAAATACTGAATGTGAGCTGGCAATATGCACTCACAGCCCAGAAAGCCAATCCCGTCCTGGGCTGCATCCATGAACGTGTGACCAGTAGGTTGAGGGAGGTGATTTTGCCCCTCTGCTCTGCTCTCATGAGACCACACCATCCAGCTTTGGGGACACTAGCAGAAGAAAGACATGGACCTACTCAAGCAGGTCCAGAGGAGAGCCACAAAGATGATCAGGGGGCTGGAGCACCTACCCTATGAAGACAGGCTGAGAGAGTTGGGGGTTATTCAGCCTGGAGAAAAGAAGGTTCCAGGAAGACCTTGTAGTAGCCTTTATCAGGGAGTCTAGTGATAGGATGAGGGGTAATGTTTTTAAGCTGAAGGAGGGGAGATTTATTTTAGATATTAGGAAGAAATTCTTTGCTGTGAGGGTGGTGAGACACAGGAACAGGTTTTCCAGAGAAGTTGTGGATGCCCCTTCCCTGGAAGTGTTCAAAGCCAGGCTGGACGGGGCTTTGAGCAGCCTGGTCTAGTGGGAGGTGTCCCTGCCCATGGCAGGGGGGTTGGAACTAGGTGATCTTTAAGGTCCCTTCCAACCCAAACCATTCAGTGATTCTACAATTCTGTGACTTGGGAAAATTAATTTATTGCAAATAAAAGAGTAGGATGGTGAGAAACAAAGACAAAATTAAAACAGAAACACCATTCTCCACTCCTAACTCTTTTTCTGAAGCTCAGCTTTACTCTTTCTTCCTCCACTCCAAGCAATTCAGGGGGATGGGGAATGGGGACTGTAATCAGTCGATAACAGCTCCTCTCTACGTGTCTTTTCTCCTCACACTTTCCACCTTCTCCAGCATGGGTTCTCCATAGGCTTCAGCTTCTTTTACGACCTATCTATGAGCTTCAACGTGGGTGTAGTGTGGGTATCAGGTCCACTGTAGTCCTTCATGGAATGCAGGGGGACAACTTGCTTCACCTTGGTATTCTCCATGGGGTGCAAGAGAATCATAGAATCATAGAATCATAAAATTGCTGAGGTTTGAAGGGACCTTTAAGATCATCAAGTCCAACCTTTAACCTACCCTGACAAAAACCACTTCTAAACCATGTCCCTAAGTGCCCCATCTACCCTTTCTTTAAACACCTCCAGGGATGGTGAATCCACCACCTCCCTGGGCAGCCTATTCCAATGTTTAATAACCCTTTCAGTGAAAAAATGTTTCCTAATATCCAGTCTAAACCTCCCCTGACGTAACTTGAACCCGTTTCCCCTCGTCCTATCACTTGTCACCAGGGAGAAGAGGTCAGCCCCCACCTCTCTCCAACCTCCTTTCAGGTAGTTGTAGAGGGTGATGAGGTCTCCCCTCAGCCTCCTCTTCTCCAAGCTAAACAACCCCAGCTCCCTCAGTCATTCTTCATAAGGTTTGTCCTCCAGACCCCTCACCAGCTTTGTAGCCCTTCTCTGGACAGGCTCCAACACCTCAATGTCCCTCTTGTAGTGAAGGGCCCAAAACTGAACGCAGTACTCGAGGTGGGGCCTCACCAGTGCCGAGTACAGGGGGATGATCACTTCCCTAGTCCGGCTCACCACACTATTCCTGATACAGGCTAGGATGCTGTTGGCCTTCTTGGCCACCTGGGCACACTGCTGGCTCATATTCAGCTGGCTGTCAAGCAACACCCCCAGGTCCTTTTCTGCCGGGCTGCTTTCGAGCCACTCTGCCCCAATCCTGTAGCGCTGCATGGGGTTGTTGTGACCCAAGTGCAGGACCCGGCACTTGGCCTTGTTGAACCTCATACCATTGGTCTCAGCCCATCGGTCCAGCCTGTCCAGATCCCTCTGCAGAGCCTTCCTACCCTCAAGCAGATCAACACGCCCGCCCAGTTTAGTGTCATCTGCGAACTTACTGAGGGTGCATTCGATCCCTTCATCCAGATCATTGATAAAGATATTAAAGAGAACCGGCCCCAGCACCGAGCCCTGGGGGACACCACTTGTGAGCGGACACCAACTGGATTTAACTCCATTTACCACCACTCTCTGGGCACGGCCATCCAGCCAGTTTTTTACCCAGCGAAGAGTACACCTGTCCAGGCCATGAGCAGCCAGTTTCTCCAGGAGAATGCTGTGGGGAACAGTGTCAAAAGCTTTGCAAAAATCCAAGTAGATAACATCCACAGCCTTTCCCTCATCCACTAAGTGGGTCACCTTATCATAGAAGGATATTAGGTTTGATAGGCATGACCTGCCCTTCACAAACCCATGCTGACTGGGCCTGATCACCCTGTTCTCCTGCATGTGCCGTGTAATGGCACTGAGGAGGATCTGTTCCATGACCTTCCCAGGCACCGAGGTCAGACTGACTGGCCTGTAGTTCCCCGGATCCTCCTTCTGGCCCTTCTTGTGGATGGGTGTCACATTTGCTAACCTCCAGTCAGCTGGGACCTCCCCGGTTGTCCAGGACTGCTCATAAATGATGCAAAGTGGCCCAGCGAGCACTTCCGCCAGCTCCTTCAGTACCCTTGGGTGGATCCCATCTGGCCCCATAGATTTGTGCACCTCCAGGTGCTGAAGCAGGTCCCTCACCATTTCCCTTTGGATTAGAGGGGCTTCATTCTGCTCCCCATCTCTACCTTCTAGCTCAGAGGTCTGGGTGCTCAGGGAACAACTGGTCTGACTGCTGAAGACTGAGGCAAAGACTTCATTAAGTACCTCAGCCTTTTCCTCATCCTTGGTCACTATGTTGCCGGCCCCATCTACCAGAGGACAGAGATAATCCTTAGTCCTCTTCTTATTGTTAATATATTTGTAGCAACTTTTTTTGTTGTCCTTGACAACAGAAGCCAGGTTTAGTTCTAGCTGGGCTTTGGCCCTCCTGATTTTTTCCCTACATAGCTTCACTACCTCTTTGTAGTCCTCTTGAGTGGCCTGCCCCTCCTTCCAGAGGCCATAGATCCTCTTTTTTTCCCTAAGTTGCAACACTAGCTCCCTGTTTAGCCAGGCCGGTGTTTTTCCCCGATGGCTTAATGTCTGTTCCAGCACCTCCCCTCCTTTTTTGTTTTTTTTTCACATTACTATTGTTGGATGAACAGATATGTTATACTACTACTTGAGTTAGGATTGTTACTTCTTGTGTATAGAGACTATATAACGCTTGAAAAACAATATTAGAAAATTCATCTCATTCTTATTGACTTTGTGTGTTGTGGCAGAGGTTAAGGATATATTACTGTATTACTTTTCTATCAGTAACCTGCAGTGAAAAGGAAATCAGTGCCCAGTGTGTCTATAAGTTACAGAGACTTCCAAATGCTTCTTAGGTAAAATATCTCTTCTTTCTGCTAACATTTTTTTTTAAATCCGAAGACAAAGGACTTACTTTTACATTTATTATGATGGAAATCAAGTAAAAAATCTAGAGAATGCAGAGTTGAAATACTAGGAAAAATATCCTTATATGTTTTTTCTCCTGTTATCCATTATATTACATCAGATTATTTGATGTTCTCTCTTGTTCAGAGAAAATTATAAGTGTCACATAAGAGGACATGAACTTTAAGCAAGAGCAAAAGGAACCCTGGGTCCTAAATAAATTTTACCTAACTCCAGATACTTACCTTCCCTAGCGTCCTTTCAGTGAAGAGAGGTCAGCATCTGCTGTGAGGCTATTATAGACCTCAGATGGGTCAATTCGGGTCTGAGTTTCTTCTTCTTATAATTTTCTTGATGTTAGAAATACATTATTTCATTAAAATAGAAAATTAGGCAGCAGAAGGGTGGTCAGATAGCACAGAGAAAGCACAGAAAGCTAGGTATAATATACTGGAGGAATTTCACGCCATGCTGGAACATGTAACTGCTTATGTTGCCTAGAAGAGCAAATAATGCACTAGAACACTGGTACTTTGATTCTGGAAAAGATTAGCGAATTTAAAAAAAATAAAACAACAAACAAACAAGGGAAACTTTCCCTGGAAATATGAAGTATTTCAGTCTGTGTGTTTCTATGATATTCATCCACTCCCCTCCACCACTCATCCAGGGTGGAAAATGATACAGAGCAAAAATATTCAGTCTACTCCACTGCTAACCAATGCGAGGTCATACTGTCAATGAAAGAACAACTGTGAAAGACAGAAAGAGCTGATGCACTTGTCCAAATGCAGTAATCTAGTACTGTATGAGACGGCCTAGGATATCAGAAGAATTGACATAGATCTGGTAGATGTGACATGAGACCTTTGGCACTGCCATGTCCTTATGAATTTGCACTGGAAACCACAAGACATACTCTAGGGCGTACAGGATAGTACTACGTATTCATGTTCAGGAAAATAGTAATGCTTTGAGTTGAATGAAATTTAAAGTGTTCACATGTTGAAGGTAAAAACATCAAATCAGAATTTTGCAAGATGGAGAAAGTTTGTTTTATAATCATTATTCCCAAGGTCTAATATAGGAGTGTGTGTTCATTGTAGCCTAAATTCTCAAGATAGAAATAAGTATTAAATCTGATTTCTGTGCCTTTGCACATTGTATGAAGAAAAATATTTTTTGTCTAATTAAGCATTTAATAAAGAAATTTTTTGTTTGACCATTTGTTTTCTGTTTTTTCTATTTTCATGCTTCTTTTTCCCTTCTATATTTCTATTTTTGGCCGCAGTGTACGCTATTTTCTTCCAGAATCAGCATAGACCTACTGATCACTAACAGAAAAGTTTTAGGGTATCAGACTTTTCTCATGAAATAGTATCTTAAAATAGGCAAAGAATCTCACATTATTGCAGTATGTTTTGAAGAATTAAAAGGTATCATTGGAACTGTCTAGCCTATGATAAAACTATAAAACTAGCAGAAAAAAAGCTTAAAGGCTTTACACTCTGTTTAAGACTACCTCTTTCTTTTGCTAATTGCTTTTCTTTTATTCTGAAACTGGAATTATTCAGCATTTGCCTCCTGTTGTGACTTCATTGGTATTTATACTGTGCTTTTAAAATGAATGCTTCACAAAGCATTTTGGATTAGCAATGAATTATATAGACACCATATGTCAAATGTTGATTTTATTGGACAGTCAGCAACATCCTGTGTACATTTATGAATATTTGCTTTAGTGGTTGGTCTCTATTAATAGTTGGTTGCTGATGATAACAGAAAGACTCTTCCAAAAAAAAAAATCCTTCAGATCAGGTCCTATAAGAAAATGTTGGCACACACAAACTGACTAGTGTGCATTTTGAAATTATTCTTCTTGCCTTCGGACAGAAAACATTTGTAAGGGGCACTTATTGCTCTGAAAAGGTGATGCTAATGCAAACTGTGCATGACATCTAATTTCATCTTGTAAATAAATATAATAATTTGTCTGAATATCACTTGTAAAACATAGTATAATCACGCACCTTCAAAAATCTTAATTTTTTTTCATAATCTGATAGCACTAAGAGAGCAATCATATCTAGTAGACATCATACAGGGTGTCAAGACACCTCAAAGATAGTTGGTATACATTACCTTGGAAAAAACAATTAAAAATTTATTGCCTTAGTTTCCCATCTGCAGACTGAAGAAAAATATGCAATTTTTCTTTGTTTTAAAAGCTACTTGTTACTACTCCTAATGCAGGCCTCTCTTAAACCAAAGAAACTATGAGATTGAAAATATCTTCTAAATTGTTTAAAGGATAGCTTTGGGATGAGAGTAACTCATAATTTTCACAGGTAAGTAAGATCCAGGAATCAAAGATGCCATAAACACAGGGGTCACTGGTAGTTAGAGATAAATGTTTCCTCATGTGAATAGATACCCATTTTACTTCTCACTTTAGTTTAATATTTTTGGTAGTTCAGTTATAAAAAGATAACAAGGTAAAATGGTACTACAATGGTAAGAAGCTGTTTGGGGGAAATTCAGCAATCATCGTTAGCTCACTACTGCATGCTTCTTTAATGTTCCACAGTATTATTTAAATGATCCATTTACAATGAGAATACCATTACAGTTTTTAGATGTCACACAGAAAATACTCGCTATGAAGAGATTTGTATCATAATAATTTTCAAGTTTTGGTGAAGAGAATGAAGGATTCAGGAGCACAGAATTGCATGTAAACAGATTTAAAAAAGAAGAGTTACAGAAAGTAATGAGAAGGATTGTGGTGGTTTGACCCTGGCTGGATGCCAGATGGCCAACAAAGCCACTCTATCGCTCCCCCTCCTCAGCTGAACAGGGGAAAGAAAATATAGCGAAAGGCTCGCGGGTCGAGATAAGGACAGGGAGATCACTCATCAATCACTGTCACAGGGAAAACAGACTCATCTTGGGGAAATTAATTTATTACCAATCAAATCAGAGTAGGAAAATGAGGAATAAAAACAAATCTTAAAACACCTTCCCCTCACCGCTCCCTTCTTCCCAGGTTCAACTTCATTCCTTATTTTCTCTACCTCACTCACCCCCTCGAGTGGTGCAGGGGGACAGGGAACGGGGATTGCAGTTGGTTCATCACACGTTGTCTCTGCTGCTGCTTCTTCCTCAGGGGGAGGACTCCTCACACTCTTCCCCTGCTCAGTGTGGGGTCCCTCTCACAGGAGACAGTCCTCCAGGAAGTTCTCCAACATGAGTCCTTCCTATGGGCTGCAGTTCTTCATGAACTGCTCCAGTGTGGGTCATTTCCACAGGTACAGTCCTTCAGGAACAGACTGCTCCAGTGTGGGGCCCCCATGAGGTCACAAATCCTGCCAGGAAACTGGCTCCAGCATGGGCTCCTTTCTCCTTGGGTCCACAGGTCCTGCCAGGAGTCTGTTACAGCTTGGGCTTCCCACAGGTTCACATCCTCCTTCAGGCATCCACCTGCTCCAGCATGGGGTTCTCCACAGGTGGTGGTAGACTGTTCCAGGAAGGTGGTGATCTGTTCCACCGTTAACCTCCATGGGCTGCATGGGGACAATCTGAGTCACCATTGTCTTCGCCACGGACTGCAGGGAAGTCTCTGCTCTGGCGCATGGAGCACCTCCTCCCCCTCCTTCTTCACTGACCTTGGTGTGTGCAGAGTTGCTGCTCTCACTTATCCTCACTCCACCAGCTGCTGTTGTGCATTTTTTTTCCTGTTCTTAAATATGTTATCACATAAATATTTTACCACCATCGCTGACGGCCTCAGCCTTGGTCAGCGGTAGGTCCATCCTGGAACCATCCGGCTTTGGCTCTATTGGACACAGGGGAAGCTTCTAGCACCTTCTCATGGAAGCCACCGCTGTAGCCCCCCCGCTACCAAACCTTTCCATGCAAACCCAGTACAATGATGCTTAAATAACTTGAATTAAAAAAAAAAAAAAAAAAAAGAAAACCAAACCAAAAGTATAAGGATCTTTAACATGCAAATTAATTGTCTGTCTCACTTCTAAATTAATCTTCAGTGTGTTTACCTGTAAATGGTTTGCAACTGCTCCTGGTTTATAAACTGTACACTATAAATCTCATACATGGCAGGAACTTCAACCTCTTTTATGAATGAAGTTTTGAAGTTAAATGGGCTAGGGTGAAAAAAAGGAAAGTGTGGAAGGTGGGGCTCATGAGTCCCATCGTGGTGTTTTAACCCTGTTACAATTCTTCTTTTATTTTGACCAAAACTCCCTATGGCACGAATACTTGACAAAAAGGTTTGAAGAGTTTTGTGAGACTCCTTTTTCCTGAAATTTGCTTTTGTATTACAACTTCCTGCAACTATCTTCTGACTTAAATGCTTGACGGTATAAAAAGACTTGATGATTTTCTGTTTTTCAACCTGATATAAACCATGCATTCATTATGCAAAGCTGATATTTCTTCCTGTTTCAGCTCATAGCTTTTATTCAAATAAAAGTACAAAGCCATAAAAAATTCTAATATTTATTATGTTTTCTTGTTTAAATAAAACAAAAATGGTTTTCAAAGCTAGACTCTCTGACTCTCAGTGATCATATGGGGGAGGAAAAAAAAAGAAAAGAAAAAAGAAAAACGAAACAGGTGAAACAGATGATATTTGATTTCCACTCTAAATCATTCCAAAGCAGACCTACAGAGAAAATATACAACTCAGTAATAATCAGACAGCCTTGGGAGCAAAGATCCTTGTTAAACAAAATGTTAGTAATGTTGATATGTCCTGTTTTTAACAAAGTATTATGTTCTGAAGAGACAAAAATGTTGTCAGGGATTTTCTAGGTATATCTACTCAGCAAATGAAAAGGGTCCCAAACAATAAGACTGTACATGAGAGAGATGCCCACAAGGCGACATCTCCATTTAAATATTGTCTTCCCTGGAAAAAGAGGGAGGAGGACAACAAACCAAAACCAAATGCCCTTTTCCTGTGTTTGAAACGAATGGGCTACATGATAATCTTTTTTTCCTTCCTTCAGGATCACAGATGATATGAGAAGATGAACAGGTCACCAGGCAGCAAGGAGAACAGATTAAATCACCCGAATACCAGGAATAAACAATCAGGTTTCCTCAGAGGCATGCTGACCCCTTGGTTGTTTTGTTGGCTTTGGTTTTTTTTCTACTTTTTCTACTAATATGACACTGCCATACATTGTTTGGTATCCATAAATGACAGTAGATATCCTGTCATATCCCCCAATGGCAGCACGTACAAATCACAATGTCACTTAACATTGTTGTGCGATCAACTTAGAACACACTATTTATGGAGTCTGTAATATCGCATCCTGCAGCACCTGATGTCTCCTTGGAGGTCTGTTACCTGAGTGTTGACCAGACCCAAACTTGCTTTCTTAATGAAATTTGACAAGGCCTCAGCTATAAGTAGTATATCTGCACTTGTGTATCTCTTTGCTCAGTAAAAATTAAATGCACAGAAAAACCATGCAAGGTTGTCAAGTAAACAATGTAAGTTTTGTTGTTGCTGTTCTTTCCTATTAAATTTATACTATTGTCTATATATTTGGAAGAAAAGTTATAAAGAAGTAGATATGAGATGTTAAAAAAGGTACAGTGCTCTTTTGAGCTGTTTCAAAGGCAAAGTTTTTTATATAGCTGCCTTTAATTATATGATTACAATTTAATTATATTATAATTATGGCTGCAATTACTGTTTTGTATGTTTCATTAAGGCTGCATACATTAATTGCACCAAACTTCTGTTGATGAGCTTAACTAATATAAGCAGATGTTTACAGCAGAAGAGCCTGGTTAAGCCTTCTATTGTAACATTCCTCTTGCAAGGTGACTATCTCCACAAAGCAGGTAGCAACTGAGTATAATACTGGCAATTTTCAGTTCCTCATTTGTTCTGTTTGTTATTTTACACTATATACACATACATATATATCTTTATATCCAAGCATGTGCACACACGTACATACACATATTTTAAACTTAATTCTCAGTCTGTGGAATTACAATAAGAACAAAATTGACCCAATAGTTCACATCGATATTTTAAATGGGGACAACAGTTGCAACGTTTGTTTGAATTAGAAAAGGTGAACAAAATACTTTTAAATGCCAAGTAATCCAATGGGGAAAATTTCAGGGGGAGCTAACTTTGCCTGGGTGCTTATATAAATAAAGTAAATTAATAGAAACTGCATTTCCTAGCCTATAGCTATAACTCAGCACAGTGTGTTGCTAATCAGTTATGTACCATTTACATTAATCTTCAAAAAAACCCCAAAAGAGAATATATTTTTTACAAGACTAAAGTATTCTAAGCCCATCTAGGGCATAGGCCATTTTTACAGACAGACATTATCACTTGTAAAAACATCACTGTTGCATAGTCAGTCAAGGTCTTGAATCCATGTAGTAGTTCTGTTCTAAAAGCATTGAATTTAGTGTATTTCTTAATGAATGCTAAAACTAAGTATACAATTCAAACAGTTAACCTTTGTAATCTTGGTAGATGTCCCCATTCATGCTTTAGTTTGGTGACACAGTGCATTTTAATAAACCCGTTTTCTTCGGACTTCAGAAATTATTGTTGATCTAATCTGATCACAATTCAGAATGTGCAACCCCTACTCACCATGGTATACATTTGCTTATCATAGTGATTCTGAGAGAATTTCAATAAGCAAAGATGAACATGCTGTTTTGGGTTTTTTTGCTGCTTTGTTTTGTTTTGGTTTTTTATTATAAGACTTATTATTTTTATTATAAGACTTATTTTTTATTATAAGACTTTGGTGGGACTGTCATATTTTTTTCTGTGTTTTGACAGAAAACTAACTTACTTGCTTGATCGTGAGTTGTCATTCAGGATGATCAGGTATTCCTGATCACATTATCTGCTCATTTCAGCATTTTGTGTCTGAACTGCAACACCCCATTTTGAACAGAACTTGGAAATGTTCATTTTACATATGACATCTAGAGAGTTCCGGCAATAGCTATGAGGGGAACAACCTCTTGTTGCTATTCTTTAGTCAGGAACCCTATTGACCATGAGAGAAACTCACAGTGAATATCCAAAACCATTTCTCTGTCTCCTCAAAGCTGTGAACCAGAGAGCTCACCCCATTTCTCCTCCTTCCTCTCAGAGGTTTCCTTGGCCACCTGCTCCTCCTTCCCGAGTCACTGCAGTCTCTGATGCTTTCTGCAGATGAAATGTAAGCTGAGGTGGTAGTAAATTAACCAACAAAACTTGGTGTCAACACAGGAGGATTTCTGTGGCAGAAGAGCTTTGAAGAATCTCAGGCAACTGAAAAATCTGTTAGCTGTGTGTTTCTGTGTGTGTTGGGCAAGAGGGGAGACAGAGCATGGGAGAGAAGCTGGGAGACTGTGTTTATATGAGCGTAAGAGGGAGAAATCATAAACAGTCAAAAGAGAAACTAAAAGAGGGATTTTAAATTTCAGTAATGCAGGCTGACGCTGGTATAATTTACTGTACCAAGCAGAGATTTAAGCCCGTTATATAGAACAGCCTGAATGTAGGAGGAAAAGAGAACTGCCAAATACACTAGCATGAATTCATCGTGCTGAAAACCCCCATATGTTTGTTTAAATGTGTTTGTACATATACTGTATATTTATATATATTAAACAAGCAAGATTAAATCAACACGAGGGATTTTGGAGCTAGCAAAACTGACAGGAAAAAAAAACCAAACTGTAAAATTGAAACACTGCAATAGCAAGGTGTGGGCTATGTGACCTAAAAGGTTATTTTCCATTTTTCATTCCTTCTGTCATAGATTTGTACCACATTCGAACAGATATCAGATGGTCCAGGAGATTTTATCTCAAATTCAGTATTGTGTGCCCTTTCTTAAAACAAATTGAAAAAATAAATAAATGCATGTTTTTCAGCTTTAACCTGTTTAATCCTGAAATTATGTGTCGATTTACAAATACTTATGTCACTTTAACAAAATATTTTCTTCACTGTACATTTCAGTAACCCGTGTTGAAAATCTGGAAGGTGGCCATTTATGCTGTAGTCTAGCACTCTCTTTTTGCTGGTTCTCTGGACTGAAGAAAAGAGGGTTTTTTTTTCCTTTTATTTTGAGGAGGTGATCAGCTTACAAAAAATACAGAATCAAATTTCCCTAGCATAGTGTAGCTTTTAAATAGCATCATGGTGTAATGACAGGAATGAAAAGGTTTGGAAAGAATTGCTCCAATTCCTGTTAAATTGCAGTTGTAATTAATTAAGGGCTAGGGCTGTGATTTATCCCATTTACCTTTAGTTCACCTAAAAAATAAACAAACTTAATGTATTCATCTAGTCTTATTTAATTGGCAATGAAGATCAAGAGTTACCTCCATTCCAGTACCTCTGTTTTGAACATAGGTGCTTAAGCCAGATGATAGGATAAATTGCATTCTGTTTCTTTCTGGAGGTACCTATGTGTCTTTGTTGACCAGTTTTGTCAACAAGCAAGATGAGAAGCTTAAATTACATCCCTAGCTTTCAAGTGATGTGAAAAGACTACATAATGTTTAGGTATCAATAACATAAGATTTATTTTCTATGTCATATAATTTTGTGGCTCAGTTTCTTTCCAGACCCATATTCCCACTTTGGGCTGAAGAGTGCCCAAGCTTTGTTTTGTAGGGAACTATCCAATGTTCTCTGAGATCGAAGTGAAGTACAGTTCCAGAGGTTCTGGGAACTGTTCCTTCTAGGTGGTATGGATGGGATTAAGCTCCCTCCACCCTGTGCAGACCTTTCCCTCTCAAACACCAACACTGTTGTGTGGCTACCCAGGGCAGCCATCTATCTATCCACCCGTTTGGCACCATGCTGTAAACATTTCACTTTGGTTTCAACAACAATGTACTATATGAATCCTTTTAGGCATTTTCAGCAAATATAATAGTAGTTATCATGTATTAGGGTTACATGGCAACACAGGGAATACAGGGGAGATTTGGCCCAATTGTTTGGTTTCATTTAGTTCATAGACTATTTGATTAGGTACATAGAAAGCAAAGCTGTTAAAAATAATGGAGTTACCATAAAGCTACATGAATGGAGTTGAGCTCTGTTTATAACTTGCTGGAGATGTTGGTATAACAATGATTTTAATGTTTGATCTTCCCCAGGAGAAGAAGAGGGAATTATAAACTAAATATCAATCTCAAAATAAAGCCCCAAAACAAAACATTAGAAACTTCATAATCCGCATACTTCCCAAATCCCAGCTGGCTGGCAGATGATCTACAAATAGCTGGGAGATATTTTTGTGGACAGCTTGGCTGGTAACATACCTGAGCTGTTAATGTGTCATAAAAAAACTGTCTACACCATTCAACAAGCCAGCTTGGGTTCATAGCCTCTGGAGTATATCTCATGGTGGCTTCTTAGACTCTATTTCTAGCTTCACTGGCTGAATATGTAGTCTTGGGAAGGGCCTCAGAGCTCAAAGCCTAATTCTGGCACACTTTTTACCTTCAAATTTATTCTCATTATTAAGCATGAGAATACACATCTGTAATTATCTTGTGTTTACACAACTAGTTAACTGATATTAATTCTGAATAATTGATTTGTAATCTAAATGGAATGCATTTAATCTAGATTTAGAAAATGTAAATGTTTAGTCCTTAGCTACTTGCATCAGGCTCCTTTTATAGTCAATGGAAAGAGATAGACACTTGTAGCAACTGAATTGTGTTTTCCCAATGCAGACATCTAAAATAAACCAGATTAACCTAACAGAAAGCGTTTCCATGGCCTGCCAATATTGTGGTTTTTTTAGATGTGACAAGGTTTGTAAAAAGCCTTGTTTTCTTGAGACCTTTTCTTGCGTCCGGACCACGATGACTTGGATGACATCTGTTGAAAGCCAGAATTTTGAGCCCTTTCTGAATGAAACTGCAAACCCTTTTAAAGATAACTCCTTTCTAAAGTGAATTTCCATCACACTGTATACATCAAACATAAATATAAATGACAATCATCTTTCTTTTCCTTTGGCCATACTTACATATTGCATGCTACCCATACAGATCTATCTGATTATAGAAAGAGAGTCTTGGAAACCAAACCAGTGTTGTGCATGGGTGAAATATTTCCACAGCTGGGTCTCAGAGCAGAGCTGTATATCTTAAGCAGGTTTATTATCCTGAGTCAAAGTATAGCATATATATAGTCATAATTTTGTGTGTGCTTTCTCCTCCTGTCCCATATATCTGTTGTTGTGATGAGCTTACATATTTCAATATTTTACCTGAAGTCTGCTTCGAGTATTTTCAGAGGCTAAGTGAAAATGTGGATAAATTTAGTCTTTTGATATCCCTCCAAAAACTTGTATAATTTACTCAGCAGACAGTGTGGCATATCTTAATGTTATCTCCATAATGTGTATTGAAGTCATCAAGTGAAAGTCAGAAATTTTTATCTTTATTACCTTGAAGAAGCAGACATTTTTGTAAGAAATTATTTTTGCTAAAGCATTTGCCTTTTCTCATGATGAACATTTCAGTACTCTAGGAAATCATACCGAACAAGTTTCACTTAAATGCAACTTTGTATATAAGAAATTTGTTCCTATTTTGCACCACAAAGTCCTGTGAAAGTTCACAGTTCTTGTGGCCAAGAAGGCCAATGGCATCCTGGGGTGCATCAAGAAGAGTGTGGCCAGCAGGTCGAGGGAGGTCATCCTCCCCCTCTGCCTTGGTGAGGCCGCACCTGGAGTACTGTGTCCAGCTCTGGGCTCCCCGGTTCAAGAAGGATAGGGAACTGCTGGAGAGGATACAGCAAAGGGCTACCAAGATGATGAGGGGACTGCAGCATCTCTCTTATGAACAAAGGCTGAGGGATCTGGGTCTCTTCAGTCTGGAAAAAAGACTTATCAATGCTTATAAATACTTCAAGGGTGGGTGTCAGGAGGATGGGCACAGGCTCTTTTCAGTGGTGCCCATCAACAGGACAAGGGGTAATGGGCACAAACGTGAGCATAGGAAGTTCCACCTAAACATGAGGAGGAACTTCTTGACTTTGAGGGTGGCAGAGCACTGGAACAGGCTGCCCAGAGAGGTGGTGGAGTCTCCGTCTCTGGAGACATTGAAAACCTGCCTGGACGTGTTCCTGTGCAACCTGCTCAGGTGACCCTGCTCTGGCAGGGGGTTGGACTAGATGATCTCCAGAGGTCCCTTCCAACCCCTGCCATTCTGTGATTCTGTGATTCACCAAAAGGAGACATAGGTTGTCAATACAATGGAACAAACCAGATCACAGTGATGGTGTTTGCAGACTGATGACTCCCTAATGTCCTCTGTTAAGAATGAACAATATTTAGAAAATAAATTGCATGCCTTTATTATCTGGCATGACTAATATGAATCAGCTTCCTGTGCAGCAGCTTTAATCAAGCTACTTGAATAAAATAGCTGTGAAGACACTGAAGCATGCATGCAGCAGGTCAGCAGCCAGAGAGTATTCCTCTATTTGCTAATCCGTGTTCAAGACCAGGTTATTCTTCACAAATACTGTTTCCTTGCTCCCCTTTCTCACTCACTTAAAGATGGCTACATGGACGTCTCCTTCATCTGCAATGACAAATTCATTTTGTTTGGGTGCAGATCTGTTTGAAAATATGACAACCATTTAAGTGGAAAGCATGAATTTGAGGCCACAAGCATCCCCAAGGTTTTGTTCCTGTATCTGTTATGTTGCCAGCAATAAGAAAGCCAGTTATAACGATATTCCTCTTAATTCCATGTCTACCCTACCTGCCCTGACAAAAAGACATACTCTTTTTTAAAAAAACCTGTATGTTAAATGGAGATGATGAAATCACACTGTCTTGTCTGTGTTTTTCTCTGATAGACCATCCCTATTCTCCAGTAACAGCTGAATCTTTTGGTCAGTTGCAAAATGTGAAAAAACAGATTTCACAGTAGGAAAGCATGATGAACAAGTTTACTGAAAACATGCACAGAATGGAGACAGATTAGTACCCATGTTGAAGTAAGGTTGCGATCTGAGTTCAACCATGTGATTAGATGCCTAAGAATCCTACCGGGGAGAGACTTAGGAAATGATTCGGAAAATATCCCACGACAACAAAGCTATTTATTTGTCTTTTTTTTTTCCCACTCATATGATAAATAGCTGTGCTTGGCTTTAGGGAGACACTTCATATTTTCATGCAATCGTCCTTGAATAGACACTGTATTCGGTCGCACTTCCTCCATTGGAAAGCTCCTGTCCTTTCAAGCTAACTGATACACTCTCATCTGCACTGTTTATTCTGAGTTCCATTTCACTGCTCTAACCACAGTGGCTATTTAGGATCATTATCGTGATTCATATTACATTATGAGCATCATATCTGATTAATTCTCTGTGGCAGCATCCCTTCCTTACAAATAGATTTGAATTAAGCCATATGGTAATCTGGTGAGTACATTTTCTAGGTCAAGTATATGTGGCATTTTGGGGTAGATATTTCTGAATTGGACAAGAAGACCTTCAACCGTTATTTCATTTTAATGAAGTTACAATTTAGATTTATTTTTTTTCTTTCCTCATTTTCTGTGTAAATCCAACTGCAGCAGAAGTACGGATACCAGCTACCCATAATGCAATGTTTTCACATATCATCAGAAAATTAGAGTAAACTTTTGCTTTCCTGAGCTTCCCTTTATTTTCTAGTTATCCTTGGAGAGAGAAGATACAAGTAAGTTATACAAGGGACAAATTAAGGTTCTCTGTTTTAGTGCAAATAATTGGCTAACAAATGGCAAAGAGCTCATTAGGTGTAAGAGCTTTGTGCACAAGTATTCAGAACTGAGGTAAAAATGTTAATTTTTATGCAAAAAAATATTTAACAACTGCACACATTAATTTAATGTTAAAGGAACATAGATTAATGAAGATTTCTTGTCCCTTAAGTCAATGTCCCTGTGTAATTATGGCTAAGTACATAACATGTAGGCTGTTCTAAATATTTACTTCACATATTTCTGCATATCCCCAAACCTCAAGATTATCTTTAGCTTCTTAGGAAAAAAAACCAAAAAAAACAAAAGACCAATAACAATAATAAATTACCACATGCCACAGCAAGAGAGCAGGAGAGAACCAGGATGTCCTTCAATAGCAGGGGATTTGTTAGATGAAAATGTCTGGATGATTGTGGGAACTAGGTCAATAGACACAGGACAGGGAAAACTAAAATGCCTTCAGCTGCCTTTATAGATTTCCCTTGGGGAAAACTTCTGACTCTCAGATGTTAGATTAAATAAACCTTGAACATGCAAATTTATTGGAACAATAATTAAGAATTTTGAGAACTTATATTCTGTGAGAAACAAGTCTAAAGAAGAAGACAATTGGCAGTTTAATCAAGAAACTATATTAAAAGCACATTCACAGACTATACAAATACTGGAAGGATAGAAAGTGTAGAAAAAGAACAAGCTTTAGTAAAGCATTGACTCTACAGTGATTTCAATTGTGTGAAGGGAGTATACAGAACACAGAAACAGAGGTCAAATTATTAAGGACAAACCTGTGTGGAAAAAAAAAAATCGTGAAAGACCAAGATGTAAAATAAGAAACAACTGGAAAGAGTCATAAAAGCAACAAGACAACATTCAGTATGTTAGTACCACGATGAAGATAAAGGGAAAAACTGATCAAGGGAAGGAAGAACTGATGATGATATCAAGAATATTAAAGTGTTTAATGTTCTTTTTAGCTTCATATTTTGCTAAAAAGGTTGTCTGAGATGATACAGCTGGCACATAATCAACAAGAAAATCAACAAGAAAAGGGTAAAGATTCAGTCTGGAGGAAGGAAAAGTACATTAATGAGCTCTAATGTAAGGTAGAAGTTTTACGTTGGATAGTCCAATTGAATTTTATTCAGAAAACTTTAAAGACTTGCTGAAACCTTATAGAATTCAGAAAATATTACGAAGTTTTGGAGGGCTGGAAAAAGGAAAATCACAGTTCTCATCTTCAAAAAGGTAGAAAAGTAGGAATGAAGAATTATACGTGAGTCAGCTTTAGTTCCTTTTATAAAAAGCTGGAACAAATAATCAAACAATTTAGAAGCACCTGGAGATAACATAAGAGTAGAGTAACTGCCAGAACAGATTTCTTGGGAACAAAGCTTGTCAGAATAATCTAATTTCCTTTCTGTGATAGGATAAGGGCCTTACAGATAAAGGAGAAGAAATGTATATGGTGTGTCAGATATTTTGAATTTACAAAATCTTTTGAAGCTGCTTTACATGACACTTATAAGCAAAAGATAAGATTAATATGATTAGTATTATGGATGTGCAAAATGATCAGATGCGCCCAGAAAGTCATTAACGGTGATTGCCTATCAAATCGGTAAGCAGTATTTAGACAGGTTCTGTGGAGGTCTCTCGTATGTCTTGTATGGTTCTGTTTTTTCATGAATGATTTAAATGTTGAAATACAGAATTATTATTTATTAAATTTCATAAATGATCCATTGGGGAAATGACCAGAAAACAAACAAACAGATAAGCTGATAAAATTCAACAAAGAAAATTTTGAAGTTCTGCATTTTGGCAGGAATACTGAATGAACTGTGCAAACACGTCCTAGAAAAACAACAGGCAAGAAGATGCTCTGAAGGGAAGTATCTGGTCAGCGTACTCGCTCCCAAATTAAATTTGAACTGACTATGTCATGCTGAGTATAGAACTTGAATTTGAACTGAGTATATCCTGGAGTACAGAAACGAAAGTGCTGTGCATAAGGTATGTAAATTAATCTTTCTGCACTGCTTGGCTCTAATAAGGCTGCGGATAGAATAGTGGTCCAGTTTTGTTCACTGACTTAAGTTGAAGATAAATCAGAAGGAGAGAGAGCCTGAAGTCCAACGCAGTGTAATGAGAATGGGCTTTAAAGGTATAAGCAGCTGTTGTGTATGTTGCTTTGTTCTGACATACACAAAGCAACAAACAGAAAAACTCTTTTAGGAGGCATAATCATGAACCACACCTTGCTTTCATTGCTGAATCATATTCCCACCAACAATTAAACCTAATTTTTGCACACACAAATCTTTGTTTGTATTTAAATGGGGGAAAAAATCATGATTGCTTGCTTCTCAAAAATATTGTGTTCAGAAAATGTCATTCCATGAATTTTATGTTGATATCTGATTTTTGTCTTGATGGACATTTTGTCTAGAAGTCTGACACTTGGCAAGTGGCAGTTTTCATTTCATGCAGAGTTCCTATTAAGCAATAACAAATGAACCAGAGGATATTGTTTGGAAAAATAAACACAACATCCAAAGTTTCCAGATGTATATCTATTGGTGCTGTAGACAATCAGTTCATATAATATGCTGTCCTTATTTTTCCATCTTATTTGTGGCTTGAACTTCACTCTGTCTTCAACCTTTAGTTTGCCATATCAAAGAAAACTCTCTACAGACACAAAAAAGAATCTTCACTCATATTACTTTGTACCTGCAGATCTAATCTTGGCAATACAACAGAAGCTGAGAATTGTTGGGAATTTTATAAGAGTGTCTTTATTATGAGCTTGTTCTGTTTGTGCTAGTCTCTCTTTTCTTGTAGGCTGACACCCTGCCCCCTGATCAACATCATCACTTAGGCAGGTTGCCACCCACATCTTCTGAGATGACGTGTAGGGCGTGCTACTGCCACGTAAAGTACGATTTTCTTAACTCACATTAGCATTGGTGGAGCCAAGGAGTGGCACAACTCTTACCTGCATTCAGAAGTAATTTGCATGATTGGCTTTTTCTGTCAGATGTCCTGGACATTACGTGTCCCTGATAGTCCACCAGAGCCATGGTGTCACTTATGACCCTGTGTTTGCTACCAGTGATCAGATAAATCATCATTGTTGCTCATCTTTCATACTGCCTCAATAAAGTTTGGTTTATAATGTGTTGTCAGACTCCATTACTGTTCAGAACATAGAGGCATGGTTGTTCTTTGAATAATGTGGTGATTTGCTTCATGTTGATTAGCAGCAGTGCTGTCAAAAAGAGATTAGGGAGCCCCATCATTAGAAAAAAAAGACACTGATTATTAGTCTCAAATAAGAATACTTATCCTAAAATGTAAGATTATGTTTCATGCATTAATATTCATAGCTGGCATTATAATTAATTCTATTTGTCCTGTATATTATTGTCTGTGTGTACATGTGAAGAGAGCTCGAGTTCAAAGAGAGGCCTATCCTTCATCACAAAGCATAAAAAATACCCACTATAGCCTCGGTGTTTTCAGCAGGAAAATAGTGTAAATAAAGCATGAGCTTTGGTGAAAAAAGACTGTCATGACACTCAGGATCAAGAAACAAGGATGACGGTATGTATGTTTGTGATCTCACTAGCATCAGCGTTATAATGAGTAAAATACTGTTAGTTTCTAGTGCCTTATTCCACAAGCATTTTTGAGAACATTGTTATGCTAATTATGGCCACACTCAAAATGCCCTTGGATTAGTTTATGATACAGGAAAATAAATTAATATATTTTTTGAAAAAATATATTTGTGGAAAGATCAGAAATATAATATGCTAGAAATTGCATAAACATACAAGCAAAATTTGTCTGTCTGTCTGGTGTTATGTGAACCAACACAGTGGAAGATCTGATGGGATTTTCTTCTGTTTCTGACCAGAAAATAGGGGAAATAGGTCAGCAAAATGTCTGTTTCAAGTCAGGTGACTTTTAATCACTTCGATTTTTTTTACAGAACTGACATATCTGGGGAACAAAAAAACATAAGAAAAATGGAGACTGCTTTTTAAAAGGACAGAGTTAAGTGATCACACTTAACAGAAAACTGAAAATGACTGTGCAAAGGAATACAACCAAAAGGTTATGCAGGCAATTAGGCTGCAGATATGTTTCTACAGCTGAAGTCCCTTGTGGAATAATGGAAACATATACTACAACTGCCACTACTCTGTGGCACAAGGTATTAAAGGAGAAGTTGCTCTTCTACATGCCTTTTTTTCCCATGGTGTTCTTCAGCAAACACCTAGAAGAGCTTTAGCAGGATTTCAGAGTAAAGTCCATGTGCCTAAGCCTGTAGTTAAAATTGCAAGCATGGTAAGATATATAGCCAAAGCAATATATTTAGTGACTTGGGAGGAAAAACAAACAAACAAACAAACAAACAAAAAAAAACAACAGAGGAAGATTTGAACTCAGAATGTGAGCAGAATGGGTCAAATAGTCACTCATCTACTCCCTACTAGACCCTATCTGAAGACAATCAGTTACCTCTGAATCATTTCAGTTGATTTAAAGCCTCTCTTCAGCAAGATGAGACAAAAGATTCATTTGAAAATTGCCTTTCAGTGGCAGAAACTCTTGGAGAGAGACATATTGGTGTCTTGATTCTCCAGGTCAGCTCCTTGATCAGCTTTGAAGCCATACTAGATATTTTTGTAGAAACTAATTTCACTGTGTACCCCTTGAGGATCAGCTGACAAATGTGTGCATGCAAAAATATTTTCAAAATCAGCTTTTTGTTCTCCTTTTGGTTTCAAAGACTGTAAGTTTATGATATGGAATGCGGCCCAGATCTGTTTTAAGAAGGCCATGTTCCAGTTGAATTTCCTGGAGGCATAAAATGTGATTTTTAAAGGGTGGATACCAGGAAAAGGGTAAATACCTCTACATAGATTATGTCAAGTTTTTGCTTCATCTATAAAGAATTATTTGTCATTAAATGCTGCAGTGCTTTCTAGATATTTCTTTTTTAAAAAGTGTAATCAGATGATCATATAAAAATTGGTACTTGTCAGATGTGGTTTTTTAGGGAGTTTGTCTGGTACACTTGTGTGAAGCAAGACTATAAAAACATCCGTATTGGACTTGGTGTGATACATTTTTAAGGAAAAGGCCAATGCTTTTCTCAGTTTTGTTCATGTAGAAAAATAATTGTCACTTTTACCCCCTGAACTCACTTCTTGCTTGTAGTTCATAACCTTCTCCTGTGGACCTGTCTGAACTGCATTTCATCTAGCAATATAATTGAGGGGGAGCAAGATCCTTTAGTCTATGCTTCATCTCACTGAGAGTCAGGTGTGAAGTGGAGTCAGAAGCTTTTGCTGTGAAGATGATTCTCTTGGGACAGTCTGAGAGAGATTCCCCAAACTGATCAAGACCAGAGAAAGAAAATTGTGCTAAAACAGAAGGGACGGCTTACACGACACTGCTAGTTAGAAACCAGATGACAGTCTGCCAGGGAGGCAAAGCTTAGCTTTAAGTGCAGATGGCTTTTGAGAACATTTTTACTCCCTGCATACCTAGATACCTTCCTCCAGTTCATGCTCAGTTATACTTTGTGATTTATTTAATCAAGAAGTGTTATAATTTACTGTCATATTGAAAGTTTTTTATGAAAGCATTTCACCAGATCACTATATGACCAGGTGTACCACTCAGGGGAAACAAATCAATGACTAATAGACCCCTACATCTGTTCTGATGGGTTTTGTTAATTATTATTATTTCCAGACATTTTTCCTACTGTAAAAAGGCCAAGACAATTTATTTCTTTCCCACCCCATAGCAATTATTTTGGACAGGAGATGTTGGACAGAAATTAGCTCAATCTCTCTGAACTGTGTATGTCTGTATATATCTGTGTATGCCTGTGAGTTTGTGCATGTTTGTGCATGTCCGTGTTTATGAACCTGGATTGCAAAGATACATTCCCCTTCATATTTTAAATGAAATGAGAATTATTGTTAGAGACCGAGGAATCTGTCACACTGATGTCACACAGCAGGCAGACAATAGTTTCTTTCTATATGACCCCAGAGTGATCACACTTGCAAGACTAAGTTCAGTTCTGGGAACCTCAATATCACACATATATTAACAAATCAGATGGAGTTCAGGAAAGTGCAACAAAAATGATTAAGTGTTCAAAAGGAATGAAATGTAAAGAAATAATCACAACATGACCAAGCATTGGCTAATATGATAACAGAGTACAACATCTAAAGGAAATAAATCTCAACAGTTTTTTAAAATTGTGTTAGCTACGGAAGCTAGAAGAAAGAACTGGAGATTCTGAAAGGAGAAGCTAAGGTTAAATCAACAAATATGGTATTAAAGGTAGATTTCTTATAATTTAAAAGGAAAAAAAAAATTAAAAAACCCCCAAAAAAACCCAAACAAACTATAAGAAAAATACAACCAAAAAATTGTTAGGATGGAAGGAACCATGTAGGTCATCTTACCAAAGCTCCTGATTAAAGAGCTAACTTTGAATTTAGAGTGCTGTGTTAGATTTGTTAGATTTGAGAATATCTATCAGGAATGGACATTTCACAGATTCCAGTGCTCCATTTCTTGACCACCATCACCATGACGAATTTTTTTTGTATGTATCTAATCAGAATTTTCTTTGCAGTAACTTGTATCTGTTTGTTGTATCTCATCACTGAGCATATCTGAAGAGAATCTGACTGTCTTCTCTGCAGTCAGGTTTCTAGTATACCCTGTTGTATCAGTTGACTCCATTCCAGATGCAGGACTTTACATTTGTCATTACTGAATTTCATTGTGTTTCTCCAGTTTGAAAAAATGGCACTCCGACCCTCCAGTATATCTTCCTCTTCCCTCAGGTTCATGTCAATGAATTTGGTGAGGGTGCAGTCCGTCCTATCATCCATGTTGTGCATCAGCTCTAGTACCAACTTCTGCAGAATGCCACTAAACCCTGGACACCAGGGGACTTCAAAGTGATGCCTGTTAGAGTTCTTTGGCAGTCTGGCAATCTAGCCAGATTTCTTTCTATTCACCTCATAATCTGCCTGTCTATAACTCCAATTTAGGTACATCGACACTGTGAAACAGTGTGTCAAAATCATTGCTAAAGTCAAGATAAAGGACAACTACCACCCTCCTCTTGTCCACTGAGTCAATCAACTCATCACAGAAGGTAATTGGCATGGTTACACATGAGCTATAGCCACACAGAACATATTGACAGTTCCCAATGACTTTTTTTTTTTTTTACTTCATGTGTCTGGAAATGACTTCCAGCAGGATTTGGTTTACTGTCTCAGAGGCATAGATGAGACAGGCTTGCCTGACAGTTTTCCTCCTTCTTGAAAATGGGCATCACATTTGTGCTTTTCTTGTCATCAGAGACGTCTTCCAGTCTCTGGAACTTTTCAAAGATGGTAAAGGCAGCCTGGGAATGGCATCAGCCCTTTTTGCTGCATACAGTCTGGTCCCATGGACACTTGTATATGTAAAGTTTTCTCTAGCGATCACTGAGACAATCTCAATCTAATTGGTCTTCTGGTACATTTCGTAGCACTTCTTTACACTATACTCTGCTACTAGGAACAGAGACTTGGGTAGACTGACAGCAAACTGTGCTGGGTAGCAAAGGTGCTGAATACTTCAAACTATTTAATATCCTAAGAAGCTAGATGTCCAACTAATTCAGCAACAGTCCCACATTTTGCTTTATCTCCTTTTTATTTCTCTACTTACCTGTAGAATCATTTCACGTTCCTCTTCACATCTCTTGTCATTTTCAACACCAGCTGAACTTTGTTTTCTTTAATTCCCTTCCTAGAGACCTAGGCACTGTTTCTGTATTACTCCCAAGTGGAGTGTCCCCATCTCCATTGTATGTACTTTCTTTTTGTGCTTGAGCTCATTCAGGATTTCTGCGTTGACTCAGCTGGCCTTTTGCCATACCTTCTCCTTCATGTTGAGTTTGACCTTTTTGCGTTCTAAGTTTTTCCAAGAAGAAAACTGGATCTCATCAGTCCCTCTGCTGTTCAGGTCAGCCTCTCATGGGATCCTGCCTGTCAGTCCCCTGAAAAAGCTGAATTTAATTCTTGTCTTCACTCCTGAAGCTCAAGTTTGATACTCTGCCACACAGAAACTCTATGAATGAATAGAAGTCATCTAGTTGACAATAAAAGAGCAGAGCAGATGCATCCTTAATCCTTGGAACTGTTCCACTGGTTCTTTTTTTCATAAAAACTTTGTATCTATCAATCTGAATGTTCCTCTCAGGAAATAAAATTTATAGTTATGAAATTATAATAAAATGTAGTGACCTTGAATCTTTTCTTTGGATATTGATTCACAAATTAAATCTTAGGTAATAGACGGCACTTTTACTTAGTAGTATTCATTCAAATACCAATCATATTTTAAACTATAAGTAAAAAAAAAAAGTACAAGTGTCATTATCAGCATCATTGGATAGTATTAACTATTTTAGTATTATTATAAAATATTAACTATGGTATTACAACATTTTGAATAATGTATTCACATTTAGATATCTACATAATAGAAGCTCAGAAAAACAGGACTAAGAAGGCATTGAGAGGTCATCTAGTCCTTTTCCCTGCCCTAAGGCAGAATCAGCTCTCTCTATGATTCTGCATAGACATTTTTCCACTTCTTTTAAAGATTTCTATAACAGACACTCCCCCAGCAATCCATGACTGTAATTCACTACCCTACATTTATGTGTTTTTCCCCAGTGCTATATGAATTTTCTGTGTTGCTTTTGAAGCTCATTATTTCTTGTCCGTGTCCTGGTTTGAGGTAAAACAGAACCAATTTTCTTCTGAGTAATTTTACTTTTTAGTTAAAAAGAGCATCTGTTGTTCATTTATTGTCCAGCCCAGCCTAAACCACAACAGTCTCACACATAAAGGTTATGGAGGAGAGTTTATTTCTGTCGTGGTTTTGGCCATATTCGCCAATCAGAATGACAGATGGCTCTCCTTCCCCTCTCTCTCCAAAGAGAGTAGAGGAAGAGATAAGGAGATTTAGGAGTTTAGAAAAAGAACTAAACTACTTTAATGAAAATATTAATAAATAATGAAATAATAAATAATAATAATAATAAAGTATACAATATATACAAAACTGTATCCAGCTCCCAGGATGACGATCATGTCACCAGCAGGCACAGAGAAAGTCCCAGACTGGAGTCAGCGATGGACAGGAGCAGAATTCTGGATCTGGAGTCAGGAATGCTGGGACCGGGATCAAAATCAGATGAACAAACAGAGTCCTTCTCAGACGTCGGCCATTGAAGAAAGAGACCCTTTGATCCCTCAGTTTTTATACCGAGCATGGGGCAGATGAGATGAAATACCCTGTTGGGCAGTTTTGGGTCACCTGTCCTGTCCAGTCCTCCCTACAGCTGTGACCCTTTTTTGCTTTTCCACTTCCGACCCTCTAACGCGGCAAATAACGAAGTTATCTGACCTTGGTTGTTATAGGAATAAGTTATAGCAATAAGTATAGCAATAAGTTGTGGAAACCAGTGACAAGTGGCGTTCACAGAGGTCAGTACTGGGACCAGTGCTGTTTAACATCTTTGTCGGTGACATGGACAGTGGGATTGAGTGCACCCTCAGCAAGTTTGCTGACGACAGCAAGCTGTGTGGCATGGTTGACACGCTGGAGGGATGCCATCCAGAGGGACCTGGACAAGCCGGAGAGATGGGCCTGTGAGAACCTCATGAAGTTCAGCCAGGCCAAGTACAAGGTCCTGCACCTGGGCCATGGCAATCCCAGGCACAAATACAGGCTGGACGGAGAATATCTTGAGAGCAGCCGTGAGGAGAAGGACTTGGGGGTGCTGGTGGACGAGAAGCTCAACATGAGCAGGCAGTGTGCACTGGTAGCCCAGCAAGCCAACCGCATCCTGGGCTGCATCAAAAGAAGCGTGGCCAGCAGGTTGAGGGAGGTGATTCTGCCCCTCTGCTCTGCTCTCATGAGACCCCACATCCACCTCTGGAGTCTCAGCAAAAGAAGGACATGGACCTGTTGGAATGGGTCCAGTGGAGGGCCACGAAGATGGTCAGAGGTCTGGAGCACCTCTCCTGTGAAGACAGGCTCAGAGTTGGGGTTGTTCAGCCTGGAGAAGAGAAGGCTCTGAGAAGACCTTACAGCAGCCTTCCAGTACCTGAAGGGGGCCTACAGGAAGGATGGGGAGGGACTCTTTATCAGGGAGTGTAATGATAGGACACAGGGTAAAGGTTTCAAGCTGAAAGAGCAGAGATTTAGATTGGATATCAGGAAGTTCTTTACTGTAAGGGTGGTGAGGCACTGGAACTGATTGCCCAGGGAAGCTGTGGATGCCCCATCCCTGGAAGTGTTCAAGGCCAGGCTGGATGGGGCTTTGAGCAGCCTGGTCTAATGGGAGGTCTCCCTGCCCATTTCAGGGGGGTTGGAACTAGGTGATCTTTAAGGTCCCTTCCAACCCGAACCATTCTATGATTCTATGACTCTATGATTCTATAAGCAAGAGCCTCTCTGCATACCATTTCTTGGTATAATCAGGTCTTATCATTCTGAGAGTGAACAGTGTCTGAACAATATGCTGTTAATTTTAGTTTAGTCAGTTAGAAGATGCCCAGCTAAAAAGTAAAATTACAAAACAGAAAAATTGGTTCTGTTTTACCTCAATCCAGGACCTTCTCTGTGGATATGGATATCCAATGTTGTTTACATCCACCGCAATGTCATTTAACTACACTTCCCGCATTGTCTTAAGAAAATGCCATATGAAGGAGCAATAGATATGTTACAAAAGTGAAACTACATGGCACACAACTCCCTTTCTATTTGTAACTTTGTAGAAAGATTAGATTGTTTAGTTTGGTTTTACCCTACTTGTTCTTCACACTCCATTCTGTGTGCTGTGTATTTCATTCTTATCTCCTATGCACTTGCAAATAGGTTGTTTTATTATTTGCTGCTGAATCTTTCAGAAAGTTTAAGTTCATGAACATGAACCATTCTATGATTCTATGAGTGTATGATTATTTACTGATCATATTTTTGGTGATATTACTAAATGGTCCATCAAAAGTGAGAGAATCTTTCTGGTGATCATTTTAGTTACAAATGAGAAAGTTCTGTGCTGTCAATGTATTATCACTACCAACAAATTCTGATTCTGCTCCTATGAGTGGTATAACAAATCAGATGTAGGAGAAAATACCCTCAGCTGTTTTAAACAAAATCAAAACAAACCCAAAACCAAAAATCCAAACAGGTGTAATATTAGAAGAAATAATCTAACCAATAGAAAACCACTGTGGTATGTAATAAATTTACATAGCACTTTTATTTTGTGGGCTCAGACCTAGTGTTCTGTGTGAACCACATTAATCCTGAAAAACTGGTTAATCATTAAAAAATGGTTACTGTGCCATGCCTGTGCTCAGGTGGAGTGTTCCTTTCAATTCCTGGGGGAAAGTTTTTGACATCTCATGAGCCACCATCAGTCACAATTCATCCCATTCCACTTTAGGACCTTATCTGAGAAGCCTAGGTTAGGACTGTAGGTTTTCTAGGAGCTGATCCTGAAAAGCCCATGTCTTCCCACTGGCTACAGCATGTCTGCTATTATCTTAGGCAGTAAACAGCTAAAATTAGATTGGATGAATTTGGTCCTTATAGACAGGCTTGAGTATAAAGTTTTATGAGAATGGATAGATTTCAGGCAATGAATATATTCAGTGCGAGAAACAAATGTGGAAAGATGTAATTTTGAAAGAAACCTAGAGCTAGGAGGAAAGAGAAAAGTTAGACTTGAGACTACAGATAGTATCGACAGCATATGGTAAAACAAATCTGGTTGTAACTACAGTAGTGCACCTGAGTTTGGCTGTGGGCACTAAGACTTATAAAACTGAAAAAAAGAGAAAATTTGGAGAAAAAAGATTGATATCAGAAGAATAGCAAACAATTCAATGAAGAAATAACTTCATTAGCTGGTAATAATAAAATACTTTGTCATCTTTTAACGTACGATACCCACTGGAAAGACACATTATAGTCAGCGTGCTACAAATTCCTCCACTTCAGTTTCTGAAATACATAACAGTTCAGTGCTTAACTAGGGATGATTTCTTTTGTAAATGCTGCAATCTTTCAAAAACATTGTTAATAGACAGATAAAGAGGTAGATAAAATTATCATAATCTCTAAAAGAGTTAATTTCTTATTTATATTGAAAGACTAATTTTATCTCTCCAATGAGAATCTGTCACCTGAGAGGAAAATTTGTTGGCATATACATACTCCAATTACATTATGCATGAAGAAAGGTTTGGTTTAGCTTTTATATTGTCGTGCATAGTCATATATAACATTCATAAATAAAGATACCAACATGTTGCGTTCTCATATTCATCATAAGACTGCTTCTATGTATGAAAACAGGCATGTGTGTGAACCTTTTCAAATTTTTTAAAGAATTGTGATTTATGCATAGTAAATAAATAAACTGAGTAATGGAATGAATGCTGTCAAGATATGCACATTTCTGACAATCCTTCCATAAAAAGGTCAGAATTTATTGGAGTGGATAATATCCCCCCTTGGACCTTTTTTTTTCCCCCTCTTTATATACAAGAATCTGCATCTTCCCTGGAGGTCAGTTTGGCAACTTTCAGATGCACTAAATTCATTTAAACTCCAGTAGCCAGTGAAGAAATGAAATAGTACCGAACAATAGCAGCGCTCTGTGGTGTTTACAAATACATTTACAAGAGGTCATTCCTCCTGTGAACCCATTGTACCTGCCAATTTGTTGCACTCTTCATTATAATAGAAAAAGTATGAGTAACAATGAACTGCAAACCTTATTTGGAAAACACATAACTTAGAAAAATCAAAAGACAACTGGGGTCATCTCTAAAGCAGATTTCATAGTTGCCAATGAGTATTTTGCTGCTTTCATTAAACAGACTTTAAAAGCATTTTAATTGCATTTTTTATTTTGGCTAACAACCTGATTCTGATAGCATTACGCCTACAGCTGTTCAGCTCTAAAGAGCATTATTTAGGCACAGAAAAAAATGCCTACCAATGCTATTGAGGTCTAGACTAAGTGATCTTTCTGAAAATGTGTAAGATACTTCTTTTAAACACTTGCTTGTTACAATTTTCTCACTTCTGTTTATACTTACCTTGTTTCATCCATGCTATTAGGTGTGTATGACTACTATTGCCTCTGAGTTTGCAAATCATATGCTATAGAATAGTCATAATATAGGAAAAAAAGCCATAGTCAGGTGGAAAATGCAGGTCAGTGTGAATGCAATTTGGGCTTATTATGCACACGCTTCTGCCAGTACCGAATGACTTACACATTGTCCAAGTCTAGGAAAAGGTAATTCCCTGTTCTGAGTAACAAAATCCAACATTAACTAAATATATCAGAAATAATTGATCTCATAGTCACTAATGTATACATGTGAACTGTCAGAGATTGCTCCAGTTTTAGGCACAGGCCTTCACTTCTCTGAAAATAAGTATAGCAAATATAAGAAATCTAACCCTATATAGATAGTGGTTTTCTATGTTCTTTTCCTTTTCTAATGAAAACTATATAAATACCTTGATAGAATACTGTGGGTCAATGGTATCACTATTTCATTTATAAGTTCCCAGGAGTGTGTTTTAAGTTGATTTAATGAAAGAGAACTGTTTGCTGCTATATAAGCATATGAAAAGATAGGAATAGCTGGGCTCTCTGCTCAGTTTTAGTCTGGCTTTACTATGCTGAGTCTTGATCTTTCATGTTATCATACATACAATATACAAAAAAAGGGTCAAACCAAAGTCAGTGGGGATACCATATTGACAAGGGATGTGGTTCATACAGAAAACCTTTTCCAATGTTTATCTATAATGAGATGCTATGTTAAGAATGTCTGATTTTCTCCATTTCCTCTGGGTTTTTTTTAGTCAGTGTGGTTGTACAGCAGGAGTAAAGAGCTGAAACATTTCTTATGAATCTTTATTTGTTAAGAATGCAGAGTATAGGACATAATGCAAGGAATCTAAAGAAAATGAAAAATTGCCTTAAAATGTTTTGTATCATTCTGATTTGGTTTTGGTCTGTTAACTGCCTCGTTGTGATCTGCTACTTGAGAAAAACTCTTTAAACTGCTTTAAGGACTCCTTATAAATCTGACAGTGTAGCTTTGAAAGCATAAGAACCTGAATAAAAATTATGTTTTGTCTGCTAGATTCTAAGACAAAATTCATATTTTAAAAAGGAGGCCTAAGAACCTATTTTAATCACTGTCAAATGATACATAAATATTGATAAAATACTACTGATTTAGAAATTTTGCTGTAATGCTTGGTAGATGAATGTTTATTCATAAACAGTAAGGTTTTGACCCATTGCTGTCATTGACCTAATTTACTCAGGAAAACACCGAAGATTTGAGTTGATTCTTAATGGCACGTAGGAAAGGAATTTATTCCTTTTCATAAAAGTTGAATTAGTTTCTTGATTCTTTCTTGAGAATATTGTATAAGTAACTGGCATTTAAAACATGTTTTACACTAGAATTCTCTTTTACTTTCTTTTCTCTCAGGACTTGACTCAGAGTTACCGTAAGAAACTTGTTAACTGATAATAAGGAATAATTTTCCTGATAAATCATCTTTTAGTCACATTGAAGTGTATGGGTGAAGATGAATCTATAGCAAAACCCTGTCCAAGATGTGTCTACTGTCTTCTAACAGGATCTAGAAAATAAAATTCAGCACCATTTTTATACTGACCTGATTTCTTTCTCAGCTCTTCAGCGTACTTAGTCTGGACTGACTTAGAGAAGGGTCTTTCTGCCATCCACTTGCTGCCAGTTTTCTATCTCTGGCTTTTCTGATGATATCTAAGGTATGTTTTATCCATAGGAAGAGCCTTGCTCTGTATGTATAGCAGTTAATTTCCTCTCACCAGAATGATAAAAAGCAAAAATAGAACTCTTTGTGCTCAGTTCTTTTCTGAAGGAAAATCAATAAGAAGTCAAAGACACCTATATAAGCCATCACAGCATAGACTTGAAGTGATTCGGTATTTTTCAAATCATATAATAATAAATATTTTTTTTTAAAATCAATAGATAACCTAAACCCTTGAGTTTAGATATTGAAGTCGAATGTTTTTAGAGCAAAGTTACACAGAATACGGCTCATCATATATAGGTTGAAAACGAAACAAAAGCAAAAAAGCTATCAAACCCTGCAGGAGCTGTTTTGACAGCTGAGACTTGAGAAAATGCATAACATAAACTGCTAACTTTGGCTTTTCCTATTAATACTGGGCCATTTTATGTTGAATTCTTTTTTAAGTATTCCAGGCAAGTCAGAGGAAAATATTGATCTGCTTTAACTGATGACATGTCCATAAAGTCATCAACAAATATCGGTGCCTAATTCTGAAGTACATGCAGATGTATAAGATAATGGATTATCGTGCAGTGGCATTGATAGATAAGATTTTTTAATGTGTTTATTTAGATGTTAGATGCTTTCTGAGAGATTAATAAACTAATTTCTTCCTATCTCATTTTGGTGGAAGTTTAATGCTTAGACAGCATTAATAAAGCATTGTTCCCAACTTATCTGGGGAACTTTGGGACACAGAGTTTGCACCAAGCTTGGTAAATGATTTTTCTTGGAGCTCTGTATGTGGATATCTCACAAACTTCACATAGCTCTGCTCCTGGAACTCTGAAACAGCCTAACCCTGCACAGTCATTTTCCCTCTCAGTACACACAGAAGTACTGTGATTTGTGATAATACTAAGCAAAAAAACCAAAACAACAGCATATGAATATTTCCTTCTAAATAGTATTGTCCCACAATTTGGATGTGAATTTTCTCACCTGTAGTTTTCTCTTAAAATCACGTGGTCTAAAAGCCAACTGCAATGACATTTTTACCCGTGCTGCTTACTATGGTTTGTTAGGAAGGTTAAAGAACTGCCATTACAGGAAAATTAAGTTCTGTAGTTGTTAGTATTGTACGTTGGAAATAGCCATGCTAATGCTCAGCCCAGCATATTTCCAACGACGTTTCAGTGGCTTTCAGCATTTAGTTGTACTCCTGTAAGGATTATGGGAAAACTATAAAAAGGTAGGTTTTGATTCTTCTGACAAGCAGATTAGCAGAAAACAAAAGTAGCAAACTCACTATCTTTACCAAGGGCCTCCTTAGGAATACATCATAAAAATAATTTGGTCTGACTGACTTAGCAGGGAATTCGCACCAAATCTCCATGCTCGACAACATCTACGATGGTCCCGTTGGACTCATGTTCATTCTTCTGGAAGAATATAGTATGTTGCATAGACCAATCACACAGCCACTGTTTCTTGTCTGTGTCGGTGGTGATCTGACTGACAGTTGGTGACATATTGTGCATCCATGGGGACAGAAGAATGCTCATACAGAGACTGCTGATAACCTTTCCTATGAGGGCCTCTATAAATAAGAAGAAAATATAACAGGATTATATTGATTAGACTAATGACAGAGCTGATGATGAGCTGTAATCTCCTTTAAGAGGTCATTCAGAGGGATAGTCTGCTGCTTAGTTAAAATTATTCAGCAATCTAGAATTAGCAGGAGCCTTTTCTTTTTTTCACTCTTTTTTTTTTCTCTCCTTCTTTTTTCATTACAGCATATGCACAAACCTGTGTGATGGAGCTGATGACTGATGATGATGATAGTAATGATAATGGCTGCTTGATTTTTTTCTTATGCTGCTATTCACTAGTCCTATGTGCTGAAGGCATACAGTATGTACTAAGACTTCATTAGGAATTTCTGAGATGACGGATTCCTTTTTTTTACCTGAAAATATCTTTCATCTGCATTTCTGATCCCAGCTCCATTCTGTAGAAAACTTTAAATAAAAAAAGGAGATTTTATTGCTGGTATTATTTTTTAAAAAGAAACTTTAAAATAATTGACATTTGAGAAACAAGGAAAGGCTCTTCTACATATTGTACGTCTCTATTAATCTACATACCATTATTGATGAATAAAAAGAATTCTAACAGGAGTGTAATTATGTTCTGCATATTGCAGCAGGATCTACAAGATGGTTTTCATAATGGGACAATATAAAATGAACCACTCTCCCAGAAAATAAACAAAAAATTACACATTAAATATTTCTTTAATCACTGACACTGTGTGCTGCACAACACTGAGTATTCTGAATTCTAAACTCTCAGGGTTAGGATCAGAAATGTAGCACTTGTCTCTCACAAACCCTATTTATGACCACAGGAGACTGCAAAGGTATTGATATTTAGAACATCCATCAGATTCAGCAATCAACCAGGACTGGCCGATTGGTCATTGGTTACTGGTACACAGATTCTCTACTTACATATGATAGCATGGTATTCATGTTCCATTTCAATGATTAACCACAGACAGTAAAGGTTTGAAAATGTAAGAGTGCTGGGTATGTATTGAGTAATCACGTATCACAGTATGTTGAACATACTGTATATGTTGAACATAGTATGTTGAGTTGACCTTGAAATAAAGAACAGCAGAGGAGAGATAGGGTCATTCTCTTTTCACACAAAAAGAGAAATGAACTTCAGGTCATTCCTACTTTCTTGGCCACTGGCTGTTATCCTGGAGGTGTTGTGCTTGCGAGATTTTATCAACAATACTTTGTGATTACTACTGGGCAATCCAGAGAACCACATTAACATTGGCCTCAGAGGAATTTTTCCACATGTCATCCCAGCCAGAGGCTAAAGAGCTATAGAGAATCTATAGAGGAAAGCTAATTAGAAAAGGGAAAGGAGGATGGAATTGAGTAGAAAGATAAAAAAAAATATCTATTATTTTCAAAGTTGCAATGGTATATGTCCTTGTGTGTATTTCTAGGTCCTTTCCTCTGATGCCCTATGACATTCTCACATTTTGCGTTACATTACATATTCAATAAGACAGCAAGCTTGGAGGAATATTATGCCATCATTTTTTTCTAAGACTGAAATCCTATAGCATAACTTTTTCATGAAGGTCATTACTGTAAGTTAAAAAATTGGAGACATGTAATATATGAATTTATTAAGGATACCCAGGTGTCATAAAACATAAGATGCAAAACATTTGTGACTAGAATCTGTCACATTTAGATATGAGGTGAAGAAAATTAAGGGTATTACCTGAAAGTATGTGTCTTTATGGAAGATGTTTCACTTATCTCCTTTCCTTGATAACTAGACGGTGACAAAAAGCATTGTTAATTTTTGGCACTATAGATTTCAACAGCTTTCCAGTACCTTCTGGTAGATTCCTCTACCACAGAGGATTAGCTAGAAGTCTATAATCCTTTCAGCCCAGCTCATGGTTTCTGATATGCATACATACTTTTGTTCTCTTGGACGCAATTATCTTAAAGACCTGCAGTTCAGGAAACCACAGATTAACTAGTCATCCAAGTCTTTCTTCATATTCAAGGACAAAAATGACACTCTTAAGACACAATTCATTTGACTTGTTCTTAACATATTTATGTTAGGGTGAGATGATTTCTTTCTTAAGAATGAGTGGTTATTCATTAATTAACCTGAGTCAGACTGTTTAGAGGAAGACATTGATGATTTCAGTGTTGAAGTTGTCTATATCTGATCAAGTGTATCCAGTCCTTGAAGAATAGGTAATTTCAACATATATTTTCTCAGGGGGGAAAGAGGTGAACAGGAAACTGTCAGAACTTTTCTTTCTTTTTTAGGTGGGTAGACCTTCACAAGCTCATATCCTCCACCTTTTCTCATGCTTTTTTTCTTTCCTCTGTACGCTGCTCAAATTTGAAGCTCTAAAGCTCTGTGTAGTTTGGAACCTGTCCCTTATGAAAAGGGCTTAGTACAGCTGTTAAGACGCTGCTGGGATGCACTGAACATCATCTTTGTAGGCTGAGCAAAATGGACTCTGTGTGGCTCCCCATTGCCTTTACAATTGGCTTCTCTGGTAGCTGTTGGAGAAACCTACCTGCTTTCAGTGTAAGACAATTATTTAATTTATTTTTTTTTATGAATAGTGTCACTTGGTTTGCTAGACTTTGTTCAAATAACTACTGCTTAGTTTTCTAATGATGCCTCTAAATGCCATTTCTAGCAGGAACACTTGTCTTATTTATTCTTGCTAGTGAGAGTGACACATGCAGTTTATAAGTTTTTAATTTTTTAAACCAAAGTGTTTAGGTGCTGTGGAAATCTGTACTATAAAAGTGAATAAAATAGTGTTTTCAAACTTCCTAAAATTTTCTTATTCTTGTGCTGTCCTCTGTGATAAAACTCAAGGTGGTAGGTGCTTAATAAAATGACTGACAGGCAATATAATGCAAGTTGCTAGTAGCAGCGCTAGTTCTGTAGCACACACTTCAGTTCAGCCTAAGCCCCATATCTGTGAAGAATGATAATTAAAGAAGAATAAATACGAGATATTTAAAATGCCAGTTCACTGTGATTGAACAGACATACCTCTGTACATTTTTTATTTTTAATTCTTTTCTTTTCCCAAAAGTTCTTTTTCATTTTCTGCATATTATATATTGTTACCCATAAGCTTGAGTACCCAGTGCTAAGATATTATTCATTTGCTAAAGTTTAAATTGTGATAACATTCACCTTCCTTTCTCATCTGTCTGTAGAGTTGCATTTAAATGAGATATTTGTAATCTATACTTTTAACATTATAAATAAATCCTTCTGCTGCTGTAACTATATATGTATGTAAAATTTTTAAAAGACAGAAAAGCCATTCAGAACATGAAAACGCCTCTTTTGTTTATTGATCATTTTTTCCCCAAACTGAAGGTAAAATGATAAACTTTACAGCATAATTATTTCCTTTTGAAATTCAGTAAAAGTCAAAGATTTTGTAAGAATCATACCAGTGGACTGAGAAATTACATGTTTCTTAAGATAAAACATAGTTCTGTGTAGGTGTCTGTATGTGTATAAACACAGGGCGAAAACACCTTTCCCCAAGCACTGGTAGGCCACTTGGATATAGACTATCAAGCACTGAAAATATATAGCAGAGGAACTTTGGTTTTTCCTGTTTTTCATCATGTTATCACTTTAAAAAGTGGTTTTATTTTATCTAATAAGAATTGTTCTCCCACAAAAACCCTGTGACAACCTTCACAGGTTTGTGGAAAGCCTTTATTGAGCCCCAACCCCATTATTCTGGTGGAAGATCACATCTAAATTAAGTGGTCTTATACAAATACCAGATGACCCTCGTATCTTAGGTAAACCTGGAGGTGTGTGAAGGATCTTTTGTATTTATGAAGTACTGGCATCTCAGTGCTGAGAAGAGAATAGATCTGATAATTTTTTATTTTTTTCCCTGCTGTGCCACTGGTCTGTTTTCCCATGGTTGACCTTCCTATGAACTAATCAGAAGAGCTAAGTGGAAGAGGAAATTTATATCCTTCTAAACAAAAATTGTAACTGCTTCTGTATACCTTTGGACCATTTCCTTTGAAGAGTTCGCATTTGTAGGCAAAACATTAAAAAAAAGTGCAGTAGGGTAAGTTTCCTCTATGTAATCTTATAAAAAGTACATTGAGATCATACCGGATAAGGGAATTATAAAACTGCATTGTACCCCTTTGGTGATGGATCTGTATATAATTTTCAAAAGCAGACAATTTAGTATCACATTTGTAATCTATATGTGTATATTCAGACATAGAAAATTGAGCTTTATTTTTTCTATGAGGAAAAAAAAATATTTCTAAAGCTGACTTTTCTAGTGATATGAAATTTTGAAATCTATTAAAACAGCCACTTTATGAAATAAGCCATTTTATTTAGTGTCCATAACCTTTTTCAGAATGCGTAATATGAATTTCTCAGCATGGCAAACACTCAGATGTATTTGTAAAACCCAGGGCAAGTGATATCATCATGTAGCTCATACCAATCAAATGTTATTTAAAGTATAATAAATCAGAACAGAATTACATGTCAGATATTCAAAGGTTATGAGCAATAGAATTGCAATACAAAGTCATTGGCAGAAGGAGAAAATCACTACTGCAATCACGCTGCAATTATCCAGTTCTAGACTTCTTTATATGAAAAGTGGAATTGTAACAGTTTAATGTAACAGTGATAATAATTGCAAGGTAGTATTTTTGTCTTCTTCAGATTTGACTTTGCTAGGATGTTGTTGAGAGGCCAAAGAACAAAATTAACAAGTGACTAAAAGCCACCTTATGTTACTGTATCAGAAAACATCTGTCATGATGTCTAAATCCATATCATTTAGTCAGAACAAAATCATCAGTGTGCAAAGTGTAGTAAAAATGACTCCATTATTTTCTTTCTTCATAACATTTTGAGGGTTATTAATAGTGCTTAAACAAAGGCAACTGACATGGGAATTTCCAATCAGAATTAAAATACTTCAGTAAGATTTCTGCTCTGAATCTCCCCTGGAAGAGTTTCTCCCTCCTCCCCACCTCCCCTTTTCCCCTCTCTCTTTCTCTTTGTCCTTTGTGTTTCTCTGTTTCCTTCTCTGTCTCTCTCCCACTCACTTCCTGGGTAATACAGAGCACCAAGGAGATTTTCAAATTACTCTTACAGTAGGATATTGTTAATATTCCCCTTTTCCTGCAAATTTAGAAAATATATGTTTAAATTATTAGCATTAACTAAAGTAGAGCAAGATATTGCACAAGGCACAAATGTATTCTTCATGCAAATAAAAGAGGTAAGTACCTCTGATTACCATGACATAATTAGGGAAAATTTAGCTCTCTCTCCAGCAGAAAGTACTGTCTTGATGAATTATGAGTCTGTTTGGTTATGTGGAGAGTTGGACCAAAATAAAAAAAAAATGCTGATGGTTCATTTTATCCTAAATCCCTGAAGTTTAAGATAGGGCAAAATTCATTACTCTATGATATTCTAATTTGTACCTTTCTCTCAAGTGTGTAAAATAATATCCATGAAGAAGACTCTGTAAATTAGTTCATCAGAAGTCTAGAGACCTATTATGTGGGAAATCACAAAATGATTTTTGAAGTCATAAATGCCTTTAAATGTACTGTAAATTTATTGTAAATACTGTCTGGCTGATCTTGCAGTCTTTTGGCAGGCAAAATTCTCCTTGATGCCAATGGGAGTTTTGCCATTATAAGAATTTCAAAGACAAGATCTTCTATAAACACCCCAGTAGTCTAAAACATTACATTTTATTATCTCCATGAGAACTATATTCCTTATAAACTTAATAATAGTGAATAAATTTGTTCTTGACTTGCGGCTTTGAGAAAAGTAATGCAGATATAAGACCATATCTAAGCCTTACTTAGGTTTATAAGTAAGCAACTGGGTGCACTCTTTGTGCATAGCTGATTACCTGTCTGTCACATGCCTGCTTAGCTGTCTGCTTCTGTGGGAACTCTGCCTCTGTACATAATGACTTGGGAATGTGAAAAATCATGAATTTAACCTGTTAATATAGTGAAAGTTTTTCTTTGTCTTAGGATAACTTCTATGAAGTTTCTAGCTAGCCCTACATGATGCACAAAAGACCATCACAAGGATTTTTGTTTCGTGTAAAAACTTGACAAATGCCAAGCAACGTCTTTCAACCCATGAGGCATAAGAAAACAACCATGTTTGCAAATGTATCTTAATATGTCACTCCCTGTCCCCTTCCAATCAATGAAAATAATTTGTTTCCATGCTTACTATGAAATTCTATGTATAAAAGGAATGTGTCTCTCTTATTTAGCTGTTAACTGCAACTATATTTGTTGAGTTAAAGAGTTAAAAGAAAAAAAAAACCTATAGTAGAAGCTAAATAGTAAGGGCTAAACCCAAAGAAAGACTTTAAATGCTCAAGAACCTTCAGACTCTGTGGTCCTGGTTCAAATTTTGTTATTTAGTCAGCTTAGGTGTAGTAAACATTATTTTACCATTCAGTGTAAGGACAGATATGCTTGTTAAGCATGCTAAATTAACAGACATCAAACTGGGTAAAGAGCTTGTCAATGTACTGTATAATGGCAAACATTTGAAGTACTTACAGTAACCAATCCTACTGCAGAGCAATCTCCCGTGCCTCATTTCCTAGTCACTTCAAATACTATCACACAGAATACTTCTCCACAAAACCTCATTTCCCAGTGCTGTGTAGCTGGTGTGAAATGAGCCACTTACCCTCAAAAATAACTGTTGAAGGTTGTCAGAAGGCAGTTTGATCAGCTACCGACGCTCTATATGCTGTAATAAAGTGGCAATGCTGTCATTGCAACACAGGTTTTACAGGATGCAGAAGCATAGCTTTTTGACCTGCGTTCTGGTCACTCCTCTATCTCATTACAGATGACTGGACCAGGTCAGTTCTTGCAAAGTAAATTCCAAAAAATACCAAGTGTACTGGAAACTATTCTGGTGTTTCAAAAGTTCTTTCCTCATAGACCAGCTCCAAACAAAGATTCCACTGTGGTTCTGATGTAGCAAGTTTTTTTTTCTTCTGAGTAATACGTGGGGATGAAAAAAAATCCAAACACTTAAAGCTATAACTTCTTGTTGTAGAACATTAAGGATATCTATCATAACGCATGTCTGAATGTCTGGCCAAACGCTATTGCTTGATGACTGCATATTATTGATAATAGTATAATTATACTGTATGGAATCAATTTCTCTTGTATTTACAAATGGAAGACTTGTGCTATTTTTTCCCTATCCATTCACTGTAGTAAGTTTATTCTGCATAATTTAAAAGTTGATACATTTTATCCTGACTGTGTTGCAAATGAAAATATGTGCATTACATACACATATATTAAATTACATTACATACACAAATTAGCAAGCACATACATAAGGTATTCTGAAACTCTCTGTGGAAAACTTACATTGATTTTGTCAGTGATTTTGAATATGTGCTAAAAGTCAATGAGCAGTGAAAGGATAACACAAGTTATTTGAATCTCCAGAGTCCCTTTAGTTGGTTGCTTCTTCTGGCCGACATCCTTGGTTGTTCAACACAGGAGACGCTGAAAACAAAACATTGACCAAAACCTTTTCATATGAATTTCATAGTGGGACTGAAAATGAGTTTGTCAGTTTCTTGGAAGAAAGTTGTCTTTTCAAAGACAACTGTTTGCTATAGAGAAGACAGAAAGCAATCTGACATTAGCGGTAGTGTGGTCCAACAACATGGGTTTGTACTACTTTGAAAAGTAAATAGTGCTGCGAGTAAAGAGCCCTTTAGAACTACCAGAGCTCTGTTCTGATGCTTGCATTAGTTGGAATTTTCCGTTAAGATGCAATACCTGTAGATTACTGTAGTACGATCAAAACAAGTTATTCAGTATATTTTAGAAATTACAGTTTGTGTGTCAAGTTCAGAAAAAGGGAGTTTGCTCAGCTCTATCCAGGAAAACACTGAAGTACTTCCCATTACTGTGTTAGTGTTTCAGATGTGTTGTTCCTTCTTGACACCCCTATCTAAAAAGCTCTCCCCGGTGGATATTAAGCTGTGAAGTCTTCTGATTCTCTGACTTATGTTAATGCTTTCAGAACTGTTTACTGTGCAGTCCTGAGATCTGATCCCGGAACTCCTCAATGAATTCCATTATTTCTAAGCTATATATATGTACTTATCTCTATTCTAGCAAACGTATTTGCTACAGCATTTGCAAATATTTCTGGAGTTCTAGAAGCAATCCCTTTATTGATTTTACTTTCTTTTAATGATTATTCACAAGAAACATAAGACTGAAACACAAGGAGCTTAAAATAGCATACTTCAGCAGAAATTGAATTCCCAACTGTAGAAAAGAGGTTTTATCCATACAAACCACATGAGATAGGACTGAAGTTAAAACAGTTATTTTACTTTGACACTTGTATTCAAATCCTATTTGTCTAAATAACATCGCTGTAGTGCTTGATCTTTTAACTTTTGATAAGCCTCTGTATATGCATGTGTACACACAAACATCTTTCTATAAATTCTGTCTCTGAATGTATCTGTGCATGTATGCATTGAGGTCTATATGTACTTATACATGGTTATACATATTGTTAAATTAATTTATATGTCTGTGTTTATACACCTATGTGTACAAAAATATATGGGTTTTTGCAACTTACTGAAAGCTGATAACCTGTCTTTGGTAAAGAAATACTTAGACGCTTATTTACTTCAGAGGCAATTTCTTGAAATGTACATTCAAAACTAGAAAGACTGTCAAATCACTTTGAAAAAGGTCCCCTAAGATAGGATTTGGCATTTCCCTTGTTGAACTTCATGTGGTTCCTCTCAGACCATTTCTCCAGCATGTCAAGGTCTGTCTAGATGACAGCACAACCCTCTGACGTATCAACCACCCCTCCAAGTTTTTCCTCAGAAAACTTGCCAAGGTGCACTCTAGCCCATCATTCAGATCATTAATTAAGATGTTAAACAGGATCAGTCTCAGTACTGATCCTCGGGTACACTGCTAGTCGCTAGTCTCCAACTCCAACTTTGTACCACTGATCACCGCCCTCTGGACCCAGTTTTTCAGCTGGTTTTCAGCCCACCTCACTATCTTCTCATCCAGTCCATACATCAACAGAATGCCTATAAGGTTCTTATGTGAAACAGTGTCAAAGATTTTACTGATCTCCAGGTAGACAATATCCACTGCTCTCCCCTCATCTACCAAGCCAGTCATCTCATCACAAAAGGCTATCAAGTTGGTCAAGCATGATTTCCCCTTGATGACACTATGCTGACTACTCCTGATATATTTCTCATTCTTTATGTGCCTGGAAATGGTTTCCAGGATTAGTTTTTCCAACACCTTCCCAGGGATCGAGGTGAGGCTGATGGGTCTGTAGTTCCATGGGTCCTTCTCTCTTACCCTTCTTGAAGATATGAGTGATGTTTGCTCTCATCCAGTACTCAGGTACCTCTCACAATTACCATGGTTTGTTGAAGGTAATTGAGAATGGAGTCACAATGGCATCAGCCAGCTCTCTCAGCACTTGTGGACACATCCCATCAGATCCCATGGAATTTTGTATGTCCAGTTTCTTTAGGTATTCCCTAAACTGATATTCTTCCGCCAAGGGTAAATCTTGCTTGCTCCCGACTTTTTGCCCAATCTCTGAATCCTTAGATTTCTGAAGCACAGTCTTAGTAGCGAAGCCTGAAGTGAAGAAAGCATTTAGTACCTCTTCCTTTATTCCCAGTAGGCACGCAAACACAAAAGCACACAAACACACCTTTACGCCACAAGTATACATATATACACATGATAGGCCACACAGAGCAACAGACACATTCCACACTCACACAAACAAAAATAGCAGTAATAGCTTCATGCTGCTTTCCTCTTTAGCTGAGCAGTATGAGGATACACACACAGATGTATGTAAATACAATATGGATCCCTCCATCAGCTGGGTTTACACATGATCTCAGTCTCTCTCGTTGCTGGTATATGAATATATGAGCTTCTGAGGCTGCAGCCCCACTTCAGCTGCTGGTACAGGTTCACATGTACACACGCATTGTGTGTACATGCACACATATATTCACTGTGTATCCTTGAATATTTTTAAGGCATGAGTGAACAAATCCCTGAGAAAACAGGTCTGATTTCATAAATAATCCTAATCTAGGACAAGAAGTTGGATTAGAGACCTCCTGAGGTCCATCCCAAACTCAATTATCCTATGAATCTATGATTCTGTAACAGAAATGAAAATACTTCAGTTTATAACAAATAGCTGATGTAATTCAATGCATTTTTCCCCTTTCTGTGATTCTCAAAGTGTGAAGCAGTTCGACTAGTGCCTACTGGCTCTCCTTTTGGTCCTTACAGAGAGAACTAAGATTCAAGAAGGTTTAAAGGTTTAACCTTCTCTTCTTAGGACTAAAACTTTGAAGGGATTATATGAATTGCAGAAATTGACTTTAGGCACTCAAGTCTTCGATACAAGCCTCAGCCTTTAATTTATCACCTAGATTCCCTACAAAATGCTGTGGAAGATTTGAGCACCTAAAAAGATATTTACTATGCTCAGTAAAGAAGAGGAGGAGCTTGATAGTAGGTAAGGCCACTGAAACATGTTCTAGCACCCCTTTCTGTCCTTGAGTTGGACTGCAATTTGCAAGAGAAAAACTGTTTCCGTTTTCATGCAAAACTGTCATTTAGAAATCATCTTCCACAGCCTGTTTATGTCTGGACATGCTAAAAAGGATAAAGCTATCATTCACTCCCTTATTAGCACTGCCAGATGACATCTTCCCTGAGGAATCCTGTTATCAAATCTCTGTTCCGTCTGGACTGACGTAAAGATGTGAATGTAGGTTTCCTGCATTCTGGAAGTGTATGCTAAAATGAAGTTACTGAATATGATGGTATGGATCTTGATCTTTTATTTGTTGAAGCTCTTTACCACTCTATCATTGCAAATTAATATTAAATAAACAGGAAGTTGAACTTGATTATCACCTTATATCAGATGAACACCTTATCCACCTAACTGCAAAGTAGATCTTTGAACGTTAGCTATCTCGTTTCATAACAATTAATAGTATATATGGACCGCAAAAGTTTTAGTAGAGGAATAGCTGAAATGTACTTTGCTTCAGAATACCTAACAGTCTAGCATTTATCAGACCTGAGTTCAAACTCTGGTTATAAATCATCAGAAGAACAACAGCCTCATTGCAGTCTACAGCTGCCTGAAGGGGGGCAGTGGAGGGGGAGGTGCTGATCTCCTCTCTCTGGTGACCAGCCATAGGATACAAGGTAATGGAATGAATTCATGTCAGGGAAAGTTCAGATTGGACATTATGAACAGATTCTTCACTGAGAGGGTGGTCAGTCACTGGAACAGCCTGTCAGAGTTCAAGGAGTGTCTGGACAATGCTCTTAGTCATATGGTTTAATTTTAGGTGGTCCTGCAAGGAGCAAGGAGTTGTACTCGGTGATCCTTATGGATCCCTTCCAACTTGAGATAGTCTATGATTCCGTAATTCTAACAAAACCAGATAGATATGTAATTCTCATATGAATTACCTTAAAATTAAAACCATAACAAACAGAGAACAAGTAATACCTAAAAAGTCTTATCTGTCAACTACTACTTGACAGAGACTAGTAAGCATTTTGTAGGATTGCTTTCTTCACTAACCTTGATGTGGAGATTTGGGGAGAACTCACCAACCTGACAATTGCAGTCATAGGTGTTGACCAGCAAAATGTCATCCGTTTTTTGTGTTGCGTATGCTTACAAGCAGCAAAAATTTTGGTACGGTCAAGTAGCACCTGTGAAGATTATAAGGATGCAGTCATAGTGGATTCAAGAATCACATCCATTCAGCAGTTTGCTTGTTTACTTTCTGTTGAGCAGGGTGACTTGGGGACTTGGTTCCTTTCTCACTAAGACTCACCTTTTGGCAATGCACTCAGATTTGCTTTGTGTAGAGACCAGGCTGTGGAGAAAGAACTATGGATTAGGCTGTATCTACGTGCCACCTCAATATGGAAGGTGCACACACACCTTGAAGTAGCTGTGGGTTAATATATACACATGGACTTTACTAGTCTTGTTGTTAATCCTCAAAGTTCAGTGTAATACGTGTGGGTATTTTTTACGTCATGATGTAGTACACTTTGTGAAATTGACATGACTCAATCAACAGACTTCTTCAGCACCCACCACCCAAATACTTCGTCATTTTTACTTTTTTATTTGTAAAAATAAAAATAGACAGCTTTTATTTAAAATCAGTTCCTTTCAAAATCCGGTGGATAAGCCTTTATATCTCATATACTTTCCTGATCCTCAACACATGTGTATAAAGAAAAGAATGTCAATAATAATCTCTCACTTTCCTCTGCTTCTTTATCTGGCCTATAGCTTGTTTCTATTTATTCGGTGGTTTTGGCAGTTTGTTTGGTTTTTTGTTTTGTTTTGCTTTGCTTTGTTTTGTTTTCTTGTGTGGAGGAAGGAGGGTGGAAGTTGTTTGCCTTTTTGTTGTGGTATGGAAGTTATACACATTTAAGAAACTTAAAGGAAAGCTAAAGAGAAGTGATTACTCTTACATTACTTATGCAAATATATACATCCATGACAGTGATTCTTCTTCACAGTTAGGTGTCCAGACACTGTCAGATATTTCACATGAACTTTATTCCATTGGTCAAGAGTTTCAGTGCCTCACTCGAATGTAATGCCTTGGGAGGTCAGGATCATGCAGGGAAAGACAATTTTTCTGCCAGTTAGTGCCAATCCTGTAGAGAGTCTTAATACTAGAGAAGAATCCTTGATTTGGCGTCTGAATTTCATGAGGAGATAATGGACCACTGGGGTGATGTGCTCATCATGACCTCTGCTGCTAAGCAGATGAGCTAACACGGCCTATAATACCTGAAGGTTTTTCAGGTTGCACTGTGCCTGATTCGGGACAGCAGCTTGAAGCTGTGCTTCCACATCACGATGACCTCAGTGTAAGCATCCTACTGCAACATCCTTATTTTTTTTCTTTAAAGAATCTTTTCAGTTTGTATTGATAACTAAGGGTTCAAAAGTTTACTACATGCGAAATATGAAGTGGAAGGCCTTTAATAAAGTTCCTGCTTCATATTAGCCAGAAAATCAAATTGAAAAGATTTTAGTACATCCCAAATGTGTATCCTAATGTTCAAGCTAAAGTGGCAGTCACTTACAGGACCCAACAAGGATATAAGGATCACATTGCCCGCCTTTTTGTCATCTGTACAATAAATCAGAATCCAAAACACTCCTAACACAGTGAATGAAAAGCCAGGTGTGTTGGAGAATGGCAATCCAAATAACCTATGCTCAGAAATCAGTAGAAGGAAATGCTAAACAGAAGGGGGTTTATGAGAATTTCCCCATGCTTAGTTGTCCAAGACAGGTTTTCCTGCAGGCACCTCCTTCCATTCAAGGTATGAATGGTGGAAAAAAATTGTTAGCAGTAGAAGTAGTATTCACCTGACCAGATCTAATTTAATCTGTTAGAATCCCTTTACAATCACTGAAAAAAATAAGTATTTTAGGATGCAGTTCATTTTATCCCTAAATAGATTTCTAAAACATGACAAATGAATTGCAACCTGGTACTCTGTGTTGACAACAGAGATAACGAGGCAAAACAGGTTATATTGAAAATATTTCACTTTAAAGTTAATATGTACTTCTTGGACATATGGAATAGGATATCTTGGCCATACAGGAAAGGATATCAAAGAGAAATGTATACCTTGGACCTCAATATGTCTCTACCTATGTTTTCTATTTGAAAAATAGATGCAATCCTTGTCTTTTTTTAATTTCTTACAAAGCAAAGGAGAGAAACTAATAAGGCTAGGATTGAACAGGGGATTATGGCATGTGAACTTGTTCTTCCTGATTGCCACAAGAAAAAAATATTCAGCTTGAATAGTTTAACCAAAATCAGGAGCAAAACAGTTTATAATTGTATTAATGTCACATAATTAGCTAGCAATCAGTGAGGTATACATTCAGGATCAATATCAGTAATGCAACAGACAAACCAAAACTCTAGATGATTATAAAATGTTAATAAGCACCTACAGATTTTTAAACACCTTTATTTAACCATAACCCTCTAAATTTTAATCATCCCTCCACAGTTCCTCTTCTCCCTGTCCAGAGGTCACTGACACCCCTTCCCAGCACTGCAGGTCCCCCACTTGCTGACCCCTTGAAGGAGATGTGAGCCCTCCAGATCTGTGTGATGAAGCCCCCCACAGGTCCCCTGCACCCAGCAGTGAAGTGGCCATGGGTGCTGGCCCCATGCTGGCACCCCACTACCAGGTGCAAGCTGCTCACGGTGCCCCACGAGGCAGCTGTGCTGCCTGGTCTGGGATGAGGTTGGGGTGCTGTGGGGCCACAATGGCAGGCACATACACAGTACAATTGCTGCTACTTCTCTGCTTCTTCTCCAAGATCTTTCGCTCTTTTAACATATTTGCATGGTGTATTTGCATGGTGGTTTTTGTTTGTCTGTTTGTTTATTTAATTTTTTAACATTTTTTTTTTGATTGCCTTATTCTTTGCTTCAAAAGTCTCCAAAAATTCTTGGGTAGTGTTTAATCCACTGCCTTCCTGTCTTCCTGCCTCTAACATCGACAGTTGGGGGCAGGTGGTCGGCTTCCTCCTTAACACAATAATTTTTTGGACAAACACCATTCAGACAGTTTTGTCTATTCAATCCACACATACACTGTGTGCACTCATATTCTTATCTTAACAGATGATGTTATCCAGGCCATTGGCCAAGAGTTGGTGTGCATCCCCATGCTGATTTAATGTAGTAATCATAGCAGCCATCTTTTTTACAAGAAAGTCAGCATCTGCTATATCTTTGAAGTAGAGTACATTTTGCAGAAAATCTGGTCCATGGGCACTAGAATATCTATAATGCAGTTATTGGATCAGTCCCAGTAAGAAGGAACACTCAAGTATCATTAATGTCTGTATTTTAGGGAGCTGGGTAGGTATGTTGTCCAGCTTGCTTTCTGGTCATGTGGAGATCTCTAACGAAACTCAGTTTTCCTAATGAATTTAGATACCTCCAGGGTTGGTGACATTTGAGACAGGATTTTATTTTTAATCAGAATTTTGTAATTAGGAAGTTAGGCAGACACTGAGACACGCATTTAGGACCCTAATTCCCAATTAAATCTTTCCTACCTGCTTTTATTTATTCGGATTTTAAAGTTAGCTGATATCCATTTATAGCGGTGAGCTCTGTCTCTCTTCCTCTAAAGGGGAACTTCAATAGGCAGGACAGGAGACCCCTGAGAGAGGCGTTTGGGATGGATACCTCAGAGTATTCAGTTTCCCAGTCCGACAAAGGCTGCTTCACCCACATACCAATTAGCTGTCCCACTCAGTAGGAATGCTTAGCTCTGATAAATCAGCTGTCTCCAGCTGCAAACTGAACCCAAATCAACACCACTTGTGGTTACAGTGAGAACATATGCTTTTATTGTGAAAATAATAATACATAAAAATGTAAAATGCTATTACCTATAAACTCTTCCTAGAACAAAAAAAACTTCAAATGTATCTCTTTCAAGAGGTAAATAGTACATTTTAATGAGATCTACTGTAATAATTGAAGGTGCTATAACATACTTGATTTTTTTTTTTGAGCATACTGATTTAGGAAGTCATTCCAGATCAAAGTAGTGCATGAATTTAAAGAGAAACCACCAGCTGCATCTAGGTTGGGCAAGAGGGTAGGTGGCATAGCGTATCTGCAAATCCTGGCCTTTTGACATTCTAAATTCAGTAACCTACCTGAACAAATTCCATTCCTTTCATTGCTGAGAGACTAAATATGCAGGAAAATTAAGTGCTGGTGTGACCTCAAGCCCTCGCTCTACAATAGACCTGTGATGTGGACAGGACAGGTACCTAAATTGGAGAGCCAGGAATTGCTCACACAAGCATCGGTTTAGAAGCAGACCTTCGAAGTGAATTCTGAGGATCAATAACAACGAACTTTTCTTCTTCTGCAGGAAGGAAGGCTTTAGATGCCTCCCATGGGTGTCTGTGGTCTAGACACTGCAGTACACAAGACATCTGAATAGGACTAGCAGATGTGACCCAGCATGTGTGCAGGACCTGTACACTTCTGGAACAGCAGCTGGACAGCAATTAGGATACATAAAGGAAACTCTCCATGGGTGTCTAAATCCCTACATTGTTTGGGGAATGGCTACTCCAATTCCTCAATAATTATTCCAAAACTAAAATTTATTTGAGCTCCAGTAACTGAAAAATTAACAAAGCAGCACTATGATAAAGGGATTTTTACACATCCTGTAATTCCTGCTATTCTGTTTCCTCAAGGAATTATGAAAATATCTTAGAAATAGTATTTGCAAGTATCTAAATTTCAGGTAGATACTGGCAATTATATGGAGAACTCATGGGGTTGTTCTAGCATTCCTAATTATTGTCATTAGAGCTCCTTTTATCTTGATTTCATACCCCACTAATGACCTTCACAGATTCTAAAAACCCCATTTAAGAATTTCTTTTTGGTCATGTTCATTATGCTTTTTGTACAGCATATCAACTATAGCATCTTAACCTCTGCCTTCCTGAAACTTAGATTACCATTCAAAAGTTTGAACTGATGAATATAGAAGTTCTGTAACTGCAAATCACATTATCCTTTTTGTTTTTCAGAGAAGACTTGCACAGTGTTGTCTTTTTCTTTTCTCTGCTTCTAATCTGAAAAGTAAAGCTACTTCTATTTCCAAATATATAACTTTTATTATTAAAAATATAAAATATATCTTCTACTTTGTACTGCTAAATATTTTACAACTATTTCTAAGTGGGAATACTGCTTTGAATCATCTACATTGTACATGCTGGCTACCTATATTTTAGTAAATGAAATATTTCTGAGAATCTTCTCTGTAACTGAGGGCAAATAGTACTGAACAAACTATATACGCACTTTTAAAACCTTGTATATCCTTCAAAATTGAGTTATTGCTTACTGTATATGGTCTCTGGTTCAGGTTACTTTACAAATTACATTTGGGAATTGTCAGCATACTGACGGACCCAAGCCAAGAAAATGGCTGAGATTATTCTAAAAAATTAAGAGGACTTTGTATAGACATACATACGCACACGCACATCTCTCTATATATACAAACATATATATATCATATAGACATATATATATGTAGTATGAAAGATCTTTAAATTTCTGGTGATGTTCCACAGCTGTCCTTAACTTGCTGGTAAAGTAATTATATCTCAATCCAGCACAAAGTAAATGTTTCAGCTTTAAACTAAAGCTAATTAGATATCATAGTGTCAAAAATTCGATCATGACATCATAAAACTCACAGGAAATTATTTCAACAAACCCAAACTAACCCTTTGCTGTGTCTGTGGCAGAGATATTCCACTTCCAGCAGTGTCTGTCTGCCTGTTTTGTAAGAAGGTTATCTCTTGTCTCTAAGATCCTCCCAGTAGCCAGACTGACTGCAACTATGCCAATAGGGAAAGGGCTTGTATCTTCACCTCTACATATAGATTCTGTATGCTTTTTGATGAGGTTATCATGCAGAATCTCTTTGGTCTTTTCCTTTAGATTCTATTTCCAAAAGTTAGAAAAGTTTTTCGTTATATTTTTATAATTATTATTTTAAAAAATATTCTTTAAACATTTAGATCGATAAGTAATAACATATTTTTACTCTATTTTTGGCCTTTAAATTATGAATTAATGCCTAACCAATCTGTTATTACCATCAAAGAATTTTAAATTCCAAACATGTTGTTATTAGACCTCATTAGAAAAATGTACATAGACCTGTTTTCTCTTTCAAAATATGGTTCAAACAAAAATCAAAATGCTTTCCAAAATCATGTCAAGTTTAGCAACTTTTTATTTTGGCAGAAAATGTAAGAAAAAAAATGAGTAAAAAATCAGGATATTTCATTTTTTTTGGAATTTCATGTTCAAATTTGACACTTCAGAAGGGCTGTCTCTCTTACAAAAAAAAAAAAAAAAAGAGAGCCTGATTCAGCTGCAGCTTTAAGGTAGAATTGTCTTCACTTTTCCCTTAAAGTGAAGATGGCTTTAACTCCCAAATTCTTTCTGTTATTAGAGTTCAAAACAGATCAAACCCAGGTCCTGGAATGCAGAGCAAATCTTATTTACTGGCCGAGGCAGATTGAAATAAAATAAAATAAAATAAAATAAAATAAAATAAAATAAAATAAAATAAAATAAAATAAAATAAAATAATTTGAAATTAAACCTACACCTAGCCTACTTAGTCTCTGCAGGACAAGTTCTGTCCTCCAATCTTGTTTTCAGTTCAACTTTAAATGACTTCTTGTGTTACTAGAATCTCTATATAGTCTCTTTGTTCCATAGGGATGTTCTGTAATGCTTCATTGCATGTCTTCTCACTGCTTTTCTCAAGAGTTTTCTGGTATAATATTAATCATGCATATCTTTAGATGTCCATATAGCAGATGTCTAAGTTGAGCTGTTCATTTTAGGCTTCTATTATAGTCAATGATGACAAATAGTCATTCTCAGCCATTATTTCTCTGACCTGTTTCAGCTGTCTACTTTATGATGTGCTGAATCATGCCCAGAAAGAATTTAATTCCCTCTACAAACCACAAAGAAAATCCTGTCTGGCTAGCTCAGGTGTAGACAGACAAGGTTCAATCCAGTCACCCTCCAACAGCCGCAGAGTCTTGTCTGGGATGTCCTGGTGTAGCTTGTCTGCTTCTAGTTGCCACTCCAGAAGAGGATGGGTTCCCCATTGATCCTGTGTCACATCTGCCAGGCTGGTGCAGATGTTTTAAAGAACCAGAGTCTTTCACGTGGTATTAGATGCTTTTGGTAATGTAGCATAGTCCTTCCTTAGATATCTGTCTGTTAGATTTGAGCAATCCTGTCATAGTCAGTAGAAATTTGAAGCTTGACTTCAGTCACCATTTGGATGCCTTTTGAACTGCTCTAGAGCACCTAAGGCATCTATCTAATGCTGGCATTTATGATGTTAGGGACTAAAAGTGATCCATGACCTCCTGGATAGGAAGCTTGAGGTTAGCTGGGATATGCTAGGTCATGGTAAAAAGCATTAGAGATTTACATGTGAGTAACTGAATCAAGCCTTCAGTGAAAGGATCAATTCAGTTTATGTTATAGCAAACAGGCACTTTTAGATAGATGAAATGTGCTTTGATCTGCACTGACCGCAGCACAGGAGGCTTGTTTGTGCTGCATGGATGTGCTAGAGAATTCCACATCGTCTCTGTCTGTCAGTTTAGAAGGCTTTTTTACGTATCCTGTGTTGTACCTACATGTATCTTGATATTTTGGTTAGATGTTTGTGTTTCTGAATCAAGTCCTAGATGTCTGAATCAACAGCTGAACTAAATTGTAGAATTCTGTTCATTTGAACAGGAGCCTAAACACAAAGTTAAATGTAAACCTCTATGGCTGACACAAAGAGCAGGCAAGATAAATTTGTGCTGGTTTGATGAGATAAATTGCATCCCAGTCCCTACATGTGCTGAAACCTTACAGTTTCCTGTGTCTGTCATGCATATACTGTCTGCATCACCTAGCATTCTACAACCTTTATTATGTCAATGTCCCCTATTGCTCTAGAAGAAGGAAAAATTTCTGTCTTCCTCTGAAGATCATACATGATTAAGAGGACAAGACAAAGCAGATAAGCCATTGTAGCACAACATTTTACCAAAACATAACACAAAATAACCAATAAAGTAACAAACACATACAATTTGATCAAATAACACAGTGGTGTTATAAGACTTATAAAATAATGTCTAAAAAGTAAATAGAAATCAGAAGTTTTGATTTCATAGAACAACTCAAAATGTGTTTCCCTCAGAAATTTTTCCTTTATAAACAAATATGACTTTTGGAAGACATTCAAAAATTAAAGCTATCCTTAAACACAGGTTTTAATAAATAAATTTAATAACTAAATCTAATAACTAAATCAACTGGAATCTCTATGTAAGCCTATTTCACATTTTAATCTGCAAAAAAATTACCTGTATGATATTTCTCTGTTGCTCTGGTACTGGGTGAAAAATCTTTCCTTTTTCTAAAACAAACCAAAAGTTAGCTGTTTCTAATAACTCTGTCATGACAAAGTGCTCCCTTGAGCCGGTGTCCCCTTTTTACTGTAACTGAAAAGAATTATTATGAGATTGTATTTGTTTTCCCCAGGATATTATTATATTAGAGAATTTTCACAATGTATCGGTTAAATTTCCTCATTCTTTTGTGCCATTAGCATTTTCTCCCAACTTTCTTCATATTTCTTATTAAATTTCTGTTGAAGGGCAAATATAGTCAACAAATCACAGAAACACAGAATCACAGAATCACAGAATGGCAGGGGTTGGAAGGGACCTCCGGAGATCTTCTAGTCCAACCCCCTGCCAGAGCAAGGTCACCTACAGCAGGTTGCACAGGAACACGTCCAGGAGGGTTTTGAATGTCTCCAGAGTTGGAGACTCCACCACCTCTCTGGGCAGCCTGTTCCAGTGCTCTGCCACCCTCAAAGTCAAGAAGTTCCTCCTCATGCTTAGGTGGAACTTCCTATGCTCACGTTTGTGCCCATTACCTCTTGTCCTGTTGACGGGCACCACTGAAAAGAGCCTGTCCCCATCCTCCTGACACCCACCCTTTAAGTATTTATAAGCATTGATAAGATCCCCCCTCAGTTGTCTTTTTTCCAGACTGAAAAGACCCAAGACCCTCAGCCTTTCTTCGTAAGAGAGATATTCCAGTCCCCTAATAATCTTGGTAGCCCTTTGCTGTACCCTCTCCAGCACTTCCCTGTCCTTGAACTGGGGAGCCCAGAAATAGACACAGTACTCCAACAGATAACCAAAACTGAAGAGAAATTGAGTATTGTAGTAAAACAAAAATCTAGGCAATAACTATGCTCAGAATTTAGGCCAAAAGTGACGAATTAGAAACTGGATTGGAATTAAGAACAGGTAGGTTAAAAGTTGGATGATAGTCAGGTGGATGAATATGAGAAACAGAAAAAAAAAAACAAAACCAAAACCAAACAAACACCAAAAGGAAGCCAAAGGAAATAAGAAAAGGATCAGATTTAAGGCAACAAGAAGTCTGGGCAGAACTTCAGCTAAGTGGCACATAGACCAGCAATATCAGCTGAAGGGGCTGATGCATATGCCAAATACTGGGATTAACCACTGGTCTGAAGATAAAAAAGATAAGGGTTTCTTTGTAAATTTGACCTTTTGGGAAAGGAGGAAGTATGAAATTGTTAGAAACAAGTAGAAGAGCAACAGTGGGAAAGAAGAGATCTATAAAGCACTTGTACTGTTTTGAGGATGATGGTATCCAAGTTTCATCTTGGTTCTTGAACATCTAGACTTTCAGATACCCAGTGCTGTCATGTTATTATTCAATTTATAAATTAATATTTTCCAATAAAAAAAAATAAAATCACTTATTCCCCAAAAATATTGTCAAGCACAGAGATATATACCTTTGAAGACTTGGTTATTGTTACTGTTAACTTGGTATTAAAAGTCAAATAGGCTTTTTAATTATTATTTTTCAGTTGAGTAATAGCTATTTCATTTTAAATGTAAGATATTTACACTGACCTCATTATCTTGGAAAAGTAATGGTTTATCATCTTAACAGAACACTGCAGAATACGTATTACGGTTTCATAATTATGTGTGACGGTAACAGTTAACCAATGACCTGGTGACTGGCTATTGAAAAGCCAAATTATTACTATTAAATTATAACTGTATGCTATTCCTTTTTATTTAGATAAAGCATTTAGAAATAGAAATAAGTATTGAAGTTAAAGCAGATTTATTGTCACAAAGAACATTTACCAATTGTTCTTCACTGTCTTTAGCAAAATGTATGCAGATAATTCCATTTTGCAACAATAATGAGCATAAGTAATAAGAAAAAAGGATTTTATCATTGTTACATATTCATTTTATTATTGATATGGTTATTACCTACTTAGTAATTTACTAATGAATCTCGAAGAAGAGACTGATGAAATAACATGAAAAGGAAAAGGTGTTTCATTCGAGTTGTACAAGCGCCTTTCTAATCCTTTAAGGATGATGTGAAGAAGCCTTACAGAATATAAAACATCACAAAGCTCACAGCTCATCAAGTTAGTCATGATTTGAATTGTTAGATTGATGCCATACAGGTCAATGCCTAGGAGGAAGATGGAATCAGGTAGCTTCACAGATTGTTACTGGGCTTAATACTTTTGCAACGGGCCCAGAATCCTCCTTTTTCTTACGTTACGTCTTCCTTCACTATAATCTCTCTCTGAGTCCCAAGAGAAAAAAACCCTCATCTTCTCTTGCTAACTAATCAGATTCTGCCAATGCAATCGGGCCCTGCTCCCCATAAATAGTACCTCAGAAAACATTCTTCCACTATGAAGCACTGTTTCTGTGATTTGCTGTGTGCAGTCCTGTGTTATACTGGTCTTGAGAGTGCTGAGATCAAATTGGTTTATGCATTTGGTTAATTTTCTAAAATGTAAGGTCAATATCTTACCACAATAAATTGACCAAATATAGGTTTGAATAGAAAATGAAATGTACTCTTGGGATGATAAAATCTCATTCCTCTACAGCTTCTGGGACATGTACTTTTTTTGTGGTATTTATAAGGTTATATGTGAGTTCATGTCAGGCTGTATATAACCCTCCAAATAGATTTTTTTTTCTTCTGAGACATGATGAATAGATCTGGAAATTACACAGGAGAGTGTAAACCTGAAGGGGGAAGACACTTCTCGAGAAAACAACTTAATTACATATCAAAACTAATTAAGACACACCTGTCAACATTTGGGGTTTATTTTTTAAATAAGAAATTTGGTGCAATGGACTTATTCCACTGTGGCAGCTGTCTGTAATGGTACTGCGTTTCCCAACTGAAAAGTAAGGAACAAGTAGCTCAGGAAGTGAGAAAATCATCTTACACACAAGAGATTACTTGTAGCTGATCAGCCTGCAGACTCATTTGCTTATACTCTGGAAATGTTCTGGGTTTTTTCTTTTTTTTTTTTATTTTAATTTGCTGATGCGAAAGAGATTACATTTCGGGAAAATTCTGCTTGACTCATTTTTTGCAGTTGTTCAGGACCATGAATTGAAATTGTTCTTTATAGCTGCTTCCTTCAAAGCATTTCTCTCTCACCACAGAGAATCCTACACAGTGACTAGGCTTAGGTAAGTCTGAATGGAAATCCTTCTCAAACAGCAATTGAGTATTCAGCTGGAATCTCCTTTTTACTACTCACAAGTAGTATTGGCTCAGGTGCCAAGAATGAAATGTGAGTTCCAATTCACGAGTTATTAGTTCTTAGTCATGTTCTTTATTTTTTTGCTATTAGAATGTTTCAGCTTTTCTGAGGGTCCTTGTAAAGTTGCACCATCTTCTCACTCAGCAGCTGCATTGCCTTAAGTGCTGTATCAAATCTGTACTGTCGCCATGACACAACATTTGAACTGTGTAAGGGAATGGGAAAATGTCCTGTAGCTTTGAAGGACAGTGATTTTCAATCTCTGCTGTTTGCTCCATTCAGAGAGGACTCAGAAGATGCTGCTGGCTTGTAGAGATCTGTGTGATGAATTCAGTGGTCCCGGCTCCAGCTGCTGCTGCTGCTGCCAGAGGCCCCTGAAGGAAGATCCCATAAACTGTACTCAAGTATTTCCACTAACAGAAACACTCGGATGTGCTCTTATTTCTTCAAAGGTATCCAGCTTGGGGAAAGACTGATCTCTGGAATGTGATAATAAGTGAAATACTAGAGCTCAGTTAAGTTGCATAAAGGAAAAGGAAAAGCCATAGCCCAGGAAAAACTTCCTGGTCTGCTTCTCCGGAATGGGGTCCCATAGATCCTGCTGTCATACCTGCCAACCTATGCAGATTATTTTCATTTTACAAGGTAGGGAAGTAGGTGTCTAGTCTTAAGCAATTCAGCTCAGCTTCTAGTCAAAGTAATGAATGGAGTTTGGAGAGCTAAGTAGAGGTATTCAGTTTTTTAGTTTGGGGAGATGTTTCATATTATGCAGCTCTAAAAAACTTCATTCAGAGCAATAACTGAAGGTAGGATTACAAACGGTTGAAGTAAGCAAAAAGGCAAGAAGGCATGAAACTTATTCTTTTATTTTCCAGCATTGTATAAATCCTCGCAGCAAAGTAGGAAGACACTCTGATGTGATGACAAATGTGTAAAACTCCATGTAGAATGAAGTACAGAATCAGTCCTTTTCCCTTTTGCATTTTCCTCACACATATATTCAGTAGAAAATAAGCTAATTGTCATCCTAAAACCATTTCTGACGCCACTCTTGCCCTTGTGCATTATAATGCATGGGCCCAAATCTGTGGTTCTTAATTGAGCGGAACTACCATTGAAAACAACAGGATTTCATTTGATTAAGGACTGCAAAATACGTCCCCATGTGTGCACTTCTTTGTTCATGGTTAGTCAGACAGTAAGTCATGCAAAAGCTCTTTTTAATTACATTTTCAGATGGTGACATAATTGGTTGGAACAATCAATATCTTGTTTGATTCCTGAAGGTGAGGCTTTCCAAATGAGACCACTGTCATACTTATTCTGAAATATAAAACCTTTCAGAATATTTTTCAGTAGGTTATTAATATTTATTATTACTTGCATTCAAATAAACAGAAAATAAGATACAAACTTATATGTTATGCCTGTTTTGAGTTTGTCAGAATTCTCAAAATGTTTGAAGTATATCATAACTGTTACTTTACGTTTAGTATAGTTAAAACAAACAGGTATATTCCTTAAGGAAACTAGATAGTGCCACCACAGAAATGTTGTACCTAGTACCATGTAAAATATACATACATGTTCAACAAGCAGGCAGAGAATTTTCATGAATGGAATTTTTTTTTTTTAGTGATCAGTTCACCAGGGAAAGAGAGGGGGAAAGTCTGAAGAAAGTGGTTAAGAAGAACCAGAAATCCACATAGGCAGTGACATCCCCACTGAGGAAAAGTTATGTGAGAAAAAGCTTTTAGCTTTATTTTTAAAACTATGGCAAAAAAAAAAAAAAAAAACAGATTTGACTGCATCAGTTTCTCCTTCTCACGGAAACAACCTCAACACCCTGAATTATTCATGTTTTCATTCCCGATCTACTATTCAACCTGAAAAATGATCCACTAATTTAATCCAGCTCGTACTGGGGTATAATATCTTTTATTTTAAGCTGTTTGCTATATCCAGACTGAAGTCTGGCTTCAAGTAAGTTAACTGTTCTAAAACACTGATTTTAAGCTAGAAAAGGAAATTGGAGGTAGGGGAGAGATTTGTGCTTGTTTTAACCCTTATTCCTCTCACGTCTCTTACAAGCAAAATTCCTACTGAGATGAAAATGAAAACAGCTACCTCGTATCCCTGAAGAGCCCATGTCTCTGCCATCAGCCTATGTAGTGTATTGGATGAATGCAGTGTACAAAGACTTGTATTAACACTTTTATGTATCTTGGGCTTCTTTTTTAGATAAATTCAAGACTTTTCAAAGCAGGTATATTTGACTGCTGTAAGGGGAAAATGTTTGAAAATCTAATAAACAGGAGTTGCAATCATTTCTGAGCAACAATCAATTTTCTGATGTGTAAATTATTTACTGTACTTAATGACTTGTGGATTGTATTAACAATAACCACATGCTCCAGTACAATGTCTTTTGTAATGCATGCTTGCGGACAAAGACTAATAAAATATGCTTCCAAAACTACATTGTAGCTCCTCTCCAATGTGGCTACTTAAGAAAAGCCTCGCAAGAGTAGGATGGGATGGAAAATTATAAAATTGCCTTTGAAAATGGCGTATTCATTATTGATGCCTCTTATTTCTGAGCATACGGTGGGACTTATGGAGCATTGTGGTTTGAAAGATTAAATATATGGTTGAAGAATAAAATCTTCCCTACCTCCCACACTCCCCTATCCTTAACGATAGTTGGTAAGTCCTGGTAAAGTATATGCAAGTTGAAATCTTGGCATCATTGTACTCAGTGACGTAACATTCCCTGACCTCAGCAGATACCAATTTTCCTCTTTAAATTAAAAGGTCATTAATATCTGTTTTTCTAGAATATTCAGCAGTGACTGCTGCAGCAAACGAAGGATTTTCCTCAAGATTTTGTCACTGGTTCTAATTCTGATGTTAATATCCAAGGCAATGAAGAGTGTCACTGAACTTTATCTGGTACTAAAGATGATTAAAAGTGGCAGGCTCAGATCCAGGATATGTATGGTACTTTTTGTTAGTCACTGACCTCCCTTCTACATGCTGACATGTAAAACTGTATGATACAGTTTAATTAATTTTTGAAAGGAGAAGGTTTAAAAGTGCTGTCTGTGAGCTATAAGTTACTTGATTCTACAGCCAAAAAGTTGGATTTGCATGGGAAAATGAACAGCATGGGCATAAATTAAGCTAAGCTCTATCCAGAAAGTAATTGGAATCAGCTTCAATTAAAGTAATTAGTAGGCTTAAAGAAGAAACACAGATCCATTGCATAGCTACGCAGTTCACCCACCATCATCTTCACAGTGAACATGTATATTAAAAATGGTGCTCAGAAAATGCTTGAACTGTACCGTTTCACAGTGAATGAACAGTTAATTTGTAGGAAATATACAGCCAAGATACAAATGTGCTCATGTGATTATACGCGACACAGATGAGTGCCGTTCTCTTAGGAGGATTTTGTGCTAATAAAAAAAAAAAAAAGGTAGTATGGAATAGAATATAGAACAGAGATGTCTGACCAGTAAATTGAGCTTGCTCTGCCAGAGCTCAGGCAAAGAACAGGACCGAAAATCTAGCAGATAAGTAACTCTCAATACCACTGGACTAAATTAAGGCATATTAGCTTGGGATCAGCACAACATTCTCTGAAATTTCAGCGGCAGGTTCCTTGGGGTGCTGATACAATGAACTCGTCTACTCATAACACACCATCCGGTACTGCCACATAATAATCACCCACAAGAAGTGCAGAATGGGTCTTCCAGCCTTCAGTAGATTGCCTTAAACCAAACCTTAAATTTCGTTACTGTTTATGGCACATCCTCCTTATTGTACAAATGCAGAGGGTACTCTTAATAGTCAAGGTGAGAAGAAGATTTCTGGGCTGACGGAGGGCAGTATCGCATTAGCATCACATGCTGATCTTAAGGATCTCACCTAACTTTAATCTCCAAAAGTTAATGCCTAGCCTAAAGCCATCTCCTGCTGTAGCCAGTGCAGAAAAGCAACCTGCAGAGGGCAACTCATTCCAGGTACTTAACATGCCTCATAGGATGGGACGAAGAGCTGGAATAATGTCTCTGAGTCAATTGTTTATAGATGCAATCTAAATTAATGCCATCCCCTGGATCGATTTAGCACATGTCTGAGACACAAATTCTAGGTTGTCTAAGGGACTAGTTCAACTTTCAGCTGTCCTTAAGAACAGGCAAAAGGTAAAAGTGGCACCATACTTGTCATCTTTCCATGCAGATACACATCTGTGCATCTGGAGATTGTGCCCTGGGTGTTTAAATTTGGTATGCTGTTCTTTACACATACTGTGAAACCTCTCTGACTGTCATGTTAGGACTTGTCAGCTCAACCTCTGAGCAAGGTTCTTTGCTTTGTTATTTTTATTAACTTCAGAATCCTGAAAGAGAAGAAGTTGTTGGTCTCAGCTTTCTTGGTGAGAAAATATCTAGATTTATATTTTTTTTTTTAATGAATTTGCTGTAGCAAATTATAGTCAGGAATTCACTTCCATATTGCATGAAACATCACATATACTCCCCAGCAAGCAGGAAGAAGAAAGCTGAAATATGTAGCTACGTAACCTAATTACATTGGTTATTGTCATTCTGAAAATATAGGGCCTGACTCTAATTGAATTTATTCTTATATATGAGAGATAAATTGCCAATGAGTTCAGTTAAGTTATCCTGATATAATACTGATAACTATAAATGACAACAAAATCAGTCTTTAAATACATCAGCTGTAAATTATTTAATAATGTATAAGTAAACTGGTGTTTCAAACAAGCTTTGAATCTCTCTCACATCCTTCCTGTCTTGTCCTGTATCCCACTAACCAATGTCAGATAGGATATTTAGAAATGTAGAAACAGCATGGAACAGCTGTTACAAAATAGTCATTTCATGCCCATTCCAATAGTGAATATTTTTATTTTATTTGAAAGAGTTGTCTACATGGCAAAGATATTGAAAAACTAATATTATGACTATGGAAGGATTATAGCCAACAATAATTGCTATGCTTCCAGTATACACCCTACCTGCAGAGAGCTGTTTCTGCAACCCTGCATCTTTGCTTACAGAGAAATCCTAGAATACTTCCCCAAATTCTCTCAACACCGCTCTTACTTCCCTAACTGCTAAACATTTGAATCTTCCAGTAGATTTGATACCTACTGGACTGGATGAATGTCTGGCAAAGAGTTATCCATTATTTATCATAAATCATAAATCTTTATTTTAAAGTCAGTTGAACTAACATTGCTTAGTGGTAAACACATCTTATTTTTCTTTCTTCTGAAAAGGATTAGCAAGCATAAGGTAGTCATTGATTGAATTAATGCTAGTCTCACTCTTGACTGATGCCTCTCACACAGCAGAATGGAGAAACAAGACAGCTGCTTGGAAATGAGACTGATACACCTTTGATTTCGGTAGGATCTAAGGAGGCAAATGCGACAGACCCAGATGAACCTTAACGAAGAACTGGGGCCCAAGTTGCCCAAGAGGCAAAAAATCTCCTGAATGTTCTCATGAATGTTCTCCTTTTTTTGAGGCTTTCACAGAAGTGAAGCTGCTGATGACAGCTTAAATAGTTTAGCTTGGTTTGGGAACCATATTTCTGCTGATCAAGAAGGAAGGAGGCATAGACACAACAGCAGAGAATTTGACACTTCTCTTTTATCTGCTTTCCTGCTTATCTTTCTGTAATAAGTGTTTCAGTATGATACTGTTTCAAAACATTTTTCCACCAACTATTAAGTTTTGCAAGGGCAAAGGGAGGTATAAGGCAAGGGAGAGGTATAAGAGGCGTTTTATTCTTTTTTTTTCCCACATACCTAATTTATCATAAATAATTTCAATTAAATCCATAGAAAGGAAGTCCCTCTGTACTTCAGGTTTTCTTCTTTCTTTAACATAATAAACAAAAATATATTTAGGAAGAAAGGCCATAAGCAGTTTTCTATATAGTTTTCTATACAAGGTCTATGCTCAGTTGTCAGATTTGGCTAACTCTAATGTTAATTATGTATGGTGTGGCACTACATAGTCCAGCATTCGAGCATCTCTGGAGCTCAGTCCTTTTGCAAGTCAAAAAAGACTAAAAAAAATTGAACATTTTTTTTCAATTACTTCTTAAGTAGTATATGACTGGATAATCCAAATTTTCTTCCAGGCACTTTTTGGTATTTCCTATTGAGAAAAAATGCAAACAGCTGTCTCCTATTTATGAAATACAGCTGGAGCACACAACTGCAGAGGAACATTAGAATATACAGTCCAGTCACCTAGCAGGTGACCTGTTAGTATAAGTATTAATAGGCTGGTTAAAGCTTGTTACGATACCTCCTTCTCACTCTTCCTGTTAGGGCACTCCAGTGCCTTATTCCATTGTATGAACCTTCTATTTCCAGACTTAATTTATTCAGATCTAATTTATACACATTTGTTTATGTGTCAACAGTATCTTTAGTTTAGCTGCTTCTTGTGGCTATCTGCCACTTTACTCCACTTCTATTTTTGTAAGCAATTATGCCAGTGCTCAGTCTTCATATTCTGGACAAATTTTCTTGTGTATCACTTTATCGTCTATCACTTTAATACTTATTCTCCACACCCGTTTCGTTTGGATGAACAGAATGGTGTCCAGAATTTCAGATAAGGTCATATCAGGTTGCTGAGCAGTATGCACATTTCTTTTTCTTTGCTGAAAGCATCTCTTGTGATTTTAGTTACTTTTTCATAATGACATTATATTAGAGAAACATAATAATCTTGCAGCCAATTAATACACACCAATCTCTTTCCTCCACTGTTCTTAACAACAAAGAAGGTCTTAGCTTTTGCAAAAATGCTTATTTTTTTTTCATTATCCATTATTACATTTCATCTTCTTTTGTCACATTGTAGTAGTCATGTAATTTTAAGGTCAAGCCAAGAATAAATTAAACCAAAAAAAAAAAAAGTAAAAAAAAAAAAAAGCTTACAATATCATTGATTCATTTTTTCATTCTTTTTCCACTTCTTATTTCATGGCTAGAGAACCTTTAGCACTTTTTTCTTTGAAAAATCTGATATCGTAAGGTGGCTGTAAAACGGAGGTTGATTTGCAATCTGAAATACAGTGAAATGTTTGGATAATGCACGGGTAGTTTTGCTGTCACAACACAGTATCTGAGAAACCACGACGATAAAGGCCTGGGAAAAGAGTGTGTTTAAGTGTGTGTTATTATGGTGTCCTCTACACTGGAATCAAAATAACAGAATGACCGAGAAGTTTTGAATGGGTTAAACATCAATAAAATAAATGCATATCATTTAGTTAATCAAACATTGAAAATTCTGGATGCAGAGTCATCAAAAGTGCATATTTGAATATCATACTATTAAAAAAAAACAACCAACCAAACAAAGAGTTTCTTAGTCCTTCTAAGCCCTCTGACCAAATTCATCTCCAACCAGATGATAGAGATCTCAAAGGTGTAAAGTTCCTACAATAATATAGTCTACAGGCCACAGACAGGATTTGCAATTTATTTGCATTGCCAACAGTATATGAGAAACTTGTTCCGCTAGCATTCCAGCAAGCAGAAGGCAGAGGCTCACACGTACTGTTTATTCAATATAACTGTAATTCAGATCTAGTCACAGCATCTGATGCTTGTTAAAAAAAAAATAAAAAAAGGAAAAAAAAAAAGAGAAGGGAGAAGGGAGGGCACATTTTGATATGCCATAAAGTGAAACACAGAGCCATGGGAAATTAGACTTACTTAGTTCTGCTTTTCATGTAACTACTTCGTTTTTTCAAAATTGGCTATTTTTAATTCTTGAAATGACAGTGATTTGACCTTACATTAGACACTTACTTCAAACTAGTGCACCTACAGCTAGTATGATATAACATTCTTCTATTGTCCTTTCCAACCATGAAGATTCTATGATTCTATGATTGTCTTATATAAGTGTACACATAATTTTATTACAGAAACAATAATAAGGGACACATCTTGGCAGCAGAATAATATCATAAGATTGTGCTAAACTGATTGGATTTTTAGACGTATGCTGTCTTATTTTCTGGTAAAATAGAAAATGACTCAGTGGTCTTGAATGTTACGTTTATGCTTATTATTATGTTTATTATATAAAGAAAATTAAATACAGAAGAGTCCGTTGGCAAAGGTGATCATCTACAAGACATACTGCTTTTAACATTTCCAGCTCTCTACCTATGGAACAAGAAATCATAATTTATGACTAGGAAAAAAATATAACAATCTCCATGACATATTCATTACAAAAATTTGGGATCCCATTGAGAAGACTAACAGGTAAAGATACCCAACCGATACAGTACTAAACATTTGTTCTAAAAGTGCAAATCAACTGCCTCAGTCAGGAAGCTGATGAAGTGATAAGAGGAAAATCAACCATAAAAGGAAACAATGATGAAGATAAAACTATTCAATAATCCAAGGGAAATTAAAATTTCCTGGCTAACTTTCATGAGTTCATACCATATATGTGTGTATGTTCATACATATCCCTATATAATTTATTTAACGTTAGCAAATATTTGTTTGTTCTCAGTCTTGACTTTGCTCATGGAAGTGGTGTGAGTTGCTCTACTGTTAAAATTCACAGCTTCCCAACTTTTAAAGCTAATAGGACCTATTAAATAAAGTCTTCTGACTGTGGGTAAGCAAACACAGAATTACCCCTCATTATTCCAATTTTCAACTCAGCAAGAAAGATATTATTAAGACCACTGAAATGAGTGACAACACAGCCTTCGCACAATTACACCCAGAGTGCATCCAGGCATGGTCACTCACTCAGCACCGCTGTTCCTCTGCTTTCTCCTTTCACTGTCCACTGCCACTCTTTTCATAGCCATTTGTGATTGCACATCAACAACATGATGCATTCAGAGCCAGGGAGCAAGTATATGTGAGAAAGTGAAACACCTAATCATGCTGACACTGCCTCCTCTTCTTCCTCACAGCTGCTCTTCATACCCACAGCACCTTTATGCTGTTCCATTAAGAGAGTGAAAGAGGCAAAGGATAGCAGCAAGTGTATAAATATGAAAAGCAGGAGAGGAAAGAGCTCTTTAACAATGTGTTTATGAGTCTGATGAATATATTGTGTAACCAGGAAGAAGATCATTCAGATAAATTGGTCTTATTGTCTCCTGCCCAAATATTTGTAACCCAGTGAGTGACAAAGAACAGTAAATCAGAAACTGTAACTGTGTATAAATGTGGTACAGTAGCAAGGCAAATATTATTTATCATAATGCTGAAGGAGAAATTCACTCCCAGGTAGAGAATCCCATTGTGAGAACTCACTTCTCCATAGGGGGCACTGTAATCTATTCAGTTGCACTAGGACAAAACAAGTTTCGGTAAGGAAACTATGAATTGAACAGCTTGTGTGGAGAAAGGAAGAAGTTCTGAAGGTTTCACTATCTTGGTACTTACTTTTTCATGCTTGTACACTGAACAGATTGGAAAATCCCACACTGCATTTTGGACACGCTTGCTGATTGCATTAAGGAATGAAAAGAACTTGGATCCTTTTACTGAGGTGAATGGACCTTCACCAAGGCAAACCAACACAAAGGGGGAGATTCACCTTGATTTAATGCCATTCAAATGGTAGGCTTTTATTTTTTTTTTTAAATTAGCCTTGAAATTTTCCTCTGTAAGAAGGAGAGATGCAGGTAACCTCTGGAGAGTAATTCCTGTATCCTAAGATAGGTGTCTAAGACAGGTGAGATATATAGCTCTCTGGCAGTGCTTATCTCTCTTCAGTGAAAATAAGAGGAGTTACACAGCTGGTTTAGATTGCATATCTGTTTTTAGGACAGATGAATCCTTCTTGTAGTTTTTTGTCAAATTTTTCCATATGAAGAATAGCTTTTTATACATACTTTCTGCAAATAAATCCCAGCATTATATTCATTAAGGCAAAGAACTAACCTAAGCACTGAAAAATATAGAAAATTTTATTATGTGAATGTCTGTGATGATAGAACACGAATTTTCAACTACTTTAGAGTGACAGAAGTCCTACTTTATATGTAAAGCCACTCAGCAATCTGTGTGAACACCTAAGGTTTCTCTATTTTATACTAGCCAGATGCTTCTAGCCCCTGTCATGCATCCGAGAAAACATAAGGTTTAAAACAAGGGCAGTACTCGAATCAGAAGTTTCAGGTCTACTGTTCTTCGATCTTTCTGATCATACTTGTATTTCTGCAGCTTTGTGACCCTGGAGACAAAAAGAGGACAGCCATACACACAGACAGTGAGACTGCAGGAAAATGAGGGAACAGTTCGGGAGCATCTTTCATCATCTGCTTGTTAGACATGGCAGTGGACAACAACATGCCATTTAACAGTGTGAGGAAGAGTCAGAACCACATAGTGTTGAGGGTCAGTAGCAGAGAAGATGAGATAGCTCTTTGCTGATCAGTGTCACTGTGAGGCAAAGGTCCATAGGAACCAGGCTCCGAACTTTCATTTGAAAGAGGTCCCTAAGGCTCTTAACCAGAATTGTGATTTTTAGGCATTGCCTGTAGTTCGTACATTCTCATATTACCAGATCAAATGCCATGTTGCAGGTTTTCCTGTCATTTCCCTAAAAGTCAGCAAAGTGGCTACACTCAGGTACAGCTTTTCAACACATCGTGCATGTACAAAGCAAGTCTAATAACGTATATGGTAACTGCAACCTCAAATTTATTCACTGGATGTACGACATGGGAACATGCTCTTTGTTCTCAATTTGTCTGGCCAGGTTTGGGAAGGCTGGCAATTAGGACTGCCAGGTCCTGCAAGATTCTTCACACAACACACATAGGTCTACAGGTACTGTTTCAATGCACACACGAGCTTATGAAGAAAATCTGAACTACCCTATACACCTAGAATTACTTGTTTATCTCCTACTGCCTGAACCTTCCCATCCCAATGATTTAAGGCTGAGGAATGGAGAGGTTGGAAGGTGGTGAAATCATCCTGCCTCTCTTTCTGGCTGGAAGGAATCCAGCTCTTGAAAAGCAACTATTGGAATTTAAGTCTGCTACCTTTCTCTAATTCGTGGGTTTGTGCGTGGGTTGTGGTTTTTTTTTCCTTTTTTTTCCCTGTCAACAAAACCTGGTTTCTGCTGTGTTTTCTTATCCCTAATGCTAATGCAGAGTGCTAAAATCAGGCTAACTTTCACCTTGTTTAGTTTTTGAGAGAATTATTTCCTCTTGCATTTGCTATGGATGTTAACCCCATTTCTCTTTACAAGCCTTCTGGGGCACATACCAGTTTTGTTTTGCTCTCTCACCCAGCAGATGTTTTATACTTTCTTTTGCCTTTCAGTAATGTCACTATAACCATCAACTTCTAAATGTGTAAGTCCACCAGGGACACAGTTCAGGCTGTCAGCAGCACATATTAGTCCAGGGCCCAATCCTGCTGCTTTTACTCAGTTAAATCCTGATTTTCCAGGCAGGGATGACTGGATTTTCTGAGGCTTTCAGTGGATGAAAGAATCTGCCTATCTAGCAGAATCTGATGCTTCCCCAAACAAGTGAGGGGAACAAAAGAATGCATTTTAAAAGCACAGCAATTGCATACTGGGTATATGGGTTGGTTTGGTTAACTTTTTTTTTCTGTAGCTTTGTTACTTTTTTTGCCCTTGTGCGCAGACTGCCAGAATAACTAACTTTTTAAAGATTGATCTAGATGAGCTAATGATCTTCTGTGATTAAGATGTTGCTGCTTCTTGAGCTCCTTTTTATGTTTAAAATGTAAAGTGGAGATAAAGATTTGTGATCACATTTAAATTAAAGCGTTTCTAATAGGGATTAAATTTAGATTCCATTAGGCAATTTTTGTATACATCCTAAACAGCAAATGGTTGCTACAAACATATTAATTGAGTTTTAATTATAAGATAGATGTTTACATGATATGACTACTAAGCTTTCTTGAAACTGTTTCTAGTAATGAACTAACATTCTGAGACATATTTATGAATGCTTTAACTGAGTAACTGAGTTATAAGATGAAGCAAGATATAATAATAAAAACAACCTAAAGACCACAATTAGATACAAATCAAGCAGTCAGGCATTTCATATAACCTTTATTGTTATAATTAATTTTTCACTTGTGTCCATTTTCTGATATATAATCAAATCAACATATATTAACTACATCAGCTATAGTACATACATCATCCAGAGCTGAGTAATTATTAGCATTGGACAGTTAAATAATACTCACACACAAAAAAATTTTTAGATTCACCAGCTATATGATAAAACACGGATAGTCATACAGTAAAACACAACATAGTCATTAGCCCTCTCTATATAGCTACTTAGTCATCACATTATATACTCTTTTCATGAAACCATCTTATCCTAGTAATTTTTTCCCTGATCAGACTATTTGACATCCCTAACTGGTCCTAGTACTCTTCTCTTCTCTTCTTCAGTTCACAACTGGGGAAGCTGAGGCAAACATTTTCAAAGACTTGGTTGAACGCAAAGATGCTATTCTCTATTTTTCAAATCATAGAATCATAGAATGGTTAGAGTTGGAAGGGATCCTAAAAAGATCATTTAGTTCTAACCCCCTTGCCACGGGCAGGGACACCTTTCACTAGCCTAGGTTAAATGAGGGTAGCAAGACAAAATCCTGTGGTCCAGAGTCATCTGCATCACAAGTATCATGAAGATATTAGATGACACCCCAGCAAAGCGTACGACGGGTATGGGGGAGTACTGGTTTCTAGCACAGTACTGACCCAATCCCTTTGCTGTTCGCCACAATACGGGGAAAGTTACTGCTAAAACTGTACACACCAAGTGAGACTGCTTAATTGGATTGCACTCAAATACACTTGAAACATTAACTTGCTTTTGTTTTTAAAGGATCTTTTCTTGTTTGTGAATAATAATGGATTACTATCTCACAGCACTGTTATGACATTTGATTAATGTTTGTGAAGTGTTTTGAGACCCTTATTTGAAAGGCACTAAAAACTACAAAGTATTGTTATTATCCTTTCTCTGAATTCCCCCATGTTCCAGGTGGCTCGTAACATTTTAGGGAAAGACTGTCAGAGTAACCCCACAGACTCCATTAAAGCAATGTATTTCATCTGTTTACTGATAATTTCCATTTTATGCTTTTAGACTTTCCTAGGTTCTTGTCTCTCTCTCCTTCAGCTGAGTAACGTATGAGACAGAATGATATGTTTGATGTGATGAAAATGGGGCTGTTCCCAAGACTGGGACTTTTAATCTTGGCAAACTGTTGATAAACCGCTTTTACAATAAGGTCTCCAAAATGAAGAAAAACAAGAAACAAAAATAAATGACAGTAAAAAACATAGGCCATGCCAGGTATCTCTCAGAGGTTTAGTACATACCAAATGATTTTATGGCGAAATTCACAGCTGTACAAGTAGATCTTAATTTCTTCCAGTTTGTGCACTTCACTTTTTCTATATCAGTTGGGCAGCTGAGTTAGTTTTGCATTTCTGATGCAGAACTCAGATGAGGTCTTTTGAAGTCAGTCCAAGGCCATACGAAGTGGGGGGTGTGGCAGTACAAAATGACTGTGCTCCGTACACATGTGCACCCAGACACACCACAATTTGATACGCAATATATTTAAGACAATTTGAATGTTACCTTTCTCTGCATATAGTGGTAACTGGATGGCTGCTGGCAACTATTCTTCAAATAGTGCAGAATCTTTTTTTGGGGGAAGGTTTCTTACATAATTCAGTTGTCTTTCCAGCTGCTCAGTGCTTCAGGATGAAAATAGATCAAGACTCTGGCAGATATTTTAAAACAGAAATACAAACCAAGTTTTCTTGATGTTTCTGTCACAGGGCTGGATAGGGTACAACAGTAGGAGAGAAACACTCAGAAGCAGTCCTGCCACTGTCTACTGACCTGAATACAAACAAATCAGGAACCACACTAGTATTCCTATTTCTGTGCCCTTTCTTTCCTCCTACAGCCCTCAGGAAAACAAAATATATTTAAAAAAAAAAAAAAGGCAAAACCCAGAAAGTTATACAATTATAACGTATTCCCTCCTCCTGTGGTATGTTTCTTTGAGCTTTAGACTAGCAGACAGCCGTGCAGCAGCAGAGTTTTAGCACACAAAATGTCTCTATCAGTTAAAGCAAACTATACGATAGGAGCAACACAGTGTGCCAGAAATCCTTACAGTCAAACAGTAAAAAAAAAATATCCAGAGAGAGAAAAAAACACGAGCATAGGGTACTAGGAGCTTCACTATCTTGGTATCTTGGTTAGATTATCAAAGATGTGGCAGGGGGGAAGAAATATAGAGGAGAAACGTGTTTAAAAATTACACCTTAGATTATTCCAAAAGTGAGGTAATTTTCAACTTTTTATTTTTTTCTACCAAATTTCTCTACTGATTCTATTGCTTTCCATTTAGATAATGGAAATGTAGGCAGGTATAGTTTTCTTTTTAGCTAAATTGTTGTGCCTTTTTGAATATCCTTTGCAATTTGTGCTCTTGAATCTAAGCTTTCATTAAAAAGCAATATTTCTAGCACAGATGGTAATGAAGATAACCATGAAAACATCAACTGAGTATAAACCAGGACAGTGGTGATTTTCGTATATTGCCAACAGCTTGAAACAATAGCTCAAAAAAACCCCAACAACCTAGTCCGGTGGGTGATCTGGACCATTTGTCTCAACGCCTGGTTAACTCCTGCTATGTCTAAACTGACGGACCTAAGGACACCTCGACGCACACAGGTCTGGATGGACATGCCGACTATGTTTTCAACCCATTGTAAGGTGTGCCCAAGTCTCTCCCGCCTTCCCTTCCACCTACTCTGTACAAACAGTGACCCAGGTGTACAAGTCAGATGAGATCAATTGTGTGCTCCGACAAGGCCTGTGATTTCGATGATCCTGTGACAAGGCTGCAGGGAATGCACCTGTAGGACTTCTTAGAGACAGACTCTTAACCCCTAGTCTGATGCCCCTTATTCTCAAGTGCAAATGAGTTTTAACTTTGGATTTTAATAACACGAGTTTTCTCTGTCTGTAACAACTTTGCCCTAAAGTGGACTATATTTTTAGTATAATTTAGATTGTGGTTTTAAACAGACATATCTATCTCATTTACACATGGAAAGGGTTTTAGTATGCAATATACAGTAAGAAAGACAATGTTTCAGGCATAATGATACTGAAATCCACCTCTCTCTCCCCCCCTACAAGTTGTTTTTGTAGTAGAGTGTCTTCTTTTGTGTTGTGTACATTATTTCACTAACTAGAGAAGTTTCAGGAGCAACCAGGATCTCAGGGGCAAGTCCTCCCCCCCTGCTTCTGCTCTCCTTAAACCCTGTGATGCTCAAGAAAAGAATTACAGGGATAAGCCAGGCAAAAACTTAAACCAGGACAGCTGTTGCAGAAAGATTTTAAGGGGCAAAGAACAGAGTTCATCTCTCAACAGATTTTTTTTGGGGGGTTGGCTCAATTCTATTTTTTTTCTTGCAGATTATATAAAGAATATCCTGTCCCTGAAGTAACTGGCTGTGTGGTTCTTTCCGTGTATCACAGAGTGTTCGGACATGACCCCAAATCTCTAACCTCTCTGTCTTTATTATTTTTCATCCCATTAGCTGCCTCCTAACATTATCCCCACTAAGAAATCAAAAATAACAAATCAGGAAAGAAAAAACAGCTGTCAGAGAACAAAACAAAGCAAAACAAAAAAGCCCCAAACTCTCACAATAAAATACAGTGAAGCTGATCTCACTGCTTCTGTGTTTGCCTCTTTCTTTTATTTTTTTTTAGCTGCCTTGTCTGGATTGTAAATGCACCAGACCTTTTATTCTCTTGCACAGAGTCCAGAACAATGTGTTTTGTTTGATTCGTAAGGACTTTGATAGTTAGAGTGATAAAATAGAAACATCTAAAACTCCTTCACGGATAATCCTCTGATAAAGAATATTCATCTGATTTGATAATCCCAACAATTTAGCCTTTTGCCCATTTATTTTTATGGGTAATAAATAAATAAATAAAATAAAATTTCCAGCTCCACATTTACAAATACAGCTGGGGAATGCTTGTTACAAAAGGCCAAACCTTTCCCTCCAAAACCTGCATGTAACCCAGAGGCCAAAAGTTCTGGCTTCTCCTTAACAGCTTTTCAATGAATGATGTGCTGTCAGTACAAATATCTAACATCAGACACTCTGGGAATGACATCAAATAAACTTTATTTCACAAAAAGATGATATCATGTGGAAAATTGCACTGATTTTCTTGTTTATGTATTAACTGACACATACATCTATACACACACACGTGTGTGTGTGTGTATATTCATGTGTATATACATAAACATAGAAAAAGCATATGTGGGAGAAAGTGCTGAAGTTCAGACATACTTACATATATATAAATATACATGTATATATGCTGTATGTAAATACACGTCACTGGTTTATATTTGTTTTTATAAATGTACTGCTTAAACTTACCATAAAAATTGACTTCATTTTACAAAGGAAAGCACAGCGCAAAAGGAAGGTAATTATGCATTTTGAGGCTGTCATACTAGAAGTGAGCTGCAGTGTTCAGGTTGCAAATATGTCTATTAGTTAAGAAAAATAACAACAACAACAACACAACACCCTCTAATAAAAGACTGTTTCAACCATCATCTATGTAGGAATGAATTGTGAACATCTCCTTGTCTGTTTAGTTTTAGAACAGAATAAGAAAACAAATAAACAAATAAATATGGTAGTAACTTATAAATCAAATTAAATGTTAAAAAGGATTGGTGTCCACCTTTTTTTTAATTTTTCCTAGGGTGACTTGGCTCACACAAGTAGCAATGACCTGCGTGGTCTAACTACTTGGTATAACTTCCCATGAAAAGAATGTTTGTTCTTAAAAAAGATAACAAAACTGTTTCCTCCAATAGCAACTTATTTTTATATAGCTTATATGATAAGCCAAATCTGACCTGACAGTGTCCTTGTAAAGCTTCTTTGAAGTACCGAAATACAAATTATAGTTAGAGTCTGCAAATTTTTTTTTTTATGAAGAAGGTATTAGGATTTTCACTTTTCATCTTTGTTTTAGAATTACTCTCTTGACAAAGTCTGTGTGAACTCTCTTCAGACGCTTCAGCGTATTTGTCAGACCACTGCACAGCAATGCAAAGCATATTAATTCTTGGCACAAGCGTTTTGTCTCCAAGGAACATCAGGACACCTTCTGTCCTGTAATTAAACTGAACCTGCTCTTGGATCTGTTTCTCCGAGCTGGTGCCATCTTCTGACTGACAGTCCTGTGGTGATGTATTGGTGCAATGCATCATCAAAGTAAGACGCTGTGATGATGCATTACCGGGGCAGGGGAGCAAGTTCGGTTTAATGCTGGTACCAAAGACAGGGCTTGCCCAGGGCCATGTGGTCGCGCCGATCCCACGAGCGTTTTAGTGCTGCTGTCAACAGGGCACAGAGCAGGGTGAAGAAATGTATGATATAATCACCCACAGTATGAAGGCACGCACCTTTTTAAAGGTAAGACAGTGGTTTTTTACAAGCCACGCAAACATGCTGGGAAATTTAAATTTCTCTAGAAGACCTTCATTGGTATGAGGTTGGGTGTAAGTATTAATGCAGGTAAGAGGAAAGGAATTGCAGATGTTTGTTAATCAATTTTGGGAAAGGACAAGCTCCATCCTCTTCAAAAAAGAAATTTTTTCCATATTTGGAAAAAAAAACACCAAAAAAATCTACAGATTTTCTTCTAGTTTGGACATTTTGCATCAGAGCTTCCATTCTGTGTGTCTGAATCCACTACTGGGTCCCAAGGATTTCTTGGGATCCAGGGATCTATTTCAGGGACACAACGTCTTTCATTTTTCCTTTTTCTGACAGAGTGTGATTGTATTAATTGTCAATGATCCATTCAACACAATACGTCGTAGAATTAAATTCAGCATTCAGAAAACCAGATCTATTTGAGGAGCAGCTTTTAAGCACATGATTGACTTTAAGCATGTGCTTAAGTCAATAAACTTTAATGAGGCAATGTTTAATGGCTTTCTTCAATCAGGGCAAAGGTAGTCTGTGTTGACAGCTTACAGCTTTAAGCTTAGACACTAACATTATTTTAAGATTTAAATATCCACTTTAAATACAGCAGCATTTAAATAGGCTTTCAGAACCAATGCATCCTATAAGATGTGAATGTTAATGCTTTAAATTATGCAACTAAAAAAATAAAATGTTTAAAAATGCTAAAGTAACTTTCACATTAATAGGCTTTGTGTTCAGTCTCTAGTCTAAAGTAAAAAAAAACAAAAACAAAAACCACATACTTCTGTTTTGGTGAACTGCACTTCATGATGACAGATTTTAAACCCATTTGGTTACATATTGGTCACCTTCTCTCTTCTCATGCATTGACTACGCATTTTTTGGAAGAGTTAAAGTGGCTTACGTCCAAGAAGACATTTTCATGCTGTACCCCAGTGCTGTCTTTAGACTGGGCCATGATGAAAAGAGGACTTGTATTTCTGCAGAATAGGAAAAAAGATCTTCTTAACCTCACATTATATATTCAAATGCGAAATTCACAAGTTTTCAATTTTACTTTTTCTTGTAAGTAAGAAAACTGAGTGCATTATTAAGATCTGACAGGACAAATGAACTGTCTGATATTAGACTATGTTTTTAAGGTCTGATTTTTTAAATCTCATTTTTTCTGCTCATTTAAATTCACCATTAAAAATATCTTCCTGTATACAAATAGGAAGTGCTCTTAGTTTGTGTGGGATCTCTGTAAGTTATGATAAGATAGAAACCCTTTTTTAATGCAAAACTTAACCTTAGCTATAACTTTGTAAAGGGTATATTGATACCAAAATTCAATGTATTTTTTGGGTTGTTGTTAAAGTCCATTTTATTTCATTGCATTCCAGCTCTTTTGCAGATATTCACGCTATTTAAACACCCTTTCCTCAAATGTACCTCCTTGAACAGATCTAGTGTGACACAGCACTTGGCTCCTGTCCTCCTCTCCTCAAACATTACGCTGATATTTCAGTGCAGCTTGGGGCTCCTGGAAAGGGCCACCCTGGGCATTGTGTTTGGAGGCACAAGAACCACAGTAACTCCTCTTTCCATTTCTTCTCTCTAATGTCTGGTGCAGTGTTGTGGGACCGTACAAAACATATGGCCCTGATGCACCAGACCATGACCTTTCCCCATTTCTTACTGTTGTTAGATGATATGAGGCATGACATCTGGGGAGGCAGAAAGCTTTGCTGCCTGCTTTATTCTAAAACCGCTAAAGATGTTAAAAACCCACACCACATTTTGTTTAAACTTGCAAGACAGACATTATTTTTCTGAAATGTACTGAAATAAAATCTCCAGCTGAGCTGCAATTTTAGTAAGCTATCTGGCCTACTCCTTATATCCCTTATGCAACTAAGCTTAAGCATCTTAATGAACTTCAATGTTAACCTAAATGCTTAAAGAAAACAATGCAGATGGGGAGGCCAAAACCAGAATAAAATCTTTCAGAATTAAGTACATTTATTTAGCTTTTTCCTACAAATGCTCTCTGTATAGTTTACAGGCAAATTACAGGTATATATAGGCTACAAGCAAATAGGGCCTTTCGACATACTATACGTCTGCAAAAACAATTGCTCACCTAGGGAAAACTCATTACTGGTAAACAATCCCATTTCAAGATCTCTAAGGAGGTAAACTATCCAGAAACAACACCTAGGTAATAGCTAACTATTTATCTGCTATCCGTGCTTGCTTTTTTTTTTTTCCCCCAACACACTTTCTAGCTGAGCTTCATAGTTAGGTTAATTAGGAGTTAGATACGCTGCAAATTAAAATCTGACATCTGAAGCTGTTTTGAACTCTCAGATTCCCATGGACCAGGCAAGTTTGTTTATATAGGCTCTCTTTTCATTCCTCAAATGTCCTTTAGAAAAGGTTAAGATTTTCCACTTGGCAATACAGCATGTGTTGAACAGTTTCAGTATTCTGTGTTCTAGAACAGAATATGTTGTCTATGAGGATTTTGGTAATTTCCTATATTTTAATTCTGATAGCTTCAGATTTCAGTTTGCTGGAATTCATTTTTTCTGGTCTATGACCTTTAAGTTTAACTTATTTGCTGATTTTATGGTGTAACGAAATGAGAGCGAGGAAAAATGCTTATCTGTCTTGTTTTCCTAATAATTTCATGAACCAAATAAAGCCAATTCAGAAGACACATGGCACATTATTGCTGGTTTAATGGTCAAGTGTTTTAATAATTTAATGACTAATAATGGTGCATGCGTCTGTGTATAACGGACTTTTTTTCCTTTGAGACTCCTCTGGAAAGTTAGCTATGGCCATGCCTGTCACTATGGAAAATACAAGATTTACCTATACAAAAACAATTTCCAGAGGCAAATATGTATGTGTTTACCTTATTATTATGTTACACAGAATGAAAGAAAAAAGAAAAAAAGAGAAAAAAAAAAAGAAAAAAGGAAAAAAAGGAAAAAGAAAAAAGAGGGAGCAAACTTCAAGTATAATGTAAAATCCAAGAAAAAAAAGAAACTTTTTGCAAGGCAAGGAATCTGCAAGCAGCTTGTGACGAAGAGAAACTAAAGGCTGTGGATACAGCTTCCTCAGTCAATTTGATGTATGATAACATTGATATCATATAAGAGATGATTTCAAAGCACGCAATTTAAGATTATTTATTACCATCATATCCAGTGCCATGAGTTACAACAAATGTAAAATCTCGATACCTGTACATTGCACCTATACTGAATTACCTAAGAAGCAAGAAAAACAGGAAAAATGAGTACTCATAATACACCAATCTTTTTTGTTGTCTTTTATTTTTTGTGACAACTGAAACATTTTATATTCATAATGGGCTTCATTCCTGAGTTTAATGTGCTTTGTAAATGACTAGTGATCATCAGTATTTTATTTAAACCCACACTATAGCTGTAATTTGAAAGGAACCTTTTTTTTTTTTAAATGTGTATACATACTTTAAAAAACGGAGTTGTTCCACATGCTGCAGACAACCTTGACAAAACCATAAATTGCAGCACAGCTGATACCTAGCCCTGGCAAAGTATATTCACACAGTTCAGTCTAAATATTGCTCCCAACTCAAGGTTTCTCAAAAGTACACACTTACTTCTTCCTTCAGCATTCCTTCTCCTTTTCAGGCTCAATCCTTTCCCCTTCCATCTGTAAATGCCTGGGGGAAAAAGAAAAAGATAAGCTTATCAAGTTTATGAAAGTCTCCTAAATAAACTAAAAAGAATTAAACAGACACACATATTGGCACACACAAAGAGAAGCAGAAAAGTATCAGGAAAGAAGATGAATCTTTATTTAAAGGATTAAAAGAAGGACATTGCAGTCCTTGTCTTAAGAAGTATGTTTAGTTCAGCATGTCAGTCATCAGAAGATTCATCAAGTTTTGCTTTGGTGTTTGAAATAGGCTAGGTAAGAATAAGAGCCTGTTTGATTTCTAAAGCTTATTTTCCAGGTAGTTCAGCGATCAGAATGGAGCAAGCTTCCTTCAGAATTGCAGAGACAACAGGAAAGCTTATCACTCTGTCTCCTTCTACATGGGGTGCCTCTTGCAAGTAAGATAAAGCTAATCAAAGCCTCAAGCGGTTGTGGCAGGAGAGAGTGAATTAAGCATACAGAAACCACTAGGTGGTCTTGTCTTTGTAAGCAGGAATGATTTGCTGTGTGCCTTTATATTTTAATTGAAATGAAATGCACAGATACTGCGTGCAGCAAAAAGAAAGTGCACTGTAATGAACGAGTCAAATCTTGTGTGGTCTTAGATGTCTGGTCTAAAACTGATAAATATTACGTAAAGGATTTTCAACTTTTGTTTCTCTCTGTTCAAAATGAAACTATTTCAGCATCAATATATAAATGTGTTCCCCAAGGTGTAAGCCATGCTCTTTCACCTCCACTACACTGTCCATTTTCACAATGTATTGGCTGACCATACAATTCTGATTTTCAAATCTGAGTTTCAAGAAGTGATATTGAGCTGCTTTGAGTTGTCATAGCAATTGCATTTCTAAAAGAGATAAGTAGGTTTCAGATTCCTAAATAGTGCTGCATCAGGAGCATTTTAGAAACTATAATGGAGCTATAAGACTCAATATTCAGAATTGTTGTATTGGAATGATCACATCATTTATGAAAACACATACCTAGATGTCCTTGACCATTTATGACAGCAGTAATGAGAGCAAACACAGCCAACCTCAATTTAAACATGAATAAATATGAACCTTTCTGACATCAACTGTCCTTCCTTTGACAGTTTCACTATATACTGACTAAAGAAAACATACCATTATTCCAGACCAGATTTCATCTTAAAAAAACAATCTGGCTCTTTACTGTCAGCACAGAAGAGCTAAAGATGCTATAAAATAATAAAACACCTTTATTTCTTCCTGCTTTTCAGCAGTTGGAAATAGTGTTGAAGCTGGCTGGTATAGCAGGGCTTACGACTACACTGTTGATGAACATTGCAAAAATAGCAATTGTGTTACATGCTTACCTACAGTAGCCATGTATTTAATATAGACCAAGATGCTGGCACAAATTATGCCTGAATTACCTGTGCATAATCAGCCAAGTTTGTATTTCATATATAGACATCACAGAGGGAGAAGAGCCACCGGAGTGCAGTTCAGCACACCTGTAGTCTGAACCATTATCTGGAAGGGTCTGCCTTTCTTTGTTGACTCTATAAGGGTCGGTCAGGTGACTAGCCTATTTACACAGGCACCTACAGCTAGATGGTTTGCATTGTCCTTTCACTTACTACAAACCCACACTTAGACAATTGTTTTTATATACCTATTTTATATGTGTTTTCTGGGTCATTTGGAGAGCTTGTCTAATTTCACATGGCATATTGCATTGATCCATGTTAATTAGAGGCCAGCCCCCAGGTCTGTTTAAATATTCATTGAAAATAAATTTTAGGGAGAAATATGCCACTTCCAGTTACCTTCTACTACATCTTAAGTTCTTCATTGCAGCAATGGTTTCAGCATTACCTTAACATTGTGATAACTTTGTCAGCATCAAACACTAAAACCACTGATGAGGAAATGTCTCGCTCAAACCCAACTCTCCCTGCTTTGTCATTGCATGCTGGATTCACAATCTATGTGCTCGGGTTCCTAAAATCTATGCCTGCTAAAGTTAGGTTGGTCTTTGGAAGCACAGCCCCTTGGAAACCAGCTTTTTAACCCCATATTATCTCTTGCTTTCCTTTTTCCTTTTCCCTGAGATGTGTTTGGCATCCCATTGGCACAGAGCAAATCTGTTCTTTCACAAGATCCTAATTCGAGAAAGGGTGAGTAGTAGTCCCAACTCTGTCTTTCTTCCAACTGCATATTTAGGTCCTTCTGAAGCAGTAGGCTCTAGCAACCATTTCCAGAAGTCTCCTGTCCTTCCTTCTGGACATGTTCATGGGTATTTTTCGTGTCTTCTCATGACAGAGAGTCTTTAAATCTTCAGTTTCTTCAAAACATAATTTTCCAGTGGAAGTTTCACTGGGTCAAGCTTTGGGTATCAACCACAGCTATTAACTTTCCACCTCAGCGCTGTGCTCTCCAATGTGTAAATTTCACCTCCCACAGGTTCTGCTCGTTGACACTCCTCCCCTCTATGCCCAGAAGTTCAAGCAATTCTGAATTATAATTCTAACAGTGGAAGCACAAACAGGTATGTGACACAACATTTTACTTCTGCTCTGTAAAGAGCTCCGTTACATGGTTTGCACTATTAGGTGGTTGTGTCCATAACACATGCCCGGTTCTCTTGCTTATCCTTTTTTACCCTTCGATATTTGAAGTTTAGATTTCTGGGACTAGAAGTTAATTTATGCCTTTTTCCCAAGATGAAACTGAACTAATTCCCATATTTTTGAATTGATATTTTCCCTTGTAGGCTCTTGATAATTTCTTAAAGAGTCACCCACTTTAAAGCTTGTGTTTTTTTTCTGTGTTTTGGGGTCTTTTTTTTGTCTTTTTATATTTTTTTTTATTTTTTTCTTCTGGCAAGGCAGCAATACTTGGCAATCAGCTTAGCATACGATACATTTGCTACTGAAATAATTGATGTATATCAACTTTATACATAAAACATGGCAAAAGCCCATCAGCTATACTTTGCAGTCAGGAGATTAAAAATAAAAAATATTGTTAAAAAGTTGATTGGCAAAAATGTCCTAGTTATTCAACTAGTTTGCATCAGTGTCTTTTTAATGACAACTAAGCTCTTTAAATAGTCTTATTCTGTTTGATAAAAAAATTCTTTAAAGAGGAGTTTGAATATTACATTTCCAAATTGTGGTTTTGAAGACTTTAAAAATACGTTTACAATTTGAAACATTGCATCTAATCCAGTAAGACATATAAACTAAGCATACAATTTATAAAATCATGCATGTACAACAGCAAATCAAAATATCATCTTAACAGACCTCATGTAAAAAAAATAATTATGTACTAAATTCATAAAAGTAAGCATGTAGAGTGCAGATGACTATATGCATGTGCATGTGTGTGTATGTTTAATCCCACTGTTATTTACAAATACTGAGCAGTACTGTACAATTTATCCTGTCATAATTATTGAACAAACACATGAAGTCGCACCCTAATCAGTATGGATAAGCATAGTACCATCCATTTCTTAGTTACAGAATTAGCATCAATATGGCAACATCTATAGAAAATAAAAATTACTGTTCTACAGACCTGTGCTTACTTACACCCAGCCGGTAAATAGCATTCTTTCGGTTGTGCCTGAACTAATAACACAAGAAATAATAGACATATTTCAGGAACCTATCACTTTTATGATATACAAGTAATATTTAAAATGCCTTCTCCTCTGAATCCAAGAACTCATTGTTCTTATGTGCGTCTAGAAGTCAAGTAAAATGAATCTAAAAGTTGACATCTTACAGGAGTTCTTAGAAATGCACACACACTCTAGGAGTGATACACAAGAGGTGAGATAGTTGAACCAGGACTAGAACTAGCTGTAATATAGATTAAATCATTCTTTCCTTAAGACCTGAACTACAAACAGAAGTAATTTTTCCCTGTGGAACCAAACAGATGCTGGGCCAATTTCTGAAGAGAACAGAATCAAGGCAAACCGACACATTTATCAAACACAGATTTAAATTTAGATTCCTGAATACTCAAAATAATATGTCCAGACAATTAAAAAGAATCACAGAATCAAAGAGTATCTCAAGTTGGAAGGGTCCACAAGGATCATTGAGTTCAAGTCCCTGCTTCTTGCAGGACTACTTAACACTAAACCACATGACCCTGTTCACCAGACAGAGAGATCAGCACCTTCCCCTCCACTGCCCTCCTTGAGGAAATTGTAGACTGAGATGAGGTCACCCCTCAGCCTTCTCTCCTCCAAGCTGAACAAACCTCAGCCACTCCTCTTACCCTCAAGACTTTTCACCATCTTGGTCACCCTGCTCTTGATGGACTCCAATAGTTTGATGTCCTTCTTATATTGAGGCACCCAAAACTGCACACAGTACTTGAGGTGGTGCCACACCAGTGCAATGGAGTGGGACAATCACCTCCCTTGACCAGCTAGCTATGCTGTGCTTGATGCACCCCAGGACACGATTGGCCTTTTTGGCTGCCAGGGCGCATTAATGAGGATCATCTTGAGTGAGCTTTCACGGCATGGGTTTAGGAAAGGGAGGTCCTGCTTAACGAACCTGATCTCTTTCTATGACCATGTGACCCGCCTTCTGGATGCGGGGAAGGCTGTGGGCAATGTCTATCTGGACTTTGGTAAGGCCTTTGACACCATCCCCCACAGCATTCTCCTGGAGAAGCTGGCAAATCATGGCATAGACAAGCGTACTCTTCACTGGGTTAAAAACTGGCTGGATGGCCGTGCCCAGAGACTTGTGATTAATGGGGTGAAATCCTCTTGGTGGCCGGTCACCGGTGGTGTCCCTCAGGGCTCAGTTTTGGGGACAGTTTTGTTTAATATCTTTATCAATGATCTGGATGAGGGGATTGAGTGCACCCTCACTAAGTTTGCAGATGACACCAAACTAGGTGGGAGTATTGATTTGCTTGAGGGTAGGAAGGCTCTACAGAGGGACCTGGACAGGCTGGATCGATGGGCCAAGGCCAGCTGTATGAGGTTTAATAAGGCCAAGTGCCAGGTCCTGCATTTCGGTCACAACAACCCCAAGCAGCGCTACAGGCTTGGGGAAGAGTGGCTGGAAAGCTGCACAGCAGAAAAGGACCTGGGGGTGCTGGTGGACGGCCAGCTTAACATGAGCCAGCAGTGTGCCCAGGTGGCCAAGAAGGCCAACAGCATTCTGGCTTGTACCAGGAATAGCGTGGCCAGCAGGAGCAGGGAAGTGATGGTGCCTCTGTACTCGGCACTGGTGAGGCCTCACCTCGAGTGCTGTGTTCAGTTCTGGGCCCCTCTGTACAAGAGGGACATTGAAGTGCTGGAGCATATTCCAGAGGAGAGCTACCAGGCTGGTGAGGGGTCTGGAGACCAGGTCCTATGAGGAGAGGCTGAGGGAGCTGGGCATGTTTAGCTTGGAGAAGAGGAGGCTGAGGGGAGACCTCATTGCCCTCTACAACTACCCGAAAGGAGGTTGGAGAGAGGTGGGTGTTGGCCTCTTCTCCCAAGTGAATAATGACAGGACCAGAGGAAATGGTCTGAAGCTGCGGCAGGGGCGGTTTAGATTAGATATTAGGAGGAATTACTTTAGTGAAAGAGTGGTCAGGCACTGGAACAGCCTGCCCAGGGAGCTGGTTGAGTCACCATCCCTAGAGGTATTTAGGAAACGTCTAGATGTGGCACTTCAGGGCATTCTGTAGTGGCAGAGATTGTAGGGTTTGGGGTTTTTTTTGTGTGTGTATATGGTTGGACTCGATGATCTCAAAGGTCCTTTCTAACCATGAAGATTCTATGATTCTATGATTGTTGACACATATTCAACTTGCCATCAGCCCAAACGCCCAGATCTCTCCACAGGGCTGTTTTCCAGCCTCTCACCCCCCAATTTGTATGTATAACCAGGATTATTCCATCCCAGGTGCAGAATCTGGCGCTTGCTCTTGGATTTATTTTGATTATCCTCTGATGCAAGAAATTCCTAAGAAAAGGAAAGTCATCACAGAAGAAACGTTCTCAGCTATGTAATGAGTATTATACCAACCTCATAAACTCAATAACTTGATGAGCTGATCACACAAACTAGCACTAAGATTAGTTTGTTGTTATATGATGGACAGTAAGAAGATTTGATTGGAGCTGTGACTTGAACCATGATTTTTCTGCTCACTTTTCACCCTTACAGTTGCTCACTCTTTGTTCCAAACACTTGAGTCATTAAGTAATAACAAATACTGTAAGAGTCCAACTCAGCAGACTCATTTTAGGCAGCCATTGTAGCATGAATTGGAAGGTACCTTCAGAGTGTCTGTTTCTTAACAAAGATTCTAAAAATAGTCTAAACATGCAGTTCATATAGGTCTTTGCATTATAGAGGTCTAGAACTGGTTGTGATGAAACCTTGTTTTTTAACTTCTGTTCAGATACTCAGGAGAATATCAGAAATTACTCAAATTTTTTTCTCAAATGATACTACATCCTGTTTGGGATGGTAGCAGAAAAAGAACCACCAGGAATAAAAGGGAATTTTTACATTTGAAATTAATGTTTCACTTTGTTCTGCTCTTTATGAGAATGATCAGCAAACAAGGGGAAATTTTATTATTACAAGATCTGTGATCCTGTAGATTTTCATAGCTTGAAGGCATCACACATTCACTGCAGACACCAATCCATTTACTAGGCACAATTCAGGCATGTGCTCTTTCTCTTAATCTGTATTTTATATGGGGGTTTTATTATTATTACTATTGCAACCATTGAGTCATGCAATTCAATTGTGTATAATTCCTGTAGTAAAATAAAAGACAAAGAGAAGGAGGGAGGAAAGAGTATCCAAATACAAATTTTATCCTTCTCCAGTCTCTTTTTCATTCTTCTTTTACATTAATTGATATTAACTCCTGAGGAGGGGGATGTTAAGATACATCAGTCCAATATGCTGCTGGATAACTAATTAATACTAATGGTGGAGCTATGAAGTCATCAGACTAAACTATTAAAATTGAAACATCACAAGCTATCACCACCCTCTCTTATTAAGCTACAGTTATTATCAGACCACTAATAATTCTGAGATCTCAAAAAAAACAGAAGAAAGATTGTCCTCTCTACAGTGGCACCAACACAAGGGGCAGCCACAGCACCACTGAGAACAGCCTGAGGCCCTTTTTTGGTGATGTTTTTAAAGAAAGCATCTGGATTTTGCCATGTAGCAACAAAAGCAATGAATTTGGGAGGAACTATTGCTAAAAGTAATCACTTAACTACTGTTTTTCATGTGTGAAAATCCAACTAGCCAGCTGGACCTCTTAACTAGTCCAATCTACAAGTCTGACAAGTGTAGCATGAGTCTGACAAGTGTAGCATGAGGAAAATACTCCTGTCCAAGACTCATTCCTTTGTCGAACTTGCCTTGAACTGAAAATTCAAACCCCACTGACGTCAGTGGTGGTCTTCTTATTTTAGCCCTTACATATACAGAGCTACTACTGCATTCAAAAGTAGGGTGAGCGGAAGCTGCATATGCTGTGAAAACTCTGAAACTTTCACAGTGACAAATAAACAGCCAGGGAGAGGGATCTGAGTGGGAAGACCCAGGGGCCAGGACGTGCTTATGACAGGAAATTTCTGCCCTATGAAATTTTTCAGGTAATTAATTCAGTCATGGAGCATGGTGTCACCTGAAAGCTTGGTATATTCACACTGCTGTACTCTGAGAATTGCTATTTATTTGATAAATGTCCACAAGGCCCACAGAAACCAAATGACATTCATAAATCTAAACAGGAGGTGATGAAAACACAAAACTCAGCTTTTAATAAGCAGGGATTTTCATCTGGTAGTTCTTCTGGTGACACTACAGGTGTATGCAGCAGAGGCATTTATGGATGCACAATTTTACTATCCGTGAGATTTCTTCCCTGCATATACATCTATTGATTCAGAACTCAGCAAACCACCAGAAACTTGCACCAAATAATTTACCAAAAGGGTAACACTTTGACAGCACTGAAAATACACTAGCAAAATGATTAGGAAGAAAAATGCACAGATAGACCTGGACGTTATATTCTGCAAGAGCTGTGTCTTTACTTAGGCTGCTGCAAATGGTTTCTTGTGTGGTCCTATTTCATTGAAATGTAAACCACATGTTCAAATTACATGGCCAGAGGGATCTATAGAGTACTGAGGTGCTGATTTATAGAAGTCTAAGTTGTACCTTAAAACAGTAGTCAGATTTTGATGTAGCAGCAAGTACATTAAAAAACTGATGACAGGAAAGAGCTTGTAAGAAAAGGATACTTGAGGGTAAAGTATTCCTTTCATTGTGTCTTTGCAAAAACCCCAGTGGGCATGGATCAGAATATCTAAAGCCTAAATATGGGAAAAAAAAAAAATCATTTCTCGAAGTAAATTGGGGAAAAAAATCCGTTTCACCCCAGTTTTATTTTGTGGTGCAAAATTTAACTGATTGTGACTTACTTCAGATACACTTCTTGTGTCAAAATAAGAACAAGTCTTAACGCTACATTTCAAACCCGATCTGATAACTACCATAATAGAAATAGAGAACTTTTTGAAATCAGTCTTTTGGAGGCTTTTCCTTAAAAAGGACTGTTCTGAATAATAAAAACATACTTTGTATGATATTGAAACTATTCACAGAAATGGAAATGAAAAGGACAAACCTGAATATTGATATTGATATTTTCTAATTTTTTTGACAATCTTTCAAATGGCAACTGGGAAATTAGATTACTCTTACTTATAGACATCAAAGAACACAATGTCTCAGAAAAACTCTGAAAAATGGTATTACATGAACTAGCTGTTCTGCACAGTACCAATAGAAGACCAAGATACAAAATTATTCCACTGCACTGTGAAAGATCTAAGGAACCATAAAATAGGTTCAGAACATAGTTGCTGAAGTTCTCCATCAGAAGTACTTAATTAATTGTCTCAATCAGCCCCGATAAAAGACCTGTCCCATTAGCACAGACTAACCCTGTCTCTGAGCAAAGAGACAGGTTCATTTACAATTTTCACCAGAGCATCTCAAAGCTCTGACCAGAACTAAACTTACTAGACACAAACATTTCCATTTTTAAGTTTGACTGACAATCCCCTCAAGTTAGTTAGCAAGTAACTATGCTCCCTAGCGTTGGTCAAAAATAGGACACAGCCTGGTTCTGAAAAAGGATATCTGTATAAAAAGATTTTTATTTTATTTAGATGTTTTGAAAGCATTGTTCAAAAATTATTACACTTAAAGATGTTATTACTGTGATAAAGTATTACAGCATCAGTCTATTTTCCTAAATTATACAACTTCCAAGACTTGTGCAAGTACAGTGATGATACAAGTCCAAATTCTACATTTACATGTACCACCATATGTATTTCAAAAACAGTATGCCCTTCAAAAGAGCAAGTAATTTTTTTATATATATATTTTTATTTATGCCATCTCTACACTGCACTTTTTTCCTAAATTATTTAAATTTATAACGTGAGAAAAAAATAATCACCCAACAACCTGGTATAATTAACAATTTAACAAAGTCCATATTTGGCATTCTTGGCTAAAGTACAATTTTAACACATAACTGAGTTTTGTTCAGGACACATAGGAGGTTCCCATCCTTTTCTTTGATTAGCCCTAGTCTTTGGTCTTAATGCATTCAATATTGGGGTGATTTGCAGTTTTTCTCTGGCAGCTCCTATTCAAAGTTTTTTGAAATCAAGGGAATAATGTCAACTGATTTTAGACCAGTCCCTAAATATAGTTAGTATCTACATGTCCCCTTTTTTATGGCACACAGGGGAAGGACACAAGTGTAACTGCAAATCTTATAATTAGGACAAATACTCTAACATTGCTGAGAGTTTGGAAAAGGTCTCCCATTGTTAAAATAACTGTATGAAACAAATATTTTTGGCTTCAATAGCTAGAATTAGATTGGGAGATATTTTACGGTATTCATCTATTCTACAGAAGCAGTGCTGCAACTTCACACATTTCTAAAAACTTAATTTCACTGACTAGAAAATTGTTTAAATGAACTTGCTATGGAACCGAACAGAGACTGGATTATTTCATATTTCACTGAGAGACATAAGGAGCAAACTGCTTGGTCATTGGTTTACAAACCTATCGTGATGTCCCAGTGAGGTTCTTAGCTATATTTATTTTTTTTTTCACTTCCTCTGTCTTCCCAAAAAGTGATCTCTATGGAATTTTCTTAAACAATTCACTTGCCCGAGACATTGGTTCTGTCAGACATTTTTCCATGATTCTTGCCTTTCCTACTGCCAGTGTTAGAATTATTTGATCTCAAATTAACCAGAGAAAAACAATACAAGCAAATGTATTCGCAAATGATTGCAGTGGTAATTCACAGTAGCACATCTGCCATTACTATCAGACTCTTTTAGTGTATATAAAACCACTTCATAAAGTCTAATAATAAATAACCCTATTACGTAGATAAGTGATTTTTATATGCTGACAAATGCAGGTAGCTAGTTGGGAGACTGACCATTTTTAAAAATGTAGTTCAGGTTTCTCTGAGTTTACTTGTCTGCAGCTGATTGATTCAGAACGCTGTATGAAATACACAGCTTATTTTTAAATTTATTTAAGTGAACTTTAAGCCTCCAAATTGTTTATGGAACAAACAAGAAGGGAAAGTTAATCAGAGAGATATGTCTGAACTTCAATCCCACTCTGGAGCTCAGCAGTGGCTAACATGCAGCCTGGTATTCGCAGCCTGAATGTGAGCCCTCCTGTTGAGTTGTGTTTTCCTTATACGCGAAGGAGGCAAGATATTTCCTGCTGAAAATGGCTTCCTACAGGCTATATCAAAAACTATCAGGAGTCCTGGGAAGGCAATTCAGAATGTCTGTCTCCATAAAGGGAATAATCTCTCTGAAGTTTCCTAAGAGCTCGGTAACTTGTCTTATCTTGTCAACCATGCTTCCTCTTTAGTCAGTGAGGAGATAAATTTCAGTCACCAAGTGGAAGATGGCAATTAAGAGTTCCTCTCTACTTGATGGAGAAAAACTGCATTCCAAGGCCAAAGGAGGGGTCTGCAACAAGTGAGATGTCTCTGGGGATTCTGATCACTTTCTTTTGACCCCAGAGAGATTCCAAAGTACTGAGGTGGGATACTAAAATATTCTATGTTAACTAAGAGATGGATCCCATTCCGTTACAAGATTTGTCCAGCACCAGGATCTCCATCAGCATCTCCTACATCTGAACATTCTGCTTTATTAAAGTATGTTTTGTGCACTTGGTGTAAATTCATAAGGAACAACCCATGGTAACTAATCTCTGACTGAACTATCCCCATTACAAGAAGGGGTACATCTGTCCGAGAGCACGGTTTCACTGAACCTAATGGACCTGGGTTCTTAGCTCAAAGTCCATGGAATGGAGTCCATGGGCCCCTGGAGTGTAATGGAACATCATTGCAGACCTCGTGTCTGCATTAAGTCAAATGTGAGACAACAGCAAACGCTGACGATAGGCAAAGGTCTGATGACCAAGCTTTCTCCCTTGCACTCCTTCACTCAGCCATGTTTTCTTACTGTATGCCATTTCTAGGCACTTAAAATAGTGACTTAGAACCCTCAAAAAATGAGGCCAAAATTTAAATAAAACATGAGATTCATTATGTAAGGAAATATTCAAGGCTAGGGGTGCTTTTGCCTGGTTTTCTTTTTTTCTTCAGAGTTTATAGGTATTAGGGTGCAAAACAAGACATTGTCACAAGGTTAACTGTCTCCAAAAGATAACGCATTGACAATTAAAAAAAAAAAAAGAAAATCAGAAATATTTGTTGCGCTTGCCTACCCACTTAAGCTACCTCCCAGACCATTAAACCTGCATATTTTTTTCTTGCCTTTTAGGAAATGAACAAGCTACAGAAAACTATCCTTTTAGTAATGATGGGGGATTTTTTCCTTTTCCTGGTGGGAGATTGAATAATGCTTCCAGTTTCTCACAATCCTGTCATTTTGAAAATTTCCCAAAACAGCTTTTAGAACCATTGAAAAATGACCCCCTCTGTGCACGATTTACTCTTGGTTTTCTACCAGTTTGGTCAGCTCACCAAAGTGCTAAAATAGACTTTGGGGGTTCTGCATTCTCTTCTCCTATCTCTACCATGCATAATTTTTTTTATTTTAACTTGCAATTACCACAATGCCTTATCTTCTTCACCTAGCAAGGTTAGGCAAGTGAGAAAACCACCAAGTACTCTGTCATTCTGAATGGGTAAATTCTGGGAAGGCTTTCTGTTAAATCTTTGCTTGTCATTTCTTTTAAGATACTGATTGTGTGCATGTGTGCGTGTGTGCGTGTGTAGCAGCCTGATATTTAAATGAAAAATAACAATGTATACCAATGAATGACATTTTTGTCTAGATTTTATTTTTAAATAAAATAAAGTAAAATATGGTAAGTGTGAATGTATATTATAGTAATAAAACTTTTAATCTCAATCTCTGAGTAAGCTCCAATGGAGCTGTCATGGTCTATTATGCTCCAAAGTAGCCGTTAGGGTCTATTATGTCAATTATCATACACATCCATGACAGATTGTTCTTTTTTGGCTTTTTTATATTAACATTAAAAATAAAAACAAGAAGGGGCTGGATGGCTCAGGGTACTGAAATGCAGCAGAGAGCCTTTCACTTGGAGGTTACCCACTGAAATCTAACTCGGGTCAGTGGTAACTGAAAATTGCTGTTCAGTCATGTGCAGTGAAGGGGCTTAGTGTCTCAAAAAACCCGAAGTCTGAAGCATTGAAGTTAACGGAAGTGCTGAAAATTACTTCAATGATTACAGAATTAGATCCTTACTTCAGGTTCTAACTGTTAACATTGCAGCTGGACGCACACTACTAATGTGGATACTAATTTGCTGTCTTCACCGAACAAGTACAAATACAGTCACAGGTTCGGTGGTCTTCTCAAGTATCCTGGTGAAATTCCACAAAGTCTTTACTGTATTTGTTTTAGTTATTACACTATTTCGTATCATGGTATTCTTACCTTAAAACCACAAAAAAACCCCCAAAAAACCAGAATGAGAGAAGGTATATTGAAAGGTGATAAAGATATAAGAGGTATGGTACTTCTTCTGTATGAGAAGGGGTTAAAAATTACTTTTCATTATGAGAAAGCACAACCAAAATGGGTATGGTAGAGCTCTATAAATCATAAAGTGAATGATAGCATTCTTTTTCCTGTAATTAGTAGTTTAAACCGTGGAACTCAAAGACAAAGCAGGTTGAAAGTACAAAGGTTCCACAAGGAAACAGACAAATTCAAATTAACTGATCAAGGGATTAAACCCACAGTAATCCAAACACAACTGCAGTCTCAGTATATCCAAAACAGCTTGTCAGAAGCTGGAGAAGGATTCTCCAGATACCTATTACTACTCTTTTGAAAGATAGGATCATGGAATAGAATAACCTTTGGTTTTGTGACTCGTATGTTCTCATAATTGTGTTGGCGTAAGTGAGGACAGATTCTCACCTCTAATCTTCCTTTCATGCCAATGGTTAAACTGACTTGCACATTATTATGGAATTACTGAATTACTGAGCTCTCAGTTATATGAAAACTAAACTAAAGCAAGGAAGTGTGAGGAAAGGAAAAGCAAGGCAAGGAGACCTGTCAATCTTCATAGCTGAAAATCCTGCGTCTTCTAAAACTGGCTCTAGAAAAAGAAAAGCGATAAAAAAAACCAAACCAAAACAAAAACAGTCACAGGATATCATTCATCTTATCTAAAGGTAAACATCTAAAACTGATGAGAAGAATCATGACCTGGAAGTAAGTATGGTCTCATACCATACTTTTTTTTTCTCACTGATTATATTAGCTAGATCTAACTAGCAAAGCAAGAAACGGTTCCACTGAGAGCTTCAAGGTGTTCAGGGCATTTTCATGAAGATAAACACATGTGATACAATACATGCAGAGTACTCATGCCCTTTGGCATGAGTGATGGAGGGTTAGGTTGGATACAGCAGGGCATCTCAAACACATCAATGTTTAGACAACTGAATTGACCCTAGAACACAAACAGATAGGTTAGGGGTGATATTTGGTCGTCTAAATTTGGTATATAGTGACATTTTTGTGTATTGTATTCTATCAGACCTGATACTCAGCTTCAGCACCAGAGTGTACAAGTTCCCATAAGTTCTGTGCCCTACCTAGGTGGCCCGTGTATGCCTTCAATATCCTAGAAAACCTCAAGTGGCACTAAATTCCTATGTTTAGGCAACTGAATCCTGCCCCAAATGTCAACATTCATATTGGAAATGTCTAAAGTTGGATTAAGTGAATCCAAGCACTAATGATTAAGGACAGGTGAAATAACCCCATGATTTGAGTCACTGATCATGCATCTCCTATGTCAATCTCCAAGGTCTTACAAAGGTAATGCATGTAGCCCTCCTGTCTAGTAGGACAAAATCTTTTCGATGAAATCCTACCCCATTAGCATCAACAGCAAACCTCCCTTAGATTTCAGTAGGTTGTTCTTTCTCTAGCTGTCAGACCAGGCACAAGAGAACAAGCAAAACACCTCAAATACACCTTCTCTCTACACACCTTGTATGGGAAAAACAACCTAATATTGTTAAATAAGACAAGTACTCAAGTTCAATTTTTGATTGTACAGCACTGTATTAGCAATAGGAATACTATGAAAATTTTGTGAGAAGTTCATGGAAATTATGCTTCAGGAATGTCCCCAAATCAGTCAGGTAATCGGAATATGGCAATGTAAACACCTAATGAGAGGATATATTTGTCCACTTCATTGTTTTATTAGAATCCTCTTTTTTGACAGCCAGCCTTGCAGAAACAGGGCAGATGATGGTGAAATCATTATTCAGTCTTTTATGCAGGTGATCGCAAAGATTGCAGCTATACTCCCTACTTGGCTTAAGAGAAAAGGATTCCTGTCTTTCCCCCCCACATCACTGACAGCAAAGCATAGTATTGCCCTTTGTGTTTCATTTAATGTTGAAAATTCCCTTTCTTCTGCTTGCATATAGTGTAATGCAACAATTACGTGACACATTAAAAAAAAAATTATGACAATGCTTGCACTGTATCCAAATGTGAAGAGATCTGCAGTCATTTCGAATGGGAAACCAGCTATTAGCTCACACAATGGATTCCCCAGCTGAAAAGAAGACATAAATTGGAGTGAATCAAGCATTCACCGCCAGCAGATCTGCTGCTTGTGTTCACTGATGAGATGTAAATGTGCTTAGCAAGAGTACAGCATCAGAAGAGGACCATGAAATTATAATATAGCAACTGTAATGAGAATGGGTTAATTTGTAGCATTTCTTATTCTAATTATGGTATTTGAGACATGGGAACAAAACCATTTTCAGCCATTTTCTTTTCTTGTTACTATCCCTTATTACAAGAATGAGAAACGAGCAATCTGCATGCTTTTCTATTCTGTGAAATACAGTAGCATGCTGCACTGTTTTGACCCTTTCAATATTCTGCATAGGTAATTTGAGAGAAGACAGTCCAGTTACGGTCTCAGCAAAGAGCATTTAATGAATCCAGGAAAAGTATAATTTGCATGGAAATAGCCTGAATTATTTTTTAAGTGCACAAGAATGTAATGGGGGAAAAAAAAAACAACAAACCAACAACAAAAAAACCCAAAAACTAGAAAACGGAAACAGCACAACATTTCTCCATTTCCAGCACAATGATTTTAATGAGAATTAAAATTTGTATGAACTTAACCTATTCTCAGAGTGATGGGATGCTAGTTTCATCTTGCAGTGTGTGAATTATCTACCCAGACATATTCTGTTTGAAAGAGAGATGTCCAGCTGGTGAAAAATATCCTGTTCCACACAATTCAGATATTAATCCATTATTTTGACAGAAAATAAGCATACAGAGGTTAAGATACTTGCCACTCACTCTAAATGGATGCATTTTCAGGCCTATGGGTTCTATATTTTCTAACAATGGCTACAAAATTATAACTCTAAAGAACACAGAAACATGGAAATCATATTTCAGTGAACAAACCCAAATTCTGATAACACAAATATGGACAAAATACCTTTTTTAACAGAAGACTCTGACATTTGGTTAAAAAATCTTCCTGAGGTTTACCTGTACCTGCCTGGTAACTGTTATTTGAGGGTTATTGCATTTACATGCAGACATGTACCTTTTGGAGAAGTGAAAAGTAGCTCCACTTTTGCGAGTTGCTTCTGGTACTCAGTATCGTGTCTTGCCTTTAAAAATATAAATATAGAACAGATTGCTGCCCTTCAAACTCACAACCCTGAAAGCGTGAGTTGGGTGAGGATAATGGAGGAAAGTAAAAAAAAAAACCAAAAAACACAACAAAGCTGACAGGTTTTCTTACTAAACCATCTTCAGAGAGGATGAGAAGAACACGTGCCCTTTGAAGACTCTATCAGATATGTGAGGGAGAAGTGGGATACGATTTTTAAAGGAGATTTGTAGGATTTATTAAAACTTCATTGAGCATTTAAATCAAATACCAAGATTCGGGTTATTTTTAGGCACCTACTCGGCATGTTGAAACAGCTGAAATGAAGGAATATGTTCACAAGGTGATTCAAAAGTTGTCAATAGAGACGTTCTCACCAGGGGATTAGAATTCATTGTGCTTCCTCATTCTGTCTTTGAATCATGATGGATCTTAGATAAAACATCAGGCATCTAACTGCTTAGCTAAAGATTGATCTAAAGACGTCTGAGCGCTTCTGTTTAGGCATATAAGGAACTCTGTGATCCAGAATGGCAGTATAATTCAATTTTAGGCTTCTCCAGCAATAATCCAGAGCTCAGGGACCAGGCAAATTAATCTTTGTCTGAGAGAAGGATCCCAAATTGCCACAAGTATGAACTTGGAATTTAGAGATTCCGAATCTCATTTACAAATGTTCACGTCCTATTAATTTTTCCCACATAATTACAGAACCCTGAAATTCTTGGATTAAAATGCTAATACAATTTGGAAATGAAACAAATTGAATTTACCTAGTAGAAAATTCATAAACCTAGTAGAAATAGGAGGAAAGATAGCATTAAAACTGTGTTATAGGCCTACCAAGAAAAGGGCACTGAGGTACCCTGACTGCAGGGTATCACAGGAAAGTACATTCAGATTGACAGAAGAGCTTATACCCACATTGGTAACAGAGAAACTCACTTCCTTTTGAGTCCTCAGTAGAGGAAGTGGCCCTGAAAAAGCTAAGAATAAATGCTGCAGGAAAAGCATTATCTACTGAGAAAAAACATTATATAACATAAATGCATACACTGTGTGCACATCCATATGCACACATGCGTATGCACATACACACATCACATGAACTCCATTATCCTTAGATCCACTTCATTTACTTATCTTCAGGTACTTCTCACATATCACACTAAAACAAAAATAAGATATTTTGACCTTACTAAGTTTCCCTAAATATATTCACCTGTTTGAGATGCTTGCCTGTCCTCTAACTGTCACTTGCCAAGGGAATAGGAGGTCCTGTGTATTGGTTGTTAACTCAGGTTTATTTAATGTTCGAGTACTTCAAATCACAATAGACACCTGTTTTTTGGCAACTAGCATGCCAGGTTCTGGGATCAGGATTTGCTGCGTATCTCTGCAGCTGTAACTACGGCAGACACTTCAGCAGGCTTCACGTACCAAAACGTAACACAGACAAGGCATCATGCCCAGGCTCTAGCTGCTGATCTCCAAAAGGCTGCAGATCTTCCGTAAGTTTTGTCTCTAACCTGCCAGCTCCATTTAGGTGTATTGGCACCTGAGATGGCAGCATATACCCGTGTTTATGTAGTTGAATCCCCTCCTAAGTCTCTATTGATTATAATAGGAGCACAGACATCTAGTTCACATGTAGATAATGAGGGGAAAACTTCACTCATTACCTCTACTACTTCTTTATTAATAATAAAAGTTTGAAGGCAGCAAGATGATGAGGCCAAGATTATTTTTTTTTCCCACATTTCCTTATTTTGTCTTTCAACACACTTTAATTGTATTTAAATTAATGTTGAAGTTAACTTAATGCTATTCCTGGTGGCAATAGCTCAAATCAGGGTCTATTTCCATTTATCCCTCTTTTTCCCCAACTCTGTTCCAGCATTTCTGTGTTGTAACCTATTTTATTCATAAACTAATAAAATATGTGAGGAGTACAAACAAATGAAGAATTATTTTTAATTTACTTGTAAATCTTTGGATTAATATACTTGTATCTCTCTAGGAACAAATGCATATATGACAATAAATGTAAAATAACGTATCATCCATGTTTGTCAAGACTTCTTCAAGTCAAAAGGGAGTATGACTTCCATACAATATATATAAACTAAAGTTAAAAATAAAGCTATTAAAATACTGTTTTAGCAGTTTTTAATAACCACCCCATAATATCACTAAAATAAAGTTCAGGTTTTTTGAATTTTGTTTTGCTGGCTTCATTGTGAAAAAACAAAATATTTGCCTTTTAGTGAAGGTTGCTACAGTTGCTGATTTCTTGAGACTGCACCCATGGTATACCTCCTTTTCTCTGCTTCCATGAAGAGCAAAGAACAAAATTCTAAAATCATATTCAATCTTCAGACCATCTGGTCAGTTCAGCTTCGCATTATGTCCTCTTTATCTTTGATAATTTTATAGGGGTTTAATTTATGATCCTTTCTTCTGCAGCTATCCCCTCTATTCTCTATTTAACAGTCACATAGATGGCCACGTTGTTGCTACCTGCACATCCTCACTTTGGTCCTCATCAAGGATTTCAATCTTGTATTCTACGTTTGAAATGAAGTATGAAATTCCTGGTGCATTTTCCTCATAGGACATTTTCTTCTGAAAGAAAAAAAAAAAAAGACTAGAAGGACTTCCACAATAGAAAGCCAATTTTTATTAGACTATAAATCATGATAATTATCTTTCAAATACAGAAAAACAGAAGAGAAGTAAGATGTTTATGACAACTGCTCTCTATTCCCATGCATTCTTAGAAGATGGTTCCTTATTTTCACACTTGTTTTCCGTTAACCTTATGAACACAGGAGTTGCAGCAAACTCAGTACAAGCCTTTCTAGTTCTAGAAAGGCTTTCTGTTACTGTGGAGACTTGCCTATCAGCTTCCAACCTCTGTCATTGTTGTCTGAGTCTCATTGCTGTGCTCTAGCCTTGCTTGTCATCCTTCCCTCACACAACTCTCCTAATACAATTGAAACTTTTCCCTTCCAAGCACACTCAGCAGCTCTAAAGGAAAGAAGTTTCATTGTCAGAAGTTTTCATGCAATCTAGTAATTCCTTTTTTAAAACAGCACAACATGAACAAGAATAAAAAAATTAAACAGATACTCCCCATCGTGTCGTGGTCACATACCTCTTGTTCATTAACTATATTCTGTCCTGATAAACAAAAGGAAGCCAGGCACTAAATCCTAGTATCAAGGCCACTGGCACCATCTATTTAGGGCTAAACTCGTCTAGAGCAGTGTTGTCCTGGGTTGACCGAAAGAGGACGGCCCAGAAAGAACCCAAGAGCTGGGTAGCAATTAAATGGAATGGAGGTGCAGGAGTCCCACGCTAAGGCTTGCTGCCTGACCCTTGTTGTAGTTTGGGCCAGGCTGGCCAATGATGACAGGTGTTCTGCCCCACCTCTCGCTCCAAGGAGAGGAAGAAGAGAGATAGAGTTATGAGTTCAGAAAAAAAATGAACTACTTTAATGAGATATTAATAATAAAATAAAAAAGGAAATAATTAAATAGATACAATGCATACAAAATGCTCCCAGGAAGACATCACTGGCAAGTACTCGGAAAGTTCCAGAATGGACTCAGCAATGAATGGGAACCAGATTCCGGAACACACTGATCGGGATCAAAGGCAGATGAGCAGACAGGGTCTTCCTCAGACATCAGTCACTGGAGAAAGAGAGCCACTGAAGAAGCTGAACCATTAAAGAAGAAGCCATTGATGAGAAAAACTGACCCTTTCATCCCTCAGCTTTTACACTAAGCATGGCAGATGGGATGGAATACCCGATTGGTCAGTTTGGGTCACCTGACCTGTCCACCCCTCCCCACAGGTCGGACCCCTCCATGGGGTAAACAACCAGGTCAGCTGATGTTGGTTGCCACAGCAACAAGAAGAAACAAGAGCCTCTCTCACTGAAAAGAAAGTTGGCTGTGTTTCACCCCAAACCAGGACGTTCCTCTTGTATTTAACACTTGAAATAGACTGTGTGTCTATTTCACTAATACAGCTTATTAGGCAGGAGGTAACAAGAAAATAGAAGGGATGGTTTGGAGGCAGAGGGGAGGCTAGCCTTAGCCTTGGAGATTAATCTTCCTCAGAGAATAATTCCAAGTGGGAGTCTGAGCTTTGTGATCCTCATCCCTTGGGAGACTCCATCGTTCTCCATTTAACATAGGGAAACTGAGGGAGCTGAAGGACAGCAACAAACCTCAACTAAAATTATGTGGAACCCCTCCAGAATGGTCTCTTGGATTCAAAGGAATGGAAACCCCTACATTTAAACCAAATTCTATCCTAGTTTTCCATCTTTTGGAATAAAAAGAGAATATGGCTGGTTATACATCTTAGCTTACTTGATTAAAGGATTACGACCACAAACACAAAGGGGCACAGAGAAACCATGACTAGCAGAAGAACCCCCATAAACTGATCAGAGGAACAAGCCCCGGCCAAAATCCTCCCAGGGCTGCCATGAGACAGCATCAGCCTCATGGGCATTGGGTGAGACACATCAGATGGGTCAATGGAAGATTGTCTTTGCCTCACCTCACAGGCCAGGAAGAAGTCACTGCCTAGGAGTATGGAACTTATTATGGGATGCCAGGGAAGATCACCTTGGGATTATATAGGATTTAATATATCAGATTTATGGGATGTTTAGTGCAAAGAGAGGGATTGCCATCTTGTCTGGCCGTGCCCTGTGAGCGATCAGTGCAGTCTGTCCTGTCTTCTCCCGAAATTGCATTCTTAAGTATTTTCCTGGGTGAGGAGCTCCTTATTCTGTGTGTGCGTGTGTGTATGGGTGTCTAAGTGCCGGTAACTGCTGTGGGACCACAGGCCGTAGAGGCCTATGTGTATAACTACCAGCATCTGGAGTGTGTGTATATTGTGCAGGTGCGTTGGTGTGATTGCTAGGCAGACTAGCCCATGAGTAGGATAAGAGGTTTGGGAGCCAGGTATCAAAGCAACCAGAAGCCTGGGCTGGTTATTGGAGAGACCAGAAAGCCTGGAAGATGTCAACTGGAGAGACTAGAGGGGTCCAAACCATCTACTTCAGAGATCACAAGGTCTGGGGGTTGGCTTAGTCACCTCTTTACATGTACGTGGCTCTATTGGAGAGGGTCCCAGGGGTCACCTAGTGGTTAGATTGAGCATTTAAGGCCATTTACTGGAGAGATCAACAGTATGTGTGGGCTCATGCGTGTGTGCGTGCACACAAAGGTGTGCATGAGCGGCCCTGAGCTACCAGGAACTGGACAGGCACTACAGGCTTTGGGGGTGCCACCAGCTGGAAAAAGCAAGGATCTAGGGCCAGTTCCTGCCCGTGGTGCCAAAGCCCATGCTACTGGAAAGACCTACTTTGTAGATCTGCACATTATTTTCCACTAACAGACCCTTATCCCAAACTGCCAGAGAGCGGGAAAAGATTAGGCAATTGTTTGTGCTGTCTGTGTTTGCATGTATTGTTCTGTGTGACTTGCTGTGTCAAATGCCACGCTCATGTGTGTGCCTTTGGGGAATGCATATCAGTCTCACTACTGGCTGGGCCTGGGAACACAGATCTGTTGCAGCCTCCCCTCCATCATGCTATTAGATTCAACAAAACTTTAACAGTGTTCACCAGCACTTCCCTCCTTTGTTGCTTTTATTTTGCATTAGTTCTTGATTCTTACATGTTGACAGTAAAAAGCTACCCACAATTTCAACTGAAGGAACAGAGAATCATAAGACAGGAACTATGTAGCTAATGAGAGAAAGTTAAAAATCTTTGGTAGTCGTCTCATTGGCATTCACAGTTCTATCGAGCAGTTGCTATATCTCAATTAAAAATTGCATATATATTTATCTATATATAGATAGGTATATTGGGACAGTGGTACCCAAAGTAAAGCACATTTAGCATTTATCATCCACTGTAAGAATTGCATATCTGCATGTGAAGAGGACCCTTACAGACGATGGTTACAAAAATGTACTCCTGGAGCATTATGCATCAAGAAGTTATTTTTCATACACTCAGTACATAAAATCTGCAAGCCTTAGATAAAATTGTCAGAATAATTAGGTTCTTTTTCCCTCATCAGTGAATGAAATGTTGTGATTCCAAAGTAATATTTCTGGAGAAGACACCAAAGGGGCTGAGGCTGATTCACAGTACCTAATAACATGGCACACACCCCACCCAAGCAAGCAAAAGCTAATAATAAAAAATAGTTTAATGGGTAATTTCTCTCCTTTAGAATGCAGTTCCCTTGAGTTGAATGCTAGAAAGAGAGAGAAGAGATGCTTTTTTGACTTGAGAGAGAATTAAAGTCTTGCTCCTGGTTGGGCAGTACTGTCTCTGATTAGTAGATGAAAAGGGGGATTTAGATGGGATAGACACAGTTTATGGCATCCATCTTGACTTCCGCTGCTACTTTGGAAAATCTCCTTGTTTACAAACTGCTTCAGTTGTAAGAGTTTCTAAGTACTAGTTATTCAGGGAATAATTGTAAAAAGAGCCATGGGACCTAACAGCAATATTTTCATGTCTAACTGTCAACAAGGGAAAAGAGAGAGGCTCATGAAACTGACAAATATGCATCCACTCTGAATCAAATGTTGGAAAAAAGGTTTGGCATAAATGTTATGTAGTCTGCTTGCAAGAGAAATAAACAATGGAATACAGCAAAATTAATCTGTTTATACATATGGGCAATCTCACAGGTGGAAATGTTTCTCTACGTAGAAGCTTCTCTATACGTAAGTAATTACTTCTATGCAGTAATTACAATGAGAGGTGGAAATAGTGTTGTAAATTCTTCTCTTTCAACAGAAGCAGCACAGTCAGGATTAATCCAGCTCTATAACCATAATAATGTGTACACAGTACATGCCCTTTTATTCAAATGTAGCCTCAGCTGAGCCTCATACATGCATTGAACACGATTTCCAAGAGCAGAACTCACTGCTATCTTCAAATTCACTTCTACAAGTGCAGGGTAACCAGCTCTTTTGTACTTCAGGCTCAAATCAGGCGTCAAAAAAACTTGTCCAAAGCTGCTTTCAAAAGGTTAATCTATAGCATCATGCGGAGGTGAGTGGATACCACTTTAGCAGCACTTGGATTGGGAAATGGAAGTTCCTTTCACATGACCTCCCCATGTTCACAGCAGCAATACAGCTGACAAGTTTTGTTGTGCTGTGTTTTGGCTTTGTGCAACTGCCTGACCTTTTCCTTGGCCAAGCAGGCCTGCTGTGCAGTCAGCACGTGAAGCCCTCTGCCTGTCCCAGGCTGGCAACTTTTAATGGATCGCATTAAGCTCTGATCTGTGTCTTAAAGCAATTAGAACAGCTTTGGTTGGAAAAACTCCATTTTCATTTCATTAAAAAAAACCTCAGGAAACTAAGTTCAGAAAAGAAATAAAAAGAGAAACCATAAAGGGAATTTTGTATTCTGTTGACTTTGCTGAAAACCTGAAGAAAGCCAAATGCTTCATCCAGCCTTAATAATGAGGCTTAGACTGGCTCTGATAGTAGTCTTTTTACCACCTATTGCAAAAGCTCCATTTATGGTCTATGTAAAATGTCCAATGAAGCATAGAAAACAAGTAATTTGTATAGAGAATGGAAGTTATGCAATTTTTGCTGGCATAAACAATGCAATTACTGCTCAGAAATAACCTTTTGCATTCATGAGTGGGGTCCGTTATCTGCTCTGTCTCTCTTCTTGTCTCATTCCAAGTTGGGGCATGGTAATAAAAGAAAAGTATCCTCTTTGCCTCAGAGCTTTGGTTTTCAAACAGCAAGTGGATAACAATGTATGACAGCTTATTCTTGTCTTCTGATTAAGGAGCAGCCATGTTTTATGGACACTTACTAAGTTGCCAGCCAATTAAATATTTGAATACATTTGTATTTATTTAATTGACCTACCTGTGAAAACAGGGTTTTTCTGGGGTTATCAAACAGATTAGATGCAGAAAGGCAGTAGATAAGAAGCACTGAATTATTATTATTGTTATTATTATTACTATTACTGTCATCACTGCTATTAATGGGGATTGTTATGGTAAATGCAGACTGGAGTGTTTTCAAGGCAACTTTCTGGTAGAGTGGGTGCCCTATATAATCAGTTGTATGTAAATAAAGAGCTATTAATTATGTCTTCAATAATTTTCTCAGTGTTTTTGTTTGTTGCATTTTTGGGGAGAAGAATTTACACAAAGGTGTACTGACAGGGTTGCTAAGGGCACAGCAGATGACATAATGTATTTGGATTTTTCAGAAAGCCTTTTGTAACACTCTACATGACAAGTTCCTGCTTAATCTCCAAGATGAAGCAAGGATTCAGGGCAGGACATGGGCAGAGTTACAGAACAAGTTGAAAAATAGCATAACAGTGGCTATAGATAGTTCCTGTGAAAGAAGCTATGTCAAACCAGAGAAAGTGTTATTTCAAGTCTACAGGGGCTAGTGCTTTAAAGTCTGCTGTGCATGTATGTACTTTAATTTAGAAAGATGATCGACAAACACAAAGAACAACTGCAGTCTAGTTGCATTTTCTGAAGACAAAAAAATGAAAGATGATGAAGACCATACAGACAGCTAAACTTAAAAGGGATTTAGATTTGATTCGTAAATATGTTGTCACAGAGGGTATTAAATGTAATATTGACAAATACAAACCAATAAAACTTTAGTGCTGTAAACCCCACTAAATTCTACCGTAGAATTAATGGAATTGAACCCTAAGGGAATTTTAAAAAAGGAAACCAAACCAACCAATCAGCCAACCAAAAAACCCAACAAGCAAAATAAACCAAACTAAAACAAACCCTGCACTTTTCTGGGCTGGATAAACAGAGGAGTATTTCATGTTCCCTTTCTAAGAGCATACATTTAGTCTTTTTTCTTTTTTCTTGCAGTAATAACAATACTAATTCTTGGCATTTCTAAACAGCTTACATCAAATGAAGTAACCTGCACAAATCCTCCAAGATACTACTATTCATTACAGGAATTCATATTTCAGAAGGCCACCTATTCCCTGAAAGATATAAGTGAAATATTAGGAGATAGCGTGGGGCATAACATTTTTGTTGGGGGTGGGGGGTCTTTATTTTGGCATTGCATGAGTAAGTTCATATCACTTTTGTAATTGGTTTTCCTTTCTCTATTTCTGTTTGACAATCACATTTGGGGTAAATACCACCTCTTCACTGATCACTAGCAGGATCAACAGTAGACAGTTTCATTGTACTCCCTCCTTTTTTCCTTTTCCCACTAAACATTTTCCTTTCATTTAAAGGGGAAAAAGCTGAGCAAAGTATCAAAAGAGTTTTCTAAAAGAAGACTTACTGTTGATAATGCCATGTTGCCCTTTGACCTTCAAAAGCCCTTTTATTATGCTTCAAAACTTAACCTTCATCCTAAGCAAAAAAAAGAAATAGATGAATATATTCTCAAAGAATTTTTTTTGAAGAGTTGTTTGTCGACATTTTCAAAAAAAAAGAAAAAGCTCATGACACCATGTCACAAATTTGCTCCTTTGGAAACAAGAAAACTTTCACATATATTGTATTAAATTGTGATAAATGCTATTGACAGAGGGGAGAGGAGGTATTCGTAATATCTAACATCAGGCTTCTCCGTTCAGTGCTGAAGCTCTTATTTAGTCAATAGAGAGATGTAGGTTACTTTTAGGTGTTGTGAATTTCACTGTGAAAGAACCTGCATTCCTGATTTAGGGTTCTGCAATGGATGGTCCACATTAAACTCTGTAAATGCACAGCACAGGGCATATGAGAGCTGAAGTTTCAATATTTTTGTATGATCTGTGTTTTTTACAGGATTTCTGATGATTGCCGTGTACTACAGTATTCCTGAGGGTTCAGGAACAAAAATCACAAGCCTATTCAAAATGTTGTTTGTATAAATTCTGAGCCCTTTTTAAATTTTTACTTCCTGAAGGGAACAGCTTTGCTATCTTAGGAAGCCTGACAGCAAAATGTGTCAGAAACGTGAATATAGAGACATACTCTACTAATCTGGATTGGAGTCATATACTCACTTTGAGGTTTTGATAGACTCTGCAGTTAGATGGGTATTAACTAGTAGTCAGGTGTTTATGCTGTTTAGTTTTTATAATGTGCTTCCTTCTGTCATACTTAAGTTTTAAATAAAGATATTTGTGCTTTGCGATGGCTGGCTACTCCCTGGGAAACTGTTGTCTGCAGAGCCACAGACACCAAACTACACTCATGATTTACAGTATGCATAAAGGAGTCTTGCAAAGACTACAGACTGAAAGACTGATTTACAGCAAAAATAACGCTATGACCTAGACCCTCCCAAAAGGCAACATGAGGAGGCATGGGACGTAAATAGGATAGTACTGAGGAATCCAAAAAAGTGTCAGCGTGTTATTAGCTTGTGATCTGTGACAACCTAATTGTCATTGATGGCTCATTCCCAAGGGAGAGAAGTGGTCCACAGACAGAGAGATGATGGTAAGCTTGGCCCTAGGCCTTTTAACCTCTGTAGACCTGAACTAGCTCTCTTCCTCCCACCTAACATCAGGCAAAAACATTAACAACAGCTCAGAAGTTGAAAGTTTTGAAGGATTTTGTGAACTAAGGGGTTTTTTGTTTTTTTTTTTTTTTAGTTTGGTTTTTTAACTTTCCCCTCCCCCCAAAGGGAGGATTTAGGGAATGGTAACAGCAATAGCAGAAATCTCTGAAATTTGAGGCTGCCTCTTCATAACTACCTTGGTATTTTACTCTTCATTCAACCCAGAGAGGAATGCACCTAACCAAAAAGGACACAGAGAGAAACAGCTCACATTGCCTGTGGTTACAGCTACATCAGCAATTGTTTTGGCTCAATTACGTTTGGCTCTCTGTGCATTGCAAGCATTTGGTGTTGGGCCCCAACATCCACACTGTATCCATTTCAGGAGATCTTCTTCAGACTGGCTATAGTTCAATCCCATGAACTGAAGAGCACATTAGGTGAGCATATCTCCTTGTTTAATCTTAACATATTTTATTATTTTACTAATTTTTATTATCTTTGTATTGTTTTTATCATGTTCTGTAAGATTGCTCAAATATGTGAACCAAACTTCAGGCTGATCACAACATCAGTGCTTCACTTCGGAAATTAATCCATATTTCAAATGAAAATGTTAATGTTGATCTATGATTCTAAAAGGATACTACTCATTACTGGACTTAGGAGTGGTGAAAAATTATATGTCTCTTCAGGTTCCAAATTGTCCCATCTCATTATGACCTTTAAAATGGTGGTTTTTTTTGTTTTTTTTTAATTCTGTCTTTCAGATAGAAGAGGTAAAAGATAAAAAAGATTTTAAAACCTGCAAAACTAGAATGTTTCAAGATTTTCAAGATTCAGACACAGGTTTTTATTTGTACTTTTGGGGGTTTTTACAGTTAAATATTTTTGACTTTTTATGTAATTCTCTGGCAAGATATTATTTTTTGTTGTCACAATTTTGTTGTTTCTTGTTTCAGTCCCTCTCAGTGGGCAGAGAACTATTTCCCATGCAGTGGTGATTAGGAGATCACTTGTCATTATATTGTGGCACATTAGTATTACAATACTGTGCTGGTTAAGCTCCTTTCCCCAGGCTAGTATGTCATTTACATACAGAGGAGACATCAGGCTAAGATTCAGTTGCCTGAACACAGGTGTCTATTTTAGCTGCGTGGATGCCAGCTGCTGTCTCCGAATACTGTTGTCCTCCCACACGTGGAAGGTCCCTTATCATCTTCGGCCATACTGATGTGTTGCATACTCTAGGCCATCTATATTGGCCTTAGATCGCAAATAGCAATGCCCATGTAGACAGCGAAAAGCTGCCTCAGAAGCAAAGGGAAGCGTTGTGTAAATGGCGCACCCTTTAATCAGTATCCACAGATTTTTCAGTCTTGCTCAAGAACAAAGGAAATGGAGTTAGATTTGATTCCTCACATATTACACTGATATACTTTCAGTTTTCCAAGAGTATCAGAGGTAGAAACAGCAGATTGACTCTTGAAATATTTACCAAGTAAGTTTAATTGCCTCAAATGCAAAAAATTAATTTAATTTCTGACTTTTTTCCCCCCAAAATTGTGAGCTTTTTGTTATTTTATTCAGTGAGGGGAAAAAAAAAACAAAACAAAAACAAACAACACATCACCACAGGGTTTACCCAATAAGATAACTAATGTTTCTTTACAGACTTCTCCCACTCAGAATACTTACTCTGATATGGGTGATAATACCACTAACAACAGTAACCATGATACTGGAAGAGAACGTTCGTTTTCTCATTTTTCCTGAGAGTCCATTGTGGGGTCCTCTACATGTCTGGCAAGTTTTGATGCACGTAAGAAGAAAGAAAAACAAGTTCTAGAACACTTTGTCACGCACATTATGATTTGGATATATCATCAGGTAAAGCACTCCTAACTTGGGGAATTTACTTTAATTTATTGCCAATTAATTTAAAAAAAAAACCAAACAAAACAACAAACCAACAAAAAAAAAAGCAAACAACAACAACTAATTCAGGCATTAAAAGCTAAAGAAGAAACAGCTTTCGTCCTCCCTTTCTCAGGCTCAGTTTCACTCCTGGCACCTCTCCCTATGGTCCACTCTCCATGTTATTGCACAGGCTGTGTGAGTCCCTTGGGTGAGGTGACCAGCAGTACAGGACGTTGAGATCAGGGAATAGTGGTTTCTTTCTGCCACTCCTTGTCCTCAGTTATTTCTCTTTTCTTCTGCTGTGCCTTCCTTCTTACTTACTGTGCTCTGGTGTGGGACCTCCATCGGGCTGCAGTCCTTCCAGGGAAGTACCTGCTCTGGTGTGGGTTACCCATAGGCCACCGGCTCTTTGGGGATGTTACCTGTTCTATGATGGAGCACCTCCTTTTTGTTCCTTTTTATTTCTCAGGGTTTTGCCCTTTCTTAACCATGCTTTCCGTGAGACACCACCAGCTTTGCTAATGGGCTCAGCCACGGTCACTGGTGGGTCCGTTGCAGAGCTGGCTGGACCCATCTGGAACTGGTTGTGTCCAGCACAGGGGAGCTGCTGGCCTCTTCTCACAGAGGCTACACCTGCAGCCCCCCTGCTACAGAAACCTTGCCATTTATACCAAATACTGGATATCACTAGCTTACAGTGACTTTTGAAAGCAACACCCCACACCAAATAGAAAATATTTCATTAGAAAGCTGCTCTTCATAAGATTTGTAATACTGATGAAACAAGCTAACAAATTAATGTAGAATGAAGGCAGCCTTAAACAGAGGATGTATTAAATGGAGGCACACATCAGTACAGGGCTCAGAAAGGGGATATGAAATATAAGGTTAAAGCAATGTTTCCAAAGCCTTTAAAGAGCAGCAATGCCAGTTGAAATGAACATGCCATCTGGAGTTCAGCCAGTGTCAACGTGTTTTGTTATAGCAGCATGGTGCATCAAAGCACTGAGCGCTCACACAGTCACACTGAACAAATCACAAGTGAACAGGCTGTCGTACAGAGAGAGCAACAGTGGAGGGATGAAAACAGTTAACCCTTCTGGTCACAAGGTCATGAACTACTACTGTTGCAAAGTTGCCAACAAAGAAGAGAGTTTGGATCAACTTTTAAAACAATTTATTTCTTTCTCCTGAAGGCACAGATAGCCTGGCTTGATGCTTCTCTGCAATTAAAAGGATTGTTTGCATTCCTTCAATGTTTCACCTCTTTTTAATCCAGCCTCAGCCATTCTCAAAGCATTGGCTTGCTCTTACTGAACATAATGAGGAAAAACTTATGAAATTCCATTGTATCAGGACCACGTGGTTTACTTTCTGTCAGCTGGTGTGCACCTTTCTGTCTTGAAATTTACATGTGCCTTTTTTTCAGGCATGCTATAAATTCCGCATGTATGTCTATCTCAGTTTTAAGACATTCTATATTGTATCTAAATCTTGAGGGTTCCCCCCACCAAAAAAAAAAAAAAGGAGCACAGAAATCCAGGAAGGCATCCTGATTTGGTCTATCAATTATACTTTGCAGTTTGATCTATGCTGTATTTTCCTTTGTAGTTCTCAAGTAGGTTTCTTAGAGGTTTTGTACACAAAAGGATATCACTTGCACTGCTCAGACTTTAACTATACTTTAGATAAAATAATAGTCACTCAGAGAAAAGTCAGTTCTGCAGCTGAGCTCAGAACCTTTTGTGAGGATCTTCCCTTTCCCTCAGAATGTGGCTGGTAAAACTAAGCGTCAAAGAGTGCATCACTTCTTGCTTGAAACAATCTAAAATTGAGAATCTAAGCAAGAAAATCCCAGGGTTAAACAATAAACTTTATTGACTGGAGAAAAAACACTTAAGTCTTGTTCTTCTCTAAGTTCCCTGGAAAAACATACCCACACTTAAAAAGTGGTTTAGAAACTGCAACATGTACTTTGGGGCACACAGGACCATCTCTATTTCTAGATTCAGCTCCAACACATTAGTACCATACTTTCATTTTTGGCTGAATGGGCAAGATGAATCTGACTGAAAGTGGGATTGGAATACAACTTTTTAACTCTCAATGTTTCTATTGCAGTTCTTCTATACACCAGTAAGTTATGGTCACTAAATTTTTAGTTAACAAAGGCAGTTAACAGTAGTAGTTAAAATAACTTAGTAGGCACTTTTAGGGTGAAATTAATTTCATCCAAAATTAGACATCCTAAAATCAATGAGATGACTCAAGATTTAAAGAAATTATCCTCCATTTGTGATAAAGGGGATCGGCAAAGATATCTTCAGTGTGGATTTCATGTTTAGGTGGAATGAATTACACCTGATTTGCATCTGAATGACTTAGAAGTTGGTAGCTATTAACTCACAGATTAACATCTTCAATCAGAAAAGGAAAACTGAATTCTTATAGGATCACGGTTGATTTGATTGAATGCAGTAAAAATGAAAACTTTCCTTGTCTCCCCTGTGTTTTATTTGTGGTACCCTTTCTTCTGTACTTTAAGAAGTTTGGCCTGAAAATCAGATAGTAAAACCACCCCAGTTTTGAATCCTGTCAAGATTTAGTCATTACTATAATTGTCTCACTGGTCAGTCTTTACCTTTGTCGAAGTTTTAGTTAGTTTAAAAAACCAAACAAACAAATAAAAAAATCCACAAACAAAACAAACAAACAGAAAAACCCAACTAAAGACTACCTAGTGATCATAGCAAAGGAAGAAAAAATATCAGCTTAACCAATAAAAGGTAATCTACTTCCTAAAAGTTAAAAATAGTAATAATAATTGTTTTATAACTTTTGGGCTGGCAAGACCTGTTGATGGATATCTCTTAATTCACCTAAAATTACAGCAAATAGCGCATCACAAATAAGTGCAAAGCACTGCATTCTCAGTGTGCACCATACATAGGAAAAGTTATTTCCTTCTATACATCATTTATAAATGGATGCTGTAATTCAACAAAGCCAGTAACTTTTAAAAACTTAATGAGAAAAGAAATCTCTGTGCATATATGTATGTGTTGACATGTCTGGGATAGAAACTGGTGGCTGAAACTGTTAGAGGCTTTAGGAAACAGAGTTTTTTCTTCTCCCTCAGCATAGTATAGCAACAACAAAATTATTTATTGGCATTTTAACAGTACATAATGAAAAAAAGGAAGGTATATATTTGTCAGAATCACAGAATCACAGGTTGCCTGAAGCTGGAAAAAAATTTTACCCTAACTGGATCCTTCTCCTCCATGGGTAAAGCTCTTGTGATACACTTTTCTACCAGTTCTGGGGGCATGGTATTCCCAAAGGCTGGTCTTAATAGTAAAAGCTGAGGCAAAAAAGGCACTGAGTACTTTGGGAGTACTTTGGCCCTTTTTGTTTATTTATTGTCACCAGGACTCTTGCCCCATTCAGCAATGGAGTCACATTTTCCCTTGTCTTCCTTTTGCTATTGAGGTAATTGTAGAAGCCCTTCTTGTTGCCTTTCACGTCTCTTACCAATTTCTAGGTGGGCTTTCACTTTCCTAATTTCTTTCTTACATTCCTTAGATGGTGTCTCTATATTGCTTCCAGATCAACTGGTTTTACTTCCACCTCTTGTAGGCTTCCTTTTTATGTCTGAGTTTATTCAAGAGCTCCCTGTTCATCCATGCAGGTCTCCTGTTGCCTTTGTTTTCAGCTCTTCTGAACAGCTCTTCTCTCCAGGGTAGTCTCCCATGGGATTCTTCTGAGAAAGTCCCTGAGAAGATCAAAGTTTGCTCTCCTGAAGTCCAGGGTTGTGATCCTGCTTTTTGCCTGGTTTCTTCCTTTCAGGATCCTGAACTCCACCATCTCATGATCACTGCAGGCAAAGCTGCCCCTGGCCTTTACCTCTCAGACCTCTCCTGTTTGTAACTGTGAGGTCCAGCATTGCACCTTCCCTTGCTGGGAGAAAAAGATAGCAGACCTTTCCCCATAGTGCTGTTCCTGTATGGGAAACCCACAAGTGAACCCCCAAGAGAATCCACTTCCCATAATTACCCATAAGGTACTTCCTTATCTGTGTGCATAGACTTGGGCTGGACACCCTGCTGTCCTGTGGTTTTTGAGATCTCTCTTTTCCACATCACCCTGCATCCTCTGCTACTCCCTGCACCTTTGTTTACTCTTATTGAAAATAGAAACTAATGCATAGAAAGAGGACAGTAAACAATATGCATGTAATGTTCTACTTGTTTTGCCTGCTTTCAGTAAACAGGAACAAAAATCACTTGAAACTTAAATGCTAGAAAGAGTGCTGCTTATTAATTATAAAAAAAAAAACAAAACCACAAACAACAACAACAATATTTTATGAACAGAACATAGAGGTGGGCTACAAGATCTGGAAAATCCCACGAAGGTAGTTCACCAAAGTATACATATGCTTGTAACGTAGCTTCTAGAACAGCATAAAATTAATAATAAAAAAAAAAAAAAAAAAAATTGTGACTTGTTTCTTCCCTGAAAAAATTCATTGTAAAGCCAGATCAGAATTTTTTTCTTTTATTTTTTTTCTTAGCTTTCATACCAAAGCATATGGATTTTAGTTGCACTGGAAGTCACATTTTGTTACAGGATAGTTAGAGTTAACTCAGAAAATAATAATGAATATTACCTTACACGTACAACTGATAATAAATACATTTGTGCTTAGAATTTATACATAGTTAAAAATACAATTTTCTTTTACCATCAGTTAATATCGCAGGATTTTAGATGACTATTTGTTATAAATCACCATATAAATATTTAACCAGGAGGAGCTATGCAGATATTTTAGACATTTTTCTGAAACCAGGTCATGAAAACTGCATAACCTGAAAGTTATACTTGCAAGACTTTTGCAAAACTATAAAAACACAAATGTAGACATGTATTATGACTTGATAATAGCTGATCAATGTTTGTAAGACACCCAGTGAATAATTAAAATGTCCAAAACTGACAATGAAAAATGTTGGTAGTGTAAAACTGATGATAAGGTAAACTTAACATGCAAACACCTTATTAAAAAAAAATATATATTTGGAAACAAACCTTTTTTTTTTTCTTAAGTTAATATCTGTCTTGTTCCCAAACAGGTTTATACTGATTTAAGAACAATAACAGTGTCAAAAGTTATACTATACCTAATATGAACAGATATGTGTATTTTTATGCTTTATATGTGAATTGTTTACTGTCTCGTATGCTGTATTCCATTAAAATTAAGCCATTATTTCTTGAGTCTCAGTTATGTTTCTGGGGGTACTCCTTCTCAGTTTTTGCAGTTTTACCAATTATTGTGCCAACTAAGTCAATTCTGGCAATATATTGCTAATATATTACAGTTAATAAACTAGCCAACATTGCCTAAATTGAAGTCAGTCCATTAATTTCAAGATTATTATAGTATTTTAGATTAACCACAGGTATCAAATATTATGTTATCAACACCCAACTTGCTAGTCTTTTCATGTATTGTCCCTGGGCATATCTCCTGTCATTAAAGTTACATGGGGGTATGACGCTTGTCTATGAATTATAATTCTTTATAGACAGAATTGTTTATGCCTTCCCTTATCCCTATTGTGCGATTCATGGATCTTTTTAATGACTGACTGCACAGAGTGTAAACCAGCCATTAATACATTTGTAAGAAATATAAAAATAATACGGAAAAAAGTAAAGGAATTAAATTTAAAAGACAGTTTACATTTCCAAAAGTTTGCATAAAACAAAAGTGAGGAAAATCTCATTAGAAATTAAGAAGGAAAAAAAAACAAAACAACAAACTTGAAAGGAGGCAATGAAGGTATCTGAGTGAAATCTGTGTAAAAAAGGATAAATAGATCTATTTCACTTCAAGTGTTTTCTTAGTTTCCATAAAAATGAAAGGCAGTTTGTAGACTTGGAAACTTGCCACTTCATATTAACAAAAAAAAAAAAAAAAGAAAAAGAAAAAGAAAAGCTATTTTGCTGTGAAATAGAAAAATTTCACAATAAATCAAATTCACAAGTACTTGCTAAGCAAAAACTGGTAGTTTTTCACAGCAAAAGAGCTGAATTGATTTTGTGGTATCAAAACAAGCTATCTACACTTCCATACTTCAGCAAAGAAATAAACTACATTTTCACTGCTACAAGCTTGTATTTTATATTTTTTTCATGCATGTTCCCTAGGTGCAGTTATAAGAAAGCAATTGTTGAAGGAGGACTTACGTATATAATAAGTGGTCACAGAAACTGGAATGACAAGTAACTAATTTACTCTTCGCATATTTACTTGTAGGGGTTCTACTTTTGCAGGCTTTTCAGCTTTATTTAGTTTATCAACCAAAATTGACTTTGATGGATGAAACAACCTTTATAATGCATGTAGCCACATATTTTGCTAATATTGGTACTTTTTCTATGAATCACCTGCACACCAGCAATCTGATTGTGCACCACCAAAGTCAGCAGGAAACGTGCTGTTGACTTCTGTGAAAAGAAAACATAGCAGGACACTGAAGCTGCTTTCCTATTGATGAAGCATTTTCTCCCACAGCCTCTTTTCTAGTATCTTGTTTGTTAAATGTAAAGATATGTTTACATGAGACAATACAGTGTCACGTAGAGAGAACCATATTGGTGCAGAATAATGGAGGAACAGGTATATTAGCCCGGAAGTGTGCCATACCTCGTATCCATAGAGCTTCTGGCACCTCTGCCACATTGCAGTGCTGAAATGCATCAGGTAGGCACGTTCTTTGCGAGCTAATCCTCTCCACCTACCAAACCCTTTCCTACTCTTCTCAATCCTATCGAATAGCCATGTTTTGTTTTATTAATCCCAAAACATTTTATCACACTGTTCTGTTAATTCTCAGCAGTCATCGCTGTTACTTGACTCCAGCACTGTTGCATTAACTACTTATGCGTTTTTCTTGTGTGGCTTACACACTTTTCCAGATAATGAATTGAACTGAAGAACAAGGCTACAATTACTAATTTGTTCCTAGCAACAGTTCCTGCAATATCTAGTTTGGAAACTATACTCCCCCTTAGGGGAAAACAAAGTAAAAATACACAATTGTTTTTTCCCTTGTTCATTTGTTCCATTTTCTGTACCCAGGACAATTGTCCTACGTAAACCAGTGTGAAATAAGTTTTTAAGCTGGTGAGGCTTAGTACCAGACTCAAATTTGCCAAATATAACAATTATTTATTTACTTACTTATTTATTAACACAAGGGCTCAGGACTAAATCCAACAAGGTTTGGGGGTCCAGGCTGACCCTTACCAGAGATACTGGGATATTGACGTGCAAGTACAGCAAATGAAACTCAGAAGAAAGGCATGGATACAACATTGACTTCTCTGACTGATTTTATTCTGCCTTCTGAACACTGCTGCACTCTGGAATAATGAAAATCCAAGCTGCACATAAAGCATCTCCTAAACTGTCCCTGGTTTAGAAACCTATAAAGTATGTTTATATGTCAACATGTTCAGATCATGGTAAACTTTCTCTATACATGCTGGAAACAAGTAGGTACTGACATTGATTATGTAGGGAACTGTGGTTATTTCCTTCTAACCTAAACTTTTATCTAAGTTGCCTGAAGTTAGTTAGCATCCCAAAATTAAGTATGACGAACTGAGTTATAACTGCTTTCATTTAATATGGAAAGCCAACAGAAATCTCATGCAGTTCACTGAAAGAAAATGGCAAATCCTGCACCTTGGGAGGATTAACCCCAAATTACGGACACAGGATGGTGGCAAGAAGATGAAGCAAGGCCCTCTTCATTGATGCCAGTAACAGGACAAGAAGCAATGGGCACAAACTGAAGCACAGGAGGTTCCTCCTGAAAATAGGAAACACTTCTTTACTGTGAGGGTGACCAATCACTGGCACAGGTTGCCCAGAGAGTTTGTGGAGTTTCCATCTCTAGAGATATTCAGAAACGGTCTGGACATGGAACTGGGCAGGCTGTTGTAGGTGGCTCGGCTTGAGCAGAGGGGTTGGACCAGATGACCTCCAGAGGTCCTTTCCAACCTCACCATTCTGTTATTCTGTGCATATTAAAATATCAATTAGCTTCTCAAAATTCCTACTAAGCTGGATATCTAGCCCTGCAGACACATAAAGCTCCTGCCTGCTGGCATTTGTACAACATCTTGAGTCTCAATAATGTCCTACGTAAAGCCTTATCACCAGCAGGATTTTAAATCCAAATTCTTCCCTGAATTGGAATGGTCTAGAGCCAATGGAAGTGAGATAGCTTGTATGTACCATATAGTTCAGTGGTTATAACATTCAGCTGTGAGACAGCAGCACCACCACATTCATATCTACTCTTTTTTATGGTGTTTACGCCTCATCTTAAGTCCCCAGCTTTCCTGAAATGGCATTTGGAAGCATTCTCCATGCATCTATGAAACCCACTGTGAAACCACTGTCAGAAAAGTGCTCCAACATTCAGTATCTCTGATGGATTTGGGCGCTCATTTTTAGATTTTCTGACTCCATATTAGTTCAAGATTTTTTTGCATTTTTGCTGTTGAAGTCACAGGGTCATCCCCCACACCCTAAAGATGACACTCTCACAGTGTACATTCATCCACCAGTCCTTGCATCATCATTCGTCAAAGTCCTGAACCACAAAACAATTTTATCTGATTAATAATTATTTGAATTATAGCAAAAGAGGAACAGGGATGAAATCATTCACAAAAAAACCACGCTTTGCTGCTCAATATTTTCCTTATACCATACTCTTTGACCAGGTTCTTTCGTTTAATATTGCAGTTGATGTCTGTGAAACAAATTAATTGACACAGCAAAATTAAGTACAGGATTAGGCACTCAGTTTCAGATAATACGCATAGGTACTACACACCTGGCATTTTTTGTTCTTTTAGGTCTTCAGGGAGGTTGAGTAATTCAATACCAATCTGGCTTTAATAATAATACTCCCCATAGTATACTTAAATAATGTTAAAGGCACAGCACAAACTGACAAAAGCAAGGCAATTCAAAGTTATGATGGATACTGCCTTTCACTTAGCCTATTGTGCACAGTTATAGGTATTGCAGAACAAATCATTCAGTGACCCGAGAGCCTCCCTGTAATGGCTAAGTATAATGGAACAAGTCAAGCCTGGAGTATTATCCTTCACACTGATTTTCCCCTTGCTTTTGTCAGTTTCTGTCATAATTTGGCTTTTAGCCCGTTAATTTCCTCCATTTACGAAATGCTCCCAATGGAAGTAGCTGCCTGCCATGGGGATATGCAATCTGAGACTTCTTAAAATATGTATTGTGTAATTACATATCGAGGTACCACTAGAGCAGCAATTATTATTTTATATTTCAATGCCTATTATATGCTACACCATGTTCTACTATGACTTGCTCTCCTGGATAATCACATTGTAAAGAAATCAGAAATGAGATTTTCCATATGTTTGAAGTACCCAGTTAGTAATCATACACTATCACTTGTCATAATCAATAATGTTTACCACAACCTAAGTTAATTTTCTGAAATAAATGTCCAGTTACATTGATGAGATTGGCTGTTGACACTGATTGGCAGACAGAAGTGAGTCTTTCTGGCAGACTTGAAATGTAATAGTTATTGAAAAATGTGAGCAATAAAAAGCTACAGTTCTTATTTAAAATTTAATAAATACAAAGAAATCTATGTCTAAAACTGTGCTGTCTTGTTTAGGTACCAAGGGACTTTGAACGGAAACAAAATGGAAAAAGTGTATTGCTTATTTAGAAGGGTAGAAAAAAAAAAAAGGACAAAAAAACCCATGATTTTTTCCCCCTGTAATGTATACACTTTCTGTTCTATCCATCTGCTATGCCACCCGTTGCACTTAGTGCGTATTGTATATGCAGTGTACATGAATATTAAGAAGGAACAGGTAAGAAAATGTATTAAGTGTTGTCAGTTAGTTACGGTGGGAGACAATCAGCGAGCAGATTTGCAGAGACAGGCGGATCTTCTCAGAAGGATCAACGAGTTTAAGAGGAGCTGGGATGACACACGGTTGCTGTTAGCCTCAGCGGGAGTGACAGCGGAGGGGGAGGAGGGCTGGCTGTGCACACAGCAGGTAGAGCTTGGGGCAACACGCCCGTTGTTTTTATACAGGAGATGTTGATAGCCAGACAAAAGGAAGAAAAGAGACCGCTGCACAAAATAGTTTTGTAGCCTAATTTCGTCCAAATGGCTGCGTAGCACCATGAAAGTGTAAAATAAAAATCAGTAGGGGAAACTCTAAAAGCTATTTGCTTGCCATGATCTAAAAGAAAAGATTCTTTGCCAGACTTCATAATTAACAAACCCTTTTCTCTGTGTAGGGCCCTTGCACCTCTTTTCTCCCTGGCTACGTGCCCTAACTGAGACCAGACCTACTTAATTTGTATGAGATAATTGAAATTATTTGTTTATTGTGTGCCTTTAGAGAATGTCCCACCTAATTCTTCTGTTTCTTTTTTTTTTGATCTATGTAAAATAGAAGCACTTTTATGATGTTTTGACACTTGTCTGTAGTCCTTGCTTTGCCATAAAAAGCCCATCAGTTAGCACGTCTCCTACATGATCATGCAGGCCTCTTCACCCTGGGGGGAAAAAGAAAAAACAGAAAAAAAAACCCCAAACCAACAAACCCAAACACTTAAACAGCATTGGCATAACGCTGTAGCATTTTTTCTGATCATCGCTTAGCAACTCCAATAAAGCTTGAGAGCTTTTAGCAACCATCTTTTACTGTCGGGAAACAGTACGCTGCACCAGAACAAGACTTAAAAAAGCACAGTTTCCCTCATTTAGGTGACCCTGCTCCGGGGATTGCTGTTCTAGTTGTGATAATTTCTTTACTATGTGGATGAAGACTTGCAACTTTATTCTCTGCAATGCTGATACCTATTCAGATTCTGCTGCTGGTTGCAATAGCTCATGTATAGTTCAATCTTTTTTTTAAGGCTCCTAAGTTAGAACAGTCAAACACTACTGCTAATGGAGAGGAATTCCAACAACTCCAGGAGATAATTCAAGTTTTAGATGCACTGAATTGTGTTGCAGGGAAAAGCTGCTCAGTTCAAATTGTTTAAACTAAATTAGGATCAAAGCAGTTTAGTGATTTATTAACGACACGTAATTAACCAGCAATCAGTGAGCTATACATTCAGGATCAATATCAGTAAAACAACAGTTAAACCACAATGCTAGACACTTACAAAATGTTAATAAGCACCTGCAAGTTTCTAAATACCCTTCCATTACTAAACCTTGGAAAATGTTAAGATTCCCCAACAGTTCCCCTGCCCCTAGGTCACTGTCAGCCCTCTCCAGCGCTGCAGGTTCCCCACTTGCACACACCCTGTGGGAGATGTGAGCCCTCCAGCTCTGTGTGATGAAGCCCCCCACAAGGTCCCCTGCACCCAGCAGTGAGGTGTCCCTGGGTGCTGGCCCCATGCTGGCATCCCACTGCTGGGTGCAGGCTCTTCCCAGCACCCCATCGTGACCATTTTTAGTGCAAACACCCTCCGGGCAGTTTTGCCTGTGTTCAATCTCCATACACACCATGTGCACTCACATTCTCATTTATATGTTATCCAGGCTATCTGCCAAGGGTGAGTGTGCAGGCACCCTCACAAAATGCCTGTTGAAGGGTCCCATCTCTCTCGCTATTAGCATTTGAGTTGCACGGCAACCTGTTTTAGGCATCTCAGTTATATTTGTTGCAATGAATGTAGACCAATGTGCCTAATCATAGACCAGGGCTGCCACTCTCAGTAAATTCATCTGGAAAGGTGCCTACTTATTTCAGGATTAAAATTGATTCATGGAGAGTAAACTGACATTTTGACTCTAGAAAGTCTGATTTACACAGCTGATGGCCCACTATAATTCTAACGTTGCCGTTTTATAAGAAAGCCAATTTGAAACTGTTATGCAGTATTTTCTTTGTAGCTGAAGAACCAAGATTTTAATCCTGACTCTGTCCCTGATTCAAAGCTTCTAATGTTTGACTTTATTGGCAAAGTCTGCTGAAAAGGGAGAGTCTCTTCTACAGGAAAACACACTGTTGCTGAGTTGACGTCAGTGTCAGTCAAAGCAGTGCAAAGACAGTGAGTGCTATGAACAAATGTGCAACCTTTTCTCTTATACCCATTCTTATCAATATTGCACAGGAATTTGTCATTTCTCAGGAGTATTTCAGAAAGTTTTCTCTTATCTGAAGAACTCCACAAAAACTTTCTTATATGAACAATAACTGTAAAACTGATTAACATATCACTTGGCAATATCTTCACAATTTCCCAACCCAAACCTCAGGTTTCAAATCCTCTTTAATTTAGCAGGTGAACATCAAATCCTTAAAGCAGGACACATCAAAAGATCTTTGACCACAACAACAGTCATTAATAACTTTTAGAACAGGCTAAGGCCCTTCTTGGAGTGTAAACAGCTGATTTGGCATCCACTCTCAAAATGAAAAAAAACCAAACCAACAACAAACAACTAATGCCTTAAGATTCTCCTTTCTCCTTTTAATACATTTCTTAATGCTGCTTGGTATCTGTGACAATAAAACATTCTGATTAAAATGAAGGGTAAAAAAGATAATTAAAAAAAAAAATTGTTATGCAATAACAATTCATACCACAGGTATAAAAACATTTGTTGTTTTTATATACATATAAAACATATAAACATATAAAAATAAGAATAGGTTTAGGCATAAGTATCAGTATTTATTAAATCAGGATCATATAGACTAGCTCTTTAAATGTATTCTGCTAAACTATTTTCATGATTAGGTCAGTGGCATAAAATGGTTACTTTGAGTGGTTGTCATTGTCATTGCTGGAAATGATTGCTCTTAAAAATTTTGAAATGCTAATTTTGAACCTATTGTTATGCAAAAGCACAAAATGTGAAGCTTAAAATCAAGATTGCACAGGACTAACCGTGCATTACCATTAAAGTTGGCTGTTTATAATATGTCAGACAATATTGGTTTCTTTGGAATTCAGATATCCCTCTCAAAGACCAATAATATTAAATAAATCACTTGCACATTTTTTTTCTCTTCATAGCATCAGTTCTATCAGTAACATGGGTATATATCCTTCTGTCTATACCACATCTTTAATAATCTTTCTTTTTCTTGCCTCAAAACAGTGTTTGCAATGCAAATGATTCCGTATAAAATTAACCCCTCTACATGCACTGCTGCTTCATGTTCTCAAAGACATTTTGTCATTTCTTGTATTTGTAATTTACAGACAAGTTCAGCCATCTGAATATATCCTATCATATCCTTTCTAGTGCCAGTCTTTTTTAAAGGAAAGCAAGCATGGGGTTACCTACAGTAACCAGCTGTAGCTGGTTGTCTTAGGAAGAACAGAATCTCTGATCCTTATTTCAAAATTAATATTTTTCTTCATTAAAAAAAAAAAAAAACAACCAAAAAACAAAAAAAAAAAAACAATGCCAAGGGCCACAATCCACAAACAATCCAATAGAGACTCTCATAGTTGTAATACTGACCTGATGTTATTCCCCAAAGAATATCAAGAACTTTTTTAGTTCAGAACACAAATCTGGGGAAAGACTTAAGAAAAGAGTGTAGTACCATCTATTAAAACAGAAATAAAAAATTTATGAATGCTATATATATAGCATTTTTGTAATAACTGTTTCAGAAGTTCCCATTTTTGAGCTGACAGAAAAGAGCCTATTGATTAATGATTTCATAACTAATTAAATGGATTAGGATAGAGTGCAGAAGTGATAGAGAGATTTTAAAAGGGTAAGGTCTACTAGTTCATCCTCCTCCTGGTACAATATTATTTCAAAATATGCTATTCAGTCTTGTTTTAAGTGATTTAAGCAATAAGAGCTGCCCTATTACACATTTGACACAACTATAGAACTGAGGACCTCTTCCAGTTTTCATAAAGCACAGTTTTATTCTTTTCCTTAACACTCTTTGCACCACTCTAAAAGCGCCCCTTTTCTTGTACTCTTCTAAACGGTATTTTGTATACTGTTATCCTATCTTTAACGAACAGCTTAATCTCACTGTTTCTTTCTGATCCTCCTGGTTGTTCTCAATATTTACAGTTCCATGACTGTCAGTTCTCTGGCTTTATGTCTCCAAATGTCTCTGTTTACATATTCAATATCTAAATACTAGCGATAGCCTTTTTCTTCCCCACCATATTATACCACATTTTCTATTAAAGAGGTCCTCCCTTTCATCATTATTGTCAGTTTTAGGCCTTCCTGTCTGCCTTTTGTGTTTGTGGTTTGAATCATTATACTTGAAAGGCAAAAGGTTCTTCTGCAATGTACACTCATAAGTTCTTCCTAGGGCTTTCTCACTGTTTGCTGCTCATTTGGAAGAAGAGAGAAGGAGCTGTTGGGTGTATCTTTGGGAATGGGAATAAACAAGGAATTAAAATAATCTGAACCATAGTATGGCTGCTCTTTAATCATGAATTTGCAGTTACCTACAAGCTTTCCCAGGCCTCTGATATGTATATATATGCGCATGTGTGTGTGTATATGTATATATACGCACTTAGGAGCTCAGCTGGATTAGCAAAATACTGGGAAATTTGACAGGCCTACACGTTAAGTCTTATGCCTTTTGGATAATTAAAAAAAAACCCCAAGTTTTATTAAGCAACTGAATCAGAACAAAATAAAACAGAAAACAAATCCAATAACTGAATTTATAAACAAAGAATAAAAGTCATTAGAGGACAGACCAAAAAAAAAAACCAGAACGGAGATAGAAGGTCCTCTTTTTTACTCTCTAGCTCATTAATTCATTTATGCTCCTGGGAGGACAGAACTACAAACCTCCTTTTTATCTAATCTGAAACACAGACTGGACTGCAGCTTAACTTCTTTCTTAAATAGGGTCCTTTGATTTACATTACTCTATGTTCAGAAAAGTGTAACATGGATGCTGTATGCTTCTTCCCAGTCTGTGAAAGTGCTTAATCATCAGGCTATTAACTCATTCTGTTTTTCACTCACTCACATCTAAAATATGTGTGTCAGGTGAAACGACTTTATCAAGAGCAAATTAGATAGTCCCAGAGGAAAGTAACTGCAGAATGATTTTATTTATTTGTGACTTGCACCTGAAAAATTTGAACTTCTTGTTCTTGAACTATTAGCATTTTTTAGTATTTTAAGATTTTGTTTGTTTCTTCCCTTCCCCCCCTCCCTTCCTCTTTTCTTTTCTTTTTCCATCTGAATTGGTGCTAAAAATTAGCAAATAGTTCTGGCTTTTTTTGCAACTCAATTGCAAGCTGGTTAGGTTTAATTCTCCAGTAAATTTTGCACCCAGTTTAGCAGACAGTCTCAAGGGTGGGTAAGCAGACAAATCAAGCACAGCCAACAGAACTTCAGGTCAGACACTAAGATTTTGTTCCCTTCAATCACAGTAAGACAACCCTTAAGAAGTAGCAATGCAATTCAGGGTGCCAGCATGATCAACTCTTCATACCTAATTCTGAAGAAAAGTGGCGCTTTCATAACTGGGTGAGGATTGTTACAGTCTGACATGCACAGTATAGCAGCAACCTCATCTATGCAACCAGTTATTTCAAATTTTGTTTATTCTCTGCAAGGTTAAATTTTGTGATCCTGACCAGAATGAATAGCTTTCTATTTTCTTTAATTGGATAACACATCAATGGATATTTTCTTAAATAACCTGCTCATCACGTGACCACCTACTCTCAGATAAGCTGGACATATTTGAATCATATTTTCTCAGATAACCTGTTATTCTGTGGATGACCTGTCAGGGTATGTTTTTCTGCAGATGTAGATTAGCATTCTTTTAACAAATGATATCTTACTGATGTTTTTCCAAGCGTTATCCAAGGCGGTGTTAATACATTCTTGGTCACACATGCATTCTTACTTCAGGTTAAGAGTTTTCAGTGTCTCTGTCAAGTTGCATAACAATAATATAGCATTATAAATATTTATAATACCTTTATAACTTTTTCTTATTAACACATTAGCACCTATGTAACTATAACAATGTTAGTTATCAACTTTGTTTACTGACATTTATTTCATTCCCTTCAGCCTATAACATCCTTTCCATTCATTTACCTCCCAGCTAAAAATCATCTTTCACTGATTCTGATTGTGTCCCACTTTATTTTGGTTTCACTTGCAAACCATACAGGTTAGTTTTCATGACTTGTTCTGTTTCCATCTCACTTTATTATTACCCTTAGTCCAGTTGGAGTCTCAATAATTTGAGTCAACACCAAAGCCTGGCATAATGTTACTTGCAGTCTTCTAGCCCTCTTCATTATATGTAAGAATAAGGTGCTTCCTTTAACCCATGGCCTCACAAGGTGTGACCTTGTCTCCTCTTTTTTTCCTTTTTTTCTATGCTTGCTAATAATTACCTTCAAAAGAAACTGAGATCAGAATATGTTTTTGATGATCATGACAGCACTTTGAGTTTTATGTAGTTTTCTTTGTAATTTCACATTTAAAAAAGTGATAAAAATGGTCAATAAAAAAAAAACAAAACAACTACCTTTTTTAGTGCAGATTTCCCGCATTGTTATGTGTATTATTGCTTGTATCACTTATTTAACAGTTCTTTTCAGTAGAATTGTAGGTGTGATTCTTTTCTTGAACAGGATACATATTTTTCAGTTCTGGTGACAGCTAAACATTCATTTCTGTAGTAATGTATCCCCCTGAAAAACTGAAGAATATAGGTAAAAAAGTAAACATGCTTATGGTTAATCTTAGATTAAAGAATCTAGGTATAAATTTAATATCTGATTAGTATTATGAGCAGAAGCAATATGAATAGATGCAATGGCCTTTTGTATCTTGAAACAGGTAAACCTGGCAAATAGAAGAGAGTATGCATGGGCTCTGATAGAGCTCTTAGTATGAAATAAACTCTTCACAAAATGTATTTCAAGTGTGTGTAGGCTAGCATATCAATAATAATAAAAAAAGGGTTGTGATTTTTAAAATGGAGAAAAGCAGATCAAAAATCTGTGTTTACAAGCTCAGGTGCTTACATACTCTCCTCAAAATTTTCTATACAAACCAGATCTATGTGTGATGCCAGAAATTATTTTTTTTCTCACTTCAAAGATGACACGCAGATGTACTACATAGATGGAGCAGTTTAACTGAAGACATACATTAAATTAGAGAATAAATAGGACCTGCACATCTGACAATCCCTAATGAAACAGAAAGCACTACTGCAGAGCCATGGATAAAACACAGAAAGAGTAGGTCATAAACCCTATCCCAGAGGGTAAGTGAGAGTCCATGCACCCTGAATAAGAGTTTTCAAATAGTCTCTGCTTTGCATAATTTTTAAAATTTTTGAGGAACCCTAAACGGACCGTATACAGTATCATGCAAAATAAGAAAAGAGAAGTTTCATCTGTGTAATGAAAATAACCCAAACCACCCTGTTTCTCTGGTCTGTATCGAGCCAGAAGTTCAAGGAACGAATGTGTCTTGCTCTGGGAACTGATTCTGGGATTAAATGTTGCATTACAGACCATCAAGACCACACCAAACAATTACACAATCTTGTGCAATCCAGAGACAAGAAAGTTTATGTTCTGAAATTAGCATGGGCAAAAGTCTAGACTGGCCAGCTGGTCAGCTTTGCTATGAGTGTTAGAGATATGGCGCATATCTAGCAGCCATTTGTAAAAGATGGCTGGTTTGTGTATCTCCTGGCCATATGCAGGATGTAAACATGTAAACATTAACCCTGGCTAAAGACACGACGTTACAACTAGGAAGACTTCTTCACCTTAAGTAGGTACCCATATCAGTTCAGCAGCATATTTCTGGAAAACTTCTTCAGCTGAGTTTCCAAATTCCATAGAAAATGCATTGTAGATGTGTAGCTACTTTGTCAAGGGTCAGTCTCAATGTTCTTAGCCATTAGCTAAAAAGTGCCAGGCATACGAAAGAGAGCAAAGGCTGTACATAGAAAATTGCTAAGATTTTAATACCAAGGAGACTGTTAAGATTAGTTAATCTGATTTATTTCATGTAATACAGCCCAGAGAAGCACACTTAGTGACTGTGTTGCTAATTTCTCTTCGAGTTTTTTGGGTTTTTTTTAATAGTTTCATTTTGAAACTAAGAGCAATAGAGAAGTCATTGCTTTCCTAGGGAAGCTGTTCTGTTAAGATCTCTCTGAAATGACCTTTATATCTAGTCTAATTTACCTAACTTTTCCTTCAAACCACCACATCTCATTATGCCTAATACCACAAAGTTTCTCAATTAAGCATTTGTAGATTGTGATGCAGTCATGTCCTTGAAGAAATTCAATACATGGAGCTTTTGCAGCTTCTCTGCATTTTCCCCATCCTTCCCAATTGCAGTAATTATTTTCAAATCCTTCTAAAATTGTCAACACCTTTTCTAAAGTCTGAGCACCAGAACTTGTCATAGCAGTCACAGAATCACAGAATCTTCAGAGTTGGAAGGGACCTCTAGAGATCATCTAGTCCAGCTCCCCTGCTAAAGCAGGATTGCCTAGAGCATATCACTCAGGACTGCATCCAGGCAGGTCTTGAAAGTCTCCAGAGAAGGGGACTCCACAACCTCCCTGGGCAGCCTGTTCCAGTGCTCTGCCACCCTCACTGTAAAGTTTTTTCTCATATTTGATCGGAAACTAATAGCTTCATTAATAAACTAGTCAATTAATAGCTTCATTAATATCATATAGCAGTGCAGAAATAGTCCTACTTTTCTCCTTGCATGGTCAGTGGTGAAGTTTGATTTCTGAATTGCATCTGGGTAATCAAATTCTGTCAGTTATCTTTGGGAGCAGTACTGACTCAAGTTTTCTTATGTGTGAAGTTAAAATGGAGGTTTTGACATCTATGAGGATGAAAGAGGGGGGTACAAACTGGAAATAAGGATTAGAGTGAAAACTTTGGGAGGACCATGTTAGCTGCAGCCAGTGAGAGCAGGAAAGGCAGGGTTGTAGGTGGCAAATGCCGTGGACGTACAAAGGTAATTTCTCAAACTTGGCAGCTGTACCCTCTACCATATATTCTTCCTCCATTATACTTCTTGGAAGCAGCAGGGGAAGAAACCAACCTCACTTTTCAGTGCACAGGTAAAGGAGAAAGCAGACCTCTGCTGTTTCACGAAGTCCATGGAGATTGCAACTTGGATAAGCATCTAACTGTTAGATCAGCTCAAATGCTACTGGTGTGATCTGATGCTTATTCTGACACAATCTTTCACCCCTTCATGTTAAAAAGTAAAGTTTTAAAATGTACTTCATTTGACTAAACAATACGTCTTACCTTAATGTGTTTAGCTGAATTACCACTTTATTTATTTATTGCCAGTTTACCAATTTTGGTATTTTCACTATTTTTATTTACTGTTCATTTGTATTTTCTTCTAAACTAACAATATAGACATTGAACAACCTTGGACTGAGATAAATTCATTTATGAAATCACAGGAACATCCACCCATAGTGACTAATAATTTCTCATGGACAGTTTCTTATCACAACCTAGTGCTAGAGACAATTGTATGTACATTACACACAGATACCTTCCTTTTATAACAGAGCTTTTTTAAAACCAGTAAGTCGTGTGATGTGAAGCCAAGTACCCTACAGAAGTTTGAATATTTTATTCAGCAAACTGACCTTTATCAACCGAGCTTGTAATCTCATAAAAAACACTAAACAGTTTGTATAACAAGGCTTATTTTCCACTAAACCTCATTGGCTGACATTAATTTTGAATGTTACTGACTCTTAATTATTTACTGATTGCATCCAAGTCAGCTTTTTGATAACTGTCTGAGATTGATATCAACCTTTAATTTCCCCTCGTATAACCTTTCAAAACACCAGTACAGCATTTCAGCTGTTTTCAAATCCTCTGTGAGTTTTCCATTGTTCCTGTTTGAAAACATCTATTTTAAACAGCTCAGACATTTCTGGATAATTCCTTGGGTCTTCTTAGATTTTAGTGTTCTGCTTCCGCATTTAACTAAATGCTTAACTTCATTATGTTTTTAATACTCTTTAATAAATCAAATTATCAATATAAAATCTGACACTTATCCTTTTGTTTTGTTTGGGGGGGAGGGTGTGTGTGTGTTGTTGTTGTAGTTTTCCTGCTGATGCAGAACATAAATATTTATTAAATACTTTTGCCTTTTCTGCATCGTGATACATAATTTTGGCATCTCTGTTTAGTATCAGTTATAACACTATCAATAAAAGTCACTAGATATGATTCTGATGTATATACATCAGAAGTACATATATTTCATACCTATTTCTTTTAGCTGTGTTTCTTCACTGATCCCTTTAGTTTAGCAGCTACCGTTATCAACTGCTTGCGTTCCTTAGCTATCATATTTTATACATTACTTCCTTACTTATTTTAAAAAAATAATATGTCTTTGTTCTTTAAAAATACAGCAACACAAAGCTGCAGGAAGCTCTCCTTTTAATTTGGATATTTTTAGTAAAACAAATATTTAATGAAGAACAAATATATGTTTGGGACACCTGACGAAGCATCTTAAACACTTTTCAATCATACATATGTATGTCTGGGTATATACAGTGTAACTGCACATATAAATATACAAAGAAAGAGGGTTTATCTTTTCTCTCATTTTTCTTCGTCCATAACTTCTCTTCCAGTTCCTGGATACTGCATTTAAAAAAATCCACCAGTGTTATACAGTTCTTCTTAATATGTATTTTTTTTGCATAAACACAGGAGTTAGATATTATTCATTTAACCCCTCTTCCTAAAATTTCAAGCAATCTAGAAAATATTTTTATGATCTAATAACCTAGAAGAAATAAATTATATGTAAATAGTAAAAACTAAGTGTTTGCAATAGAGGTAGACTATTAATGTAAAGAAAAAAAATACAAATATGAAAGAGGGAATAATATACAGCAAAACTGGTGAAATTCATTTGGGACTGGCAGTGGTTTGTTAGAACATTTTTTGATATTCCTAGTTAAATTGCTTTTATTAAATATCAGCAGTCTCACTTAATAAAGAAGATAGGAACAAGTAAAAGAAATGCTAGTGACATAAGAATGTAGGGTCCCTGGACTCAATCCTATTTGTAGGTGAATTGTCTCAATCTACCTGAATTGCCTAAATCATTGGGAAAGAGTCTTAGAAATGAAACGAGAGCTCAGCCTTTGCTGAGGTGATGAAAAAGCAGACTTGTAAATGTGCAATTTGGCTACTACCTGTGTTATTCTTTGCTATTTTTTCCTGACTGAATGTGAGAGTGTCTTTCATGTGGGTGAGAGGGAAAATGGGAAGGATGGAAAAAAAAAAAACAAACCTGTTTTTGCATTGTGTGTACAGTTCCCAATTCAAGAGCTGCATTGACGCATTCACAGAATACATAATTTTGTTTTATGTTATAATATGACACAAAATTAACTACTTTACATTAAAAATTCTTACCTAATTTTCTTCTAATTCAGCATTAAGGTTCAAATTTGTATTTCCATGATTAATTTCTACAGTCCCTGTGGTTTTTACAATTCATCCTATCTCATCAGAATAGTAAAGCAAAACAACTGAGGGGAAAATGATGCAGCACATTTAAAATGCTCATTTTTATTTTTAAAAAATAACTCTGGGATATTAAAAACTGTAAATAAGTGTGTTTTCACAACCATTCAAGTAGCTCAACGTAGGCAAAATTAAGGCATGTTTGTAGTACAAAAATAGCCTTCTACAACACAGTGCATCAGCAACAGTTCACTCCAAATGTTGTAGATAATTAATCTAATTTTCCCTCTGCTTCATTTTGTGTTCTATTAGTTTTCTTATTCAAACTTTCAAGTCACAAATCTAATTTAAAGCCTCTTAACTGGTCTAATGTGGTAATGTGTTCCATCTGCGTGCAGTGTCTAGCAGCGAGTGATAGGGACAGAATACTAATTTGCCTCCCAGTGTGCACAATGCTCAATAAATAAATAATATATTACCTGTGCTCACCATTACTTGACTACAGAAAGTGTCAAAAGCAACAGAAAAGATGGATGCAAGTTTAAGGCATGTAACAGAGAACGAACTGAAGGACGGATGGGCACGGGAGACAGAAGAAAAGAGGGAGGCAGAGAGAGAAATGAACGATACAGTCACAGAATGGCAATTATTCTGTTAACATGGTTAACTATTTATAGCTGCACACGTAATGTATATTAGACTACATACTGATTAATGGTTAAATATGAAATGTTTATTTCTAATAATTTTGCCTTCTGTGTGTTCTTTTATTTCTCTATAGAGAAATATAGAATTTCTTTATATTGTTTTAGCATCTGTTTAATTATTCACTTTGAGAAATCTCATTTTTTTTTCTCAGTACATTGATTTTCTTCTGGTTTTGGTTTTTTTTTTTTTTTTTGGTCTTTGCTTCCTTACTGTGTTTAGAGGGGGTTGCTTTATTTTAGTAGCTTTAGTTTTCATACAACAGAAAACTCAAGTTAAATAATTGTAAAGTAGCTGAGTTTCACTCTTATCTTCTGTACAGTCATCTAAGCTTGTGGAAACCCCACTGTGGTCAGTGAAGTCACACTGGTGCAAAACTGGCAACTGGGAGATTAAATTTAGAATGATGGTATTATAGAGAAGTATGCAGGTAAGTGTGTATGTATAACAGAAAAAGAGAGGGTGTGCTGGCTATGTATGGTAAAATAAAAACCTGCGAATAAAGTAAAGGGTGGAAAGAAAAAGAAGGGGAAGGAGGAAAAAAAAAAAAAAAAGAAACTGGCAGTGTCCTGGATTATTAAAATATTATTTTGTAGAAAATGTCATTACAATTTTGTTTAAATTTAATGCAATTTACCAGACCATAAAGAACTCCTTAGAATAAATGGCTGGTTTCCAGGCACAGCTACTGTGCTGCTGATTACAATACATTCTGACATTTATGACAGTTTTATAATTCTTGTATTCTGTACCTAGCTGTGCTCTGAAGTGTCTCTACTTTGCTGAAGGCTTTCTCCTGGGAAATGGCACTAAAGTTTTGTGGACTGAAAGGACAATAAAACAGTTTGACAGAAAAACACTATTACTATAGAATGCAAGCCTGTTGCTAATTTGTCTATAACTGTTAAAAATGAGAATTCATTTACCTGTGTAAATTTATTGTCACAAAAAAATTGTCATCAACTTAGGCAGATATTCTTATATGAGTAGACCTACCAATATGAGTAAGGATTTGTCAAATTAATGTCTAGACCTTTAAGTAAAATACTACTATTGCAAGAGTAACTCCATTGATGGTTTAGGAAGAATAAAATTCATAAGGAAGAGTAGGAAAAATAGCAGACCTAGATATCAGGAAAAGAACAGGTAAGAAGGAAAAGGAACACAGGAAAGAAATCTTACCTCACAGACTTTGACCTTTATGAAGGGCAGTACTCAAAAAAGCATTTAATCAAGTCTTCAAATGTTTCACAAAATTTTTATAACAAAAACATTATTGACACAATTCAGAGGATGATTACTGTTTTCCCTTTAGAGAAAGAACAGGTTGAAGCATTTCTATAACTATTTGGGTAATACTTGTTTAATGTTTTCAATAAAAACATTAGAAAAAAATTCAACTGAAAATGTTATGAAAATTGGCACAGTGATAATGAAAAGCATTTTTTTCTTTTTTTCTTTTAAAGGATGCTTGCTATTGAAATAACTGAAAATTGTTGACCAGCTGTAAGAAAAATATTCTGTATATTTGTTTGCTTTTGCCTGTATGCACTTAGACCTGCAAGCAGATATCTGAAGTTCTGGCTTAACTGTAAAACTTGAATCAAACACACTCCCCATTGAGCAGCCAGATAGCAAGAGGGAGACAGACTGAAAAAGATTCAAGTGGGCTTAGAGGCGGTGCAGAGTATGCTGCTTTGCAGAGAGAACCTGTATGCTTGCCAATATTTAGGGTATACAGCCAAAACTCCATTCATTCCCTGTAACATCATAGACTTGCCACCCTCTCCCTTCAATGTGAGGGAGGAAAGCCTTAACACCAATGACAAATCTACTCCCTCCTTTGCTTTGCTATCTGTGTTTACTGCAGAGGGTTATTAAAGAGGTACTCCTGGCACCCTTTTGCCCCTGAACTGCCATGCTAATCAAACCGTAGATTGTCCTGAAAAAGGTTTATTTCTAGAGTGCTGCTCCATTTCAGAGTGCTGGCTGGGAGAGATAATACAATCAGCTGTAGTGCTGCAGAAAAACAGGTTTAAATTGTAATCACAGGAGAACCCCTAAATTAAATGAGGTCAGTCTGGTCTGTACACAGATGGAAGGAAGACCTCCGTGGACCTCTAAAGTATTTAAGGAGATATTATTAGTGAGTGATAGAGTAGGTGACATTTTTTCTCTGTATTAGTACTGCCCAGGTATCATGCTAGATGGAACCCTATTGCTAGAGATGTCATCTTTCAGATAAAATGTAAAAACAAGGTCCTGAACATAACTGGCCATTAAAAATTGTATGGTATTTCTCATAATGTTCTCTTGGCCAAATTTGAAGTAGGTAATTACATTCTGCTTGCCTTAATTAACCCTGAAGTCTGTGAAATGCATGTTCTTCCTTCTCATCCTAACAGCTCTGTAAGGCAGCTTTTCTCTATACTCAATGTTCATAGACTGCTGTTTAAAAAAAAAAAAAAATGCTGCTATATACAATTACTAAGAACATATACGATCGATAAAGAATTATAATAATTAGATAGATATTTTAATCTTCACCAATGACTCTGACATATTTCAACACATTCAGTGGAAGAGTGATATGCAATGATAGATTGATTAATTAAAAAAAGAAATTGAGACTGGTGTAGGCCTTACTGTGGAATCCAAAGATCCAAATGGTCAATTGTTTACTAGCAATCACATTCACATTTAGAGTAGCTAATAACTTGTTACAGAGGAAAAAATTGTAAATAACAACAGAGATTTCTGTTTATATTTTTTACTATTATTCCGCCAGCAAGATATTGTTTTCAAATGCAGTATGAAATAATTATTCTAGAAAATCTGAAATAAAGCTGTAATATTTAAATATTGTAATATAAAGCAATGGAGGAGTAAAAGCAATGGAAAATGTCAGTCAACTTCAGAAAGAAACTAATACAAAAACCCCCATAACCCCCAACATAACTTACTAGTACGATATGGGTGAAGAGAAAGACACATCCAGGAGTTGGTTTGAAGATGAGATTAACAATTCAGATGTTGCTGTCCAAACTTGGGCTGATTCCAAACTGGAATTTTTTTGTTTCCAAAGGGACACAGTCAGGCTCCTTGTGACCCATTTGAGCCTTATAGTGTTACTAGCTTGTTAAACCTAAAAAAACCCAAACCAAACCAGAATATGTAGCATCAAAAATATTCTTGGTCATTTTAGAGCATGTAATACTAAAACCTGTTCATAACAATATAAAAGAAAGGACAGTACATCAGTCTTTGATCTTACCAGGATTTTTGTCCATTCTTAATTAAGCACGCACATCCTTTTACATTCAAGAGGAATTCTGTGTATCTATCTATTAAGAATGGGTGTCTCACTCGATTCTATCTACTAGACACAGAGATCGTAAAGAAAAACATTCCTTTATTCAATTTTTGTGCACACCCATACATAGCTCTTATGGCCAGCATCCATTTTGAGTATATTAATGCAAATTGAAGAATATAATTATAAGCTTTAACTACATTTAGGAACTTTAAGGAACTTACCCACAGATTCCTAATGAAACTATCAACATTGCTTGGGCCATTCAATCAACTTTCTTCTCCTGTATAAAACCATGAACACTTCATAAGCCTCAACAAAAAATAGAGAAGAACAGGCCCAATTCACTCTTTTGGGTTTGAAATTAAAACACCAGCTATGAATGTGAGGGAGTGTTTCTAAGGGCTTCTCTTATAACATTCTTGTCAGCTCCCTTTGGAGTATTGCAAGACAGATTATCCACTTTAGGAAAAGAAGAGGAAAGAAACAGAAACAAATGAACAAAGAAGCAGAAAGAAATGGAGAAAACTTGCCCTGAAACACAGTTGCTGAGGCAGCACTGAGGCACTCAGAGAAATGTCTCTGTGCAAAGGAATCTCTCAGGTGAACTTAGTGAAGAATTTCCATGTAACCATCTGTGTTTGTCAGGCATCTTTTTTGAACTGCTGCCCATTTTCTGAGTTACCAGCTGATAAAGCACCTGTAAAATTTAATGGCTGAATCATTTTTTTTTTTTTTTTTCTGCCTCCACTGTGGAATCCCACTGCCACTTATCTCTTGCAATAAAGAGTTAAAAAGGTAAAGCTCCCACACTGCAAAATGGATGCAAGTGAGCAACTTGATTGAGTCAGTTGTGCAGCTGAAATGTCACCTGCTGTATTTATTGTTTGACTATGCATCTCTCTGCTGCCTTAATGATGTATAATCATCAGACCCCATTAATAAAAACACTTTTCAAAATTCACCCTAACATTTTGTATGGAGTTCTTGTCACATCCATTTCTATTTCATGCTAGTGATACAGCACTTTCATCAGATTTGAGAAATTTTTGAGAAAATAAAAATGTAAGAGGGTCCTGTCATGGAGGACTGTTTCACAACTTTAGTATTCTTAAATATATATTATACTTCCATAGGAAATCCCTGGGGGATCCAAGCTCCCACGGGCTTGAAGACTGAAAGAGGTGGAGTTTTTCTGAAGTGTAGACTACTTAAGAAAGTACTGTTTTCCTAGGGAGATGGAGAGTCATTTGTATTAAAGATCAAGGGGGTTGAACCACTTGGGGATTAAATTACTGTACCTATTGATTATGAAAAAAAAAACACCAAGACCTTTAAAAGAACTAAAGAACCACAAATGCATATCAGTTGGAGTACTGGTAACACCAATCTGATCTTGTAATACTAGTTAAAAGGTAGCTCCAGCATTCACATAGATTTAATTTCAGTGGTGTACCTGGGAGCACAAATAACCCTCAGCAAGAGATATAATCACTTCTTAATCCCAGTTCTCTGAAAATTACAGCTGAAAATATTTAAAAATAAGCATCCAATGTTAAGATCAGCGCTATGCAAAATTAAAGCGCTATCAAAGTCAGACTGTCTTTGTTTTCAGAGAACACATAAAAGCCAGCTTGTGACAACTTTTGGTTGTTAAAAGCCCCATGATACTTTTGAAAGATGCAGAGTGTTAATTTTCAATTGTCTGTCCAAATCCAGTGTGGGTACTTATTTTCCTTCTATTTAAAAAATCACAATTGTCCTTTTAATTGAGTACAGTATAATTATCTTCCTCCCCTAAAAATAAAGATAGGGTATGTTGTTCAGCAGCTACCAGATTCTTATACATGTGATGCCATTTCACTTGCAGCCAGTTCATATTTTAAACTCAAATAATCACATAACCTGAGGTTTAGGATGCAAACTTCAATGCGTATACATGAAGGTAGGTTGTCTCCTCCATACATTTACTAGGCTAACACCTAAGAAAAATATTAAGTGGCATCCTCAAAACAGTATTGAACTTTTTGAGACAAATGATGTTGGAGGAATCTTTACATTAATTTCTGCTGACTTTGAATTAGGCCCTTTTGGAATAATAAGATAAAATAAAATGACGAGAAAACAAAATTCTGACTCTACTGAAATTAGCCACAGTTTTGTAAGTTATTTCAATGCAGCCTGCTTTTCATGCAAAGTGAGTTTTTGTTTTACTTTGGTTCATTTTAAGGGAGAATGAGAAAAGGTAGTTAAAGAGAAGAAAAGATGGTTTCTGATGCTAAAAAGTACTGCCAATCTAGTTCATTTTGGCATTAGGAAAGCATGTGAAATCAAAGCAGGTACTAAGTAAATATAGGTTTTAAACCATGAAATAGTAAGTGACTATAATTTAAACTCTCTTTTCTGGACAGCAGGGGAAAAAAATTTACAATCAACATCTGACAGGATTCACATTTAAATGACGGTACAATTTAAAGAGGAAAGTTAAAGTAACTACAACTCATCTCCATTAGAAAAAAATCTAAATTCCAAGAAAAGTTTATGGTATAAAAGTTAATAAAAGGGCATTTAATAAACATACAGTGCAACAGATAATAACATAGCAACACAAAAAAATAACTCCTTAAAAATCTCAGATGCTGACGGGGAAAAAACTAGGTTAATGTGTAAGATTCCCCCCAAAGCATTTTATCGGTGCTTGCAATAAAATTCTTTAATACAATCAAAAACCTTAATGAAAATCTCATCTGACAACCAACCCCAATGAAAAGAATGGTAACAAATGCAGGAGGAACTGAAGTACTAATTCCTAGTTCATACAATACTATAAATCACAACAAAAGGACAGAGAAAACTATATGGATAAGTGGAATGTTAACATTAGATTCTATTTCCAAGTACCTCAGGGACACTGAGAACAGGTATGTTGTGCATTAGCTCATTTGTCTCCTTGTATATATGGTGTAAAAGGAAACATACTGAATCCGCTCATATCTTAGTTAAAAAAAAAAAAAAAAAAAAAAAAAGGAACTGTTCAGTAAAAATAACGTTACTTAACAAAGTAGCCCAGATCTGAAAGAAAATAGTATAGGAAGAGCTTAGGGGGATTCTTTTTAAACAATAGAAAATTTTGCAGGACAAATGCCCTTACAGCCAATCTGTTACCCTATTCCTTGGTGTGGGATATGCCAGTGACATGCCAGGATCAAACATGGGAAGGAGGATGGACTAGAATACGAAGAGCTTCATCCAGTCATTAGCAGCCAGAGGAGTCCCTACAGGAAACAGCCGAGGCAGCACAGCCCTCGTGCTGCTCTGAGTCATGTTTGGGGTTGGTTTGGACCCAGCTGTACTGAGAACAAGGATTACTTAGAGTTTGCCAGCAGCAGCTGGCACTTTAAAACACAAAAAGAAGTTCAAAACTGGAGTTAAAATACTGTCTTTCTCTTCTTTTGCTTCCCTCTTTTCCTACACTATATACATAATTTATATAATATATATGATAAAATAACTTTTTTTTTTATATTAATCCCTTGCCAATACGCACATTTTCTTTCAAAAAGTTACTAAAAAAAATAGTATTTTCTTTGATGTCACAGGGTAGTTTATTACTTAGGTGAGGCGGTGTTACAACACAGTTACATAAAAATTGTTAATTTCATAATGAACATGAACAAATATCTAAATTTTCTATCTAAAATAGTGAGTATGTTTAAAATGATAACTCTTTTACATGTAAATATTGCATTCCTCCATGTACTTAGCATGATTTACACTTATTTATGTAGAGATGTGCTTATTATACTAATTGGATTTTACTGTTTTATTCTTCTTAGCACTGTACTCTGCTGCCTATAAAGCTGTAAGAATATGAACAAGTTTTTTGGTTTGTTGGGGTTTTTTTTGGTTTTTTTTTTGGTGCTCACAAATAATCAAGAAATTATTAACAAAGCTCCACTTGTAGAATTTAAATAGTGTCAGAATTTGACTTGCAGATCTCAGGACGAATTTGCAAGGTTGACTGTCAGAATAGGTTTTTGTTTTTTTAAAAAACTTGTCAACAGAGTACACTTAAGACAGAGTTAATGAGAGACAACACACAGAGAATCCAATTATACATTTTTTACAGATTGCTTATTGGAGTATAAGTATGCTTTAATAGCATACACAAAGTCAAAAAGCCCACATAAGAATAGTCAAGATAATTGAGGACGAATTTATTCAGAGGATACAGAAATTAAAGCATAGATCCTTACCTTAGAAGCTGCCATCTTGGAATTACTTTTAGATTAGCTAGGACATGGGGATTACGGATGGGTAAGAGGAGTGGGTGACATCAGAACTTAAGAAAGGCCCAGGAAAGCAGCATATTGGTCTATACGAAAATAAACCCAGGCTCTTAAAACACTTAATGCATTTATGATTCCGGATCGGAAAACTGTCAGAGCACACAGCTCCCTCTCTGCACTTTGGACGTCTTCCTATGGCTGTCAAGACATAAGACTCATTTCAGTTTTGCTACAGGTCATGTAAGACTGCAGAGACGGTGCAACAGCAGCATTCAAGAGGTAGCCATCCTTCTGGGAACTGGTGTTTTTAACAGCTAACATTCCTTTCATTAACAGGTGTGAAGGGCACTGTTACTCTCAATCTAATTACTTAACAATTTAATACTTTTGTGAAGTTTGAGTCCCATCAGGCAAAGAATTGTATAGTTTCCAGTTTAGAGAAAGTAATGCAGGCTGGAATACCAGAGGTCTCTCAAGAACAGATGTACTATTTTGTGGTCCCCATGTGGGTTGAACTGTAAAATATCCATTTAAATCCTTAGTTCAGCTAGGATACCGGATCTGCCCATACCTAGCAGCAAAGTTTCTGAGGTTTCAACAAGGTTTCTAAGGAAAGATACAATGTCTGTGGTCTCCAAGGCCCTAAACAGATTAGGCGGAGTAGAGAATTGTGTTTGTTCTTTTGTTTTACTTTGGATATATGTTAGGAGTTACGTGACAGTTCAGGTCTTGCCTGGGGAGTGTAAGGACTCAGATGTGATAGGTATTTTACAAAAGCAGTATTGGCAAACCATCCATTTCCCAAAACATAGACACTGTAATTTGAAGATGAAATAAGAAAAGCAAGACAAACAATGAAATAGAGAAGTATAAGAAACGGGGATCATTTGGTCATCTTCATCAGCAGGTTTTTAAACAGAGGTCTCAAAGATAAAGAACACCAAAGGAACATAATTAAATAATCCTGAATATGTTTATATGAAGCTCCTACTAAATATTCATAAAGGCAGTGTTTGAAAATTGAACTAATAGAGAAGAGAGGCTGACATAATGGATTGGTGGCAGGCGGATGAGAAATGATGATCAAGTGAGGATAAACGGAGCAGAACTTTGAAAGTAACAACAAACATTTCATGCTTGGTGTAACAAGGAAGAGAGAGGAGCAGTAAAGGGATACAAAAAGAGGTGACATTGCCAAAATAATATTACTGTGAAGAATAATTCTGGATGGATATAAATAAGAATCAACTGTCAAGATGAAAGTGTGGTATAAAAAGCTAGTTAGGTAGGAGTTGATAAAAATCTGGACAGGAATTGTAGCTGTTTGGTTGGATAGAAAAGGTAGATGTCACTACAGCAAAATAGAGACATAATCTGCCAAATATAGAGAGCAGTGAAATCAAATCCAGGTTGTGGATTTGAGTGACAGGCCAGAAACTTCAGGAAAGGAAGTAGAAGGTAGTGTTTTGGGAAGGGAAAGTAAGGGCTGTCTTTTAGGCATGATCTTGAGTTCATAGATAATCACGAAGGGATGACAGGCAGGCTGACCAATATTTAGTTTGAAATAGTAATAGAGAAGTAGTTCTGTGAGTCATAAATACATAAAAGATGGTTGAATTTTTGATGGCATTCAAGCATCAACTCATATAGTTGGTAGGTCATGCAAGATGTTTGTCATTTTTGTTATGTATATTGGGAAGGAAGCACCATAATTGTATATTGCATAAGTGCTAAACAATATTAAAAAAAGCGAAAAAGAAAAAAAATTCTCTGCTCATTGGCATCACAGCAATTTGTCAATACTAAAATTATAAGCAGCGTGCTTGGTAAATTGTTGCAGATGCCACAGCATGACAAGCGAGTCATGACCATTTGGTGGAAATGTCCAAAGCTCAAGCAGTTATTAAAACAGTAGTACAGATCACACCTGAAAGAAAGTCACTGCAGAGCCCTCAGCTACTGGTTTGCCAATTACTGGAATGTGTAAGCGAAAGAAAAAATCATTTACGTATGCATTCATTTTAGTATGATACAACAGGACACCACGTCTAAATGGACACCAGATATAACAAGGACACCACGTCTAAGTGCACAGATGAATAAACTTGGAGAAATAATGTAAACTGAGAGTGACAAGTTTGTAAAATAATGAGGCCACAAGGCTAATAAGGCTATTTATAAGATTTTCAGAATAAAAGCAATGAAGAATTATTGTAAGTATGGCTAGAATGAACGCTGAAATTTCTGAAATTTCATGTGAGTTAGAAAGATAACTCTGTCCTGGCAGAAGTGCAGCGGAGCGATTAGGGTTCCTAGGTCCAGACAGTTCTGAAGATTATCATACATTCTGATAAATGGGCATGTATTACCTCAAATTACCTCCAACATACTATTCACTGCAGTGACCAGAAGCTCAATTTCTTCTCAGTTAGAGACCTACTAACCCAGTTTACTGCTAAATAAAAAACAAAGTACCACAGGCTGATCAAGAGCCACGAGATCAAGTGGCATTGATGATTTCAGCCCACGTTGCCAAGGGCCCGCTCTCCCTGTAGCAAATATGTCTTTGACACAACTAACTGAGGAAACGTAAAACAGAGGAAAGGCGTAGAAGAACAGTTAAACAGTAAGGATATTTTGGGCTCCAGTGCACTAGCTTGTCTGAGTCAAGATGGATCCAAGATGGATTGTAACTACTGTACAATCAATATTCCCAGCCTATTGGAAAATGTGTTTTAAACTGTGACTTGGTCAAAATTTTGAAATCTATAACAATTATTTGTAAAATACGTACATGTTAGTAATCAGTTACTTCAGTGAATATCCAACTATTAAAATTTAAAATGAGACTTAACTCTGACGTTTGCATTTTATGATGCCATGGAAACAATTACTTTTTTTTCCCCAGAAATTGAAGGTATAAGGTAGATGTTGATTTGTAATTCAGAATTAACTTCTTTTGTTTAAAAATGTGTTCTAAATAGCCAAGGATTTCATTATTGCTACTTCCTGTAGAATATAGGGTTAAGTTTATTTCAAAAATCCATGCTATCTGTAAGTCTTGAAAGGTTTTAGTGAAGACATATGTTTTGCTTGAATGTTTTGACATAAAGATAGTAGCAAGTTAATTAATTACAACTTGCATATTTGTTGTGAGAAAGTTGCTCTGCTAAATTAAAAACCTAGGACCTTTGTCATGTCAATCATAACAGGATTTCTGCACAAAAACAATTTAAAATATTAGGATCACTGACTATTAAAGTTTGGTTTTGGTACATTGTCTTTAAATATCTCTACTATTTGCGATATATATGATATAGAATAAAGGCCAGATTTATCAGCTGGGTTAGATCATGTAATTAAATTGGATTTAGACCAGTCTTAGAGCCTTAGAGCCTTAAAAACTTACTTAGAGCCTTCCTTACTCCAGATTTTTCTCCTTGTTTCTGGCACCTGGGATTTCCAAAGAACAGTCTTACTGGTGAAAGTTGGGTCGAAGAAGGCTGTCGGTACATTGGCCTTTTCCATGCACTGTGTCACCAGGATCCCTGCCCCATTCAACAATGGGCCTGCATTTTCCCTAGTCATCCTTTTGCTGTTTATATACTTACAGAAGTACCTTATGTACGAGAGAAGCCTTTTTGCCCTTGACATCCCTCACCAGATTCAGCTCCAACATTAATGTTTAACTTGGCTTTAATGGACTTACTTTAATCAAATAAGTAATATTTTTAAGTTATTGGCACAGAAATTCTCTGAAGCTTTACGAAAAATGCATAGAGCAAAATCATGTAATATTGGGCAATAAAATTCCTTACCAGCTTCTGTTCAGTCCTCAGCTGGCCAAAGCAACCATTCCTGTAATCATTCTGTGTTTTGGTGAAGAAGGAGATGAAATGGCGACAACTGGTCCATAGTGAATCCTGGTCAGGATCCTGTCCATACTGAATAAATTCAGTACTTGCAATATACGGAACTGCCCACTGACCTGTTTACAGGTGGAATTACAGGAAAGGAACACCTGGTGGTCATGAGATATATTTCAAAAGGTTAATTATCAACTAAATCCAACTGTACATTTTTATAAAGGTAAAAGAAAAATGCATGGCCATGAGCAATGTTCTGTAGAAAATAACAGTGTTCAGTACATACTTCAGGTCGATTTGTGTTCTGCTTAGCCTGAGGAAATGAGAATAATATAGTAAATGAATTAAGAATGCTGAACACGATCCTGCCATCAAAACTCTTTTGATTGAAAAGACACAGTACCTCTTGCTCTGTATAATGTTGGTGATATGTATATTCTGTTGGATACTGCCACTGGTGTCATTTCACATGTATAACCTTAGTAGGATTTTTTTTTCTATGTTATGCATTGAAATTGGCAGTAGAGTCTGTTGTCAATTTTTTTTTGTTATATTTAATGAGCATCTTTACATTTATACTAATTATCTTTTTCAACCTCTCTTCTGAAGTAGCCCTGAAGCTCAATTTTAAACATGCTCAATTTAAGCATGTGCTGAAGTTCCTTTGATTCCAATGACCTCTGCATTACTCTAAATACACTTAATGCAGCAGAAATTATCTTCTTTTCTTTTCTCTGCTGATGGCATAAAATTTGCATTTTCCGTAATGTTCATAATCTGTTTTTTGCATATTCTCATTAGTGCTCTTATTAGTGGATTTGCTGATGTAATTCTATTAATTTTGTATGGGCAATGCAGGTTACTGTTACAGTTTTACAGGAGATTAGGGATCCAATTCTGCTAAATCCTGGAGACCCAGAAGAGATAAAGCTTAGAACAGAGGGAGAACGGTGTAATTTAACTAATACTTCATAGTATCATATAACTAAATACAAAATAAGAAACATCATCCTCTAACATCTAGAAATCTTGTGTGTTTCTCAATCTTCCTTTAAAACAAAGTTCCAGAAGTTCTCCTCTGAATTTTATTTTGTTTTAAGACAATTGGATTTGGGGTCTGGTCTTAGTAAATAAACCATGAAGTCTCTACATTGCCTGAAACAGCTTGGTGAAATTCTACTTGTTAATTGCTCTAGGCAAGTACAGGGGAACAGCCTCTCAACCTTTGCAGATTATAGTCTAAGAATTGATCATGTTGTATTCGTGAAAGTTTGTGTGTATGAGAAGAAAAGATAAAAAAACATGAGCAAAGCGCTGAAACTTTGTATAAAATACACTGAAGTAGCAGAAAGATGTAGCTGTGAGTCAGGCCATCTCAAGCTGCACTACAGAACTGAAATAAATCCCTTGTCTGAGGATAGTTACTTTGTCCATCAGGACCATCATGAGACAAAAGCCCTATCTATAACTATATAGTTTATTCTTCTTTATATAGTACTCATATCACCCTTATCATCATAAGGTTAGCAAAAGTTGATGGGAATCTCATTCAAGGCATTTTCATTTGAGATAGCATTCCTAGTCCCTCTTTTAGAGATTAATAGGTGCTTTAAGGACAAAATTCACTTCCTCAAATAGATATCTAAAGTAGGTCAGCTGAATCATACACTCTGTGTGCCTATTTCCTTTTGTCGTCTCTAAATCCTCAGATTATTAGTGTAGTTAAAACGGAAATGTGTCCCATTCAGCATATCCATATTGGCCTAACAAATGCTTGTCTAGGTAATACCTGAACTATGTAGGGAGCTGCCAGGAGAACTCTTCCTAAACCAATGCAGTGAAGACCCTACCTCAGAAGGGAAACAGGTTGAGCATTATTCTATGCTCATGCTGTTATAGTACCTTCCTGCTCTGAACTGATATTGTAAAACTGACAAGCATCTGCCTACATGAGCTTCAGTTCTGAAGAAACTGAGTTGTCTGTTACAGAGTCATAGAAAAGAGTTGTGAAAGAACTTGTGAGATGGCATGTTAGTCTACTTCTAGCCAAATGAAGGCTTAATATGCCTAAAACATTCCTGACAGATATTTATTTAACCTGCTTTAAAAATTATCCCATTGTGGCTATTCATGACAGAACTTCACAGTTTTTCCAAGAATATCTTTCCCCTGTAAGGGTACCTGCTTCATATACAGAGGTTTAATCCATCTGCTCTGAAAGGTCCAAGATGTCCATTGACAGATACTCCTCATGATCTCACCTAGTGCCTGGTACATTTTATTGTTTCTTTTTTTATTGTCTACCCTGGACGTGTAAACCAGATCATTCAATTCTCTTCGTAGCAGTCTTTTATGGACTTGAAGTCTGTCATCATGTTCCCCTCTCAAAAATAACAGTAGTTAAGATGAGGATGGTACATAAGCTTTTTGGCAGTTTTGAATAAATCTGTACCTGAGATTTGGGCATTTGCTAGTCTTGGGCATTTTAAAGTGCAAATGATCAGTGAACCCCCAAAATGGAAGAAGACACAGAGGATATGGGCAAAGGTGATGTATTAATGAAGCTCAGAGAATAATACAGGGAGTGACCACAGCTATTGTAAGGAAAGTTGAACTCATCTCAACACAGAGGACTAAGGAGTAGCCTGTTTTAGAGAAATGGTCGTATCAGCTATGTGGATCAACTAGTTGTGTAAATGTCCTTCCCTGAGTTAATCTAAAAATGTGTTAATATCTTCCTGAGCTAGCCCAACCAGTCAACATAAGTAGTTCTAGTACATATGTGTCTCAGCCAAAGTATAAAAACTGAGCAACAAACAAAGTGATCTTTAAAGAGGGCAACAGAACTGAGCTTGCTTCAACCCATGTATTCCTTCCAGGCAATTGAGGACACCCAGTGTGGTGATGGGAAGTATGTAGAGACTGGAAAAGGGAATCATATTTATATTGTGATCCAAGTGTATACTGCAATTGCTATATTGTGCTTGCATTATGATTGCAGTACATTGCTGTATCACCCTGTTAAATAAAAAAAAAAACATGTAACATCAAATATCTTCATATAAGTAAATTTGGTATTAAAATATTAAAATTTTTTCGTGGAATATCTATGTGACTGTTTGACCTTGAATGGATGCCAGGTGCCCACCAAACTGCTCTCACACACCCCCTCCTCAGCAAGGTAGGAGGAGAAAATAAGATGAAAAATTTGTGGGTTGAGATAAAGGCAGTTTAATGAAAAAATGCTAAGGTCACATGCAGAAGCAAAGTGGGGAGGGAGGGTGGGGTGCGGAGCAAACCAAGAGATTTACTCTCTGCTTCCATTCAGCAGGCAATATTCAGCCACTTCCTGAGAAGCAGGGCCTCAAGTTGCGTAAAGGTTGCTTTGGAAGATAAATGCCTTAATAATTAATGCCTTCCTCTCACACACCTTTTTCTCTTAGCTTTTATTGCTCAGCATGATGTCATCTGGTATGGCATATCCCTTTGGTCTATTTGGACCAGCTGTCCGGGATGTGTCCCCTCCCAGCCTCTTGCCTCTTGCCCATTGTCAGCCTACTGACCTTTGGGAGGGTGTGGGGGTTGTTGTGTGTTGGAGATACAGCCTTAATGCTGTGTAAGCGCTGCTCAGCAATAACAAAAACACTGGATTATTACAAATACTCTTCTAACTACAAATAGAAAGCACAGCACTATATGGGCTGCTGTGTGGGAAGTTAACTCCATCCCAGCCAGACCTAGTACAATCTAAAAGAACCCCTTCAGAGAGGATCGGACTGTGAGACATACAAATTGGAGAATTAAAAGACATTTTGTGTTGTCACATTACTAATAAGAATTAATTATGTCTAGTGGACAAGATTTAAGTATGATGTTACTTAATATCAAATGTCCCTAAATCCACAGCAGTGGTTTCTCACTAAGCCAGCCATTGATTGGACTTAAGGATTAGTTCTGAGTCATTCTCTTCTAATTTATCTTTCTTTGTTCTAATTGTCAGATTATGATAGAACACAAGTTTGAAGTTATATGTGGAGGAGGCTTCTGAGTTTATGTTCAGAGTGATATAGGTATTCAGGAAAATAATACCCTAATGAGTCAGAAGGTGCCAGGCAGAATTTATTGGAAAGGAGTCCTGGATCAGATCAGGTAGCCAGCCAAAATGAGAAATACAAGATTTGCAGCAGAAAAGTGTAGAAAAAGATCTATGAGCATTAGAAACATGCAATTGATAATATATTGTGCATTACAAGGTTTGCAAGAAGTGTTCTGTTTACATCAAAATCGTAGAATCATAGAATTGTTAGGGTTGGAAGGGACCTTAAAGATCATCTAGTTCCAACCCCCCTTCCATGGGCAGGGACATCTCCCACTAGATCAGGTTGCTCAGAGCCCCAGCCAGCCTGGCCTTAAAAACTTCCAGGGATGGGGCTTCCACCACCTCTCTGGGCAACCTGTTCCAGTGTCTCACCACTCTCATGGTGAAGAACTTCTTCCTAACATCCAGTCTGAATCGACCCATCTCTAGTTTTAATCCATTCCCTCTAGTCCTACCATTACCCGACATCCTAAAAAGTCCCTCACCAGCTTTCTTGTAGGCCCCCTTAAGATACTGGTAGGCAACTCTAAGGTCTCCTCAGAGCCTTCTTTTCTCCAGACTGAGCAACCCCAATTCTCTCAGTCTGTCCTCATAGGAGAGGTGCTCCAGCCCTCTGATCATCCTCATAGCCCTTCTCTGGACACGTTCCAGCACGTCCATATCTTTCTTGCAGTAGGGGCTCCAGAATCACTTGCCAGCTTTTTGCAAGAGGCAACTTGGCTCATAAATAAGAAGAAAATGTGATGGGGAAAAAGATCGACAGGCAAAGAGAGGATCTGAATACAAGTGAGTGCTAAATGAAAATATTGAAGAAAAGAAAAGAAAATGCAGAAGACTGATGACGACTAAATACACTGAGAGAATAAAAAAATGAACAGAGAAAAAGAAAAGAAAATTAACGAGTGGAAAAATTAAGAGATAAAAATATAATTAAAAGATCCAAAGACGTAAGATAAAAAGAAGGTGAAAAATGCTGAATGGAGTAACTGGAGAAAGAAGGGAAACGCTAAAACCAACTACGAATGTAAAAAAAACCTAACAGCAAAGTGATGATGTTCAATAAGTAAGAGACTGAGAGATCTTGAGAGATGCTTATATTTTATGATTCAATTGACTCAAAAGAAATGTAATTTAAAGCTTTTTTGGTTTTGGTTTTGGTTTTTGTCATGTCTGTGTTGTTTCTCCCAAGCTAATGAGGAATAGCCTGAGTACTGGAATGCTGAATCAGAGGACACACTTAACTCAGAAGATGTCAACAAGAAAATATGATGCATTTTTACTCTCTTAGGTTCAGAGTGCTGCTGGGTGGAAGGAAAGCAATGAAGTCAAAAAAGCCTTTGGTCAGTTTTCCTTTCAATAATGTAGTTTCCTTCCTGTCCTTTTATACTGCAGATCTAATCTGATGCTTAAAAAAAAAAAAAAAAAGTTTATTTTTCATTAAAATATAATCATAAATGTTATCCTGTATTATTCGAGTTATTACTTCTTATTTAACGTTCTTGTTGCAGCTGCTGAACATTTGCTAAAATATTCTCAATTCCAAAAGTTTTGCAGATATTACCATGAGTGAATATTTGTTTTAAAAATCTTACCAAAGTGCATAAATTATTTACTATTCATTATTCACTATTCAACGTTTGTTATTCATTATTCATTCATATACTACAACGATGAGCTGCTCCATTATAAGAATGTAAATGGATAGATGCTATAGCTTAAATAGTTTCAGTCCTTCAATTAGACAGAAGAAGTAATATCGTGATGATGTAGATGACTAATCACACATCATGAATATTGAACAGTGAATAGTCTAAATTAACATTTTGGAAACAACCTATAGACCAGAAGTTGTTTGTCCTAACTATTTGTCCAAAGCTTACAAATAACTAGACATCAGGATTGGTTTCTGAATGATTCATGAACAGAAAACAAGGCTAAAGGCCTATTTCGAAGCCCTTTAAAATCAATGGAAAGATTCCCACTGACTTCAAATAACTTTTGGATAAGTTCTCCAAATGTGCAATTGATTTTATTTACAGTAAATGTTCCAGCCACACAGTGGCTCATCATACATGGCTAATAAGAATTTTGTGCTTTAGGGGAAAAGATAAAAGATGTATAAAAGTTGTAGTCATATTTCCTCCTAAAGATGTCATTTAGCAAAGCTCTGGCACAGCATCTTTTTCCTTATACCTTTCCTGTCCTGTTAAAAAAAAAAAAAAAAGAAAAAGAAAAAAAAGAAAAAAGGAAAACTGTGCTACCATGGCGGAAAAAATAATACTTTGCCTTTCTAAAATCAAAGAGAAGATAAACCATTTTTGCCTATGCAACACTGAAAATAAAAATGTGACACTTTAAAAGAGCATCTAACACCTGTGCGTTCATCTCGATCCATGGGATTGACTATGGCTAGTTTAGTCTGGATGCAATTTGCATAGTCGAGCAGTGAAAGTAGTTCACTGGTTTTGATCTTTCCATACTCTGAGACAAACATGTCAATTACAGTTTGTTTTCTTGAAGCCAAAACTGTGGTGCTTTGCATTGTTTAGTACAGTAAACACTGAAAGAATTTGATGTTTGTTCTGAAGAGCTTATGATCTAATTGATCTTCACATGAGGAAAATGAAAAGGTCTTGCACTGAAGCTTATGGAACTCCTACACTGATTAGAGTCCAATTCAAGATCTATGATGAAAGCTTTCCTTTTGATCTGTACACCAAAAAGATTATTCAGAAGCAGAGTGATATCTAAGAGACTAAGTGTTTTTGCTAAACTGTGTCAACAACTTCTCTTTAAAGCTTAGAGAAAATGCAATAGTGGATAGGATTCATCTTCAAGCACCAGTAACAGCTCTGGGTGTTTTGTATATTGTCTATTTAAAGCACAGAGCAGCAGAAAAGCACAAGTTAATAGCAACTGCCAACAGATTTAAAACAAAACTTGAGAACTTAAGGTCTCCCATTTTTTTAATAAATAACCATGTAGTACTTCATACAGTTAACATAAATCATAGCATTATCAAGAAACAATGTTTTTTTTCTCCACTCTTGCTTCCATCTTTTTCAAACATGGTGACTCATGAAGCAGTTTTTGAATTTCATTAAGATGATCATGCATTGCTTAGGAGCTGCCCTCATTAAATAAAAAATGACCTATTTTTGTAGAAATGAACTTAATTTACCAAGCTCATGATTTTCTTCAGAAATCAAAATAAGTTACTATTGGAAAACAAACACCTGCAGTGAATTTCAAAGCTTTTGTTCAGATTTCCTTTTTAAGTTGATCACACTATTAGTGCTCATCAGAACTGGTTTCCAAGTTACTCTTTATACTCAGTTTTCCATCATGTGGTAATCAGGAACAATCATCAATGGAAATACAATGCAAAGCTATATTTTTTCTAATACTTGCTGAGACTTCAAAGCACAGCTTTGCAAATATTTTGCATTGATCTGAAACTGAAAAAACAGTCGGGGTCATTCAACCAAAAGACAGGCAGGTAACAGGTCAGTGAAAGAAAAATACTGGTTTGATGAGTTCACAAGACAGTTTTGATACTTCTTCACTATCTCAAATATCCACTGATTTTTACACACGGCTTGCTGAGAAAGCAGGACCAATGGTATGAAATAAAATTGGTATACAGCCAAGTTCCTTTGTATCCTTTAAAATCGTGCTTCCTTTAGATCGACTAATTCATAAGGCTAGAGCAGACATTGTATTCTGGTGTAAAAGTGATCCTCGGGGAAAAGAGATGTTTTCCTTAGAGTGAAAAGGTGAGAGGATGCATTAGTAATAACAGTGGGAGTGATAGACTACAGGCAATAGTGTCTTGGAGAGTGAGGGTCTATTAATAGGCTGGAATATGGCAGGCTTGTGTTGCAGCCTATGTAAGACTTCAAAGGAAGCAAAAGCTGCTTGCATGGGAATACAAAAGAAATGTATTTAATTTCAAGACAAGCCTTCACAAAAGAACAAAATGCTCCAGTTGCCTCACTTGTCCACTTTTAATCATTAACATAAAAAAGATGTTTGAATTAATGCATAAAACTAGTGATACCTGAATATTTCAGTAAATTCACCCGTGCTTTTTCATACATAACTTTAAATTCTCCCTCAAGTTATGAGGAATGATAAAACTTCAGTCAAAGATGTATTTTATCTGATGATGAAAAAATAACCCTCATTCGGAAACTTCAGGGTGAAAATGCTATTGTTATTGAGACTGGAATGTCCTTTGAGATATTTTTCTTGTGTAAATGATAGATATTTATCAGATCACAGTTTTATTAATTTTATTGATTTGCTTGTTGACTTAGAATAGAAGAGTTTAATTTATGACCTTTCTACATGGGGGACAGGAACTGAGACAGTAGGAAGAACCTTACAAAACAGCAAGATACCTGGAATTCATCCTGAAATATTAATTATACATCTGGCAGTACAAAAAGCCTGATTCATAGCCCATTGAAATAAATTAATTATGTATCTGGCAGACTCCAAAGTCCACTGAAGCCAAAGGAAGTCTTAGGAGTCTTTGACTCCATTGGGCTCTGGATCAAGCTGCAGGAGGACGAGCAGAATTAGGCAGAGAGGAGCAGATCACCAGCCCTGCTGGAAACAGAGCAGACTCAGATCAAGGAGATAAAAGCAGCAGGTGGCAGTGTGTAAACACCCTCAGGCCCTCAGAAATGCATCTCTAACACAGAATGGTAGGGGAGGGGGCCTGCCTCCCACTGAATTTTTAAGTGACCCGTGTATTTTCATTCTCTGTAAATGTCAGTGAAAGGTGGTTAAGGATTTTGAAACAAATGGCTTCCTGGTGAAAATCTAAAGATATGAAACCTCACCTCAGTTGCTGGGGTATGATCACACCTAGGTTTCAGCAGGAGTTTCCCCAACCATGTACCCTCCAAAACTCTCATCTGGACTCTCTCTAGGGCTCCTGGGCGGTAAGCAGACAGTCTAGCCTAATTTGAATGATGATGGATAAAAGCTGAATGTCTTTCCTGTTACAGGAAGGCAAGCTCATACCAGACTGGAGAAGGCCTTTCTGCAGAGACCTCTTGGTGTCTTCGAGGCACCCTAGTTGTAACCTGTTTGTCTGTTGTTAAAACACATGTTTTGAAGAATAAAATTTAAATCTACTGGGCACTCCTGGGGGATGAAGTAGGGGTTAGAATTAGAAATGCCTTGAGACAGGCAAAACCAACAAGAGAATTTAGATGAGCACAAACACAACCAAGATCTTCCTGTGCTTTCCTGCTTGTGCACTGCTTGCACATAATTCTCTTTCTTTACTGAATAATGAGCAAAGAATCTTTTTTGCTCTGTGCCTCTGAAACTCAAATGGGGATTTCTCTTTTTTAATACTTTTTAAGTGAAGTACAGTATAATGTATTTTCAGTATTCCGTGTTTGCAGAACAAGGAAAGTACTGAAAACTTGCATAGTATTTCATTCAATGGCCCCCACCACAATGTATAATGACTGGGTTTTTTTTGTTTTTCTTTTTTTTGTTTTTCTTTTTTTTGTGTGTGTCTGTATATAGACAAGAGATACAGACATACCTACATATAGCCATTTATTACATCTACAGATTGATACACTCTGAGGAGGGACAGTTATAAAACCCTAAAATACACATGTGGAAATACAGGAGAGCAAAACAAAGTTAACAACCAAAACAGACCATGAATATCCTGGATCTCACAGTGTACTGGTATTGGCTGGGAAAGAGTTAATTTTCTTCATAGTAGCTTGTATGGGGCTATCGTTTGGATGTGTGGTAATGTCATGCTCAGTAATAAAAGCTGAGGGAAGAAGGAGGAAGGGGGGGAAGTTTGGAGTTATGGTGTTTGTCTTCCCAAGTAACCATTAGACGTGATGGAGCCCTGATTTCTGGGAGATAGTCCTAAACACATGCCTGCGGATGAGCAGTAGTGAATTAATTCCTTATTTTGCTTTGCTTGTGCACACAGCTTGTACTTTACCTGTTAAACTGCCTTTATCTCAACCCATGAGTTTTCTAACTTTCACCCTTCCAATTCTCTCCCCCATCCCACTGCGGGGGGGAGTGAGCGAGCGGCTGTGTGGGGCTGCACTGCCTATAGGGGTTAAACCACAACACATATTTAGTGCAGAAAGCAGAACTAAATTAAATTGATATAGTATAATCCAATATGTCTCTGTGCCTCCCATATCCTTGGAAGAAGAATGGGTCACAACTTTACATGGGACAACTGTGAACCTGGCAACCCTCTTGCCTTTTTACACAACAGCAGCAACATAAATGAAAGGAAAGCAACGATTCTCAGAAACAGGAGGGATGGAGCCTGGATTGCTCAGTACCTACTTCAGCAGCAAAAGCTTACGAGATGTCCCTTCACTTTCACGGTAGAGAATAGACAATTTTTACAATGTTATACACACGGCAGTGAGAAATAAAAAAAAAAATTATAAAAAAAAAAGAAAAAAAAAAACAGTTGTAAGGCTCATCCCAACGATTATAAAAAAATAGGAAGCTTCCAGGAAGATTTGTAAGAGTGAAACAGTAAGAAAAATTGATGGAGATCAATCATGACTTTAACAAGATTGGGAGATTACTAACAGGGAAAACCTATAGTAGTTGCTATTTAGGATATTTGTCCTGTGTTTCCAAAGATGGATAATTTCTATTTTGTCTTAAGAAAAATAAAACCAGAAATGTGCTCTATTATTGATTCTGGTTTGTGGGGGTTTTGTTGTTGGGTTGTTTGGGTTTTTTTGGGGTGGTTGTGCAAATTAATCATTATATAGAATTATATGTTAAATCTCATTATTGGAAGTATTACAAATGTGCAAATGAGAACTTTCTTTGTTGACTAAAGGTTGCATTAGAAACTTATTAAAATGGGAAAAAGTAGTATTGGAAAAAAAATATGTGGTATTGACAGTTTTTAAAAATAAATAGCTTTGATGTTTAGAATTTTTTTCCTCCAGAATGTACGGAGATGGCACATACACATCAATTGTCAAATACATCAGTTTTATAATGCTACTTGTTTAAAAATAAATACATATGCCTTGTCATACTTCTTAGTCTTTATTCAAATACTATAAAACAGACTGAAATTTCTGAAATTTTCAAAAATATGTTTTGAGCTGTTTTGCATACTGCTTATATAACTGAAGACTGTGATAGACCCTTACCTTCATTAATATTATTTATTAGTGACATAACTACATATAAATAAATGAAACTGAATTACATCAGAATTGAACTAATACAACAACAATGCTATTCATCTGCACATAAAGACTGCAACTACTCAATTTCTCAGAGGCTAGAAATTAAACATAAATGAAGGAAAGTTTTCAGAAGGCTCTTAGCTGAGTCAAGGATGTTATAAGCATAAATGTCTTCAAGTTCTGTTTTAGACATCCCTCCAAAACTAATTCTTGAAATTTTCCACGAAAGCAATGTGTAATATATGCATAAGGGCAGTGGACAGTGCATCTATGGAATGGCTTTTCTTTATAGATTTGTCTCATTATTTTTTACATTTTCTGAAACATATCATGACCTTGGTCTACTCAGTACTACTTATCCTGCTATAGGCTGACTTCTATGTATTTTATATAAAACCATATTTTGAAAAATCTGAGTGCAAAACCATGGGTTCTGACTTCTCTTGGAAATATAGCAAAGTTTAAAATCCAAGGATTTTATGCTAAAATGCTATGTTCTAATTATCCATGAATTATATCACCTCGTTATTCACTATATTTTATGACTGTTGCTTCATTTTTCATTATATATGCTATGAATTAACACAGAAAATAGAAATAGCTGAATACCAAGAGAAATGTAAAATCTATTAAAGAACTAACTTAGAAATATGAATCTGTTGAATATTGAAAATTACGACATCTAATTTAGTAAATGCCAAACCCAATATTAAAACAGTATCGGTTTCCATCACTTCCATGTATTGTTTCACTGTGAGGGTTGTAAATATAAATGTAAATGCTGTGCTAATGATTTTAAATAAAGCTAAAATCAAAGAAGAAATCACAGGAATAACTTACACTAACCAAACAAGAAATTATAACAAATAACACCATGTCAATGCTCCAGTGCTGTAATGATTTTAAATTAGAAAAGCAACATTTACAGAACAGGTTGCTCATTTAACATTTTTAGGATCTGTCAATAAGATCACTTTTGGCGTGAAACAGCCTATTTATTTTGATTAAAGGAAAATCTCTCAATGAAAATACTCTTGAGAAAATACCAGGGGGGGTTCTTGACTTGTTTAATGCTTAGAGCATTCCTGCATATCAGAAGGGTTTGAGAAAGAAGCAAAGAGTGCTTGAGGACCTGAAAAAATGTCAATGCAGTTTGTAGATAGCCTGTTGAGGTTACTAAAGATTATTGTTCCAGCAAAGGGTGGGAAACCAGAGATCTGATTAACTCCTTGGCTGCACGGTTTGTAGTTATTTACAATGTGCCACTTGATGGACGGCAAGAGTGCTCTCTCTCTTACAGAAATAAACTTTCTAATGAGTCATTCATGTTGAGTAAAGCAGATATCAAATAATGCTTAACAAAGATTAGCTGGTTGCCAGGGGTTTTCTTTGTGTTTTTCTTCTGTGAAAAACAGTCATGTCTATGAAGGGCTCTGTGCACCAGTCAATTTCATCCACCCTGTTACGCGCATTGTGTCTTTGGAGACATTTGCAGGCAAGAGAAATATAATCCATATCAGTGATATAATGACTACAGCAATACAGTCTGACAGGTACTACTCTGCTAAGTGTAAATGTGTTATGCTTGCTATTCTCATTTACTTTGGCTGCTACAAAGTCTCTAAACTGACCTTGCAAGGAGGTAAAATGTCATCTGGATGAGGAGCCTATCCCTTCAGGGGCAATGAGGTCATAAAGTACTTTGTTAAGTTACTTTTATTCTAGAAGTTAAAAATACATAAAATCTTACATAAAAAAAAAATGACATCAAGGAAAATATGAAGAACTGTATCATATTATTACTTAGTATCAGATTAAAAGCAGAATATGGTTTTAAAGGTCACGTGCTTTTTTGTAGAAAATCATTAATATATCAATATGAAGGTCTTCTTTCTGAATAAAAAGGCGTTATTTTCCTTGCAGTATTTTTTGATTTTGTTTTGTTTGGGGTTTTCTTGTGTTCTTTTTTTTCAGCTGCAAGCCAAACACTTCAGTTTGGAAACGTGAAAATATCCAAGTATTTATTTAAACATAAATATAATGTAGATATAATAGATATAATTAGGCCACCGGGTATAACCTGAAAGAGAAAATAGGAATTTAAGATAACCAGACTATAGACTCTAGTCATGGTAACACCTGAGACATCCAGTTTTATGCAAGCCCAGAAGGGAAGTAGGAAGTCCTTGTCATTATGCAAGTATATGGCCTACAATTTCTTGTCCTTTTAGGACACCTGAAATAGTTGAGTAGAAAGTAATTCTTTCAGTATTTCTGAATAGAACAGCAGTTCTATTCACACTGTTTAAAGGATAGATTGATTAATAACTCAAACATAGCATATAGCTTCTATTTTAAACAACTTGAATTTTTGTTTGTTTCGGCCATCTTCAATTGACGTTTGTATGTTGACTGCCTGGTAAAAGGAACAAGGTAGTTTGCAGATCAAGTTGAGTATTGTCTTTATGTATGCAGGGATCTTGATAACTCATTCTTTGATCATGGGCACGCAATCTTCCAATAAAGGTTCATTTGCTGTTGTAAAACAATTATCCTTGATTACACGGAATTTGTTCCTGTCAGCAAGACCTTTTCAACAATTTGCAATAAAGTGCTCAGAAAATAATTCACAAGAGTGCATGCTGGAAGCAGATTATATTGGTATAATTTTCCTAAGATTAGGACATGAAGAACAAGGCATATAATATTAGAGAGATCATCCCTAGTTAGCTAGATTTTCAGGAGACAGGCTAACATGTAAGTTTTCTCCACCACAATGTAAATCATTAAAAGGGCTTGAGAGCTGATGATAGCTATGATCTGACATACTGGATATATTAATTGTGATTGTATTTCCCTGTCACACCAATATGGATAAAAATGCAACTACATTACGTCTCCTGTGGACAATTTTATTTTACTAACACACATTTTTGCAGAAACTTTTTGTTTGTACTTGTGAAAGAATCTGTTCTGAGTGTATTTGATAATCAAGTTCTGGAAATAGAAGTATTTGATTTATCTGATCAGTCGTACATGAGACAATTCAAGTTGCAATGCTTGCCAATATTTCAAAGTGTAAACATCACCAGTATCGGCAATGAGTTTAGTAAATCTAAGGAAAATTTAAATTATATCTAAATATAATGACAACATACATTTCAGTGTTATAAACAATATATTTAAAGCATATACATAATATGAATATATTGACAATGTATAGTTCTGAAAATTATTTTAATTGTAAGGATATTGTAAGAATAAATTCTTTAAAAATTAAAGATTGATTTGCTGTGTGTGGATCATTCATATCTGTACAATATTACATAATAGAAAGTGGCTCTGATGATACACTAGCTAAAGGTCCCACACGTTACTGTTCCTAATACTCACATGCTAAGAGTTCCCATATAATTAACATGTTTCTTGTTTTCCTCAGCAGAATTCTATGCACTGTCTTGCTGTTATCTTTATACTCCCAAATACTTAATCTTCTGATCTTCCTGCTACTGTAATTTTCTAGTGCTCTTGCTTTGCTCAGAAATACCTACATCACTAGAAACATACCCATTTTCAGAAGTGCATTTGTATATATTCTTCTCCACTAGCTAAGCAGATATCTGACTAGTCTAGCCCATCTGCTCTTTCTTATTTCTGCTTCAATGTTTGTCTTATTATTCCCACCCCATCTTCTCACCTCACAGTTCACAATTTTTTATAGTCCAAAATAGAATTTATTGTAGTTCTGTCACTTATTGTCAAAGAGATTATGCAAATGCATCTCTGGCCCTATATGAAGCTTCGCTTTCTTCAAAGCAATATGACAGATGTGCTTATGGCTGGCAGCCATACCCTTAAGCCAAAGCAATAGTTGTTCCTTCCTGAACTGGTTGGCCTTTTACCTGTATTGTGTTTTCACAGGTTTTTAGAAAGCAGTGAATCAGAGCCAGGCCTTAACCAGGAGGGCAAATGAGCACCAGCAGCAGAGGAAGATGAATATCATCTATGGATTTACATCTATAAGAAGGCAAGAACTGGAATGGGGGAACAAGTGGCTAAAGAAGTTGATGACAAAATAAAGAAATACAGTAAAAAAACCACCTTAATTTACCTTCAATTAGAAAGAAGCATTCATTTTTATTTCTGATGATCATTTGCTTCTAATGCTGTATCATTGTTATTCTTTGTCCTTTCCAGATATTATATTTATATGTTTATATATACTTTTAAATGTATAAATGCTCAAATACCAATATTAAGTCCCTCAAGGAAATTAAGTTTAGCAATATAGCAATTTTACTAAACACATAGTCAAATAGTATTTGTAGTGACACAGCATAATTACTGTCTTTAATCTGAGCTAGCTTGGTGTTTTTCCAGCTATGTTTGATTTTTACAAAGCTTCAGTAACCTAGTGGCTACCACTCAGCAGCTGTGTGTGTTTATATTCTTTGGTCTTTCACTACTGCTAATTTAAGACTCTTTGTGCTTAGGAACCAACATCAGTCCTGCACAGAGTTTTACCTCTGACATGGCAATATCTAACATCTATGTTATGGTCAGCTAATATCTGTCTTCCTCATTTTTTTTCATTCTTCCTCATTTTTATTAATACATACTCTCTTTTGCATAGCTTGCCTGGCCTTCTGAGGAGCTACTACTGCACTGCATGTCCACTCTACACATGCACTAAAACTGTAGTGTGACAGGTCCCATAGCAAATGAATCTCAGGATTTCTAATTGGAATGTAGGCTTTAGCTTTAATATTTGTATAATTTAGGTAGAAAGAAGTTCTGCTTAAGTACACATTGCAGGTCAGTTCATGATCTGTTGGTTTTCAAGTTTATTATTTTTCTGTAGGAAGTAATTCTGACTATACGGAATAAAAAATATCAACTCCACATAATCTGAGAGTGTCAATACTATTGGTTTTTATTTTATTTCAGTGGTGCAGATAAATACAGAGCAGATTTATTTGTTTATGTAATAGAAGAGAAATTTATCTCCTGTATTGGATCTGTGTGTTGATGCAAGACCTCAAATGAAGCAAAAGACTCAAGCTCTGTAGAAAGATAAGAAAGGATATTCTGTCCCTTAAAAGAGAGTGCCAGGGGACAAGACTGTTTAAAACAGACAAGAAGAATTGGATAAAGGAAGTATTATTTTTTTATAAGTAACAGAAATGTAGCTGAGGTTGTAACTGAGACTCAAATTTTTCTGAAAATGTTAACCTAAATGACTTACCCTGGATCACATACAGCATTTCTAACATAGGTAAAACCAGATTTCCTGAGAACTCTTAGAACAAGAATTTCTTTAAATTAACAACATCCTGATTTATCTTCTGAAAATCCAACTGCTAAGAAACTACTTCTTAATGTCCTTCTGAAAATCCAGCCAAAGATCTTACTTGCTCTGTTTTGCATCCACATATTTCACAGATGAGTGCAAAATCCTTTTTCTTAGCCCATGTAATACACTACATTTCTTTCTAGACAGTAGCCTCTGCCAGTGAATATTATCAGTCCTGAGTTCATTACTACATTTCACTCCTGTGGACTGAACTCTGTGAGCCACCTTTCAGCTTATAAGCTGCTTCTCTCCAAATCCTTTTCAGTGTGTTAGTTCAGTTATTCCCCATTTGACACAACTGCTGAAATTTTAAGGCAGCTTTAGTTGTGGACATGTTTAAAATTTTATCCTATTGCAGATCATCTGGAAAGTAAGCAAATCAAAGTGATCTTAACATGGAAACAGGGAGATTTTTTTCTACCTGATATCAGATCTGTGATATCCCCATTTTTCTTATGTAATTAGAGAGTAAGATATGATTGATCTCTAGTCACTGTCTGTTAATACCTGCATTTTTTACCTCTTTATAGGTGTTGAGGAAATACGCATAAGGGACAGAAAGAGGTGATTTGTCTTTCAAATTCTTCCTGAAAAGAAGATTTTTTATTTGGTTGGGTTTTTTATTGTGTTGCTTGGGGTATTTTTAGGAAATGGTGATAAAAAGCAAGTTAAAGTGCTATACGACAGCCTTCCTTGTCACGTAGTAAGGGATTCCTATCACAAAAACTCAGGTAAATAATCCCAACTAATTTTCCATTCTTTCTCTGTAATCACTGGAGAGAAAGGTAACTCTGGAGGATATTTTTTCCTAAATATTTTGCCCTGAGGTTTAGTTATGAGTAGAAGCTGATAGCAACCTAGATTTCCACTGGAAGCTATGATCCTGCACTTTTTTGTACCCCACCCTTTGGCCATTTCTTTCTTTCTCTCTCTCCTGTATTTTGTATGTAACACTCACTGACTCGTGGAGTCAATTGAACAATTTGATGATCTGATCGCATACATGTATTTCTCCCCACCACCTTCCTGCTTCCACAAAACTACAGCCAGTATTAACGAAGCAACAGAAAACACGGCAAAGGCCAGAAGGAGAGAGAAAAAAAATCACTGTCAGAAACAGCCTGATCTTAAATCAACTCAGTTAACAAAATCCATGCATTAAGCAACTACGCCATAAAATTTTAATCCAGCCTGACTGAGGGCTTCTGCCAAAAAAGTGGGCAGTCTTACCTGTACTTCTGGCTCTAGAATCAATTCTCACTGCTCCAAGGAAGAGGCTCAGTTTAAAGCTAACGCAGCTGAACAGTGATTAGTTTTCAAGCTGCTCAGTCAAACTGGCTGCCTAAATCCTTTTTCTGGCACAAGAATGAGAAACCCACAGGGAAAGGTAGGAAGAGATGGCAGAACCCCTTTCAGCTTGTTCTTAGGTTCAACTCAAGTGACAGTGAAACTCAGCCTGAAGCATCTCTGCTGGAGTCAAATGAATCATGCTCCAGAAAGACTCTCCATTAACTCTCTCCAGAGGAGAGAAACGATATAACTTGTTTAGATTAGATGTGTAATTGTTAAATATACATAGTGTGGTGAGATGAATTTTCAGTCTTTAGCCATTCCCATTGAATTCAGTCACTCAGGTGACACTATCCGAGGTTGCAGATGTTAATCTAGTTCTTAATATTAGCAATTTGAGGTCCAACTGGGATTATTCGTATCCCTAAATTAATATGGGCAGAGATTCTGACAAGAATGCATCCTCTGAGGTTGATTTGTTTGGTTCTGTTTTGGTTTTTTTTGTTTTTTTTATAAATAGGGTATGAACTGTAAGCTTCTTAGAGGGGGTATTATTGTTGCTGCGATATTCCCAGTGGAATTCACTGGTTCCTTTGTGTAAACAAAGTGACCCAGCTGCACTGAGCAACTTGAAATATCAGGGCTTAATCAATTATCTGGATACAATCAGATGACCTTGTACTTTCTTCTCTGTCGTTCAAGAATGTATTAAATCTGTGCTTACATAGGCAGTTGAATATCAATCTGAGCCTTTTTTTTTTTTTTCTTTTTCTTTGCTTTCTTTGCATAGATTCTATGGCCTCTATAGAATATTAAAGATGGCATGTTTTCTCAAACCAAAATCTAAATCCTTATGGATGATTTGAAATGATTCAGTGATATCAGAAAACTATTCAGATTTGCGAATTATAAAACCCATAATGTTTAGGTGTATGTATTTTTATGACTTGTATTCTAAAAGCTCAGTATGTAAAGAAAACAATTTTTTATTTAAGAGACTTCAGTTTCATTCAAATTGCAATTGGTCTGAAACTCTATTTTTTATAGTGCATTCAATGTATTGTGAAAAAAAGTAACCTATATAAATGCAATGTCAATAAGATATAGATCTTTGTACATATTATGGTACTTCATAAGAGCTTTTTCTATATGCATTAAATACTCTTCCATTGACTACAGTTAAAGTGGGGTTTCTGACTAAGCCATTAATATTCATGTCAATGTTTGGGGTTTTTTAAGATTATAGTAAATGAATATTTTTTAAATAGGTTTATGCACCTGGAAAAAAAAAAAAAAGTATTTATACTTTTGAGAAAAAACTTTAAACGAGTTATTTTCCAAATTTCAGTTTTTCATCAGAATTTTGTTAATGTTTTGAGAATGTGGTCCGTTTACACGGGTGGCCACAAAGCCTCCACCCAGCCACTTGCTCACTCCTCCCAAAGGGATGGGGAACTGAATCAGAAGGGCAAAAGCAAGAAAACATGTGGGTCAAGATAAAGATAAAGTGAAAGAGAAAGAAACAAATGGTGCAAAAGCAATCACTTGCCATCAGCAGATTGATGCCCAGACAGTCTCCAAGCAACAGATACTTTAGAAAAACTCCCCTCCTGCTTGATGCTGAGCATAATGCTCTATGGTATGGAATATCCCTTTGGTCAGTTGGGATCAGCTGTCCTGGCTGCACCCTTGCTCATGCCCAGCCTGCTCTCTGGGGTAGCAGAATGAGTAAAAAAGGCCTTCATGCAATGCAAGCACTGTTCAGCAGTAGCTAAAACATTGGTGTTTTATCAATGCTGTTTTGGTCACCAATCTGAAACCACCACCATATGATATACTATGAAAAAAAATTAACTCCATACCAGCCAGATCCAATACAGAGAGACCAGAAGATAGTGCTGAAATGTATATATTCACGTATCCCTCAAAGTCTACTTACGTAATTAAAAGGGATCCTGAATAAAATACATAATTTTAAAGTGACCAAAGTTACCTATACATTTTACCTTTGTAAGGATAAAAGACCAACATTAATACAGTTCTGTTATATTTAATGTAGATAAACATGCCTCTCTAGAGAAAAAATTGCATCCTCTCAGAATGGATCTATGGTTAGCATCTCCAAAAAGTTTAATCTGGCCAATCATAGATATGTGTCTCATAAAATACATTGCTTTCTGAAGGTATCTACTTCTCTCCAACACATACAAAGGGACCCTGAGGTAAGGTAAGGTATCAATAAGTTAGTTTTTATGTTAGCTGAATCCCATTTTATGTATGCATAAGGCTTCAAAAGCAACAAAAGGACAAGTCAGGGAGGAGAAAAGTTTGCTGCTGCTTGCAGCTGGCCCTTGAATTGGAAAAGCTTGTTCCTGTGCATTTCAGCCCCTGGGTCAGCCACAAGCGCTCCATCCCATCGCTGTGGAGATGATCATTTAGTGCTGTCACTGCAAATAACTTCAGTTTCACAAGCGTGGGGGATGATCTCCTCTCCTACGCATTTTGCTGCTTTGAAATGCTTTCAATATTCCTGGTTACAGATAAAATGATTAAAAAAAAAAAAAAAAAAAAAAAGAAATGTCCCCCTTCTGCAAGCACAGGTTTTCAAACTATGGCCTTGACAACTGGATATATCATTAGGAATGAATTGACCAACGCTTTTAGTCCCTGTGAATGGGCCACAGTAATCTGCTTCTGCTAATCTCAGAAAACACACACATATTCTAATAACTGAAGCAATTTATTTGTTTTATATGGGGCTTGAACACTGAGCAGAAAAAAAATGGCAATACTTATTAACAATCATGATTTACGAAGATTTTGGCTGAGAAACTGTCATTAAAAAGAGGAACATAGTTTGGTCTCTGTTTCCTTAAATTAACAGCCGTTTGCTATGAGTTTCTATGTAGACTTCACTAGATTCTCTGCTGAGGTAATTATTCCTTTTAGCAAAGAGTTGTATTTACATAGGTACATCCTGAAGCTGGATGATCAAGATGATCTGCACTGGTGAGCAAGATGAACAGATTACACTGGTGAAGGGCAAGTAAAATTGATTCAGAAAAGCAGACTAAAAAAATAAACTAACCACATTACATTTTAGATACTATACATGACACACTGGCCCTTCTTATAATCAGATCAGCATGTACTGCAATACTAGTGTGTGAGGCTCATTAGATTGCCAGATTCCTTAAGGACTGCTTTGTGTTGTGACAATGAAAGTCATCACGGTTTGGGATTCAGAAGTGAGACTTCGGGACAGTAAGAAGCTAACCCATCTTTCGGTCTGCTCTTTTGTTTTGGACTTACCTTGTGCCAAGCATAAGCCTGATCAGAAAATCTCTCTGTGCTCAGAATTGGATTAAAGATTTATCTCTTTACTTTTTTTTTTTTTTTCTTACTGCCAACAGTATGTTCAGTATGGGCAAGCAGGGATTGAAGAAGAAAAGAATGAGAAGAAACAGGCAATGACAGAAGGAGAGAGAAAGAGAAAAAAAGATAATTTCAACAAACATTTCAATTTAATTTATAAGGAAAAAAGAAAAATAAATTATTCTTTGTGTAGCAGCACAGGTAATTTTACCTGTGTGGGGTATCACAATTGTGGGTATGTCATTTACTGTTACATTGGTTACATGAAAATGTGTATGCTGCTTTTTTAGTAGAAGTTTATATTTCTCTCACACATCAAAGTGATGAGATTCTCTTTGTATTTTCCTTTTATTTTTTATCCCAGTATGAGACTGTATTAAACTATCTAGTTCCTTTTGATTTTCTGAAGTGTATTTTGAACTACTGCTCCAAATTGCATTCTGATTTCACAAAATGATTGTTAGTTTAATTTGAATTTTCTTTCTTCAGCATTTATACTAAACTTACAAGATTACTGGGGATTTGACCGAGGGAAAAATATGTATTTCCATCATGTAATTGGGATAATTTCAGAGACATATCTCAGAAAAGCCAATAGCTCAAGTGGGACCAGACTTCGATACACACACTCATTTTACAGTCCACTTTATTCTACAAGGAGTCCAGTAGAAATGAATGGATGTGATTTTGGTACACTTTTCTTTGCTGAATAATAAATTATTCTGTCAGTTTTATATGCCTGGCTCACAGAATAAGATAATTCAGTGTTTCATGGAAACATGCTTGAGTGAAAATTAAATACGTCATTTTTCTGTCCTGCTCTTCATTGATCTGGAAAACAACTAGCTGCTGTCCTCTCAGTAGCTACCCTTTACGCATTTGAAACGTGGTATGATGGTCTAAACCAGCCTTCAGTTTTCTAGATCAAACGACTCCAGTTTCTTTAATCTTTTTTTATAGATCTCATTTTATAAGCAGATAAGGTTTGTCTTCTTTTACCTCAGCATCTAAGTATCCTGTAAGTTTGTGTAGTTTCTCTAATTGCTTCAAGTTGTGGGTTTTTTTAAAGGGCTCCAAAACAAGACAAAATGAGACTATTAAAAGATTTACCTTCCACATATCCTAGAGATGCAATTCAGAGCACCTATGTTTTATTTTCTTTATCATATGAGAAAGGAAAATAGTTTCTAAGGGCAATGGATAATTTTTAAGAATAATATTTTATGGAGATTACAAATAATTCCGAGGTTTTGTTTTAAGGATTTATTATTGTTAAGGGGAGAGGAAATATTCAGCTTCCTTGTTTATAGCCATTTTCTTAATACACTTCAAAATAAGATTTGCTTTTTTGATTAACTTCGTGTTTTTATTCAGGCTCAGCTTGATTCATCTATATCTCCATTTTAGATTGCCACATTTGATTTCTTTTCAATGTAGTATTTCTCCTACTTTTGCATTGAATTCACTCTTATCAGTTCCAACCCATTTCTCCAATTGATCATGATTAGTCTAAATTCTAATCCTATTCTTCATATATTTTATAATCCTGACAAGGTTGGTGACATCTCACATATTTAAGTGGGCTTTTTCTGTTTCACCATGCAAGGTATTAATGTAAATAATAAACAGTATTTTTTTCCAAGACACGTTCATTGTATACGCAGTGTAATGCAGGGCTAGATAGACATACTGCTATTAGCTTTGAGTAAATTATGTACAAATTTACTCAAATTTACAGGTGTATCCGTAAAGCAACTAATCAACACTGGAGAGGCTGCATTCCTGAGAATGCCTTTGAATAGTATTGCATTAGCTTAGCTGTCGGTAACAAAGCACTGCATTGTGGAGTGGAGGTATGGCCTGGGAGACCTCGCTTGAAATATTTTTCCAGTTTGAAAAGATAGCTATTCATGAAGAGGCTTTTTAATATTTATTTATGTATTTATTGATTTATTTTCAACTGGCTGTGCATCCACTTTACAATCATTACATCTAGAACACATTGCTCTGGTTTGCTTATAAGTTTATGTCACCAGCTTTTACTGAATAAAGGTTCCTGTGGATTTGTATCAACTCTACCCCATCCTTCTCACCTCTCAAAAAATGGAATTGAGATAGTTCTACATAGTTTGCTGTTGACAAATCTGTAATTTCTGATCCTTATTTCACTATTGTATTCTTTGTACATACACACTGTTTGTTTAATAATTAGCTCACAGCATCTTTCTGTGTGTTGTTTTTATGTTCTTTAGTATAGATTTTCACAGGTTCCTCTTTTCCCCTTTATTGAAACCTGGTTTAACTGAGGAGTATCATTCACTAGTTTGTTAATACCTAAACCAAACCTCCTCACTTCTCTAAGATTATAAGTAGCAGTGGAGAGATAATGATGTGAAGTCCTGCAATTGCTCTACTATAAATTTCTGCAAGCCCTGCAGTCTTAAATATTTCTAGCTTTAGCTAAATACTCTTTAAACTGTTCTCTCTCTTTCCATTCTTTCTTATGTCTGTAACTACATGTTGTTAATTTTAGTTGTGTTGAGCCTCTGGCCATGATCAACCTTTTTCATGAAGTCTCAAGGAAAAAGAGGCGGAGGGGGGAAGCATTTCAGCCTGTTATGTATTATCTGTATATCTACTATAATTCAATCAGCATTAGGTTTAGGACACTGCAGAAAGGTGCGCTATGCTTCATAGCACCCTGTGGGGCACTAGCTCAATACTGACCAAGGAAATAAACATACTACTTTAAAGTTGGGAATAAAATTTGCTTGAGTTCAATGACTTCAGCAGAGTTTGAAACAAGAATTTAGGACAAGTACAAAATATGTATCAAAATTCCGGCTTCCAACCTTGGAAGCATCAAGTATTGCTGATTTCTAAATTTTCTGTGGCTAAGTTCACTGAGTCTCCCAATTAACCTCTCTTTACCACCTCCTCTCCCTCATACACACATCTTCTCCCAACCTGAAACAAGGATCCATGGGAAATAGCAGCAACAAGAATAGCAACAAACCTTGCCATCTCAAGGCTGCGCCAGAGAGTCAGGATGCCACTGAATGAAAGTCACACAAGGAAGACATGATGCATGATGGCAACACTAGGCAGCCACTGTCAATTCTGAGAAATAAGGATGTAGGGATAATGCAACTTTTGCAAAGTGTCACATCCTCATCCCAACAGCAGTACTCTCAAGAGAAGCAGTAACAGCAGCGTGACTCTGTGGTGAGTTGTGGGAGGCTGGAGAAGTGGATATGTTTGTATGTTAAGAAAGGGACATACATCTTTTCCAAGATACTCTGTACACTAGACAAAATCATCCTGAGGGCAAGGGCCAGATCCAGACCAGGTAACCAATCAGTTAGTCCAAACAGATCCATAATCTGGTTACCATGGCTTTCTGATGGCTGATGGGCCTTTGGATCTACTTTGACAAAGAGAAACAATGATTTTGTACTAGGTAGGTAGTGTAGGTACAAAGAATGACTGTAGATGTATGAAGCAGCAATGAAACTCTTCTGTCTTACTAAAATAAAAAAAAAAATCATATTCTCTTAGTTTTGAAAAAAAATTAGATGCAGAATCCCAGGAATACAGGGCTTTACATGTAAAATGCAGGGAAATGTGAGTGCAAGTAACAAGTTTCCTTAAGGAAACTTAAGTACTACTAAGGCATGCATTGCCAGGGAGCACTTGAATGCACTGAGCTCAGCTCTCTCTACTGTTAATTGCTAGAACGGTCTCTGATAAGCACAAAGATCATTTGTAACAGATATTTTAGAAGTGACCACTATGTTTGGAGGGTCAGGGAATGCAGTAGTAAGGATGCACGTTATTCTATGCTGGCCGGCATTACTGTCAGGATTGTTTATGGGCATTGTTTCTTGCAGTACTATAGGTATGGCCCTACAGCTCCGTTAATGGAGAGAAAACTTTGTCCAACAGCACATTTCAAAACTTTGTTTTAGTTCAACTGATTTTGCATATTTATTCTCTCTAGTCTTCTTGTCTTATATAGAAATCTAAACTCTTTTTCCATTTTTCAGTGGGCCTACTAGTGTTAACTGTCGAATCATAATCGACCCATTCATTTCAGACTGAAACAAAAAAGACATCAAACAAATCTGTCTTTTCAGTGCAAATGATAGATAGCAACCCTCTCTTGCTGAATAGCTGAATCCTCTTTCACTAATCTTCATATACAATAGTAATTAAAAAAGAAACCTGTGTTTCCCTGGTTGGTAGACTGTTAGACTACTGCTGAGTAGAATTCTCTTGTAATGAACAAAATTACAGGAAAAAGCATGTATATGAATGCAGGTGTTATGAATCTTTGGGTAAGAATAAGTAACAGGCTTTTGAAACAATAAGAAAAATAAAAACCATAGAAGAAAATATAATTCTTTATTCACCGGTTCCAAAAAGTGAAGATTTGGCTGCACTGAGGTGGGGGAGGGGCAAAACAACAGCAAAAAAAAAAAAAATCTCAGCAAATCTGTGAAGAACTCCAAGGAACAGATTAATCCCAGATTCCTCTCAAGTTTCTTTTTCATTCCTTTCCCTTCCTTTCTCCTTACAGTCGATTTTCAGCTTAACCCTTTGGCTGCTGTTTTTCACTGTAGCTTCATAGCTAAACAAAACATGACAGTTTCCTTTATAATCATTATAACACATGCTGTTTAACAGACAGTTACTATGCCAAGTACATGACACAATAAAGTACATTTTTTTTTTATTTGTATACTTGCTATTATAGAAACTGGTGAAGCAAGGAAAACATTCAGAATATGAATACCTATTCCATGTACTCTTTTATTTTATATAGTAATAGTAGATTATCTTCAGAGATGAAACCAAATAACTATTTTTATATCATTGGTAGGAAATACCAATATTGCCTACACAGAGTAAGAGATAAATTTCTGGCAATTTTACTATCACATGTATGTACAATTTTACTATCACATGGCCGTACAAGCAGCAAGGTAGGCATAGAAACTAATGGAAGAAAGACAGTAGTGTTGGAAATGTATTGTATGTGAAGATTAAATGGGTCTTTGTATGAAAATCAAAGATATTTTTCATGCCTGGGGAAAATGCAGTAGAAGAAATCCAAATTCTCATTTGGGCCCTGTTTATAATCTAAGAAGACACAGTTTACTCTCTGACCATGCAGCAGATGATGAATAACAAGAAAATAACAGAATGTTCTTCAGCATACTCCAGGTCTGTCATGAAAATAAACTGTTGAGAGGTAAGTATTGGCTGAGATCAGCTTCTGAAATGTTCAGTTCTGCCGGGTCTGTGAGGCAAGCTGACAGAGAGAATTGTGTGCCTCAGGGAGCACTGACAGAATTCCTGCAAGAAGGACAATGCCTGAAGAGGCAAATCAGGGTGAAACTGCATCAATACCTGAATGCAAAAGGAAAAAGCTGGGGGAGGGAAGGAAAGCAAAGGTAAGAAAACCTAAAGGTAGCAATTGAAAAAGTTAACATACATGAAATAAAATAAAGTCATCCAATAAATGTCAGGCTGTGTGGACCAGATGTCAGAAATAAAATATAACTCAATAACTGAAATATATATTTCAAGAGATGGCTTCATGCTGCAAGAATCAATTCAGGGGCGTGCAGGCATGGAGTTTTGGTTTACCTTGTCAGATACAAGTATCATCTTCAGAGAGGATGGCTTTATTGTGATAATAAATATAAATAAGCAACATAATTAAAGAGTAACTCAGTTGAAAACAACCGATTTACATCAGTATAGCAAAACTACCCATGAGATTTCTGCAGATTTCTGCATCTACATTGGCGTTTGGATTCTGAGTCACACAGAACGACAGCGTACAAGAGCTAAATGCCAGCTTTTGATTAAGGCTTATATGTACTAATTAGCTTATTTAATATGGTTTCACTGAGTTATACATAGAGAAAAGAAATTGTTTCAAAACTAGAAACTGTGTTTAAGATTTTAGTCTTTTAAAAATATCTTTGCAGATATATTTCTGTGTGCACATGTATCCCTAATGACTACTGGAAGATTCTTATGGTTTTTTTTAGTTAAATATATATGCAGATCTTATTTCAGAATAGAGGTGTTTGTATGCAAAATCATACAGTATTTTAAAATCATTTCTCCTTTCTATCCTTAGGGGAAAAAAGACTGTAATGATAAGAAAATGGTTGATAACATTAGTTTAGAAAAAGTGGTAGATTTCATGCTACAACAAGTAAAAGTTATCCGCATGTATCCCCAGTAGGAAGCTGGCTGAGTATGGAGACTTAACTTTCCTCTTGCCTTCTCAGTTGGGAGTTTAATACATTGATGAGACAATATAAGGAAGGTGTCACTTCTTGCTGTTTTCATCCTGTAGTTAAATTGAAAGCTTTATTCACCACTTTGTGTCTAGAACCCTACATACATAATGAATTAATAAATAAAGAAAGCATTTAGGCAACATACTGGCCTAGAATATGTATCAGAGTAACCACTTCATGAAAGTAAACAGACGTATCAGGATTGTACCACCTCATGTTTCCAACTCACTCCCCCAGTGTACAGACATAGCACACTCTGTTTTACAAAACAAAAGGCTTTTTTTTGGATCTGACAGAATGCTTTCCTTTTGCAAGGTACAGAATCACTTACAGCAATGATTTGGGCTCAAAGGTTCATTTGGTCAAGACTACTGCAGTCCAGCAAATTTGCTTTCAGGACCCCTAAAACATTGCTTATGAACCCTAACCTTGAGTACCTCTACTGAGACCAATTCCACTTTACCCCGGCAACTCAGTCTTTTCCCTGACTATTTGCATAGCTTTTAAGTTTTTCCTAATATTTAATCCAAAATTCTCTTCTGCAACTGGAGCCCATTATGCCTCTTTCTGTTCTTACTGGCTACCGGGAGTAATTGGTCCCTGTCTTCCTTAAAATACAGCTTTTCAGATTCAAGGACAATTATATGCCTTTTCAGTCTTCTTTGGCTGTAGAATGAACGTGCCCAGTTCACTTAGCCTTTCCTCAAAAGTCTTCTTTTTCAATTATTTTATTACTTCTTTTTCTCTCCTCTGAACTCTCCCAGTGATCTTTTTTTTTTTTTTAAATCTGACCAAAACTGCATATAGAATTCCAGCTCAGTCCAGACTACAGTGGAGCACAGCATAACCATTTCTTCTCCTTTATTTTTATAACATAGTTCTTTTAAGAGAACTTGAAAAGGGTGGGGGGAAAGTGATGCTTGTTCTCTACTTTTTAGAGATACAAGGAAAAGAGAATATTCATGTGTTTTGGGTTGACATGGCCAGGTGTTGGTAGTGGGGGGCTGTAGTGGTGGCCTCTGTGAGAAGAGGTCAGAGCTGCCCTGTGCCGGACACAGATGGCTCCAGGAGGAGCAGGTGCTCCATGTGCTGGAGCAGATATTCCCTGCAGCCCATTGAAAAGGCCCCAGTAGAGGAATGGAAAGGAGTATAAGGAGGAAGGAGCAGCAGAGAGAAACCTCTGTGTACTGACTGTAACCCCCCCACACCTCATCCCCCTGCACCACTTGGAGTAGGGAGAGGAGTCTGAAGTGAAGGAGTTAAGTTGAACCTGGGAAAGAAGAGAGGGAAAGATATTCTTTTGTTGTTTGACTTTTTGTTTCCCACTACTCCAGTCAATAATTAAATATTTATTTTACTTGGCAATAAATTAATTTTCCTCAAGTCAAGTTTTTTTTCCCCACAATGGTAATTGATAAGCTATCTCCATCCCCCCGGGGAAATTGGGGAGGAAATTAGCAGCTGGGCGGGCATTTAGCTGTTTGCCAAGCATAACCCAGCACATCATGGTAGACTTTTTTACGTTAAATTATGTGTATTTTTCTGTGTTTCTCATGTATTTCTCAAATGAGAAATAATTCTATCTAAAACCAAAAAAATGTTCATAGCACACACAGAAAAAAAAGATGTCTTGAGTGACAGCTTATAAAAGTATCTCATTTATTAAAAATATAAAAGAAAAATAAAGAAAAATAAATCCATTGAATAGGCTTCATCACTTTATATAGAGAGAACACAACACAAAACATATTGTGAATATAACTCATATTTTGACAGCTACTTGAATCTGTCACTATAACCAAAGAAGAAATTGCCAGTCCATACGTCTACATCATTATTTTACTTTGGATCAGAGGAATACTTCTGCAGTAAATCTCCTGATAATATCCACTTCCCTGTACTTAGGTTCTCATTCTGGAGAAGGCATGTTTAATCCATTCAGATAAAAAGAAACTCAAAATGGTGTTCCATGATCTCAATGTGATCCCACACCAGGATGGTATTCAGTCCAGGGGACCAGACAAGAGCTAACTTAAAGTAAAGCATCTAAACTGTATATAGTACAAATACTGCATCCTCAGCATCATTTGTTTTGCCCAAGACCTCTGCTCCTGTTGTACTGCATTACTTGCTGATATCACTATAAGTCTTACTAAAAGAATATTTTGGTTATTCCCTTCCTTTAACAGTTCAGTCCAAAGAGAGGCAAAGGGCTTTATTTATAAGACATACTGATGATCTTTCAAAGTAAATGACCAGAATGGAAAACAAAATGACATCCTCAGAATGGTAAATGAGTAAATTTCTGGCTGCTGATTTCTGAATAGTATATATCCTCTGTATTGCTGACTCTGTGAAAGCAGTTTTGTTTAATAGGGAGAAATGAATGGCTGTTTTGATAAAACACGGATGTTATGTTTTATTTTGTTTTGTCTTGTTTTGCCAGGAAATGTTAGTTGCTAGACTGATTGGAGTTGATCCTCCAAGATCTATGACACCCAAGAAGGTTCCCAGGCAGACTGCCGTCTAGGGACTTCAGCATCTGCACTTGAAGTCTGCATGATGTGTGGGCTGCCTGAAAGTCAGGGATCACTGACGCTATCTGCCAATACAGGTGCATAAAAGACTTATCAAAGCATTCAGCAAAGACTGAGAATTTCAGAGACTGAAATCATGTCATTCCCTTTGTCAGTTTCTAATCATCATTTGGGTCAAAACTACTGGTGGACAAAAAAATTCCCTGTATCTCTGAGGTTTATGGAGACTTCTTTATTGTGGTCTAGTTGTGTGCCTTTCCAAATCTGAAGGACTGTTAGGTACTGACTGATATTTGCTGATTCTTGCAGATGTGATCTGGGGCAACGACTTCTGATTCCTCTTTCCATCATTACCTAGTAGATGTCCTCTTCTGTTATGCATATATGTAAAACTGATTACATAATAGCCTGTATGATGCTTATAATGTGCAACAGGAATCTTCATTTGCACATTTTTACTTTAGTGGATTAAATATGTGGTGCCATACTCATTTTACTTATTCCTTTACTTGTTTTACTTAATTCAGTTGTTAAGGTTGTTTTAGGCATTGTCGTGTATGTTGTATTGTTGCTCAAATTCCACTTGAATTTTCTCATGTATCACATATACTGACTAACAATCCCTGAATTTCTGCTTAGCATCAGAGTTGAGAAAATAAAGAGGTCATTAGCTCATATGGCAGATTTAGTTTTGATAAGGTGAAAAGCTTGCTTCTATTTTATTCTGATCAGGATTTCTGAGAGTGAGCAAGGGTTGAGAGGGCTGCCCCAGGAGTAGGATATGTCATGGTTTTTCTTTTGGCCTGTGTAATATTCCCACTTAGGGGAATATTAACATGTTAGATCCTTTGTACAACATTTCTCTTTGTCAGCATCTTGCTTTGAGACTTCTGTCCTTATCCTCAAAAAATGACACTTGGCATATGACTATAGTGGCTTGGGGATTGGATGGATTCATCTTCTGTTTGTCATTCAGTAACAGATTCACGTTGAATCCTCCACATGCCTAAAGATAATACTGAAGTGTAAAAATTCTTTTTGACATTGTAGGTCCTTTGTTTGTAAGATTTGATATCTGATACTCACTGGTCCATGTTTTTCCAATTTTGATATTCAACATTTAACTGTCATTTTTATTCCATGTGACCACTAGTCCTAAACTTAGATGGTACCTTGAACAGGTACTGCTTTTATTTCCCCACAGATTTGTATAACTTTAAAAGAACCAAGGAAAAGTCATGTTAATAACATTGCCATAACTATATAGATTTTAATGTCAAATTATTACAGAAATATTAATAATAACACACATATATATGTGTACATACAGATACACATAATAAACTATTTCTGTATGGTATATTATGTGTAATAAAAATTTGTTGAGATTGCCAGGAACACACATATGAGAAAGCATCATTGGGGACCATCTGCTGAAGGATTTGTAATATACCACTAAAAGATGTTATTGGTGGCCTTGGAAATGAAAGCAAAAATGGGCTATCATCACAGATGGCCAATTTTGATGAGTTTGAATGCAACCTTGAGAGGAACTAATGGCATAGTTTGCATATGGGTCACATAGTTTTATCATGCACAGAACTGTAAATAAATAAATAAATAAATTGCTCATGACTGCCCACGTAGTTTTCATTAGATTGCATATGTAACTCCAAACCCAAAAAACTAGTTCCACTCTGTGCTTCAGAATGGGGAATGGGGAAATGATCATGCTGACATCTTCTGCTGTATTGTTTTTAACGTAAGTCTTATTATCAGTAATACTAAGTTCCATTAAAGAACAAATACAATAACAAAAATATCTCCTGGTCTTAAAGCACCGTCTATTCCAGAAGATCAAAGTTTTGTGCAAAACCTAGGGACTTATAACCTCTCCAATGTAAAAAATACAAAGAGATTAATCCCTTTACAAAAACAATAACAGGGTTAGGGAAATGGCTTTTATTTAGAAGATAAGTATTTTTATGAGTCATACATAGTCTGAAAAAAGGTAGAAAGCAAGAGAATCTGAAGCTTCTCTTTCTCCAGAATAGATACTTTTCAATGTGGGTGCACCATGGGGAATAATGATTAGAATCACAGAATCATAGAATTGCCTAGGTTGGAAGGGACTTTTCAGATCATCTAGTCCAACCATCAACCTAACTCTGACAAAAACCATCACTAAACCATATCTCTAAGCACCACGTATATGCAACTTTTAAAAACCTCCAGGGATGGCGATTCCACCACTTCCCTGGGCAGCCTGTTCCAATGCTTAATAACCCTTTCAGCGTAATTTTTTTTTTCCCTAATATCCTGTCTAAACCTCCCTTGGTGCAACTTGAGGCTGTTTCTTTTGTCCTATTGTCCGTCACTTGGGAGAAGAGACCGACCCCCACCTCTCTACACCCTCCTTTCAGGTAGTTGTAGAGAGCGATAAGGTCTCCCCTGAGCCTCCTTTTCTCCAGGCTAAACAACCCTGGCTCCCTCAGTCACTCCTCATAAGACTTGTTCTCCAAGTACCAAGATTGGTACACGGATTTTTTAATCCGCCTTGTAAAAAGGTGTAGGTTCAAGGAGACTTCTCACTAGAGGAATAACTAGTGTGTTATATATTAGCATTTATATCCAGTGGAAATGAAGGCTATAAAAATTGACCTATTGGTTTCATCCTATTTCTGGTAATATTCTTAGCCTTACGTAATTGTTAATGTACCTAGAATCTTGGAAGTTCATCTGGCTTCTGTTTCCAGTATGTTTCCAGGGCATAACTTCATTGTATGGATACCTAATGATACATGATAGGAGTTGCTGGATAACAGCCTCTGCCCCCTCTACCAGGGAGAGCTTTTGATGTTTTGTATGCAACCAGATGAAGATTTCCAGATCTGTTCGTATCTACTTGAAGAGCACTTGTTAAGAATTCATCAAATGGCTGGAATGTCATATTAAAACTACAGTACATTTCACCAGTATTTAGAGTTCTTTCATTTAATGGACTATGTCTCATGAACATCATCAGAAGAGACATAATATCATTGAGGATTTTATATGATAAATGGGATGGAGTGAAAAGAGATACACTAAGGTTAAAAAAAGGATGCATAACCATCTTTGTAATTGTTAGAGGATTTTAAAAATTCTACCTGCTTACTATCATTTTGATTGTCTTTATAGATAAAAAAACACATTCACAGCAGATATTTTCTGGAATTATTATATCTGTAATATGTCTGAAACACAAACAGATCTAAGAACAGAGCTTGTCAATCAAGGGACACTATGCATTTTCCTAGATAGGAACCATAATTATAAATCATTTCTAATGCTGATATACAGCACAGAGTTAGAATAATCAGGCTTTGTGATCCATACGTCTGATGAATATCTAATAAATGGATTGCCCACAGGCCACTTGGTATATTAGAGAGAACACAAAATAATACAGTTTCTGGAAGAAATTTTACTTAAACAAAATAAAAATAGCTTTTAACAGAAATCTTTGACACTGTCTCCCATAAGATCTTCATGACAAGTTGTTGCTGTGTGGGCTGGATAAAAAGACAATGATGAGGTGGATTGAAAACTGGCTGAATGGCCAGGCCCAGAGGGTGGTGATCAGTGACATGAAGTCTAATTGGAAACCTAGGTGTCAATACTGGGGCCAGTACTGTGTAACCTCTTCATTAATGGACAGGGTGATGGGTCAGAGTGTACTCTCATTGGGTTTTCAGGTGATCTGAAACCCAGAGGAGTGGCTGATATACAAGATGGTTGTGCTGCCATTCAAAGGAACTGTGAAAGGTTGTAGAAATAGTCTATCAGGGACCTTACACAGTTCAAAAAAGTGAAATACCAAGTCCTTCATCTGGGGAGGAATAACTCCATGCAACTGTCTGACCAGCTAGAAAGGGTCTGGGGATGGACAGCAAGCTGACCATGAGCCAGCATTGCCCTCTTGCAGCAAAGAAGGCCCACAACAACCTAGATTGCATTAGGAAGATTGTTGCCAGCAGGTCAGGTAAGGTGATCCTTCCCTTCTCAGCACTGGTGAGACACGTGTAGAGTGCTGGGTCCAGTGCTGGGATCTACACCACAAAAGAGACACGAACATAATGGAGCAAATCCAGCAAAGGGACACAGAGATAAATAAGGCATTTGTCATAATAAGGAGAGGCTGAGAGAGGTGGGACTGTTCAGCATGAAGAGGAGAAAGCTGAGAAGGATCTTATCAACAAGGACAAATACCCAAGGGCAGACTCTAAACAAGATGTTCTTCACATTCACATCCAGTGACAGGATGAGAAGCAAGGGGCACAAGTTGAAATACATAAAAACCACTCTTAAAAAGAAAGCAAAAATACTATGAGGGCTTAACACTGGAACAGCCAGAGAGCCTGTGGAATATCAATCCCTGGAAATATTCAAAATCGGAGTGGAAATGGTACTGAGGAACCTGCTCTGGCTGGCCTTGCTTTGAGCAGGGAGATTGGAGTAGATAACTTCCAAACATACCTTCCAACCTCAGCCATCCTGTTTATCATTGCTGTCCGATATTACCACCATCTTGTCTGAATTTTATATGTGTTATGTTTAAAAAACCCAACATGTTTTGTATTCCTAATTAAAAAAAATCTGTTGTGAATATCTGATTTGTCCATGCTGAAAGAGATTTAGAGGTTATGGATGGGTACCAACTTAAGTATGAGTCAACAATGTGTTTTCAGTGTAAATAAGAGAAGCTGCATATTTGGCTACTTTAAAAGGAATGTATGGGAGAACAGGGGAAATGATCATTCTCCTCTACATGGTGCTATGAAGACCACATTTATAGTACTGCTTGCTTTTGGGTTAGTCCAGTTGAAGAGGGATATGGGGAAGATCCAAGGACTGATATGAAAATGGTGAAGGTGCACTACATGCCGTATGAAGAGAGATTAAAGGAGGTAAATTTGTTTAGTCTAGTGTTGAGAAGAGTGAGGGGCAATCTAAATGTTTCTCACAACTATTTTAATGGCAGCAGGCAAAGATGATGAAGCCATCTCTTCTTGGCAGTACCAGATGACACAAAAAGGCACGGAGGATACAAATTTGCAAGCAACTTTACAAGACATATCACCATGGTTGAAACATAATACTAAGCATAATGACTATGAGAAATGTTTCCAAGTGTGCATGGAAAAATTAAATATAAATATCAAAGTCATGGAGTTATGCAAGAGATAATTAACTTCTCCATTTCAGGCTTCCAAATTAGAAAAATCCCAAAACGTCTAAGGAAAACATATTGATCCTCATCTTTATGGATATTTAAGATAAAGGTAATTCCTGAATTTTGGGTGAAATGGTTGGAGAGCTTTTATCATAAATATTTCAATAGAACTTGGGGCATCAAAAAAGTGAGAACCAGAGCAAGTTTCTGCCAGAACAATCAACAGATGAATATTTGTGGCCTGAATATTATCATACATGCAAGTAATTTCACCTAGAATGTTCAGATTTGGTCTTTAGGGAACAGTTCATTTCCTACAGTTTAGGGCATCATAAACTTATGCACTACCTATTTATGAAAGTATCACAACAGTAGTAATATGAAGTTGCAGAAATAGCATTTGCACCAAGAACCAGCACATCCATTTCTATTTTTGATGAAAATCTTGCTGCTAGAGATTACTGGAGAAACTCCAAGGGAAATATTTTTTTCATAAATTTCATGCTGCCAAGAGGACAATCCAGAAAGGATTTTTGAACAATGGAGGATTACATTAGTTTACAGTTTGGTGATTTTTTTGATCAGCTGACAAGATATAGATGTTTCATGGAGAACATGGGATGATATAGAATTCAAATTTGGACAACTATTCAGACATACAAGATCATTATTAAACAATTTTTTTTCTGTGTCTAGAGTTCTTAAAAAGTGAAATATGTAAGTTATGTAAACTTGAAACTACTATATGGACAGTTTTGTATATGTCCATGTAGATGTCTTTTCTTCTTACTGAAGACTCTTGACTGCAGCAAACTGATCCTGCTGTGGGCAAAGTAAAAATGCTGTTTCTTCCTCCTTCACTGTTACTATTACAGATAATTTGATATATGGCAGTAGGTCACCAGTCAAAGGCTGTATTACTGCAGGCAATGAAGACAATACCTGACATCACTGTCCAAGCTTCACTGAGCTCGCTATGCAGTGCGCACAATTTTGAACTGAAAGGGATATTTCATACTAAGGATCTTACGACAACACAGAGATCTTTATAACCTTGGTTGCCTTATAATGAGATAAACCACACAGAACAACTTGTAAGGAGGCCCAGTGTTGCTCCTGGATAGAAGACTGCTAATTTCAAACCTGGGCTATGAATGAACATGAATTCAAACACCAATATCGTCTAATATTTCTGCATGGAGTTTCGGCACAAGATAGAAAGCTCTCATTCTGATTCTGATTCATCTTATTTTGAATAGTCTTCATGCAGCTCCCTTTGGTCATACAAATCTGAACAAGCTCATAATGAACTGTTAGACCACGTGGACTTTGGTTGGACCAGGATTTTTCTTTGCTTTTTCAAATAGCACTGTGCAGTCTTTTCACAGTAGTGACTAAGAGAAGTGTGACATTTTGAAAATGTGGCTGTATTTTGCCAGGAGATGTATAAATGCAGAAATTTGTCCCAGAAAATTTATAATATTAAATTAATTGTATCTATGCATTGCTAGGTGAACAATTAACTTAAGATTTACTCAGACCACCCATGGTATCAAGCATTATTTCATCCCAAGAGTCACCTAACAATTATCAGTGCATCCATTTTGAAGTACAGTGTTCTTTAGGCTGTTAAGGTGATGCTCTGTCTCATGTTTATAAATGGGAGCTATGAAGTGACTATCTAGTACATTTCAGGGATGAATAGAAGAGAATCTGATTTCTGCTTAAGTGCATACATTTATTGTGCTTTAATCACCCTTTGGGCTAGGTCACTACAAGGGAGAGTTCATCTCCTGCTTGGAAGAATTAATAAAATGAATACTGGTTTCTCCTACATCTGAACTCATTACTGTATAGGCAGCAATACAAATATTATAGAGCAAGCAAGTGAAAAGAAATGTGACATGTGACATAGGAGTAGTTATCTGGGAAAAAGAAATCCTTGATTTCTGATCCTGATTGTGTTGCTGCAGCTATTTCATTAACTCATTGGATACAATACAGAAAGAGATTAAATGTAATTTCCATGTTTTTCATGTAACTTTAAGAAACCGTAATACATTGTACCTAGAACACATGTAACCAATTGATACATTCATCTTTGTGCCTTCAGCTGGACCATTATTCAGTTCCACCTAAGTATACTTAGAGAGGCCAATACTTTGTTTCATATAGGAAAAAGGAAAACCCCTGTACCTTGTTGCCTAGGTCACTACAACATATCAGGTCATTCATGCCAGCCATTAGTTCTTTGCTATGTAAATAGTAAATGTCTTCCGGGATTCTAATAAGAGCAGAGTGCAAAGGCAACATTAGTGAATTGTGCTTTGGGACTAAAGAGGCCAAACTTGGCAACTTGAAATGTTAAATTATCCAGTGAGTTTTAATTCAATTTATCATTTTTCTATTCGGTTCATAGATATGTCCATGTGTCCAGTAAAGATATGTTTAAATTGGAAGAATTTAATGCAGAGAACTGATACAATTCAAAAGATGAGAATCTATAAAATAATTTATTTCATATCAGAATGACATTCTGCTTTGTTGATCTAGAACATGTAGGTTCTTGTTTTAGAAACAGACTGAAAAAGAACATTCATTCAAGATCATCCATGTGAGTTCTCTCAACCAGACTTAAAGTTCCATTTCTTTGTCAGCCTCCCTCATTTCTGGACTATCTTCCCTTGGAGAGTTTCACAGTTTTAAAAATACAGATTAATTATATGGATGATTTTTTACCATGCTAAAGTGCATGGCCTAAACTAACATTTGTAGTTAAATTTTAATTCATATTTCTTTTATAAATTTGCCCCCAAAACTATACTGTCTGCATTTTCAGTGGTTATACTGTACACTCTCATAACCATTAATCATGTTCTTCTATTAAAGGTGTTAGGCTTAGTGCTAATTAGTTCATTATTACCCCCCACCTCACGCCATCTAAACACACTTGGTGCATGCTTCCAGTGGAGTCAGTGAAACTCTTAGTTTCCGTTTCAGGGGCACTTTCATGTTCCACTATACTAACATTTTTATGGAACCATGAGGAAAATAAAAAAGTAAAGCAAATGTGAATTTAGTCAGCATCAAAGGACTTCCAAAACAACTACCTCTACCTCCCCTAACCAATAATTTTTCAACTTTGCTTTTTGACTTTTGCAGAGCTCCTAGAAGTTTCCGGACACTTAGACCAGTATGAATTGCAATTTGGATGGACAGTAACTTGCCGCTGTTGGCTAGTCAAGAGTGCAGCTAAGCATTCGAAAAATTTGATTGGAGTCCAGAGGAAAGAACAGGTGACTTTACAAAAGATGCTATGCTTTGAAACATGAACTATTCCATCAGTGCCATGGAAAGCACAAATGAATAGAACAGTTTCTCTAGAGTTCAGCATTTGTACAAGACTGGAAGCCCAAAGTAATTATGATCAAAATGTATTTTGATGCCCACTATTCAGTGTATCCATGCTGCAGTACTTCTAGGTAATTGTAAGAATCTGCAAGGAAAAGTATAAAAATGGTGTGGACTGGGGTCCTGAAAGTAGGAGAAATTAAGGTTGTGATTTAGAAATATCACTAGCCCTGACTGTAATGTTTTAAATATTCAGGGTATAATTTGTTAGGGAGTTTAGGATAGGTACTGATCTAATAAACTAATCTAAGCATTTGTTACCATCCTGAGAAAGGTGGTGGGTGAATGGAACTAAACTGTTCTTGATGAATCTACAAGAGTCAGAAGGAATCCACAAAATATTTAAGGTTTATTTTCTTGAACAGAACCTCTACAAATACCCTTTAATATTCTCTTAATTAGATTTTTTTATATTATTTTTGGGGTTTCTTTAATATTTTGAGATGGCAAAAAAAATACTATTCAAGCTTTCCAGAAAAAGATTATCTTAAAAAAAAACCAAACCCAAACCTTCAAAAATATAACTTGAGAGAAAAAAAAGGAGCAAGAAAGCATTGAGGCCATCTATTGTCAAGCTGACTCTTCAATAGCCCTTTCTGGACCATAGTCATTAATTACCCATCTGCACAGTCAGTGAGAGACATTTTCTGTAAGAATATTTTTAATGACAGATCCTATAGGTACTCTGCTGCACTTGATCAGTCATAACACCATTCAGAAATTGTTTTTAAGTTAATAAAGAAAACCCATTGCTATGAACAAAAAACCCACCGCCACCACCAAAAGTTTCAAAATAATGGGTCATATAACATTACATGATAATGATGGCTCCTAATTCTGATTATATCAAGCAAATTTTAAAATAGATTTTTCAAATGTATGTAGCTAAAGCCTATTAGAATCCCTCATGCTTTTTGCCCGTAGGAAGGGCACTGCCCACTGCTCAGGATTTATAGAAGATAGTAAGTCCTTATGCAGGAGCTCTGCCCTTCCTGAGTTTTATGTAGCATTAATGAACATAATCACATCTATTTGCTTGATTAAGTACTTCAAAGGTATGTATTTTTTGAGGTGAAAAACAGGGACACAATTTTATTAACATATACATTTGGAATAATTATAATTATTATTGGTGCAATGTTTTCTTTTTCCATTCAGCATTTTGAGAGGGAGGGTACAGACACTGCATAATTACTAATGTAGATGTGAATGCATGGATTTTGTTATTTCCTTATGTTTTAGAGATGCCTGTCCAAAACACTTTGTAAAGCCCCACAATCTGATGATGGACTTAATTTCTTCTATACTGAATGGTCTTGGATCCCTGTAATGAGATCAAAATCCTGTACCATACCTGAAACTGAAAATGGTGTTTATATTTGCAATGCTTCAGTTTTTCTGCAGTTCCTGCTGTGGTTGTTCATACATCAGGTCTTTCTTGCATTTTCAGCCAAACACTTCCATCAAATGGAAAAGTTCGCAAGGAAGCTCTTGCCTTTTATTTTGTTTTTTTTTGTTTGTTTTTAACAGCTACTATATATGATTTCGTAGCATACGCTTCATAAAGAACAATCACTGAAAATTCATAGGCTTTTATTCTCCACAGCATCCTCTATCTTATGATTATACTACTTCTTACTTAGCTGCAGCCCATATTTCTTGCTAATCTGTCAGTGCTCAGGCCTGTCAACATTATTACACCATATTTTATGCCCATTTACAGGGAACTTGGTACAACTATTTACAATCTGTATAGTATTTTTTTTTGTGTCCTTTTGGGTAACATTAGTAATAATATTTCTGTAATATCTAGAGGTGTCAACATTTCGGGAATCTGTTTCCCTAGTAATCGTAGTGTTTGGAAAAGAAGGCCTTACTTAAAATAGCTCATAATCCAAAACAAATAAGTGGAGGAAACAAACAATGAACTTAGGAGAACTATCTAATGCCATATGGCTTGTAAGCAGAAGATTAAAAATAATTTCTTGGACATGAGAATGGCCTTGCCATTATTTTAATTTAAGGAACTAAAGGAAGTCACTATACAGGAGTCTTGCTTTTCTGATAGTTGTGTCTCGCTGTGGCTGCATTTTTAATTTTGGAGATCCTGCTGAGCCATGGGGCGAAGCGTTCTCAGTAATCCTAATACAGTTCTGGGAGCCATTAGATAATTCAGGTTTCATATCTGTTCAGATTTGTCTGGGCCAGGATTTATTCTGTTTTTTTCATTTGGTGCAAATGATCTGGTTTTATTGCACATGATTATGTAGTAGGTGATGACTGAGGTTAACGTGATTACAGCTTTCTGCGTAATCCAAAGTAAAAGAAAAAGATGGGAGAAGAGAGAATAAAAAATAATAGAATGTCTTAGTTTTCTTTCCTTTATTCTTGCCAGGATAAAAATATTAGCCATATATTAAACATCATTATAACAGTATCAGGAATGATCATAAAAAGGAGAAAGAGATTATGGAACTCCAGGAAATAAGACAGTTTGGTATGCAAATTTAGTGACTTATGTTCAGTGTACAGGGAAAATGTCTGAACTGTGGGATCAAAAGCTGTTTTAGTTAAACAATGGTGGGCCTATTTAACATGTTCATTAAAGCACGAAGTGTGTTATTTGGCAAATCATTACTCACTCTGTTGTTTACGCCTGTGCAATGCAGAATTTGTGACAACTCAGGGAAAGAAGGAGAGTTTATGGCCTTTGGAAGAAGGGGTAGGCCGCTCAAGAAGGCAACGAAGATGTTGTAAGGCTATGTACGGAGAAAATTAGAAAGGCCAAAGCCCATCTAGAACTTAATCTGGCTTTGGATGTTAAGAACAATAAAAAGAGTTTCTATAAATATATTAGTAACAAAAGGAGGACTCCATCCTTGATCAGATGAAGGTGGTAACATAGTGACAAAGCATGAGGAGAAGGCTGAGGTATTTAATGCCTTCTTTCCCTCAGTCTTTAGTAGTAGAGTCGGTTGTTCTCCGAGTACTGAGACCCTTGAGCTAGTAGATGGGCATGGGAGCAGAATGAAGCCCCCGTAATCCAAAGGGAGATGGTGAGGGACCTGCTCCAACACCTGCATATACACAAGTCTATGGGGCCGGATGGGATCCACCTGAAGGTATGTAGGGAGCTGGCGGAAGTGCTCACTGAGCCACTTTCCATCATTTACCAGCAGTCCTGTCAAACCAGGGAGGTCTCAGTTGACTGGTGTCTAGCAAATGTGATGCCTATCCACAAGAAGGGCCGGAAGGATGATCCAGGGAACTACTGGCCTGACAGTCTGACCTCAGTACCTGGGAAGGTCATGGAACAGATCATCCTTAGCGCCATTATGTGGCACATGAAGGACAACCAGGGGATCAGGCCCAGTCAGCATGGCTTCATGAAAGGCAGGTCCTGCTTGACAAACCTGATCTCCTGCCATGACACTTGGTGGATGAGGGAAAGGCTCTGGATGTTTTTTACTTGGACTTTAGTAAGGCCTTTGATACAGTTTCCCACAGCATCCTCCTGGAAATGCTGATAGCCTATGGCTTGGACAGGAGTACTCTTCGCTGGATTAAAAACTGTCTGGAGGGCCGGGCCCAGAGAGTGGTGGTGAATGGGGTTAAATCCAGTTGGTGGTGGGTCACAAGTGGTGTATGCAGGGCTCGGTATTGGGGCCAGTTCTTTTTAATATCTTTATTAATGATCTGGATGAGGGGATTGAGTGCACCCTCAGTAAGTTTGCAGATGACACCAAACTAGGTGGGAGTGTCGACTGCTTGAGGATAGAAAGGCTTTGCAGAGGGATCTGGAGAGGCTGAATTGATGGGCTGAGGCCAACTGTATGAGGTTCAACAAGGCCAAGTGCTGCAACCCCATGCAGCGTTACAGGCTTCAGGAAGAGTGGCTGGAGAGCTGCCTGGCAGAAAAGGACCTGGGTCTGTTGTTTGACTGCTGGCTGAATATAAGCAAGCACTGTGCCCAGGTGGCCAAGAAGGCCAACAGAATCCTGGCCTGTATGAAGAATAGTGTGATGAGTAGCACTAGGGAAGTGATCATCCCCCTGTACTTGTCACTGGTGAGGCCCCACCTTGAGTACTGTGTCCAGTTTTGGGCCCTTCACTACAAAAAAGACACTGAGGTGCTGGAGCGGGTCCAGAGACCCGCTCTGGACAACAACAAAACTGGTGAGGGGTCTGGAGAATAAGTCTTATGAGGAGTGGCTGAGGGAGCTGGGGTTGTTTATTCTGTAGAAAAGAAGACTGAGGGGAGACCTTATTGCCTTCTAGAACTGCCTGAAAGGAGGTTGTAGAGAGGTAGGGGTCAGTCTCTTCTCCCAAGTGACAGACGATAGGACAAAAGAAACAGCCTCAAGTTGCACCAGGGGAGGTTTAGACTGGATATTAGGAAAAATTTTTACACTGAAAGGGTTATTGAGCATTGGAACAGGCTGCCTAGGGAAGTGGTTGAGTCACCATCCCTGGAGATATTTAAAAGATGGGTAGACATAGTGCTTAGAGATATGGTTTAGTGATGGTTTTTGTCAGGGTTGGGTTGATGGTTGGGCTAGATGACCCGAAAGGTCCCTTCCAACCTAGGCAATTCTATGATTCTAGGAAATTTGATGGTGTAAAGCACTGACATAAGACTGTGCTTAGAGGGTTAAGCATTATAGAGAAAAGTTTAAAATCTCTATATTACTGACTGCTATTTATCTCTGTCCTTTCTTTTTTTAAGCATGAGAAGAATATGCATGAGACACAGAAACACTCAGGGATATAGCTCCCAGTTTTCTCACAAAAAGAAAAACAACAACAACAAAAAGAAAAAGAATAATTAACTGCAATGTTTGCAAATGCTGCTGTATGCACATCATGGTTTATTGATATGGTTTAGGCAAACAGCCAAGCTATATGATTTTTGATTTAAAAAAAAAAAAAAAGAAAGATCCAATAGATACTTTCCTCTTTCAATGTGACTTTCCAGAATTTCTCAGGAAATTAATGCCAAATTTCTTACATAGAGCCCTCAGTTATGACTCCTCACCTATACTTGCCCTTGTGCTTTACCATACATAAGTACAAAAATTATTTATATTTCAAATATCTTAGAGGAACTAAAAAGCCTCTCATTTACCTTTCAAATTCCCTAGATAATTGCCTATCTTAGGTGCTTGCTTCTGTTTTTCATAGAGTGGCTCCTATGGAAGAAGTCAGCTTGTCTCTCAGTAGTCTGTGCTTTTATATCATAGAATGGTTCATAAATATTTTTTTCTGTCTTGCAGTAATGAATAAGCCTAATTGAGGACAGATCAGACTATGTTTTTCTGTTTTTCTTACATAAATCAGATAGTTGTTGTTTTTTTTCTCCTTTGCCTGAGAAGATAAAACATATGTGTCTGATTCCACAAAGCCTTGAACATGTGTCTGAGTTGTATATGATTTACACCATTCAATAATATACTTGTATGTATAAGAATTACTGGATAAAATTTCACAAAATCAAGCAACAACATGCTTGGCATATGTGTCTATGTGTGGAGGTCTTAGGTATGCATTGCAAAATTGCCACAGACACACGTGGAAAATACAAAAGTCCATTGGCTTTCCCTGCAGTAGTTTTACTCAAATCTCTGAGACAGAAGCCTCTATAATTACTCTTATGGGCTGTTACTATTTGAGCTGCAGCATGAAATTGTGAAAGAGGTTCCAAATTATTAACGGTCTAATTGTAATTGTATGTATTTGAATTTTAAATATGCTTATTGGTCTGAATCATGAGCTTTATTAGGGCCAGACTGGAACATTCAATTGTAGTAAATGGAGGCTGTCCCTGTCATGTTTGCAAAGAAGTCCCTTAACCCAAGCAGGCAGCAGCTGTTTCCACTGCTGCTGTATACAACCTTTTCTGCACCATCAATTCTTACGCCTGTAGGAGCCAATGACTGGTTGATGATGCCCTCCTTTTTCAGCCCTCCACCCCAAAAAGCTATTGAAGCAAATCTTTCACTGAAGCTGTGAACAATGATAATAGCTTCAGTTCAGAAAATAATTTGAACAAGGGAGAATCACAGATTCTTCCTTTGGACTCAAATTCAAACTATATGGACAAACTTTATGTACCAAAAGCCAAATTCCAAAACAGTAGTAGATTGATTCTGATATTTTTATTAATAAAAATTTTCTTTATTTGCTCAAAGAATTTCCATTTCATAAAGTGTGTTAAGTGGATACATTAATATATAAAAGTGTGAATCTCATGTAAACACTGATACAAAAGTATTGGTGTTTCTTACAGGGATATATTTCTTTCATCAATTGGGGTTAAAGTAAACTAGCACAGAGCTTTTATGATTGATACTTGCTATTTGATTGAGATAATATATCACCATACCAGAGCTCATCACATATAAATAGTTTCAAAAATAATTTAAAAAGTTTGGAAAAAAATAGAAAATATAAATAAAAAGGGAAATGTAATAAAAGTTAGCTGGGGATTTTCCTTTTTGTTTGACTACTAACCTGAGCAAGCAGACTTTTATTATCTTTTTTTCTCTAGAAGTCCAGAGTGCTTTCCTGTTTATCAGTACTGGAAAATAAGGGACACTACAAAAATAAAATAAAAAAAAAACAAAGACAGAGCAGTGTAGCCTTATACGTAGCAGGCAAAGATATATTTTTCTTTCAGAGCGCACTGAATTTTTTTTTTTTTTTTGCTTTTCTCTGAAAGGAGATGTCTACTGAGAGCAACACAGTTACTTCAATAAGTTGCTTTAACCACATACCAAAAGTACATTATATTCAAATGTTAATCTCTTCTTGCTGGCGAACTAGACTACATGACATCATAATTACCGTTAAGTATTTTAAAACCTACATAATAGATTGCTATAGTAGGAAAGAGGGCAAGAGGGTAAGAAGGCGGGAAAGAAGGAAGGCAGGAAGGGAGGGATCAAGTGAGGGAGGACATGGTGGAAGAACAATCCTTCAGGTAAATTAATGTAAGTAACGAAAGGTTAGTAAAGCTGCTTAATTATCTACAGTGATCACATTGTCATTTTCTCTTAGTAAAAGGAAATCATTATTAAGATGGTGACAGTTCTAACAGGTATTTTATGGATGGACTTAAAAACATCACTTGAGATTCAGCTGTTATTGTCCTAATGTAAATGTCAGCCCAAACTCCTAGCCATCATAGTATTCTGGGCATATTAAAAAACAAACCAGACTATCCAAACCATACAAACCAAAACAACAGTAAAAGCAACCCCAAAACCAAAGCATCAACACATCCTCCTCAAACAAAACAAAACAGAAGAAAGCAAAACCAAAACCCCACAGAGTGTGAGATCAGAAAATGGTTGACAGCATCAATGATGCGGAGAGTTAATGTTTCTAACTAGAGCTTGATTAAACTCAAGACAAGGATCTGATTAGTAGTCAGATGGAGTCAAGATAATCCAAACTCATTCTACCATATTTTAAGCTCTTTAATGAGTTAAGAATTAGGGCTGCATCATCTAAGTTCCCCCAAGACAGAAGAAAATTTTCCCACTCCTCGAAATTGCTTAACTCCCTAGGAAATTGCTTAACTCCCTAGGAGTACACCCACTCCTGTACACTCCTCTCTCTCTTCCCTGACTGTAGAGCAAACCTAGCAATATCTAGATTGCAAAGTAAAAACAGACTGTGAAGCAAACTGTCCTGAAGTTTGTGGTGATGAAGAGGTACAGGATGTCTTGTATCTTGCTGGTGAGAAGCAGCAGTATTCTTACTTAGAAGAAAACAGAACCATCCAAAATAGAGCCAGGAAGTCAGCTAACATTAATAATGCTGAATTAAACTGTTTTCTCCCTAGCTCTCTGTCATTTACTAATATAGTTAAATAACTGTACTCTAGATTCAACTCATACTCCAAGGGGCAAGTCTTCTGACTGAAATACTTTACTATTGTAGAAAAAGTTTGGCAGTACTCATGGGGCTAAACAAGAAATGAAGGAAGAACATATATCTGAAAGACAGCAAGGAAACTTTATTCAGAAACAAAGCAAGCTATCTATCTAAAACAGAATTCTGAAAAAAGTGTACAGAAAGGTGGAGTATGTGATGGATGGAGTAAGAAAACGCTCATGAAATTATCCTTAAAGTCGCCTACCCTTATTATTTCTGATATTAACTTGAAGTTCTATGAGTATCAGCTAAGCACTTTTCACTGCTTAATTTTTCCTCTTTGTTGGATTTAATTAAGGTTGCCATTGGGGCAGCTTCTTCAACCTGACAAATTTGAAAGTACACTTTTTAAACAAGAGAACTTTTCTCATAAAAGAACAGGTTTTCCTGAAATTATATATTTCATATGATGGGCAAGAATAATAATATGTACTTCTTAGCAATATGTTTGCATGAAGTAAATTCAGGAAAACTGAGAAGGTGCGGGGAAAAATACTTGAGAAGAAAGGAAAACAGAAGATGTAGGTGGTTATTGGGGACTTATTATGATGCTAATCTCTTAATTGGCTCTGAAAATAACTGAGATCTTATATTACTTTTGACTAATGTTGGGCTAATCCAAGAAGAATGAGAATAATATCTGGAAAACTAAGAGGAGAAAACTAGCTTGCCCATGATACAGAATGTCAGTACTGCAATTAATAAGTCAGTTTTCAGAATCAAGCACATCACAGTGATATTAGGCATCTCCTATCAAAACATTCAAAATGACAAAGTTAGAAACACAAGACAATTTTACCTATCACATAGCATTTCTTGTTATCTTAAGAACCTTAATACATTCTGACAGTCTGTCATCAAGCAATCCAGTTTCAGGATAGCTTTTCTGTCTTAAGCTTTCACAGCAGCTGGAGTTCTGCACAAGGAACGCCCACTGCACTAAAATCACTATTCTTCCTGTTATTCTATGGGTTACAAACATGAAAAGCGGTTACACTTTTTCACTTTAAGAGTCTGATTAAACTATCACATACTTTTTGTATGTTGAAAAATCTATTTAAAAAGGATCTGCTTTATCACTCCTTTCTTTTCACTATGTTCACATTATGGAAAATCAAGATGTGCGTCAAAAACTTTGCTTTCACATATTCTTCATTGTGCTTAAAAATTAATGTAATTAAGAGCTAACTGGAGCAAGTTTGTCATTAAATGGCATGCTTTAATTTGTTTGTTTGTTTGTTTGCTCTTCTACATTTCAAAAGCCTTAGGTTTCTGTCTTCTGCCTTGTGTGTGAACTACACTTTGAGCAATCCGTTTGGATTTATCTCCAGATTAAGAGACCTAAATTTTTCTTCCTACATGTGGACTAAATATCAAAACTCCCAGGACAGTTAATTATATAGTCAAGACAGTAAAGGAAATATGTACATCTACTCAGCTTACTGTAGATATATACCTGGAGTCAGCTAACTACCTCTCAGTTCAACAGCCCTCACATAGGCAAGAAGTGCCATTTCAGGTAATTTATGATGTCTGAGTCATCTTCAGGGACTTGCAGATATGACAGAGACCTATAGAAGACCTAGGTTTGTGTGGTAGATGAAGACCATATAGGAGTTTCTAGATCACGTACAACAGCAAGCATATCCAATGTGCACAACTAGAGTGTCATGTGTGTCACCTGAATTGAGTCTCCATTGAGTACAATAACAATTTAAATTTAGGCAAGTGAACATGTACACATCTGCATCTAGACCCTTAAATTTAGGTGCCTTCAAGGTGAAGCTAAATTTTGTTTTTTGTATTCAAGTTATATTTAAAAAAATAATATTTTCTATAGAAAGTAACTAATTAAATTACAGTTAAATGTTCCACATCTCTTTCTGTTACCTTTACCTAGTTTTAATTCTGGAATCTCACATCTTCTCTATTAGTGCCATCCTTTTCTCACTCAATATTTTTTCCTAATTTTTCATTTTTCCATAATTCTTCATGTCTACAAATCTTCATCTTATCTCTTGGAAGATTTTCATATGGTTCATTTTTTGTCTTTTTTTTTTTAAACTCCGGAAACTCATCTGTCTTGAAAAACAGTTCTATTCCAGTTGTCATTGATTTCTTCCTTAGTTATTTTCTAAATAGCTTCTTTTATTGTACCTAAACTTCACAGTGTAGTCTAGGAACTACATACATTACTGCACCTGTACAGATAAGTGTGACTTAGTTTAATAAGACAGTCAAAAGAATAACTTTCATCCTTAAAAAACTTGCTTAGGGGCTCCACTCATCCTCTACTTCATAGTCATTCAGTGAGTTTCTGCAGTAAACTAACTGCTTTTGGTAGGTTTTTGTTGTTTGGGTGCTTTGTTTGTTTGTTTGTTTGTTTGTTTTATTTTGTTTTTCCCCCATAAGCTAAAAGAAATTAAACTATATGGTAAATCTTATGGGGTGTTTAATAACATAGTGAATTACATTTTCAAGTAACATAAGAACAGGCTTTGAATCTGTATTAAGTATAACTTTTCATAACTTTTTTTTTTTTTCCTGCGGCAAAGATACCAAGATGAAATCTAGATTTTGAGAAAGTTTGGTTCTGGATGTAATATTAGAAATTCAGCTCTGATTCTACTTTATCTAGGTGCAGCAGAAATCCACTTTTGACTTCAAGGACAGAAAATAACAGACATGGACAATGCTGAAAGAAGCATCTGTCCATGAACATCAATGCAAAGGAGACTTTATCAGCAAAAATGTGAAGTAATTTCTGCCCTTCATTAGAAAATACTCTTATTTTCATACAAAAAGACAAAGATAGTAGTATTTGCCAGAGTCTTCACTATTCACTCCAGCATTTCTTTGTTACTTTTTATTTCATTTGCAGGCACTGATCTAGAGGCAACAAAATTGATCAACACGCAGTAAATAACTGAACATCCTTTAGCTGAAGCATTTGATAAATACTTGAAAAAGGCATACTAGCAGTAAGACCTGGCGTTAAAATATTCACAAAAAGAAGAATATAATTGATAATATGGAACACCTTTAACAGCTTTGGCCAATGGGGGCAGAGGAAGGGGGGGGAAGTTTGTTACACCAAGTACAAAATTTTTCCTGCGGTGTACATATTACTTATGATCAGAATCAAGAAATCATAGAATCATATAGGTTGAGAGGGACCTCCTCATATAGGCTGAGGAGGTCCCTAGCCTACCTCTGCACTCAAAGGAAGGCCACCTTCAACATCGGGCTCTGTAGCAACAAAAGGGTACAGGTTTTACAGCAAGAGCTTATACGAGTTTTGTAAAAGGAACCTGAAAACTTCTTTGTAATTTCAAATTAGTACATTGAATTTAGGCCAAATTCCCAACACCAATGCAAACAACGCACAGCTATAAATTTTAGGTTATAATGCTAATTAGCATGAAATTAGTGCATAGTTATTTTTGACAGTGAGAATTTTAAAGATGTATAGGAATTAAATGTAAGTATGCATATCATACAGAACTAGAATTGTTGTATTAATCTCACTTAATTTAGGCTCCTAGATTCTGTAACTTTATTTAGAAAAAAATAAAATCTTTCACATTCAATATCATCATTTTATGGAAATTAAGATAAAATATGCGAGGTCATGCTTATTTGCCCCCTGTTTCCTCACTTCCATAGAAAAAAAAAAAAGCTTCAGTTTTATTTTTTTTGTTTGTTTTTAATAGTTTAGAAGTTTTTCACTATTTCTCCTTAGTTCTTCTTGAAGGTCAAGTCCCAATTAACTTTCAGTAACACTCTACATTTTCTGCTACACAAAAACTAACAAGCAGAAGAATCTGTGACTTCTTACCAGAAACACAGGAAACAATAAATCTATATACACAGATTTTTATTTCATTTATACATTTTGTGTATGTGTGCATGTATGTATAAAAATATGTCTGATTTCACAGCAGTATCATTAAAGTTCATCATTGGAAACAATATCCTTGGAAAAAGATGGCAAATTCTACTTCCTTAGAAATAAGAAGTATTGGAATTTCAGAGTGAGATGAATGGGGCAATTCATACATCTCAGAGGCTTTATTCTGGTTTTCTACTTGCCTCAGGCAGAAGACAGTTCATCAGTTTACAGTGTCTTCACATGTTTGAGGTTATATCTCTTGAAACCATAGAGGATAGAAATACAATAAAAAAGCAAAAACTTAGGATCACGGAAAACAAATTTTTAGGGAGTGTTGAATTTTGGAGTCATGGGAAACACAGAGCTCTATTTACACCAAAATATACAGGCATACATCTAGGGGACTTAAACCTAGAAATTGCTTTATGATTCTTCCAAAGAGTGTAGGAGCATGACAAAAAAGCACTGAATTATACTCAGCACCCAATTTTCATCACCTTTTTTTGTTGTAAATCTATTTTAGCCTCTTTCAACCCTTCTATTTCACTTAATAACTGATCTTTCTTTGATGTAAATGTTTATCTTTTTAAGACCATAAAATAGGAAAAAGGAATAATCAAATTGTGTAGAGAAAATATTACTGAAAAATTGAAAATGCCAGGCAAAATGCATTTGGCTTTCAAGGACTAAAGTACAGACACTGTCATGTCTGTGAGAATCTTCAACATAATAGTCTGTGACTCGAAGGTAATATGCAATGAGTGTGATGCAGAGGTTGTTTTGGTTTCAGGGTCTTCTGTGATTTTTACTGAATGTAAAATCCTACAAACAAATGTTAGACCTGATCCTGGAGCTATAACTCATGGAACAATATAGTCTCCCTACACAGTGCAAATAAGTGTGTGCGTATGTACCTTCATACTAAAACCAAACTCATTTATCCCACCCATACTAATCTTGCTGCCTATATGCTTTCAAGAATTCAGAATTATGCTAACATAACAAATTATTTTTTTCACTTAATGCCCACACTTAATTGTCTTACACAGTGGCCATGGGGTTTGAGAAGTCATGTACCTGTTCCTATAATAAATGTTTTTGCTAAACAATAGAGAAATATTTGGTTCAGGGGTGTTTGGATAAGGCTGTAAAAGTTCCCCCTGGTGACAACATCAAAATCGGTTGACTTCTGCCTTCAGGACAAGTCCCTAAAGTGCCTTCCTTCTCATAACATGCACCATTTCCTTTAATACATTCATTTTCCACAAAATGATCACAGTTCTTATTTGTATAGTTTACATGTAAACAAAATATGTCTTTTCTATGAAATCATCATCACTATTACCACAGAATTCTACATTATCTTCTTGTATCTCTAAAGTTTAATGTGGCACTCTGGTAGATTTTCCTCCAATTCACTAGGTAGATTATTATAGTGCACAAAACACTCTTCCCCACACATCAGCCCTCCCTATACCATGCTTGCCATACACTCATAGAATATTTTTTTAATAAATTCCTATCTCATAAATGTATTGAATTACACCCTACAGGTAAAGAAAGAAAAGAAGACTAAAACATGAATGAAGGAAACATACAATGAAAATCCGTGTTTAACACTCTGAAGTATTTGACTCCTCTCCCACAAAAAATGCCCCCTTCACTCTTTACTATTGCTGGTATATTCTTGAAATAACAAAAATAAGAACTGTGTTTGAAATGATTGTTATTCTTGACCCTTTCCTCTCCTTGACTTACTGTTCTGTATCAAATTGCTTGATTATCTTATCATTCATGGAAGAAAATATTCCGTTCCAGATGAATTAAACTGATTTTTTTCAGTCAATGGCATTACATGACTTTAATATTCATAGTAATTTGATTGAAAAAGAGGGTGAATGAAAATTATACCAAAAATATAATTCAAAATTTTTGTTTAAAGTGCTTTTTATAAGTATGTGTTTCTTCCTTGGTAAGGGGTAACAGTAGCAGCATTTTATTTCTTGCTACTAGCTCTACATTTATGAACTAAAAACATATTTTTGGGGGCACTCAGCAGTTTCTGAAAATAATATTTATGATAATCTAAAAATATTTCAGCAAATAAGAGCATAAAACCTATGGACAGTAGCTAAAAAGCAATTATCATTCACAACGAAAGAGATAATGGGTAATGGGAGCACAAATATTACAGACGTCTCATATCTGACTTACATGTAATACTCTTTTTACATGTTATCCATTGTATGTTGTTAAAATCAATATTAAAGTATTATCAATCATCATTGCAAAAAGAGCTTAACTCCCATAAACTTCAAAGCAAGCAGCTCTGTATTTCCATTCTATTTTGAGTTCTTTTTTGAGTTACTCACAGGGAGATGTTAGGAAAGGGTATTACAAGAATTACCTTGTTTTGTTTATATTGTTAATATAAATATTTGGAGAACTAAATAAAAACAATAGTCTGCAGAATTTAGATATGTCAGAAGTGTGCTGTCTGCCCAGGCCTGTCCTGAGAAGTGGAAGGTGTCAGTCACCTCAAATTTGTGATTCGGTCCTGAATGCAACTGCTGTCCTCAACCCAACGAGAGATGGGGTTTGTGCCTCCTCATATCACTGGGTATACTTTTTAAATTGCAGAATTATAGAATACTTGAGGTTAGAAGGGACTTCTTGAGGTCACCTAGTCCAATTATTCCCTCCAAACACAGCACAGATGGCCAACTTTCTCCTCGACTTCACTGTTAAAGCATAGCCAGCAGTTTAAAGGAAGTGATTATTACTCCATATGGTTGTTGCGAAATGGAGTATTTCTTCCAGTGTTGGGGCTCCCCAGTACAAGAAAGACACTGACAAACTGGAGCAGGCCACTGGAGAGACACCAGATTGTGAAGTGGCTGGAGTACACT